>NC_060140.1:253360370-253997326 GCF_021461385.2 Schistocerca piceifrons | reverse complement strand
AGAATTTAATGTAAGTGAGTACATGGTGCGACAAGTTAGAAAGCTAAAATCTGAAAAGGGTATTTTGGAAACTCCTGGTCCAAAAAAAGGTAAAACCCTTTCTGAAAATACAGTAAGACTTGTAACAGATTTTTATGAAAAGTAAGAAAGTTCCAGAGTGCTACCTGGAACAAAAGACAAAGTAAGTGTTCAAAAAAATGTGTACATGCAAAAAAGACTCATTTTGTGTATCTTGAGAGAACCCTGTTATTCTTTCAAATGGAAGAATCCCGAGGTAGAAGTAGGATTTTCAAAATTTTGTTTCTTGAGACCTAAATGGTGTATCCTTGCTGGTGCTGCAGGCACACACACTGTATGTGTATGCAGTGTCCACCAGAATGTTAAACTATTACTGGATGCTGTGAAAATTGAAGAATCTTATAAAGACCTAATTAAGATGCTTGTGTGCAACACAGAAAACCAAAACTGCATGCTACATCATTGCAACAGCTGTCCTGCAAATACTGCACTAACAGAGTGCTTAACTGAAAAACTAAGTGAAGATTATGAATTAGAAGAAGAAATTGTAATCAGTCAGTGGGTTAACACAGACAGGGCAGAAATGATCAAACAGTCTATCAGTGTTGAAGACTACATTTCTTTATTGGTTAGGTCATTGGAAAAGCTCACCCCACACTAGTTTATAGCAAAATCCCAATCAGCAGCCTTTAAAAGATTGAAAGAAGACCCACGACCCAAAACAGCAATTATTGTGATGGATTTCAGTGAAAATTATTCCTTTGTTATACAAAATGAGATCCAAAGTTACCACTGGAATAGAGGTGGTTGTACTCTACACCCAGTTGGAGTTTTTCTAAGAAATGAGGAAAACAATGTTTTTGTTTCCAACCACTGTTTTATTAGTGATGACCAAGAACATGACACTGGTTTTGTTAACTTTGTACAAAAAGAAATTACAAAGTGGCTGTCATTACATCATACTGACATTGACTCAGTTCACTACTTTACAGATGGTTGTGCTGGCAGTACAAAAATAGAAACAGTTTTAAAAATTTGACTGAACACTTGAGAGACTTTAATTTGAAGGCCCAACACTCTTTTTTTGCAACAAGTCATGGGAAGTCAATTTGTGATGACCTAGGAGGAACTATTAAAAGAATTTTAAGGAAAGCCAGTCTACAGCTTTCAGGCAAAGAACAAATAATGACAGCAATCGATGTGTATAAGTTCTGTGAAAAAAAATATTGAAAACATTCATTTTCACTTTATTGACAAAAAAGAAGCTGATTTGCTACGGTTGAAACTAGAAAAACGTTTTTCAGCAACCCGAACCATTCCTAGAACTAGAAGTTTTCATAACTTCAAACCACTTCCAACAAACAACCTTGAAATTAGAAAGACTACAGATAGTGTAAAACCCTCCTTAGTCTTTTCTTTCCATTCTTCTTCTGATTGGGTTTGTGTTGAACCATCCATAAATAGCTATGTGGCTGCAAATTATGATGGTAACTGGTACTTTGGACTGGTAAAAACAATATTCAATGATGAAGAAGATGCAGAAATTCTATTTCTACATCCTTCAGGACCCGCTGCATCATTTTATTGGCCTGAAAGAGAAGATTCCTGCATAGTGCCTTTGGAGCACATAGTCTGTGTAGTAGACGCACCTCAATCAAGCGGCACTGGGAGAATGTATTACTTCAAAAAAGACTGTATCAAAAGAACTGAAAGCTCTTGGATGAAGTGGAAAAACAGTTTGAATCAGCATTAATGTTTGTTAAAAAGACAAAATTACTCAAAAAATTCAATGTTTCAAGCAATCATTTGGGTTATACATAAGTGTCGTAAGTAAACTATCTTTGTACATAATTCTAATGTAATCTACTATAATTAATAAACATGTTAAAAAGCCATCATTATTTTTGTTTTATCAAGTAGCCTATATGTTTAAGAGTAAATTAAAACAAATTTGAGCATTCTATCAGGTCTGAGACTCGAGATATTGCAATTCTTATAAAACAAAACATCCGTTAAAAAAAAAAAAGAAAAAATTACATATATATATTTTTTTCATAGAAAATATTAATATATTTTAATAGCATCATTTTTATCTTCAAATATGTATAATAAATAAACTTGCTGCAAAAATTCATGATGTTATCTAAAAGAGTTTTTAAGATAAGCAAATTTAAAGTTCTGAATACAAATTAAACTGACCATTTCCGAAGGTTCAGAAAACGCAAAACATAAAAACTTTAAAAATTTATATAAAAAAAAAACTGTAAGAGATACAGCAAAAAAAAAAAAATTGCAGGTGTTGTCAGGATGGTATTAGAACCATTTGAGCCAAATTTCATGAAAATCTAAGGAGGTGGGTGTAAAATTTATTTTTTATTGGGTGATTTGATATGGAATGACCCTAACACAAAGTTCCCATAAGCTGCAAGTGAAAAAGGAGTTCACTCAAGTAGACTATTCATGGTACAAAGATGCCATCCATGGGATTAATCCTGAACAATTTAGGTTGAATCACATATACCTGTTTTGGAAATGACATCACTAAACAAAGTGCAAAGTAAACATACTAAAATATGTGACTTTACCGGGTCGACAGAAGCGTCTGATCCCACGCGTCTGCTTTGACCCGTGACGTAAGGGTGTTGTCGTGTGTGACGTCATGACGGCGCGGAGTTTAGTTTATTATATTTATCTTTCTGATCTGTTTGTTCTATCCCGTGAGATTTTTTTTTTTTTTTTTTTTTTTTTTTAAAAAAAGACAAAAACCACTAATCAACTACTGAAGCATCTTTATCTTCTATGGGTTGCAGGGGTTACGACCCCTGGGGAGGTGGGTGGGTATTCATGCATGGCTGTCTTCACTTACACGTTGTAGCTACGCAAGGCGTCTAAATTTGTTTATATTTAGTTTGCCCCCCACCCAAAACACCCCATTTCCCGCACTTGTCCTGTTAGTGTCATTAGGCGTCTTGTGGAAAGTGTGTGTGTTTGTTTTAGTTTCTGCCATATTTGTGACGTCATGGGTCAAAGCAGACGGGTGGGATCGGATGCTTCCGTATTTCCACTTTACCAGACACAGTGTGCTATATGACAATTTTTTTGTTGGACAGGGCATTAGGTTGTGCTGTCATCTGTACATGTGTGTATTCAGTGGCGCAACTCCAGCTTACAAGAATTCTTGCAATTAAGGTATCTAAACTAATATCATCAGGGTAAGAGTTAGATCACACACCCTTTGCCACCTCCCCCCCCTCCCTGCCCCCAATGATTCATAGCTCATGTGCATAATATGCACCAAACTACTTGGCAAAGGTTTCTCTATTATCTAATACAAAACTACTAAATTTAACCTGCAGCCATATATATTTATAAAGAAACCTGCATTAAATATGAACTGAGTGTTTACTATGATAGCTTCATAGCAAGATTAGAAATTCCTGAATGAATCCACAAAAACAGGATTCACATGTGGTCGTCCTAATGATATGCGCTTAATGTGGGCTACATTACCGATCAATTAGTTAAAACAACATTTATATCATATAATTATGTTACATCATTTGGATTATTGCATCTACTTTCCTGCAAATTTTTGTGCATTTTTGTGACACATAACATTCCACTATTTTTGCCCTGTGTTGTTCATGAAAGGAATGGGAGAGCTAACTGAATAAACGATTGATAATGCTGCCAGGTCTACAAATCAGCACAGTATATTTGGCAAACACACACTGGTGAGTGTCCCCTGAGACTTTTGCAATAGCAACAGCTGAATGAAATCCTCATAACTAAATTTGATTTGACACAACGACATATACAACCACAATATTAAAAATAACTGTCAAAATGTTTCGCAATAAACAGGGTTGTGTAAATCAACAGCAACAAAATTGATGCAGATTGATTACCTCCATCACCCACTTAAGCAACAGTTCTTTGGGGGAGGGGAGGAGGAAAGAATAGAGAAGCTCATTTCTGAGACTACCTTCATGCATAAAGCAATGGCAGAGTTTTTGAGTAGCATGAAATAAAAGAGAACACTGATCTCATTATGGGACATTCTACCGAGTCCAAGTTTGACGCCAATATCTGTTACTGATTTGAAAACAGTCTTCAGTTAGTTGCAAACTGTGGTTCGGTCAAGTACCATAAACTGGTGCAAACTATTCCAGTTAAAAAAAAAAAAAAAAAATCAACTACAGAAGGCAATGAGAAGTGCCATTTGTCAAAATATACGTACAACACAGGTGTCACCAAAACAATTGTGGTACTTAATTGTACAATGATGAAAAACGAAGTATAATAGTTCGTAAAATTATTCTTTACAGCCATTTTACTGCAGCGGGGATAAAAACACCTCATACAATCAACACACAGTAGCTTCATAAAAACGGAAATGAACATTCATTCACTAACCGAATAAATAGTCAACACAGACCTCACTGAAGCAATTTCAGTTAAAGGCTAATTGTCAACAATTTATTTTACAAATGTGTATATAGTTTTATTAAAGTAGTACAAATCGAGATATTGCTTCCTAATTCTTACAAGTGCAGTCATAATTTTCGAATTTACCAGACACTATGACAAACAGAAAATCAACTCAAATTTTGAAGACAACAAACAAGATTGATTTCCCTCAAACCACATGAATCTTGCAATAGTTAACGTTTATTTAGCAAATTAGGAGGAGGTGGCGAAGATAGCATTGTAACAAATTGCTGAACCTACTTACCCAGTCGAATTTTAAGTCCTGCTTGCTTCACATTATTATTGTAAGCGAAGTCTTCTGTTATAGCTGGTTTACCACCAAATTCCACATCGTCTTGAGCGAACATCAAGGGTATACTTGCCATTTTACTGATCTGTAGACGATAAATCGTTTTCTCAAGACAGCTGGCTTATGTCAGCGAAAGTTGCTATATTTCAGTGCGTTCTTAGGTAATTGCTATTGGGAATATATCTATACAATTATTTTCAGAGCAATGTAAATTGTATATTTTGATTGCATGTATAGGATAGCACCACGTAAACACTTCCACCGGCATTATTACTTACTTTTTTCGCACAGCTATAAACGTCACTCCCAAAACACAATCACCTGATGTCACTAAACTATGTAATAGCCACGAAGATAGTATTCTCGACTGCCACCTTTCGCGGCCAAAGCAGTTACAGAGTTTTATTGCCGACTGTCGTGAAGATTGTAAATCGGGGGACAGATGAAGCTTACACTAGAATTCCTCAAACGGAATACGTCTAATAGTTAAACTGTAGAGTCCTGATATCCTCAGTAATTATTTGTTAGGCTATATTCACTGTTTATGCAGACCCGCAATATGACAGCGAGTTTATAAGTTGCAGACATTTGGGCTGTAAAGGGGCTGCACACGTTCAATATTTATTGACAATACTAATTTGTCAGATTTTTAATATTTATTGAAGCGAACACACACTATTGATAACATTGACAAAAACTGCAGTTGACAAAGCGATTGTACAAGGTGAAGATGTCGCACAGCCAAAAGAAAGAGTTTGTTGCAGTTATATTAGCTATAGCTTGCAAGGAACAGAAAACAACGAAAAAGAGGAAATGGGTCCGAGATTGGTTGAAAAAAGAAGCGATTGGTCACATGTTAATTTTCTGACTGACATCAGAATCACGGACCCGAAAGATTTCATAAACCATTTTCCGATGGGTTCCGAATCGTAGACAAGTTATTAACAGCAGGTGAACAAGTAGGGGTAACTCTGTCCATTTGTTGTTTAACCAAAGAAAGAGTAGGATTCCAGGTAGAATTTAAGCACAAAGCTCCATCTGTATTTATAAAATTAAATGAAAAAAAACATAACGATTTGACCAGTCTAAGAGAGTCACAGAGTAGCTGAAAAACTCGAACTGACAGGATCCCGAAGGCAAACTTAAGCTAACCTGCAAAAAACTACTTTAAAAGTTTCAGGGAAGAGTTTTAAATGAGAAATTTAGTCAGATACATACGACATTCAGAAAATAAGTTAGACATGTCATATCACACTAAGACTATTGCGCAACAAGAGTGGCACATTGCGAGAAGTGAATACATGGCCAGAATGTCCCGAGGACACAATTCTGTTGCAGTACGGATAACAGGTACATCACACTGTGCGAACGAAATAGTGCAGCAACTGGAAATGTGCTCCAAAGTGGAAGTACGTGGGACAGTACTATTCCTGTGGACAGAAAATCCGTATTGCACACAGATTCAACGTGAAATTCTGGTGGTACATGGGCTAACTGTAATGTCACATCTAGTCACAGTGAAATGGTGCCAACAATTTAAGCAAGGCCCCACAGACACAGGTGATACTGATCAGAAAGTCCAGATCCCGCACCATACCATTTCCATCTTTACGGCATGAAGGAACGTTAGGGTGGGAAGCGATTTTCCAATGAAGAGAAAGTTAACGTGCCGGTTCTACAGTGGATCCATAATCAATAAGCAGATTTCTGTCACTGGTCTATGAACGATTGGCAGAATGTTGTAACTGTTGCTTACAGAGACTTGGTGGTTGTGTTGAAAAATAATGTCATGTATCTGTGTAATATTTGCCTCTGTAGGGACCGTGAAGGCAAGATTCGGCTAATTATACTGTGGACAGAGGCTTTCAAGTAATCAGTCTTCCATTTGGTCTAAATAAAAATAGAACTACAAGAAACTATTGTGTGTGGTGCAATGGAAAGTACCTTTTGTAATGCACTTTACAGTAGTTTGCTGTGTATGGATGTAGATGTAGCTCTAGAAGAAAACAGAAGCCTTCTACATTGTTGATGCACATAGATGAAGATTGTGAGTAGATATCAAGATAGAAGATTCATTGGGGTGCAATGAAACCCTAGCTCACTGTTTTTCTGTTACATACCACCTGCAGTGCAGTGCTGCCAAAGACAGCACAGGGCACGGTCTACTTTTCTTGACAATATGTGTGGCACCTGGGAACTAATTGAGATGCACTGGTAGAAGCTGATAAACTGTGGGAGCTGAAGAGAGTCGCTAATAAATTGACAGATAGTAAGAAGTTTGGAAACACAGTAATGGCCTCTATAATTTGGAGAGTAACATCTTACTCTGGCCAGTGACATGAAACAGACGCAAAATAGTAAAATGGTACAGAGGAACGTAGAGTGCACTGTTGAATTAGGATACTCTCAAGGCTGGCTAAAGATTGGGTGGTGCTTGTAGCCATGATGAACGGAGGGACATATTTCAAAATCAAGGGAGAGTTACCTACATTGTGTAGGCTCCTAATTTGTACCTCTGATATAAAATTCGTACCTCTTGTTATATTCGACATTTAGTGAGATCACTGAGAACTCACTGAGAACTTTGTGCCTCTTGATGCTAATTCACAGTCTAACATAACCATCGCGACTCTCTGCCTTGTTTTTTTTGCCCACGGAGATAGCAGCACCACAAGCGGCTAGCAAGTGACACTTCTGAATGCAATATCGGGTGAGTGCAAATACTAACGTTTGTATTGATTTGTTACATAGTTTTTACGATACAGAGTGTATGTAGTGCCATAACAATCGACGATAACTAAAAATGACACCAGATTTGTCATTATTTAGTTTGATAAGAACCCTGGGATGTACAAAACGATAAATTGCAGGACAGTTTATTTAAATTTCTCTGGCAACGTACAGACATTTACTGAACAACATCGTTTTCCCTTAATAACAAAAAATTGCTATTAAACACCAGAAGACCAGACCTTTTTGCAGAAAGACGTTGTCCATCTATCCAAGGAAGCAGAGTCCTATTCGCTGCACTTTCAGCCAAATCAGCGAATGTGGAAAGCAGGATACTTATGTGGAATGTAATACCTACACTATTCAACGTACTAAATAAGCAATAACAACTGTAGCTCAACGAAAGACTACACAGACGTGATAATAAATCGTCAAAAGCAGTAAAACCATTTCGCGACATAGGGGAAACCAGTTCCATAACTATTGCTAAATATAGTTCGGACTATAGACAGCAAGAATCTTCAACACGTTCACTTTTGAAGCAAAAGTAATTACATTTATGAAAATTTTAGTGTGTGAGAAAGTCGAGTGGTGTGTAAGAACGGATCGAATTATTATACTCCATAAATTTTTTTTAAATGTCAGGGAAAGTGCCTTTGACAGAAACAGACGTCATCAGAAATATGCGCTTCTCATGAATGAAATATGTGTTTACAACTTTTTGCTTTCAACCGAATAAGCTGCAAGTATACACATATTTGGAACTATTTCTTCATCAACAAATTGTAGCTTGTATCATTGTGGACTCTGACCACAATCTATTGGTTATGACCTGTAGATTAAAACTGAAGAAACTGCAAAAAGGTGGGAAATTAAGGAGATGGGACCTGGATAAACTGAAAGAACCAGAGGTTGTATAGAGTTTCAAGGATAGCATAAGGGAACAATTGACAGGAATGGGGGAAAGAAATACAGTAGAAGAAGAATGGGTAGCTTTGAGGGATGAAGTAGTGAAGGCAGCAGAGGATCAAGTAGGTAAAAAGACGAAGGCTAGAAGAAATCCTTGGGTAACAGAAGAAATATTGAATTTAATTGATGAAAGGAGAAAATACAAAAATGCAGTAAATGAAGCAGGCAAAAAGGAATAGAAACGTCTCAAAAATGAGATCGACAGGAAGTGCAAAATGGCTAAGCAGGGATGGCTAGAGGACAAATGTAAGGATGTAGAGGCTTATCTCACTAGGGGTAAGATAGATACTGCCTACAGGAAAATTAAAGAGACCTTTGGAGATAAGAAAACCACTTGTATGAACATTAAGAGCTCAGATGGAAACCCAGTTCTAAGCAAAGAAGGGGAAGCAGAAAGGTGGAAGGAGTATATGGAGGGTCTATACAAGGGCGATGTACTTGAGGACAATATTATGGAAATGGAAGAGGATGTAGATGAAGATGAAATGGGAGATACGATACTGCGTGAAGAGTTTGACAGAACACTGAAAGACCTGAGTCGAAACAAGGCCCCCGGAGTGGACAACATTCCATTGGAACTACTGACGGCCTTGGGAGAGCCAGTCCTGACAAAACTCTACCATCTAATGAGCAAGATGTATGAAACAGGCGAAATTCCCTCGGACTTAAACAAGAATATAATAATTCCAATCCCAAAGAAAGCAGGTGTTGACAGATGTGAAAATTATCGAACAATCAGTTTAATAAGCCACAGCTGTAAAATACTAACACGAATTCTTTACAGACGAATGGAAAAACTAGTAGAAGCCGACCTCGGGGAAGATCAGTTTGGATTCCGTAGAAATACTGGAACACGTGAGGCAATACTGACCTTACGACTTATCTTAGAAGAAAGATTAAGGAAAGGCAAACCTACGTTTCTAGCATTTGTAGACTTAGAGAAAGCTTTTGACAATGTTGACTGGAATACTCTCTTTCAAATTTTAAAGGTGGCAGGGATAAAATACAGGGAGTGAAAAGCTATTTATAATTTGTACAGAAACCAGATGGCAGTTATAAGAGTCGACGAACATGAAAGGGAAGCAGTGGTTGGGAAGGGAGTAAGACAGGGTTGTAGCCTCTCCCCGATGTTATTCAATCTGTATATTGAGCAAGCAGTAAAGGAAACAAAAGAAAATTTCGGAGTAGGTATTAAAATCCACGGAGAAGAAATAAAAACTTTGAGGTTCGCCAGTGACATTGTAATCCTGTCAGAGACAGCAAAGGACTTGGAAGAGCAGTTGAATGGAATGGATAGCGTCTTGAAAGGAGGATATAAGATGAATATCAACAAAAGCAAAACGAGGATAATGGAATGTAGTCGAATTAAGTCGGGTGATGCTGAGGGAATTAGATTAGGAAATGAGACACTTAAAGTAGTAAAGAAGTTTTGCTATTTGGGGAGCAAAATAACTGATGATGGTCGAAGTAGAGAGGATATAAAATGTAGACTGGCAATGGCAAGGAAAACGTTTCTGAAGAAGAAAAATCTGTTAACATCGAGTATAGGTTTAAGTGTCAGGAAGTCATTTCTGAAAGTATTTGTATGGAGTGTAGCCATGTATGGAAGTGAAACATGGACGATAAATAGTTTGGACAAGATGAGAATAGAAGCTTTCGAAATGTGGTGCTACAGAAGAATGCTGAAGATTAGATGGGTAGATCACATAACTAATGAGGAGGTATTGAATAGGATTGGGGGGAAGAGGAATTTGTGGCACAACTTGACCAGTAGAAGGATCAGTTGGTAGGACATGTTCTGAGGCATCAAGGGATCATCAATTTAGTATTGGAGGGAAGCATGGAGGGTAAAAATTGTGGAGGGAGACCAATGGATGAATACACTAAGCAGATTCAGAAGGATGTAGGTTGCAATAGGTACTGGGAGATGAAGAAGCTTTCACAGGATAGAGTAGCATGGAGAGCTGCATCAAACCAGTCTCAGGACTGAAGACCACAACAACAACAACTTCATTGAATCAGTGTGGTTCGGCTATTTTTACGTGTATTTCACAGTAAGTGATGTAAGAACTAAAATACAGAACATTTCCTTAAACTTAGACTTGTAGATATCTTTAAGCTCTAGGACATCGTTTATAAGGGTCATACAGTTCATACACTGACTAGCAGAAATTAGGAAGCTAGATTCGTAATTTCTGCCAGTTGCAGATGTTTAGAAAATCAAGTGTAGTATGTTTAGTTTTCTCAGGCAGTCATTAAATCTGATACCAATACTAACATCCTGTAATTGAGTATGGCATTGTTTAACAAATATGTAACCTCCTATTAGGTTAACAGAAATAAGATCTCAAAAATGGTACAGTTTAGGCAACTTTCTACTGTGTGTTCAGATATCTTAAAATGCATTATTTTACTTCTACTTACCATATGAAGGTAACATCAAATAAAATTTTATTTCGCCAATTTAGACACTAATACATGCAACGCATCTTGATTTGTGAACCATTATCTCAGCTACATAATTACCATTACTAAAGACACTAATACAACCTGTCATAGTTGAATCTTTGTAACTCATTTGTCATGGCAAGCAAAAGTCACAGCTTACATAGTCTCTCCATAACAAAAGTGAACTTCTTTTTTCAAACTCAATCTAATTAGGCAGTGTATACATGAAACTGCCCACATAACCAAGATAGTCCTACTATTGTTTTCACTAAGTGAGAAGAGGAAAGCAACCACTTTTACAAATTTTAACCGTTGCCCGAATTACCAGAAAACAGGACTGATGGCTGTCAGCTGTTGCAGCTACTGACATGTGTAGACTGCCAGCTCATATTAAAAATAAGAAAGCGTCGAAAATTTTGCGACAAGTTGCACAGGACTATGCCACACAATAAAATGTAGCGACACACTGATTGAGGAAGCCTAATCTGTGTTGCATAAGAAGCATGAAGTCAAGCCGTGCAACCTGGTAGAGAAATAAACACAGTGACATATCTTAGTGGTTAAACATTAAAGCATACATGAAAACTCCACAGAATAATTGAAACATGGTAGATAAACACAGTCTAAAATTTAGTGACAGGAAAATTAAACAGGATCATAAAAATAGCATGAAGTGAGGTAAATTGTTACTGAATTTAATTCAAATGTATAACTATTAGACTTAGAGAGTACTCTGACTGCCAAAATGTTTCGCTCAGCGACCTACGTCGACAAGCGATTTTTAGGCAATCTTTGTAAACAAGGGTGTGAAGAATAATCTCTTTTGACAATATGGTGGTGTAAGCTCGTAATAATTCACGACCATGGTTGAAGAGAGCGAATGAATAAAACTATTTTGCCAATCTGTAGGTAAAAATGTAGTTTTATAAAATATAATTATGCCAAATGCAGTCTTCAAAGTTTAAAAAACGCACATCTTTTTATTTTGATGATGTGTAATATTAAGTACTTTAAAAACACTGCACGTTCATGTGCACAAAATCCTAAACAATGTTATTTTAAAACTGATAATTCTCAAATTTCACCTGAAAAAATCCGTTATGTTCCAAGAGAGCGCATAGCCTGCAGCTTGTGCTAAATAAATAGACCTCTTCTGCAACTTCCTGGCAGATTAAAACTGTGTAGCAGACCGAGACTCGAACTTGGGACCTTTGCCTTTCGTGGGAAAGTGCTCTACCAGTCCAATACCCAGTTTTAAACTGCCAGTAAGTTTAATATCAGCGCCCACTCCGCTGCATAGTGAAAATTTCATTCTGGGAAGACCCCCCCCCCCCCCCAGGGTGTGGCTAAGCCATGTCACAATATCCTTTCTTCCAGGAGTGCTAGCCGCACAAATTTCGCAGGAAAACTGTGAAGTTTGGAAGGTAGAAGACGAGGCATTGACGGAAGTAAAGCTATGAGAGCATATGTGGTGTCACCGCAAGGCACCACACTGGCTAGGTTGTAGGCTTTAAATCAGTCGCAGTCCGTCAGTACACATCGGACCCCAGAGTCACCACTGTCGACGCTAGCTTACCGAGTGCCGTCACTTGGCTGGTCTTACGAGACAAGCTAGTGCACTGGCCGAGTTCTACAGCCGACTTTAATAGGAATGGTTCACTTGTTAGAGCTTCAGAGATCTCATCTGCAGAGACGCTAGTTAGCATAGCCTTCAGCTAAGTCAATAGCTACGTCCTAGCCAGGCGCCACATACAGTTTATCCATTGACAATTGAGCTATATGTGTGAAGGAATAAGAATTGTAAAGATCTATTCGTAGTTCAGTCTATAACTGCACTTGTAAATGATTGTACAAAGTCAAGATCGACGTTCACTGCTGATGCTGAAATAAAGCTAAGTATTTAATTGTATTAATGTCTACTAACTTCTAATCACATAAGATGTTGCAGATACATCCCATCAAGTATAGTTCATTGATCCTCACGTCACCCTACGTGATCAACGCATGCAATGAATGGCCACCCCTTGTGATCAGACTAAGAGTCAAATTGCGCGACTCAGCAGGGTTACCCTTTTTCCATGAGGCCCATAGTTCTGCCTCATAAATAACACATCATGTGTCACACTTGTATAGCTCAGTTGATAGAGCACCTGATTGTGAAAGGCGAAGGTCCCAAGTTCTAGACTCGGTCCAGCACACAGTTTTAATCTGCCAGGAGGTTTCATATCAGCACACACTCCACTGTAGAGTGAAAAATTGATTCTAGATCTCTTCTGACAGCACACACAAGAATTACCAGACCATGTCGCACATCGTTGACTTGCTGACCCTTCCATTGTACAACAGCTGTCTAAGATGTTGGCATGCTCCTTAATCCAGTGATCCTCAGACACACACCATGTCAACAGGAAGAAACTTTCTAATTTTTAAGGACTGACACTTCACTCACCTGCTTAATGAATATTTGAGAAGTATACATGCAACTACATCCACATGGCCTCCATTGAATGAGAAGTATGTAATTAGGTCAAGCAATCTATGGTGTACTGAACAATAAGTCTATCGCCTTGCTTCATTATAACAGATATAAAAATGCATCGAATTGTTTCAAGTATGTAGGTCCCCATTAGTCGCAATTCCTTCATGGAGTCTACTAGTGAAGTCGGCAATACTTTGCAAATTCTAAATATATATGGGATCTGGATATATGTCCTAATCTCCTTCTGTCCCCTTTCTCTTCCTGTCTACCTCCTCCTCTCCCCTCTCTTTGTTTACCTCTTCCTCCTCCCCTCTCTCTGTCCATCTCTTTCTCTCCCCCCTCCATCTGACTCCACCAAATCCTCCCTCCTCTCTCTGTCCACCTCCTTCTTCTCCCGCCTCTGTCCATTCGCTTCCCATGTCCATTTCCTCAACCTCCCCCTCCCCCACCCACCCCACTCTCGCTGACCTTGAGAGTTGTTTGCTGTTATTGCTAATGAAACCTTGCTTGGGTATCGAAGATACTTAAAATAAATGAGTAAATCGGATGGGATCATTGATATGTAGTATATGAGAGATTTGTCCTGCTGCTAGATTCTTAGGATAGTAGCGTAAATTGCACTATTTCACATAGTTTTAATCTGCAGGTGGGTAGCATTACAAAATTTCAGATGGTTCAGATACATAGTAGTATTCTAATCAAAATCCCAGAAACCACAGTACAACTTTCCTGCTTTCTGTTAAAACAGACCATGAGGAAGAAAACAAAACAGCAAATAGCTGTGTGTATGATTTTTGTTTAAACTTGTATATAAGGAGAAAGAATATATATGTGAGAAACAATGTGTCTAATGATGTAAATGCCCTTCTAGCATTATTAAAGCTGGCTGACAGAAAAAAACGAAACAACACATTTTCGCAGCACAGCATATCCTTTTTCACAGTCTGTTTTAACATAAAACCTGTACACTGCTGTGTGTGTGTCAAAATATCGAAAGATTCTTGACCAACCTATTTCACACATATATATATATATATATATATATATATATATATATATATATATATATATATATGTGTGTGTGTGTGTGTGTGTGTGTGTGATTTTGCAGACACAGTTCTGACGCTGATTACTGGTTGCTGTACGTATCTATCCACATCAAGGCTGTTGAGAGGGACTTGCAAAGATTGAAGACAGCTCTTAGAAGATTTTTAGTTGCTACTTGCGACTCTTAGTTGCGACTTGTCACGGAAATCGCAGTTAGACTCGATATCGTATCGCAGAGATAGACGTAGTACGAACTTTCGCCAACAGATGGCACTGTTAACTGCGCTTTTTAGTTGCTACTTGCGACTCTTAGTCGCGACTTGTCACGGAAATTGCAGTTGGACTCGACTGCGAATAGCAGAGACGAGCGTAGTACAAACTTTGGCCAACAGATGCCACTGTTAACCGCGCTTTTTAGTTGCTACTTGCGACTCTTAATTTCGACTTGTCACTGAAATCGCAAAAGCAGTGCTAAATTCAACCAATAGATGGCTCAGGTCTTTGAATGTGAAATACTACTTGCGACTGTGACTGTGACTGTGACTGAAATCGCAGTTAGATTCTGTAAAGTTGTTATTGTGATATCTGCGACTTCTCAGTCACTGTGATTTCTAACAGATACGCGATTTCCTGCCCACCACTAATATATAGGGTGTTACAAAAAGGTATGGCCAAACGTTCAGGAAACATTGCTCACACACAAATAAAGAAAAGATGTTATGTGGACATGTGTCCGGAAACGCTTAATTTCCATGTTAGAGCTCATTTTAGTTTCGTCAGTATGTACTGTACTTCCTCGATCCACCACCAGTTGGCCCAATTGAAGGAAAGTAATGTTGACTTCGGTGCTTGTGTTGAAATGCGACTCATTGCTCTACAGTACGTAGCATCAATAGGTTAGTGTTCATCACGAACGTGGTTTTGCAGTCAGTGCAATGTTTACAAATGCGGAGTTGGCAGATGCCCATTTGATGTATGGATTAGCACGGGGCAATAGCCGTGGTGCGGTACGTTTGTATCGAGACAGACTTCCAGAACGAAGGTGTCCCGACAGGAAGACGTTCGAAGCAATTGATCGGCGTCTTAGGGAGCACGGAACATTCCAGCCTATGACTCGCGACTGGGGAAGACCTAGAACGACGAGGACACCTGCAATTGACGAGGCAATTCTTCGTGCAGTTGACGATAACCCTAATGTCAGCGTCAGAGAAGTTGCTGCTGTACAAGGTAACGTTGACCACGTCACTGTATGGAGAGTGCTACGGGAGTACCAGTTGTTTCCGTACAATTTACAGCGTGTGCAGGGACTATCAGCAGCTGAATGGCCTCCACGGGTACACTTCTGTGAATGGTTCATCCAACAACGTGTCAATCCTCATTTCAGTGCAAATGCTCTCTTTACGGTTGAGGCTTCATTCCAACGTGATCAAATTGTAAATTTTCACAATCAACAGATTTTCCGTGAACGTTTGAGCAGGCATTGTTGGTGATGTCTTGATTGGGCCCCATGCTCTTCCACCTACGCTCAATGGAGCACGTTATCATCATTTCATACGGGATACTCTACCTGTGCTGCTAGAACATGTGCCTTTACAAGTACGACACAACATGTGGTTCATGATCGATGGAGCTCCTGCACATTTCAGTCGAAGTGTTCGTACGCTTCTCAACAACAGATTCAGTGACCGATGGATTGGTAGAGGCGGACCAATTCCATGGCCTCCACGCTCTCCTGACCTCAACCCTCTTGACTTTCATTTCTGGGGGCATTTGAAAGCTCTTGTCTACGCAACCCCGGTACCAAATGTAGAAACTCTTTGTGCTCGTATTGTGGATGGCTGTGATACAATACGCCATTCTCCAGGGCTGCATCAGGGATTCCATGCGACGGAGGGTGGATGCATGTATCCTCGCTAACGGAGGACATTTTGAACATTTCCTGTAACAAAGTGTTTGAAGTCACGCTGGTACGTTCTGTTGCTGTGTGTTTCCATTCCATGAGTAATGTGATTTGAAGAGAAGTAATAAAATGAGCTCTAACATGGAAAGTAAGCGTTTCCGGACACATGTCCACATAACATATTTTCTTTCTTTGTGTGTGAGGAATGCTTCCTGAAAGTTTGGCAGTACCTTTTTGTAACACCCTGTATATACGCTGCATGTGGTATATAAGCACATATATACTAAATAAAGGGGCAAGTTACTTGCAAATGCCTCGAAAATTTCTTGACCAGTTTACTTTAAATTTTTACACAATACTAATAAAACTTGGGAGGGATATAAGCTACATATTTTAATGTATATGGAATACAAATATTATTTAAAATCTTTGCTACTGCAGGGGTAAAGAAAAGCTGATGTGGCAAGACACTGAATACTGGCTTGATATTTTGTATGTCACCAGAGTAGCAGATTTTAAAGTGATTTCAATACTGTAGCGTATCAAATGTTTATGTAAGATTCAAAACTTAATGAGCAGAGAGGCATATGTGGTATAAAGCATGTTTCATTTACTGTAGCCAATAAAGTGTGACATTGTTTTGTTATCAGGGTAAACATTTGTGGACACCATATATATACATGGTAAACATATGGTGTCCATAATTGGTTACCCTGATGACAAAACAATGTAACTCTTTATTAGATACAGTGAAGGAAATATGCATTATACCACATAGGCCTCTACTCATTAAGTTTTGAATCTTACATAAACATTTAATACAGGTATTACAAAATGTGTCAATAAAGAAACTGGACTCATGCTCTAACTGTTTACTGAGAAAACTTACACAACCGAAATGTTGCCCCCTTCAGGGTAGTCCCCTCACTGATCGCTGCATCACTCCATGAGAATTTTCCACTATTGGAAGCAGTGCAGCAAGTCTTTTTCTGTTATGCTTTGAGAAGGTGGATGTTCCATCACTAGAATGTTATTTTTCGCCAAAAGACTCCTCACAGACATCGCTTTATGGGCTGGCACTTAAAAAAGAATCCGTGTGTGATTCTTCCACAGATCTGATTTTCTTCGTTGCACACATTCACAGAGTTATGCAATAAACTTGATTGCCAGTCTGACCCTCAGGCACTCAATCAATGTAGATAATCCCTCGGATATCGAAGAAAACAATCATCATTGCTTTGAATTTTGATTTTCTCATGTGCAGTTTCTTTTTCCTAGGGGATTGAGGGCTCTTCCAGTGCATAGATTGCCGCTTAGTCTCTGGATCGCATTGGAATATACGCGTTTCATCATACGTATTTACTTTCATGAGGTCATGTGGGTCATTTTCAATGTTTTCAATAGTAAGAACACAGCAGTCCACTCGATGTTGCTTTTGCTGGTTTCTGAGGATTCTTGGTACCACTTTAGCACAAACCTTTGTCATGTCCAGATCATCCTTCAAAATCAGTTTAAAGGTTTCTTTATTGATGCAGGAAAGTTTTGGAATTGTTCGAACGCTGGGGCAATGGTCTTCTCGAACAATTCTGCTGATCTTCTCCACATTATCTTCAGTTTTCGAAATGGAGGGACGGTCCGATTTCGTATCGTCTTCGACGTGTTCCTTCCCGTCCTTGAACCTCTTAGCCCACTCGGAAACTCGCGTATGAGGTAGACACTGATCACCATCAACATGTTTCAACAAATCGTAAAGTTCTGTAGCGGATTTTCTAGGTTTTGTGAGGAATTTGATGTTATCACGTTGTTCCACATTAGAATGTAACATAATTCCGTTGAAACTCAGACACGTGACCCATTTCTAAGAAGGCACACAGCCAGCGTGAAATTTTGTATGTCTGTCAGGGAGAGTCCCTAAGTTATTTCCCACTCTTCTCTTTGTCACAGTCGAAGCTGGAAATGCGCACAACAATCAGTCCGGTTTCCTTGTTGCCACACCTCGTATACTTCAACGCTGAAATCAACATTGGCACCCCTGGTGAATGCAAAAAGTCAAGCCAGTATTCAGTCTCTTGCCACACATTCTGCAACATGTCTGGTGTGATTATACCAATGACATCTCTTATGTGTTGTTACAGTATCACAATATCAGGAACTGCTGTTTTGTACACAATATCTTTCACACACCCCCAAAGAAGGAAATCTAAGGAGGTAATATCAGATGATCTTAGGGGCCATGGAATTGGGCTGTCTGTGCCAATCCAGCTGTTTGGGGGGGCGGGGTTCATTAAGAAGATCGTGGATGTGCGTAGGGAAACATACCTATTTACATTGCTTGCAGGGAAGAAAAATGGCCCAATCACTCTGTCACACACTAAACCACACATCACATTAACCTTTGGACTGTTCCAAATGCGTTGTTTGCGAACCACCTTATGCACTGTAGTCTTTGAAACTTAAAGCTGCTACGAAGCTTGTCTAATCGATTTCTGTGGCGACCTCATAAATACGGTTTGAAATGCCTGCACGATCTCATCCGAAATACATGGACTGTCGCTGATCGTCCGTTTCTGAACCTACCCCACTGCTAAAAGAGTTTCTATCCACGTTACGATTAATTTGACATCAGGTGCTTTCTTTCCATGGGACACAAACTTACGCTGCACATTAATCGGTGATTAAAAGTTTGAGCTAAACTGGTCACTAACATTTCAAAATATTTGGTAACAACGTTAAATATCGGCTTGTCTTAATAGAGTAGTGTAGATTTTAAATAACTTTTGTATTCCATATACAGAATGTTTAGAAAAAAGTGTTGAATACTTTGAGAAGTGGTAATATTAATCGAAACAAGAAAAGTAAGTTCAATAAATATGGATCCGGAAACGCATACCTTCCGAGATTAAACACGTGTTCACAGGAAGGGCTTGCGCCATGCTTGGTCGCATATATTAGCACAGTCGTTGCATTGGCGCTCTGGCAAATGTGTCTACAAGGTATTATGGTGTCTTACTCACATACTCTACCTACCATTAGGTAGTCTGCAGTCAATTGCGTGGTTCGAGTCATGTTGTGCTCTACGTTAGTTTTCGTCGTGTTTGGGTGCCTCATTGTACGCTATCGTCAAACCTGGATACGTATCACGGTGGTTTTACTTTTTTCCAAACGTGGATTCACTTATGTTTTTCCTATTTATACATACAAATAATGTAGTACATTTAGATTATCTCTCTTCCACCACTTGTTAACAATGGAAACCTACTTCTCGACAAGTGGATTGCCGGATATGATATTCTGCTATGGTTTAGCAAATGGATGTAGCCTGCGAGCCCATGCCCTCTACGCTGAAAAGTATCCACAGCGCAGAGTGCCATCTGATAGGCTCTTCGGCAGACTTTTGCAGCGTCTGAGGGACACAGGTACCCTTGCACTTTGCAAGGCTGGCAGTGGAAGGCACTGCACAGTCCGTACGGCTGACATGGGGGAGCGTATGTCACATTCTGTGGAAGAAACCCTTGAAACCAGAATGCAACGATTAGCAGCAGGAGAAGGTGTGTCTCACTCTCTTATCTGGGGTGGGGGGGGGGGGCTTCATGAGCAATTGCTGTACCCATATCTACAGCGCATTCAGGCCCTAAAAGAAGAGGATCAGCATGGCAAACGGTAGTTCTGTCATTGGCTATTGCAAGAGTGTGCTGCCGATCCACTGTTCACATCCCACATCCAAGATTTTGTTTACCGATGATGGAGAGTTCAGAAGAGATGGTGGTGTGAATTTCCATAACCAGCATGTATGGGCAGATGTGAGTCCCCAAACAATTCAGGAAAGAAAGCATCAACACCAGTTCTCAATCAACGTATGTACAGGCATACTTGGCGGCAGATTAATAGGACCATATGTGCTACCACAGAGGTTAACTGAGACTCGTTATCTGGACTTTCTCATTAGAGTATCGCCTACCTTGCTGCAAGCTATGCCATGTGGTACATGCATGATGGCGCACCAGCACACTTTCGTCACATGTGCTCTAACATCTGATGCAGACATTTCAGGACAGCTGGATTGTTGGGGTAGGGAGTGGGAGGATGGGGGCACACCTTGACCCCTGCTCATTCCCCAGACCTCATTCTGCTAGAGTTTTGGTTATGGGAACACATGAAGGAGTTGGTCTACACCACACCAATAAACGATGTGCGGACACTACGGGATCGCGTCCTCAGTCTGTGCCAGCAGGTATGTGCGGCTGGTCCTGGCGGAGGTTCGAGTCCTCCCTCGGGCATGGGTGTGTGTGCTTGTCTAAGGATAATTTAGGTTAAGTAGTGTGTAAGCTTAGGGATTGATGACCTTAGCAGTTAAGGCCCATAAGATTTCACACACATTTGAACATTTTTTTGCCAGCTGGTACAACAACAACCAGATATACTTCAAAGGGCGCACCTCATTCTGTACACTGGAGGGCAGAGGGATGCATTGTCATGAATGAACGCTACGTTAAACACCTCCTGCAAACATGTGTTTATCGCAGAATGTGTGGATTTTTGGACCCATGTTTTTTGGACTTATCTCAGTAAGTATGCATTTCTGGATCCATGTTTATTGGACTTATTTTTCTTGTTTCAATAAGTACTACCAAGTCTCAAAATATTCGGGAGTATTTTTGAACACCACGTATATTCAAAAGTATGTAACCATTACACATTCGAAGGTTTATTGTTGTGAAAAAGTTTGAAGTAAATCGGTCAAGAAATTTTCTAGATTTTTACTATTAACTTGCGCCTTTATATAGTAGATATGTACTTGTATACCATATACATTGAAAACTATGTAGCCTTTGTCCGTCCGAAATTTTTTAGAGCATCATCTAAAAATCTGAAGTAAACCAATCAAGTACTTTTCGAGGTTTTTGGTAACAACTGTAAGTAGGTTGTTTAGGTTTTTATGTTGGTAACGCCACATAGCGCTCTGTATGAAAATCACTGACTGTGCTGTGCGCAGTCTGTGGTTGGTTTGCATTGTTGGAATATTTGCTGGTGTAGTGTTGGGCAGTTGGATATGAACAGCGCGTAGCGTTGCGCAGTTGGAGGTAAGCCGCCAGCAGTGGTGGATGTGGGGAGAGATGGCAAAATTTTGAGAGCGGACGATCTGGACGTGTGTCCATCAGAAAGAATAAATTTGTAATACTGGATATCATGAACTGATATATATATATATATATATATATATATATATATATATATATATATACATACGAGGGCTATCCACAAAGTACATTACGTTTTGGAATTAAAAATAAATAAAGTATTGGAATTTTTTTTTATTATATACAGATGAAAGCCACACTTACATACTACTTTTCTACATAGTTGAAATTTAAATTAATGCACTTATCGTAGCGATGGACGAGCTTGGAAATTCCTTCGTCGTAAAATTCGGCCGCCTGCACCTTCAACCACGTGGTTACCTCTTCTTGAAGCTGTGCGTCGTCATCAAAACACTGCATAGACAACCACTTCTTCATTGCTGGGAATAAGTGGAAGTCGCTCGGTGCCATGTCGGGACTGTACGGCGAATGAGGAAACAACTCCCACTAAAAGATTCGAGAACTTCACGAGTGGTATTTGCCGTGTGGGCCCGGGCGTTGTCGTGAATCAGCAAGATCTTTGAGCCCAACTTTCACCTGCGCTTGTTTTGTATTACTCTTCTGAGGTTGTGCAGAGTTTGGCAATACCTTTTTAGTTTATTGTAGTGCCTCTTTCCAGGATATCCACAAAAATCACACCTTTTCTGTCCCAAAAGACAGTCATTACGTGGTTGAAGGCGCAGGTGGCCGAATTTTACGACGAAGGAATTTCCAAGCTCGTCCATCGGTACGATAAGTGCCTTAATTTAAATGGCAACTATGTAGAAAAGTAGTATGTAAGTGTGGCTTTCATCTGTATATAATAAAAAAAATCCAGTACTTTATTTATTTTTAATTCCAAAACGTAATGTACTTTGTGGATAGCCCTCGTATATATCTTTTGAATATTATTAAGGTAAATACATTGTTTTTTCTCTATCGAAACCTTTCATTTACTAACTATGCCTATCAGTAGTTAGTGCCTTCAGCAGTTAGAATCTTTTATTTAGGTGGCAGTATTGGCGCTTGCTGTATTGCAGTAGTTCAAGTAACGAAGATTTTTGTGCGTAAGTGATTCATGACAGGTATAGGTTATTGTTAGTCAGGGCCATTCTTTTGTAGGGATTATTGAAAGTCAGATTGCGTTGCGCTTAAAATATTGTGTGTCAGTTTAGTGTTGATCAGAATAAGTAAAGAGACAAATGTCTGACTACGTTCAGTTTTGCTCAACTGTTTGAAAATCAAATAACGTAGAGGTTTATCAGCAGTCTTTCATTAATTTTTCTAAGGGGATGTTTCATATGGCGAGCCTGCCAGGATACCTCACTGGAATCTTCTGATTTTTTCTTGTAGTTTGTGTAATTAGTGTAGCTATTGCTTATTGCTAGCGCGTAATTGTAGAGAGACTCTTCTATGTAGCTGAAGTTTTTTATTGTTGTACAGTAAAACAGATGTGGCATGCATGTAGATTTGCTCGAAGTATTTCACAGTTGTGCTTGCAATTAATTAGATATTATTTTCAGTGCTATTTTATTGTGTTTTCTTATTTTACTCTTAAAATTGTGCTTTTCTGTGTTATTGTGTGAAATATTGTGACAATTATGGCATGTGAAAAACGTAATACTAGGCTCCAAAAGTAAACTGAGAAATGAAAGTGAAGACGGGAGTAGTGTGTTAGCGCCACCGTGTAGTGAATTAACTAATGTTCAACATTGTAATTTGCTAATTGTGCATAGGGAAATGGAGCGGGCGGCAAATAATGGTGTAGACACTGAAACAATTAGTGAACAGGGTAGCATTATCGATCGATCGGTCAGCAACAGCTCGCCTCAGGAATCCGAAATGACAGGACACAATCTTGCAAATACTGTAGATTCATGTTTTGCGTCATTCTCCGTTTCTCAATCAAGTCAAGACAGATTTTCTGCTTTCCAAAATGCGAATGTTGCCGGTGCAAATACAGTGTCGCAAGTACAGAGGAAAATGTTTCATACATGAGTGCATTGTTATTACAATTAATGCAACAAACGGGACAACAGCTTCAAAAGTTGGACAAAATGGAACAAAATCAGAGACAAGCACAGCAACATCTTCAAACGCTAGACGCTATGGAACAAAATCAAAAACAGTCACAGCAACAAGTGGAACAAAATCAGAAACAAATTAAAGAAACACTTCAACAAACACGTAAAGATTTAACTGCTCATTTATTTAAAATGGAATCGAAATGTCATAAAGTCTGCAATGGCGTAAAAACACAAATTTGTGAGCATTTCCAACCTATTTTTTCGCGTCATGAAAATGCATTACAGAATCACGAAGCAGCCATAAAGGAACTGCAAACTATTGTTCGTGAAAATCACGACACTTTGCAAGCTAAAATTGACTCAGTTGTATCTACCGATTTGGTTACGCAACTTGCAAAAACTCAAGAAGACTTAAAGGACACAGTAGATACGCTTTCAACACAAATGGCCAATCTGAAACTTGGTTCAGAAAAACACACTGAGGAAGTCAGTTCCTTATCGGAGAAAGTAGCCCAACTTTCGGATCAGTTCACTAACTTATCTACAAAGGTAGATGATAATCTGAATGACATAAGACCGGTAGCCTTTACTGACACAGAAGAGTATGAACAAATTAGAAAATTCAAACAAAATCAAAACAATACACAGTACAAAAGAGAAATCCGGGAAGTACAAGATCAGTTGACACAGGTAATACAAGAATTACATATTTCAGAGGACACTGGCGCTCCAATACGGGAAGAGGGACATGGAAATACGGGAAAAAAATGGCTCTCAGCACTATGGGACTCAACTTCTGTGGTCATCAGTCACCTAGAACTTAGAACTACTTAAACCTAACTAACCTAAGGACATCACACACATCCATGCCCGAGGCAGGATTCGAACCTGCGACCGTAGCAGTCCCGTGGTTCCGGACTGCGCGCCTAGAACCACTAGACCACCGCGGCCGGCGAAATACAGAAAAGCCACAAAATAATAACACAGGGCATTTCGGAAATTATGAAAGGAATTGGCAAGGTGCACCTAATTTTGAGATGCAACCACCGACACGACGTAACAATGACCGATATGCGACTCGCCGAAACGATGACTTTGACTATAAGCTGTTCATTACTACACGCAAATTCAAAACATTGAAGAATTCTGGCAACGACATTCATCCACAAGTGTAGCTTCATCAGTTCTCTCATTGTTTTCCTCCCAACTGGTCATTAGAGCACAGATTAGAATTTATGTGTAGCTACTTACAGAATGAACCAGCTGTAAGAATGCGATCGGTCATTCACGATTGTCACAGTGAAGGAGAATTTTATCATGCCTTCCTCTCAGCATATTGGTCTCAAGCTACACAAGACCGAGTAAAACATAGCATCATAATGATGAAACATTTCGAACAATCTGAATTTTCCAGTCTTGTGAAATATTTTGAAGATATGTTGCACAAGAATCAGTATCTGTCAAACCCATACAGCCCCTCAGAACTCATCCGCATTTGCTTAATCAAATTGCCTGAACATTTAAGACATATTATTTTGGCAGGACGTTGCAAAGACGACATTGAAGCTTTCCAGGGACTGTTACAAGAATTGGAAATTGACACTGACAATCGCGGGACGCGAAAACAGGAACACAACAATTACAGGTCACATCTGTCACAATTCCGCTATAAAAGAAATAATAACTGGACACGGCAAGGCTATTCTTACAACGCAAATCGTGACTGAAACAGACCTCACCCGTTTGACAACTGTTGGCAGAGTAGTAATAATTACAGGGAAAGATCACCTCTCCCCGCTAATGACTATGACAGAGACAATCAGAGAAACAGACAATATGGGAACCAAATTAATTACTATCAAGGGAGACAGAATAACTTCAGTCGCAACGGTCCACCATGCAGTTACGATTCTGGGAGAAATTCTCCACCACATGACTGACAAAAAAGAACCTATGGAAACTACCGACATAACGACAGACTTGAATTTCATCAGAATTGGCGGGATTCAAACAGGCAAGGTGAATTTATAGAAGTTAGGTCTCCTAATCCCAATAACGCCGCAAGCCAACAAAGAGACAGTAGGCAATGACTCACACTGCTGGCAGCCACAAAACGTACTTATGAAGCTGATGACGTAGCTGCCGTGGCTAGTAATTATGTAAAAATGGAAGACATTAGGGACATCTTACTCCAGGAACACGACGTAAAACATAACAACAGTGCATATCCTGTAATTTACATTGCAGTAAATGACGTAAAATTTACGGCAGTACTTGACTCTGGCAGTCCCATTTCAGTAATTAGTGAAACGACCTTTAGCAAATGCAACAAATCGAACGATTACCCCACACTTCCGTTAGGTAAGATTAAATTACAAGGTGCAATCTTTGGAAAAAGTGTAGATGTACGCCAACAAACCAACTTAGAATTCTTTTGTCAAAGTCACAGTTTCTCTATGAACTTCCTTATCGTTCCATTATTGTCAACAGAAATTATATTGGGAGTAGACTTTTTGAATGAATGCAAAGCAATCTTAAAATTTCACGACGCTGAAATAAGTTTAGAGAAATAAGGTAAGTCAATAGCTTTGAAATTTGAAGATTGGCTCTCAAACAATGAGGAGGAAGTTAATCGGCTTTACCTCCTGTAAGACAACAGTTCGGAACTTTCTACGGAACTTGACACTGACAACCACTCTGCAAGTATTGACAGGGATGATATCGACGGCGTATTTGATATTCTGATAGCAGAAGCCTCATGGGAACAACATAATCGCATCCTCAACAGTGTGTTACGTATTTTTGCAGAATCTGGAATTACAGTTAACTTGGAAGTCTGAATTCGGTAGGACAAAGGTGAAGTTTTTGGGGCACATTATTTCTTCTGAAGGCATTCAGCCGGATCCTGAAAAGTTAGAAGCAATCAGAGCCATTCCAGTTCCATCCACAAAAAAAAACAAGTCTGCAGTTTTCTAGGTCTCGTAAATTTTTACCGTCGTTTTCTGAATATGCAAATTCTAGTTACACCAAAACTTTGTTCTCTTACTGGAAAAAAGACTATTTGGAACTGGGACGAACAGGCACAGTTGGAATTCAATTCTTTGAAAGAAGCGCTACTTAACGCGCCAATACTAGCTCATCCAGATCTGTCACAAGATTTCTGCCTTAGCACGGATTCTTCTAAAGTCGGTCTTGGTGCCCGTTTATTTCAAGAAGCCATAGAAAATGACACTACTGTTCAGAAAACCATTGCTTTTGCTAGCCGAGTGCTAACAAAATCTGAAAAAAATTATTCCGTTACTGAATTAGAAGCTTTAGCTATCGTTTGGGCATTTAACAAATTCCGTTTCTTTCTTTCTGGTAAGCATGTAAAAGTAAACAGTGATCATCGTACATTACAATTTCTTGTTGTTGTTGTTGTTGTTGTTGTTGTGGTCTTCAGTCCTGATACTGGTTTGATGCAGCTCTCTATGCTACTCTATCCTGTGCAAGCTTCTTCATCTCCCAGTACCTACTGCAACCTACATCCTTCTGAATCTGCTTAGTGTATTCATCTCTTGGTCTCCCCCTACGATTTTTACCCTCCACGCTGCCCTCCAATACTAAATTGGTGATCCCTTGATGCCTCAGAACATGTCCTACCAACCGATCCCTTCTTCTGGTCAAGTTGTGCCACAAACTTCTCTTCTCCCCAATCCTATTCAATACTTCCTCATTAGTTATGTGATCTACCCATCTAATCTTCAGCATTCATCTGCAGCACCACATTTCGAAAGCTTCTATTCTCTTATTGTCCAAAGTATTTACCGTCCATGTTTCACTTTGTAGGGAAGCAGCCTACTCCCGCTGTAGTAAATTCACATCAGTCTTTCCATTGTGTGCGAGCCAGTCTGCTGTAACTAGTTATGACGTCATAAATGTTGCGCAATACTTTAAAAATCAAGCAAATAGCCTAAAACACTTCTAGTATGTCAGAAGTAATACTAAAACAACATGTGTTGAATATCAGTTCGATAACTTTAACCATTTTCGAAATTTGGACGTTTTTCTGTAAAAATCATTGGCGCAACAGAAAAGAGCTAGAAAATTACAAATTTATAATTAGATTCATCTTTCATAATAATTTAATAAAAACAGTACTTTGGGTTTCACAAATTAAAATTTTAGTGGAAATTCATGATTTTCTGGTTTTTTGTCTTAAAACTTAAGGAAGCAAGATAGATTAAGTAGGCTAATAAATAAGGCTAGGATGTTTATATTTAAGTAGGTTGGAGATCCGCTATAACTATGAAGATGTGAAAAGTTTCATTTGAATACCTATAAAACTATAGCGATAGCGTATCTTCAAAGGGCGAGTTCAGAGCTCGTCTACTGCGTGCAGTGTAATTAAACTAATTCTCTCGCCCAAAATATTTAACTTAGCCACGTCAAAATTTTATTATCAATACTTACCTGCGTGCTGAATGCACATTTAAATTAAGAGCTTCATCGGCCATCAGCAAGAGAAGCTACGATTTATTCGGTAACTTAATGTGGTGCATTACTAGCCCAGCGGCTAGTCGGGAGAGCCGATTTGATCAGGCGTTCCCTTAGCCGTCCGCACCGCGGCTTTATATATAAGAACGCTGCGCGAGGAAGGCAAGGCCCCAGTTCTCTCCAGACACTGAATAGCACGTCATCTGTGTCGGGAGTCGCGTCGCGTCGGTATCATTGCTACAAACAGCCTCGGTTGCCGTATTAAGTTACTCGAGATACGCGTAACCATGAAATCATTTGCGAGTGAAGTGTTAATTCTGGGTTGACTTTAATTATCGATCTTCAGTTTGCGTATTGTCGTATTTTCACGTGCCGTCGCGGGACAAACATTCTACTTTTATTTAGCGTGGCGTTTGATGAAACTAATCATCAAATTATGGGGAGCATTCATTTAAATATTCAATTTGGACAATTATAGTTGCATCAGCCCATTAGACTCTGAACTGCTCTGTTAGTTAGATTGTGTGGATTCTTTTATTTTCATCTGTGACTTTAGAATACAGAACGTTTTTTCACGACCGTTTTTGATTAGAAATCCCAGACAATCTCCTAATTCCTCAGAGCTACAAGCTGTAACTATAAGTGTATTCTCAGATGAAGCGGGCACTAGGAATTCTAATTACAGGCTTCACGTTTTGCTAATCACTTTCTGGTTGCCAATATTGTAGTTAGAAAGCCAGTGTTGAGAACGGCAAAAGACAGCATGAATAATAGGAACATTTAACAACAATAATTCCACCCGCCGCCGCACATATGGTTAATCGGCCGGGAAATGCAGTGTTTCTACATTAAAACATATTCATTTTAAACAACATAACAATTTCTGTACCAGCTGCCCCACAAATGGTGCATCGGTCGGGAAGGAAACAAACTGAGTAAAGTGAAAACGATTTTTAAATATTGGGATTCGCGAGTGAAATGCGACACGCAACTGAGTAATAGAACAGTGAAAGTGTTACGTGTGTATGTGGACGACGCAATTGGATTAACGACGTATCTGGATGCACGGAGCTGGCACTGAGTCTAGCGGCGCTGCCGGCATTGCGAGAAGCCAGTTTCGCCTCACCGCAGTCGTCCGCCGGAACAACCGGAGCCGCACCTGCAGTTGTGGGCCACGTAAACACACAGCAGCTGTTGGAGTGGCGTCTGCAGTTCAGCGAGCTGTGTCGCATCAGTAATCCTGGTACACCACGCCGGCAACGCCATACGTCGTGCAGAAGGAACTAAGTTAAGTGAAAAGCTGTTAAAAATTTTACTAACCTGCACTAAAAGACTGTCGGCGATGGAACCGCCAAAAGAAACTGAGGTTAAACTTATATCAGAACCTATGTCTGTTGAGGGAACTATAAATCCAGACAATGGTTCAAGTGTAAATATGCATTAAAGTAGTAATGTTAAAGTGAAATATGAAGTATTGTCTCCTGGCAGTAGTGTAAATAGGGGCAATGATTCAATAATAGAGACCCTTGAAGTAAAGCAGAAATTAAAAATTGTAAATTTATTGGATGATAGTTTATCTGATGAGTTAAAACCGAAACAGTCATCAGAGATGGTAGAGCTTAAACAGGAGAAGTTAGGTATGACTGATCAATCAGAAGTTTCATTTAGTTTTGATGATTCTTGTGTTGGAGCTAGTTTTTCGTCACCTGAGAGTGATAAAAAGCCAGCTAGTGAGCAACCCAAAGGTACTGGGGCTATTGATTTAAATGTTATATTACAAGCAATAGCTACCAGTAATGCTGAATTAAAGTCTGAAATAACTGAGGTCAAAAGCAGTAATGCAAAAATGTCAGCCAGTAATGCTAGAATGGCGGCTGAATTAAAATCTGATATAATTGAGGTAAATAACAGAATTGTGGCCAGCTAAACTAATTTTAATAAACGATTGGAGGAAATGGACAATACCTTCAAGGCTGGTTGCAATAAGTTGAAAGAGGATCTGGACAGTTTGAATTATAAAATTGATTACAGTCATGAGGATATTAAGAAAAAGGTTGCTCAACAATTTTCTGGAATGTATAAAACAGTAAAATCCAAAGTTGCTGAGGTTCGCAGAGACTTCCAAATGGAAGATGCGAAGCTGGAGCACAAGTTAACAGAAAAGATCGAGGCAGAATCTGAACTGTGCTCACATAGGTTTAAAGATGTTAATATAAAAGTAAACATATGTCAAGCTGAAGTAGACGCAATCAAAACTGATACTACTCATATTGTGCAAAGAGTAGATAATGTTGAAATGAGAGTAGAAAATATCAGTACTAACATTGCTAACATTGAAAGTAAAGTAGCTTTGGTAACTTCTGGTAATGGTAGTATACAACAAGTTGTAGCTGCAAACGCCGCTTTTATCGGGTGTCGGCAGTTCTTGCGGTTCGATCCAGATAAAAATGTCCACCCGCTAGATTTCTGGAACGATTTTGAAGATGTGATTCCACCAACTTGGTTTGAACGAGAGAAAATCTCATTTATTAGAAGCCATTTAGCAGGTGACGCCATGCGTTGGTCAGCTGATGTTATGTTGAAGTGTAAAACATTAGCGGAGTTTAAAACAGCTTTCATTAATGAGTATTGGTCTAGTAATAAGCAAAATGAAGTACTGAGAGAATTTTGGAGTGGAAAACGCTTCAATGCAGGCAAGGAATCTATTAAAGAGTTTGCTAGGTCATGGATCTCACGTTTGTCACATTTGGACGAAAAGTTAAAACCTGAAATGATAATACTAGGTCTTGAAGCCAAACTGCCATTGTATTGGCAAACTAGAATTATATCTGCCCCTAGAGACAATCTGGATCGTTTCATTGAGTATCTGGAACGTGTAGAACGTGTTGCTGCCAATGAGGAGCAAGCACGTAAAAACAGAAATGCTAATAACACTAGTAGTAATTTTAAGAACGAGCAGAATGGCAATGTAAACATCAGAACAGTAGGTGTTCGTCATCCTAAGAGAGGTAGGAATTGGAGAAATAATTATCAGAACCAACAATGGCATCCAAGTGATAATAATTTTGTTCCAAACAAAATTATGCATGTAAACATCAGTACGGAAAGTAATGCTGTGCCAGTTAACTATAATGAAAATAAAGGAAATAGTAGTAGGCCGAGGCAGGAAAACTAGTTCCCGTCTATGAGGACACTGGCGCTCACCAGGTGGTTACTTTTCCTAAGCCAGTAGTTACGGGAATTGGTAAGACAGATCAGAATAATCAGACTGAACATGTGGATGAAGAGTCGGTAGCATCTAAGAATACAGCAGAAATATTAGATCACTCTCAGTATTTGATAGATACCGTGTTAGAGGCGCTTTCTAAGTGGGAAGAGAAAGAGAAGGCGCAGCAGTGTAACGATAGGGAGGAGCTACAAAATACTGAATTGTCAGGTGAAGAAGCAGAAGAAATTCATGCTTATATTTACGATGAGGATGATGTGCTCTTATCTAAAGTGCCTGTGCAGGATGTTGATAATGTACTAATAGATTTAGGACAGGAGATAAGTGAGAATGTAGAGGGTAGCCTGTTGGGGGTCGATGTACCCAGTAGCTGTGACCAGTTGTCACTTGAGAAGGAACCCGACGATAATGGTGAAAGTGGTTTAGCTGTAACTAGTGTTATGCCCGGTCTGGAGGCGCAGAATCGCTCAGACTACAGTAATTTGGGTCTTGTTCAGCAAACTAAATGTAATGAAGTCGTGTGGTGTTTCGATTTGAAATTAATAGACCGACTGGAAAAGGCAGCTGAAAATGTAATTCAGGAAACCCCTACACACTTTGACCTAAATGTAATGAAGACAGATGTCGATCACTTTAGTTGGAGACAAATCCAAAAGGAACTATTGGATGAGTTTGAGGAATCACCTGTACAACCTAGAATAAGCCACCCTATAATAATAGTGAATATGTTGGGTATCAATGTACGTTGTCTCTTAGACAGTGGAAGTGAGGTGAGTGCAATATCTCAGTCCTTCTTTGATGCATTACCTGGTAAAGACAAGCTTACAGTAATGAGGGTATCAGGACTAAGAATAATTGGTGCTACTGGCAAGGTGTCAAAAACAGTAAAGCAAGAAGCTTTGCTGCCCTTTAACATTAATGGTAATTTAATTGATCATCCATGTTTAATTTTAAATAATCTCAGTATTGAAATTTTAATTGGCATAGATTTCTTGTCAAAATATCAGAGTGTTGTTGACTTTGAAAGAAGCCAGATAAAAATGGTCTTGCCGATAACCGGAGTAATTACAGTACCTTTTAGTGATAAACGTGTAGTAACTAATGATGAAACTTGGGAGCTGCCTATACGAGTTCTGAAAAATAGAAGGTATTTCGACGAAGGTGTTAATCGTAGTAAAAATAAGCTGAACACAGAAGAAGAAGAAGAAGCAATTATTTTAGACAAAATAGAAGCTAAATTGCAGGAAATCGATAAAATTGCAGCTAATCAGTAGGAAGAACTGAGACAGGTTTTAAAAAGGCATCATTAAGTATTTTCAGATCGACGTGGCGTGGTCAAAGGTTATGAATGAATGCTGTAGGGAGGAGTTGTTCTGTAACCTCTACACAGTGTGGCAGCTGTGCAGTCCCAGCTGTGTGAGATCTTTCCATTTCAGGTCTCACTCATTCTTCATCTTTCTTATCCACCAAAGTTTCGACCCCTTCTTTCCATTATGAAAATTTTCTGAAACTAATGAATGCTGTAGGGAGGAGGTTGTTCTGTAACCTCTACACAGTGTGGCAGCTGTGCAGTCCCACCTGTGAGAGATCTTCTTTCCATTTCAGGTCTTATTCATTCTTCATCTTTCCTATCCACCTAAAATTTCGACCTCTTCTTTCCAATATGAAAGTTTTCTGAAACTAATGAATGCTGTAGGGAGGAGGTTGCTCTGTAACCTCTACACGGTGTGGCAGCTGTGCAGTCCCCGCTGTGTGAGATCTTCTTTCCCATTTCAGATCTCACTCATTCTTCATCTTTCCTATCTACTAAAATTTCGGCTTCTTCTTTCCAACACATTACATTTCCCATCATTGCTATCAAGCCATGTGTTCTGTAACCATTCTCTCCACCGATTAGTGAAAAAAAACCTAATGTGACAAACAATAGAGAAGTATGACGTAATTAAGATACAAATGTATTTGAGTAACAATTATGCATAGAACCCTGGTAATATTGTAAGTACAAAGTGTTGTTTTATTTGAAGTGGTCCACCAACAATATTTTTAAACGATGTACAAATTCGTGTTCAAGCAGGATCTGAAGTGGCAGTGAAACCTATTGTATGCTGTAGAGCTAAGAGATTGCTTAGTGTTATGAAAAATATGCAGACAAGTTGTAAGAATGAACTCACCTTGTGTAGCAAGGAATGGCAGTGTAATAGACGTGAACAGTGTTTGTGGTTGAGACGTGAAGGACACGTCCTTGAAATATTTATAAGATTGGAGCTGGCCATTATTTTGGTGTAGTGTGTGACAGGACACACCTACATGTATTGAGGTTATGAGTTGGAGGCGTGAATGCGACCATAGTTACCCTTATGTTAGATGAGACAGAGCAGCTCATGGTGTCCTATAGGTTTAAGCAATTTAGCATTACGCTCGTCCATAATTACTTGATGCACTTTAGTGGTAGGTCGAGAGAGACTACCTGTGGTTTCAGCGTCCAATCGATTGGAAATGGATTGCCACGTGAGCAGACTAATCAACTACAATACACTAGAGATATGAAATAAATGTGCTATCCTATGTTTTAGATATTAATAGAGTAAGTGTTAAATAAGTACATACACTAGCAACATAATTGAGTAACATAATGACAGACGTGAAATATTATTGATAGCTCAGCATAAATACACTTCAAAGTAAGTAAGTACATAATTGCAGATGTGGAACTGACACAGCAGCAGAGGACCAATAAGTGGATTTTGTAGTCAACTAAACGTAGTGTGTTTTGAACACCCAAAACTGTACTATTACCAAAAGTTACTCACATGTACGAAGAAGCTGAGAAAACTACTAATCAAATATACTCATACTATCTCTGAGAATAAGGTAATCGAAAATGAGCCAGCTAAGTGAATAAAATACAAATGTATCAAGAATGTACCGAGCATTGGTTCAGTGTTCCGGCCCAGAAATAATATATTGAAATTAAATAGGATTCATGATTGTATGCCTTGAGCACAAATTTTCTCTAGTACATGACTAACAGTGTTTTGAGCCATTTGTTTACCGATTTTATGACAATTAAGTAACCGTGAGAGTAAAATTAAAAAAGTTCTGTTAACTTTGTTCCAGCAACATATTGAAGGATAAAATGTATATATCCCCATTTCATTGTGACCCACCCTTAGATATTAAGTGAACAGAGTCTGAGGCACTCTTTTTGTTTGTTCTACAGGACAAACCAGATAATGGCAGCCTGGTAGCTGCGTGAAAGTGTGGAGTGACTTGGACACAACTCACAGTGACCCCTCCCCTTTCCCCATGTAATTTAGAGTGAACATGAAGGACGCACACCATAGCAACTTCCCCTCCTCTACCCTTGTGAATGGAAGTGTAGAACGCCAGCCAAGCGGCTACAACCACGTGTGTAAAAATTATTTGTGAAATTTTCTTTCAGGTTTAGAAAAGACTGCTAAGAGATAATCATCTGTTTATGTATCATGAATAACTTATTTTCTTTGAATTTGTTTATGTATTTAATGTATTTAGATTTTCATAATTTTACATATTTTTATGTGTTTGTTTGTCTAAGGCAATATGTATGCCAAAGTGTTTCATTGACTTTGCTTAAATTTTGAGTAATAATGTTGCTTAAGAAGCAGTGAACATGCCCCCAATTTAAATAATTAATGTAGATAATCAGTTTTCTTTTAATATTTCTACATGTTTACATTTCAATTTTAAATTTTCATAGGATGTTAAGCTGCACTCTTGCTTCCCTTTTTGTAATTAAATTTTTTCATGCATTAACATTCATGAACAAAAAATTTAAGTAGAGGGTGATGTAGGGAAGCAGCCTACTCACGCTGTAGTAAATTCACATTAGTCTTTCCATTGTGTGCGAGCCAGTCCGCTGTAACTAGCTCTGACATCATAAATGTTGCTCAATACTTTAAAAATCAAGCAAATAACCTAAAACATTTCTAGCATGTCAGGAGTAATACTAAAACAACATGTGTTGAATATCAGTTCGATAACTTTAACCATTTTCGAAATTTGGACGTTTTTCTGTAAAAATCATTGGCGCAACAGAAAAGAGCTAGAAAATTACAAATTTATAATTAGATTCATCTTTCATAATAATTTAATAAAAACAGTACTTTGGGTTTCACAAATTAAAATTTTAGTGGAAATTCATGATTTTCTGGTTTTTGTCTTAAAACTTAAGGAAGCAAGATAGATTAAGTAGGCTAATAAATAAAGCTAGGATGTTTATATTTAAGTAGGTTGGAGATCCGCTATAACTATGAAGATGTGAAAAGTTTCATTTGAATACCTATAAAACTATAGCGATAGCGTATCTCCAAAGGGCGAGTTCAGAGCTCGTCTACTGCGTGCAGTGTAATTAAATTAATTCTCTGGCCCAAAATATTTAACTTAGCCACGTCAAAATTTTATTATCAATACTTACCTGCGTGCTGAATGCACATTTAAATTAAGAGCTTCATCGGCCATCAGCAAGAGAAGCTACGATTTATTCGGTAACTTAATGTGGTGCATTACTAGCCCAGCGGCTAGTCGGGAGAGCCGATTTGATCAGGCGTTCCCTTAGCCGTCCGCACCGCGGCTTTATATATAAGAACGCTGTGCGAGGAAGGCAAGGCCCCAGTTCTCTCCAGACACTGAATAGCACGTCATCTGTGTCGGGAGTCGCGTCGCGTCGGTATCATTGCTACAAACAGCCTCGGTTGCCGTATTAAGTTACTCGAGATACGCGTAACCATGAAATCATTTGCGAGTGAAGTGTTAATTCTGGGTTGACTTTAATTATCGATCTTCAGTTTGCGTATTGTCGTATTTTCACGTGCCGTCGCGGGACAAACATTCTACTTTTATTTAGCGTGGCGTTTGATGAAACTAATCATCAAATTATGGGGAGCATTCATTTAAATATTCAATTTGGACAATTATAGTTGCATCAGCCCATTAGACTCTGAACTGCTCTGTTAGTTAGATTGTGTGGATTCTTTTATTTTCATCTGTGACTTTCAGAATACAGAACGTTTTTTCACGACCGTTTTTGATTAGAAATCCCAGACAATCTCCTAATTCCTCAGAGCTATAAGCTGTAACTATAAGTGTATTCTCAGATGAAGCAGGCACTAGGAATTCTAATTACAGGCTTCACGTTTTGCTAATCACTTTCTGGTTGCCAATATTGTAGTTAGAAAGCCAGTGTTGAGAACGGCAAAAGACAGCATGAATAATAGGAACATTTAACAACAATAATTCCACCCGCCGCCGCACATATGGTTAATCGGCCGGGAAATGCAGTGTTTCTACATTAAAACATATTCATTTTAAACAACATAACAATTTCTGTACCAGCCGCCACACAAATGGTGCATCGGTCGGGAAGGAAACAAACTGAGTAAAGTGAAAGCGATTTTTAAATATTGGGATTCGCGAGTGAAATGCGACACGCAACTGAGTAATAGAACAGTGAAAGTGTTACGTGTGTATGTGGACGACGCAATTGGATTAACGACGTATCTGGATTGACGGAGCTGGCACTGAGTCTAGCGGCGCTGCCGGCATTGTGAGAAGCCAGTTTCGCCTCACCGCAGTCGTCCGCCAGAACAGCCGGAGCCGCGCCTGCAGTTGTGGGCCACGCAAACACACAGCAGCTGTTGGAGTGGCGTCTGCAATTCAGCGAGCTGCGTCGCATCAGTAATCCTGGTACACCACGCCGGCAACGCCATACGTCGTGCAGAAGGAACTAAGTTAAGTGAAAAGCTGTTAAAAATTTTACTAACCTGCACTAAAAGACTGTCGGCGATGGAACCGCCAAAAGAAACTGAGGTTAAACTTATATCAGAACCTATGTCTGTTGAGCGAACTGTAAATCCAGACAATGGTTCAAGTGCAAATATGCATTAAAGTAGTAATGTTAAAGTGAAATATGAAGTATTGTCTCCTGGCAGTAGTGTAAAAAGGGGCAATGATTCAATAATAGAGACCCTTGAAGTAAAGCAGAAATTAAAAATTGTAAATTTATTGGATGATAGTTTATCTGATGAGTTAAAACCGAAACAGTCATCAGAGATGGTAGAGTTTAAACAGGAGAAGTTAGGTATGACTGATCAATCAGAAGTTTCATTTAGTTTTGATGATTCTTGTGTTGGAGCTAGTTTCTCATCACCTGAGTGTGATAAAAAGCCAGCTAGTGAGCAACCCAAAGATACTGGGGCTATTGATTTAAATGTTATATTACAAGCAATAGCTACCAGTAATGCTGAATTAAAGTCTGAAATAACTGAGGTCAAAAGCAGTAATGCAAAAATGTCAGCCAGTAATGCTAGAATGACGGCTGAATTAAAATCTGATATAATTGAGGTAAATAACAGAATTGTGGCCAGCCAAACTAATTTTAATAAACGATTGGAGGAAATGGACAATACCTTCAAGGCTGGTTGCAATAAGTTGAAAGAGGATCTGGACAGTTTGAATTATAAAATTGATTACAGTCATGAGGATATTAAGAAAAAGGTTGCTCAACAATTTTCTGGAATGTATAAAACAGTAAAATCCAAAGTTGGTGAGGTTCACAAAGACTTCCAAATGGAAGATGCGAAGCTGGAGCACAAGTTAACAGAAAAGATCGAGGCAGAATCTGAACTGTGCTCACATAGGTTTAAAGATGTTAATATAAAAGTAAACATATGTCAAGCTGAAGTAGACGCAATCAAAACTGATACTACTCATATTGTGCAAAGAGTAGATAATGTTGAAATGAGAGTAGAAAATATCAGTACTAACATTGCTAACATTGAAAGTAAAGTAGCTTTGGTAACTTCTGGTAATGGTAGTATACAACAAGTTGTAGCTGCAAACGCCGCTTTTATCGGGTGTCGGCAGTTCTTGCGGTTCGATCCAGATAAAAATGTCCACCCGCTAGATTTCTGGAACGATTTTGAAGATGTGATTCCACCAACTTGGTTTGAACGAGAGAAAATCTCATTTATTAGAAGCCATTTAGCAGGTGACGCCATGCGTTGGTCAGCTGATGTTATGTTGAAGTGTAAAACATTAGCAGAGTTTAAAACAGCTTTCATTAATGAGTATTGGTCTAGTAATAAGCAAAATGAAGTGTTGAGAGAATTTTGGAGTGGAAAACGCTTCAATGCAGGCAAGGAATCTATTAAAGAGTTTGCTAGGTCATGGATCTCACGTTTGTCACATTTGGACGAAAAGTTAAAACCTGAAATGATAATACTAGGTCTTGAAGCCAAACTGCCACGGTATTGGCAAACTAGAATTATATCTGCCCCTAGAGACAATCTGGATCGTTTCATTGAGTATTTGGAACGTGTAGAACGTGTTGCTGCCAATGAGGAGCAAGCACGTAAAAACAGAAATGCTAATAACACTAGTAGTAATTTTAAGAACGAGCAGAATGGCAATGTAAACATCAGAACAGTAGGTGTTCGTCATCCTAAGAGAGGTAGGAATTGGAGAAATAATTATCAGAACCAACAATGGCATCCAAGTGATAATAATTTTGTTCCAAACAAAATTATGCATGTAAACATCAGTACGGAAAGTAATGCTGTGCCAGTTAACTATAATGAAAATAAAGGAAATAGTAGTAGGCCGAGGCAGGAAAACTAGTTCCCGTCTATGAGGACACTGGCGCTCACCAGGTGGTTACTTTTCCTAAGCCAGTAGTTACGGGAATTGGTAAGACAGATCAGAATAATCAGACTGAACATGTGGATGAAGAGTCGGTAGCATCTAAGAATACAGCAGAAATATTAGATCACTCTCAGTATTTGATAGATACCGTGTTAGAGGCGCTTTCTAAGTGGGAAGAGAAAGAGAAGGCGCAGCAGTGTAACGATAGGGAGGAGCTACAAAATACTGAATTGTCAGGTGAAGAAGCAGAAGAAATTCATGCTTATATTTACGATGAGGATGATGTGCTCTTATCTAAAGTGCCTGTGCAGGATGTTGATAATGTACTAATAGATTTAGGACAGGAGATAAGTGAGAATGTAGAGGGTAGCCTGTTGGGGGTCGATGTACCCAGTAGCTGTGACCAGTTGTCACTTGAGAAGGAACCCGACGATAATGGTGAAAGTGGTTTAGCTGTAACTAGTGTTATGCCCGGTCTGGAGGCGCAGAATCGCTCAGACTACAGTAATTTGGGTCTTGTTCAGCAAACTAAATGTAATGAAGTCGTGTGGTGTTTCGATTTGAAATTAATAGACCGACTGGAAAAGGCAGCTGAAAATGTAATTCAGGAAACCCCTACACACTTTGACCTAAATGTAATGAAGACAGATGTCGATCACTTTAGTTGGAGACAAATCCAAAAGGAACTATTGGATGAGTTTGAGGAATCACCTGTACAACCTAGAATAAGCCACCCTATAATAATAGTGAATATGTTGGGTATCAATGTACGTTGTCTCTTAGACAGTGGAAGTGAGGTGAGTGCAATATCTCAGTCCTTCTTTGATGCATTACCTGGTAAAGACAAGCTTACAGTAATGAGGGTATCAGGACTAAGAATAATTGGTGCTACTGGCAAGGTGTCAAAAACAGTAAAGCAAGAAGCTTTGCTGCCCTTTAACATTAATGGTAATTTAATTGATCATCCATGTTTAATTTTAAATAATCTCAGTATTGAAATTTTAATTGGCATAGATTTCTTGTCAAAATATCAGAGTGTTGTTGACTTTGAAAGAAGCCAGTTAAAAATGGTCTTGCCGATAACCGGAGTAATTACAGTACCTTTTAGTGATAAACGTGTAGTAACTAATGATGAAACTTGGGAGCTGCCTATACGAGTTCTGAAAAATAGAAGGTATTTCGACGAAGGTGTTAATCGTAGTAAAAATAAGCTGAACACAGAAGAAGAAGAAGAAGCAATTATTTTAGACAAAATAGAAGCTAAATTGCAGGAAATCGATAAAATTGCAGCTAATCAGAAGGAAGAACTGAGACAGGTTTTAAAAAGGCATCATTAAGTATTTTCAGATCGACGTGGCGTGGTCAAAGGTTATGAATGAATGCTGTAGGGAGGAGTTGTTCTGTAACCTCTACACAGTGTGGCAGCTGTGCAGTCCCAGCTGTGTGAGATCTTTCCATTTCAGGTCTCACTCATTCTTCATCTTTCTTATCCACCAAAGTTTCGACCCCTTCTTTCCATTATGAAAATTTTCTGAAACTAATGAATGCTGTAGGGAGGAGGTTGTTCTGTAACCTCTACACAGTGTGGCAGCTGTGCAGTCCCACCTGTGAGAGATCTTCTTTCCATTTCAGGTCTTATTCATTCTTCATCTTTCCTATCCACCTAAAATTTCGACCTCTTCTTTCCAATATGAAAGTTTTCTGAAACCAATGAATGCTGTAGGGAGGAGGTTGCTCTGTAACCTCTACACGGTGTGGCAGCTGTGCAGTCCCCGCTGTGTGAGATCTTCTTTCCCATTTCAGATCTCACTCATTCTTCATCTTTCCTATCTACTAAAATTTCGGCTTCTTCTTTCCGACACATTACATTTCCCATCATGGCTATCAAGCCATGTGTTCTGTAACCATTCTCTCCACCGATTAGTGAAAAAGAACCTAATGTGACAAGCAGTAGAGAAGTATGACGTAATTAAGATACAAATGTATTTGAGTAACAATTATGTATAGAACCCTGGTAATATTGTAAGTACAAAGTGTTGTTTTATTTGAAGCGGTCCACCAACAATATTTTTAAAAGATGTACAGATTCGTGTTCAAGCAGGATCTGAAGTGGCAGTGAAACCTATTGTATGCTGTAGAGCTAAGAGATTGCTTAGTGTTATGAAAAATATGCAGACAAGTTGTAAGAATGAACTCACCTTGTGTAGCAAGGAATGGCAGTGTAATAGACGTGAACAGTGTTTGTGGTTGAGACGTGAAGGACACGTCCTTGAAATATTTATAAGATTGGAGCTGGCCATTATTTTGGTGTAGTGTGTGACAGGACACACCTACAAGTATTGAGGTTATGAGTTGGAGGCGTGAATGCGACCATAGTTACCCTTATGTTAGATGAGCAGCTCATGGTGTCCTATAGGTTTAAGCAATTTAGCATTACGCTCGTCCATAATTACTTGATGCACTTTAGTGGTAGGTCGAGAGAGACTACCTGTGGTTTCAGCGTCCAATCGATTGGAAATGGATTGCCACGTGAGCAGACTAATCAACTACAATACACTAGAGATATGAAATAAATGTGCAGTCCTATGTTTTAGATATTAATAGAGTAAGTGTTAAATAAGTACATACACTAGCAACATAATTGAGTAACATAATGACAGACGTGAAATATTATTGATAGCTCAGCATAAATACACTTCAAAGTAAGTAAGTACATAATTGCAGATGTGGAACTGACACAGCAGCAGAGGACCAATAAGTGGATTTTGTAGTCAACTAAACGTAGTGTGTTTTGAACACCCAAAACTGTACTATTACCAAAAGTTACTCACATGTACGAAGAAGCTGAGAAAACTACTAATCAAATATACTCATACTATCTCTGAGAATAAGGTAATCGAAGATGAGCCAGCTAAGTGAATAAAATACAAATGTATCAAGAATGTACCGAGCATTGGTTCAGTGTTCCGGCCCAGAAATAATATATTGAAATTAAATAGGATTCATGATTGTATGCCTTGAGCACAAATTTTCTCTAGTACATGACTAACAGTGTTTTGAGCCATTTGTTTACCGATTTTATGACAATTAAGTAACCGTGAGAGTAAAATTAAAAAAGTTCTGTTAACTTTGTTCCAGCAACATATTGAAGGATAAAATGTATATATCCCCATTTCATTGTGACCCACCCTTAGATATTAAGTGAACGGAGTCTGAGGCACTCTTTTTGTTTGTTCTACAGGACAAACCAGATAATGGCAGCCTGGTAGCTGCGTGAAAGCGTGGAGTGACTTGGACACAACTCACAGTGACCCCTCCCCTTTCCCCATGTAATTTAGAGTGAACATGAAGGACGCACACCATAGCAACTTCCCCTCCTCTACCCTTGTGAATGGAAGTGTAGAACGCCAGCCAAGCGGCTACAACCACGTGTGTAAAAATTATTTGTGAAATTTTCTTTCAGGTTTAGAAAAGACTGCTAAGAGATAATCATCTGTTTATGTATCATGAATAACTTATTTTCTTTGAATTTGTTTATGTATTTAATGTATTTAGATTTTCATAATTTTACATATTTTTATGTGTTTGTTTGTCTAAGGCAATATGTATGCCAAAGTGTTTCATTGACTTTGCTTAAGTTTTGAGTAATAATGTTGCTTAAGAAGCAGTGAACATGCCCCCAATTTAAATAATTAATGTAGATAATCAGTTTTCTTTTAATATTTCTACATGTTTACATTTCAATTTTAAATTTTCATAGGATGTTAATCTGCACTCTTGCTTCCCTTTTTGTAATTAAATTTTTTTCATGCATTAACATTCATGAACAAAAAATTTAAGTAGAGGGTGATGTAGGGAAGCAGCCTACTCACGCTGTAGTAAATTCACATTAGTCTTTCCATTGTGTGCGAGCCAGTCCGCTGTAACTAGCTCTGACATCATAAATGTTGCACAATACTTTAAAAATCAAGCAAATAACCTAAAACATTTCTAGCATGTCAGGAGTAATACTAAAACAACATGTGTTGAATATCAGTTCGATAACTTTAACCATTTTCGAAATTTGGACGTTTTTCTGTAAAAATCATTGGCGCAACAGAAAAGAGCTAGAAAATTACAAATTTATAATTAGATTCATCTTTCATAATAATTTAATAAAAACAGTACTTTGGGTTTCACAAATTAAAATTTTAGTGGAAATTCATGATTTTCTGGTTTTTGTCTTAAAACTTAAGGAAGCAAGATAGATTAAGTAGGCTAATAAATAAAGCTAGGATGTTTATATTTAAGTAGGTTGGAGATCCGCTATAACTATGAAGATGTGAAAAGTTTCATTTGAATACCTATAAAACTATAGCGATAGCGTATCTCCAAAGGGCGAGTTCAGAGCTCGTCTACTGCGTGCAGTGTAATTAAATTAATTCTCTGGCCCAAAATATTTAACTTAGCCACGTCAAAATTTTATTATCAATACTTACCTGCGTGCTGAATGCACATTTAAATTAAGAGCTTCATCGGCCATCAGCAAGAGAAGCTACGATTTATTCGGTAACTTAATGTGGTGCATTACTAGCCCAGCGGCTAGTCGGGAGAGCCGATTTGATCAAGCGTTCCCTTAGCCGTCCGCACCGCGGCTTTATATATAAGAACGCTGTGCGAGGAAGGCAAGGCCCCAGTTCTCTCCAGACACTGAATAGCACGTCATCTGTGTCGGGAGTCGCGTCGTGTAGGTGTCATTGCTACAAACAGCCTCGGTTGCCGTATTAAGTTACTCGAGATACGCGTAACCATGAAATCATTTGCGAGTGAAGTGTTAATTCTGGGTTGACTTTAATTATCGATCTTCAGTTTTGCGTATTGTCGTATTTTCACGTGCCGTCGCGGGACAAGCATTCTACTTTTATTTAGCGTGGCGTTTGATGAAACTAATCATCAAATTATGGGGAGCATTCATTTAAATATTCAATTTGGACAATTATAGTTGCATCAGCCCATTAGACTCTGAACTGCTCTGTTAGTTAGATTGTGTGGATTCTTTTATTTTCATCCGTGACTTTCAGAATACAGAACGTTTTTTCACGACCGTTTTTGATTAGAAATCCCAGACAATCTCCTAATTCCTCAGAGCTATAAGCTGTAACTATAAGTGTATTCTCAGATGAAGTGGGCACTAGGAATTCTAATTACAGGCTTCACGTTTTGCTAATCACTCTCTGGTTGCCAATATTGTGGTTAGAAAGCCAGTGTTGAGAACGGCAAAAGACAGCATGAATAATAGGAACATTTAACAACAATAATTCCACCCGCCGCCGCACATATGGTTAATCGGCCGGGAAATGCAGTGTTTCTACATTCAAACATATTCATTTTAAACAACATAACAATTTCTGTACTAGCCGCCCCACAACTTCCATACATGGCTACACTCCATACAAATACTTTCAGAAATGACTTCCTGACACTTAAATCTATACTAGATGTTAACAAATTTCTCTTCTTCAGAAACGCTTTCCTTGCCATTCCCAGTCTACATTTTATATCCTCTCTACTTCGTCCATCATCAGTTATTTTGCTCCCCAAATAGCAAAACTCCTTTACTACTTTATGTGTCTCATTTCCTAATCTAATACCCTCAACATCACCCTACTTAATTCGACTACTTTCCATTATCCTCGTTTTGCTTTTGTTGATGTTCATCTTATATCCTCCCTTCAAGACTCCATCCATTCCGTTCAACTGCTCTTCCAAGTCCTTTGCTGTCTCTGACAGAATTACAATCTCATTGGCGAACCTCAAAGTTTTTATTTCTTCTACATGGATTTTAATACCTACTCCGAACTTTTCTTTTGTTTCCTTTACTGCTTGCTCAATATACAGATTGAATAACATCGGGGAGAGGCTACAACCCTGTCTTACTCCCTTCCCAACCACTGCTTCCCTTTCATGTCCCTCGACTCTTATAACTGCCATCTGGTTTCTGTACAAATTGTAAATAGCCTTTCGCTCCCTGTATTTTACCCCTGCCACCTTCACAATGTGAAAGAGAGTATTCCAGTCAACATTGTCAACAGCTTTCTCTAAGTCTACAAATGCTAGAAACGTAGGTTTGCCTTTCCTTAATCTTTCTTCTAAGATAAGTCGTAAGGTCAGTATTGCCTCACGTGTTCCAGTATTTCTACGGAATCCAAACTGATCTTCCCCGAGGTCGGCTTCTACTAGTTTTTCCATTCGTCTGTAAAGAATTCGTGTTAGTATTTTGCAGCTGTGGCTTATTAAACTGATTGTTCGGTAATTTTTACATCTGCCAACACCTGCTTTCTTTGGGATTGCAATTATTATATTCTTCTTGAAGTCTGAGGGTATTTCGCCTGTTTCATACACCTTGCTCACCAGATGGTAGAGTTTTGTCAGGACTGGCTCTCCCAAGGCCGTCAGTAGTTCCAATGGAATGTTGTCTACTCCGGGGGCCTTGTTTCGACTCAGGTCTTTCAGTGCTCTGTCAAACTCTTCACGCAGTATCGTATCTCCCATTTCATCTTCATCTACATCCTCTTCCATTTCCATAATATTGTCCTCAAGTACATCGCCCTTGTATAGACGATCTGTATACTCCTTCCAGCTTTCTGCTTTCCCTTCTTTGCTTAGAACTGGGTTTCCATCTGAACTCTTGATGTTCATACAAGTGGTTCTCTTATCTCCAAAGGTCTCTTTAATTTTCCTGTAGGCAGTATCTATCTTACCCCTAGTGAGACAAGCCTCTACATCCTTACATTTGTCCTCTAGCCATCCCTGCTTAGCCATTTTGCACTTCCTGTCGATCTCATTTTTGAGACGTTTGTATTCATTTTTGCCTGCTTCATTTACTGCATTTTTATATTTTCTCCTTTCATCAATTAAATTCAATATTTCTTCTGTTACCCAAGGATTTCTACTAGCCCTCGTCTTTTTACCTACTTGATCCTCTGCTGCCTTCACTACTTCATCCCTCAAAGCTACCCATTCTTCTTCTACTTTATTTCTTTCCCCCATTCCTGTCAATTGTTCCCTTATGCTCTCCCTGAAACTCTGTACAGCCTCTGGTTCTTTCAGTTTATCCAGGTCCCATCTCCTTAAATTCCCACCTTTTTGCAGTTTCTTCAGTTTTAATCTACAGGTCATAACCAATAAATTGTGGTCAGAGTCCACATCTGCCCCTGGAAATGTCTTGCAATTTAAAACCTGGTTCCTAAATAAATTTCTTATGTCTTCAAAATTAAATCATGTCAGGTTAAAGCGTTGGGCGTTGTTTCTTCAAGAATTCCACTTCACAACAGTCTACATTCCCGGCAAGGAGAACATTGTTGCGGCCGCACTGTCACGTGCACCGGCTGGGCTTGAGAAAAGTAACACAGAAGGCAACATCGAAAAAAAATTCAGTATTCTTTACATTCATAAAGTCGCCTTTGAAAGCTTCATCACCACATGTTTCAAGGACATTGCTCATGAACAAGATAAAGATGCGATTTGGAAAGACATCAAAAGTAAATGGCATGAAAAGACATACACACAGATTCGGCATTATTATCTGGTTAGAAACAACATACTCTTCAAACGCTGCATTGTTGATGACAATCTATGGGTACTTTGCATTCCTGGCGATTTTGTTAATAAGCTCGTTTGGTACATTCATTTCAGTTACGCACATTTTAGTCCACGAAAATGTTATCATATTCTTCAGACGACTTGTTATTTTAACAGTATGAAATAGAGAATTCGAAGAGTCTTGTCTATTTGTAAACTTTGTCAAAAGGTTAAACCATCTACTGTCTCACATCGTGCTCCGTTGTTTCCTATCATTCCCTCTAAATTAAAAGAATTTGCTGCTGTTGATCTCTTGGGACCCCTTGTCAGAACATCGAATGGATTTTCGTACGTTCTAGTCGCTGTTGAACTTACTTCAAAATTTGTTTCTTTCACACTGTTACATAAAGTCACTGGACAGTCTGAATCCAACGCCTCTGTTAAAAATTTCTTACGTGAAGTTGGACACGTTAGTAAAGTCATTTCAGATAACGGACTGCAATTCAAGTCTGCTGTTTGGTCACGCACGCTTCGGAATCATAAAATCAAACCTATTTTTATTTCATTGTACTCACCACATTGTAACCCGTCTGATGGGATCATGAAAGAAATCAATAAGCTTTGCAGACTTTCTTGTCACATAAAGCATCAGTGTTGGGACAGATATTTACACTTATTTCAAAACGTGCTGAATGAAATGCCTCATGACTCCACTGCTTTACCACCTATTCTTGTACCGAAGGATGAAGAACCACCAAACAGAATCAGAGAGCTTGTACCTTTTCCGAATACACGTAAACTTCGACACAAATACATAATTGATTTGGCTATTAAAAATATAAATTCTGCAGCAGACAAAAGGAGAAAACTACACGGTAAAGCAAATGCAAAGAAATTATACGAGGGCGGTTCATAAAGTAACCTCCGGTTGGTCACAGTGCGGGTTGTGGGGGGAGTAGCGACGCCATCTGTGCGTTCATGCACTCAACAGGTCAGTCGGCATCAAGCCGTGGTCGAGTGAACGTCGTACCTGCACTAGTTTAGTTTTTGTGGCAGTTTGAAATGTGTGCTGCAATAGAAAACCCCGCCAAATGTGAAGTGCGTGCTGTCATAAGGTTTTTTACAGCCAAAGGATATTCTGCAGCAGCTATTCATCGTGAGCTTTGTGCCGTGTACGGACCAAGAGTTATGAGTGAAGGAGTTGTCCGTGAATGGGTACGTTTATTTAAAAGTGGACGAGAAAACGTTCATGATGAAGAGAGGAGTGGTAGACCATCATTGGTGACTGACGAACTCGTTCAGACAGTTGATGCAAAAGTTCGTGAAAATCGACGTTTCTCAATGTTGGAGTTGTCTACTGGTTTTCCACAAATTTCTAAGACTCTCTTGTACGAGATAGTGACAGCAAGATTGGGTTACCGTAAGTTCTGTGCACGATGGGTGCCCAAAATTCTTACCGACCACCACAAAACTCAAAGAATGGCCTCTGCATTAGACTTTCTGTCACGTTATGAGGATGAAGGAGAACCATTGTTAAACAGAATCGTGACCGGTGACGAAACCTGGATTAAGTACGTGAACCCTGAGACAAAAGAACAATCAAAGATGTGGGCACATTCAAATTCGCCTACCAAACCAAAAAAAGCCTCGCAAGATTTTTCTGCCAGAAAACTGATGGCAACGGTGTTTTGGGATGCCAAAGGGGTGTTGTTGGTTGAATTCATGGAACGTGGTACGACCATTAATCAAGACGTGTACTGTGAAACAATAAAAAAGTTACGACGGGCTATACAGAACAAACGCCGTGGTATGCTGACTTCCGGTATCGTTTTTTTGCACGATAACGCCCGTCCTCACTCTGCTCGCAGAACAACGGCCCTTCTTGAGTCCTTCAAGTGGGACGTTATCAACCATCCACCTTACAGCCCAGACCTGGCGCCAAGTGATTATCACCTCTTCATGCATTTGAAGAAATGGCTCGGGTCACAGCGGTTTGATGACGACGAAGAGCTCAAAGATGCGGTCACAGGCTGGCTCCAGGCACAAGCGGGTGATTTTTATGCAGAAGGAATTTCAAAGCTTGTGAAGAGATACGATAAGTGCCTCAATCGCTATGGAGACTATGTAGAAAAATAGTGCAAAGATGTAGTTGTAAGAGGTATATATTAAAATATTTTTATTTAACTTGGTGTATTTTTTTAAATCAACCGGAGGTTACTTTCTGAACGGCCCTCGTATATTGGTCAGAAAGTTCTCATTAAAGGTCATTCATTGTCACATAAGAAGAAACACTTGAGTCACAAATTGTTTCTGATTTAAAATGGACCTTACAGAATCCGACGTATACCACATGATAATTGCACTGAAGTTGAAACTCTGCGTACTAGGAAGAGTAAAGGATTGCACCACATTTCACATGTAAAACCATTTATTGAGAGATAATCTGCTTTTTAACTTAGTCTTTGCTATAACATTTTTCACTTCACGTTACTAGTACGCTCGTGACACTTAGAAACTGTTAACATGCAACAATGTTTTGAAGTTAACTATCCAGTCTAGAACCTAGGGGACATATTTATACAGTAATTACGAATGCATTGTTATAGCGAACAGACGACACAGTGTTACTGTGTGTGTACATTCTTGCTTGTTAGTTGCACAATTACGTAACGACTATAAGGCTCACATACTTATAACTTATACCGGTACTGCTGATGAGATTTTAATGCAACATTTTGATTTACTTGAAAATACATTCTGGATTTAAAGTACGTTCTTAGAGATACCAGATGACGCAGTGGTTAGTTTATTTGACTGCTACACGATTGTATCACGACGCTACTAATGTGCGACACAATTTACGTTGTTGCTTTTGCGGCTTATCTGTTTTATATCTGCACAGTTTTTCTGAATTCTTCTGGAAAGAAAAACATGTTTTAGTAGTAAATTTTGTGGTATAGCTACAAAGAGGCAGCCTTTTTCGTAGCACAACAATACGTTACAGTATAGTACTTTCTTGATCACGGTAATGTACGTAATAACTACATATCTATACGCATAGCATTTCAGTTTGTTTATTACGACGTAAGTACATTGACTTCTACAGATCTTTGCTTACGGACGACTATAATTACGACACTTTGCACATTTTTTACCCTTAAGTAATGAGAGAGATTATCTTACAACAAGATGCACAGTTTAGCACTGCAGTACACGCATTTGGGTGATTAATTTTGTGCTTAAAACATTTATTTTTAAACATTTTTGAATTACAAAGATACAAAGGATTTCCGTGATACATTTTATTCCATTGCTGTAATCTGTAACACCTGAGGGTATAATTACATTAATCCTCAGGGGGGTACACGCTTACTTTGGGTCCCATGTGTGTGGCAAGCACAAGGAGCCCTAGCTAACACGATATTTGCTTATACAACTTTACACATCGGTACCATATTTCTCTAACACAAAAATTACACAGCTATCTGATCATGTAACTGAGAGAGACAAATACTTTTTTTTTACTACGTCTGTGAAGGATGTTTGCGTAATTACACAGTTGGATAACTTCACATTTATGAAATTGTATTTTGTCTGTATTTTGTGAACTGTTCATATTTTTTCGGAACCATTGTGATACTATGAGAGCTTTGAATGATGTATTTGGTATGAGATCATGATTTTTAAATTACGTTTGAGGTAGGTGACACTATTGAAATGAGCAGAGAATTTTTTTAGGTTTTGAAATTATTGCAGAAAGCTACGACGTTTTTGAGATTTGCCTGAGGTGTTATGATATTATTTTTGTGACGACGATGTGTATTATGCTGTTGAGGTATGTTTATGATCAATAAGCTGATGCTATATGAGGAATTTGATTATGCTACATATTTATTATGGTGAAATATTGAAGAAGTGTCGACAAATATGTATATGTATACTAAGGGAAGGAGTAATGAGTAGTGGTTAGGGACTCTGATTTGTGTAAAAGGATGTTGGAAACCAAGAGTCATATTTTAAGAATTATGAAATGTGTGTACATGTGTGAATGTACCACAATGCCGGCGAAAATTTTTTTAACACTGTTATATTTATAGGATTTTGTTTCTACACATTTGTAACGCAAATTCTCGACCTGTGAGACTGTCATAGTTGCGCAAACTGCTGTCGTAAATATTTCGGTAAGAAATCTAAGTGACCTTGACGTAATGTGTTGTGGGCGTCCAGCTGCGCCAGCCGCCTGGAGAAAAAGCCATTAGGTGGAGGAAAAAGAGGCCATTAACCTCGTTATTGACATTCCTTTGTAGAAAGCATCGCAAATACGACACACCTACTATGTGTGATATTTACTGAAATGCCTGATCAAATGCTGAGGAAACATTTTACGTCTATTGTCTTGCTAGTTGAGAGATTTTTACTGCCTTATGAGATGCCATATGGCTAGTGAATGACGCTTCATGCCTTGCTTTATGTATATATTTGCCTATTTTGTTTAATATCTAGTTTCTAGTTGCACTGCAGCATTGGTTAAAATGAAATGTAACAGATTACTAATATCACTGTTTTATGCTTACATATCCATTAAATAATAATTATATGATCTACTTTATTAAAAAAAGGGAGGAGCACAAATAGACATTTCCCTTCACAGTAACTGCATACACAATTTTTCAACGATTTGGTAACATTTTTGTCAGAGTAAGTTTTTGTGATGCATCACTCTAGTGTTAAGATCTGACATAGGTATTAGACATTTCCTACCTTTACTGAAATATTCTTTCTGGTTGAGCTTTATCATGTTTAGGTATAAGTTATTGCATTTGTTGCTGTTGTTTGCCAGGCAAAGTGCTACTGAATTTCACTTTGTACTACTCTGTTAAGCCAGTTTTACTATTGATTTATTTTTCTTGTTGCTGCTCATTGCCTCATATTAGTTGCAATGTTGCATTTGCTTTGCTAATTTAGATATTCTGCTGCTTGCTTTGCTAATTTGCATTTTTTGTCATTACTATTTGTGTTAATTGTTTTGCACTGCTGCATTGCCTCGTCCCTTAGTTTAGCATCTGAGCTCAGTAGATTTAAGTTAGCTTAAGACGGGGTAGGCTATATAAGAGAATGAGTTGTGATGAATTGGAAGAAATGCATTGACAAGGTATAAGAAAAAGGTTTGGCCAAAAAAGTAGTGTACAATGAAGAATAATTATTTTGATAGCGGATATGAACAAAAAAGTAATGATTAGGAACAATGGGTTTAGGTAGGATTTTCTTAGAAAAAAATGATGAGGAAAAGTAAATAATGAGGTAAGAAATATGTGAACATATAAATACAGAAGGCATGCTTGGATAGGATTTTTTTTATTTTTTGGGAACAATTGTTGAAATAAGAGGAAACATCTATGGAATGAAGTTTTGAGCTGGACTGCAATACCAAATGTCACACTGAAAACAAAGCCTGTCCTGTCCTTCTGCGTTATTCAACTATGTGTTTGTGTACCTTGTGTATTTGTGTTCTTCCTGTCTTTATGTGTTTATCTGATAACACTTATGTTGTAGAATTTTTCTAATACTCAGCTACATTCACAATGATGAGGAATACTGTTATCCTCAAATATGATCTGCATTTATAATATGTTATTTACTTTGTAAAGATGTTTAGGCATTATTTATTCTGTTCTGTTTTAATGCTCATGTGTGAAGTTAATGTTTCGAAAGCTCTTCTGATTTTTTTATTTATTTACTTATGTCACAATTCCTGTAACAGTGATGTATATGTTCATTTCTATTCTTTTGTAAGGCCTGTATTACTACAAATGTTATCTGTATTATTATGTTCTTTAATGATGTATTTTGTACTTTTGTAATTGTATTCTGATGTCGTAAATTTGTAATTGTACAGACAGCAGTTCTTGAAAGTAAGTTTTACTGCACACGTTTTTGTTGGTCGTATTATATTCACAATATGTGAAAAAAAGGGACTATTAGTGCTCGCATGTGTGTTGATAATTCAGTGAAGGACTGGTTAACAGCATTGCTGGTTCTAAGGATATACCAAAAAGTTTGTGAGTGCACAAGTGGTGGATTGCTATATTGCTATATTGTCCACAAGACTCTTCGATGGTGATTGTGCACCTGCACAGTTGCAACAGGTGGCTGCTGGCCGTCTCTACAAGGACTACAGTGGGTCTGCATCTTTGTTGGCCCACCAATACCATTATATCTACAAGGACTGCAGTGGGTCTGCACCTCTGGTGGCCCACCAATACCGTAATCTCTACAGATGTGGCATTTGCGCCAAGTATTTCGCAGCTGTGCTTGCAATTAATTAGATATTATTTTCAGTGCTATTTTATTGTGTTTTCTTATATTACTCTTCAAATTGTGCTTTTCTGTGTTATCGTGTGAAATATTGTGACAATTATGGCGTATGAAAAACGTAATACTAGGCTCCAACGTAAACTGAGAAATGACAGTGAAGGCTAGAGTAGCGTGTTAGCGCTCTGTATGAAAATCACTGACTGTGCTGTGTGCAGTCTGTGGCTGGTTTGCATTGTTGGAATATTTGCTATTGAAGTGTTGGGCAGTTGAATGTGAACAGTGCATAGCGTTGCGCAGTTGGAGGTGAGCCGCCAGTAGTGGTGGATGTGGGGAGAGAGATGGCAGAATTTTGAGAGTGGACGATCTGGCGTGTGTCCATCAGAAAGAGTAAATTTGTAATACTGGATATCATGAACTGACATATATATATATATATATATATATATATATATATATATATATATATATATATATATATATATATTTGTGTGTGTGTGTGTCTAAAAACGAAGATGATTTAACTTACCAAAAGAAAGCGTTGGTATGTTGATAGACACACAAACAAACACGACACACACACACAAAATTCAAGCTTTCGCAACCCACGGTTGCTTCATCAGGAAAGAGGGAAGGAGAGGGAAAGACGAAAGGATGTGAATTTTAATGGAGAGGGTAAGGAGTCATTCCAATCCTGGGAGCGGAAAGACTTACCTTAGGGGGAAAAAAAGACAGGTATACACTCACACACACACACACACACATATCCATCCGCACATATAAATAGAATCTCGGAGCTTCTGGCGTTATCCACTAAATGATTTATGTAGAGGGTTTTATGGGTATAAACGCAGATATTTTTATTAGTGACTGCAGGCAGTGTACTGACCGACGGTACATCAACATTTACTCCATCTGCCAATTAAAAATTATTGCTATTTTAAGTCGTGTGTTTTTACGTTGGTTACTACTGTGAAATACATGTGGCAAGAGTAAGCCATTAATGCTTATTTTCAACTGGGCAGCGGATAAAGTGTCGGACGTGTAGGCGCAAAACGTTTAGTCTATACTGACATGCGTAGTCCACTTAGTGATGCATTTACGACCCTGCACAAAACATTATGTAGTAAATTATGTGACGTGTTTACGGAAAGACTATTGGACGCAGAGAAAAAAAAACAGCTAATACATGTAAGTGGATTCACATTAAGGTGGCAATGATCGCAATATCTGCACTTACACTCCTAACCCTCTGTATAGTGATGGCCCTCTAATACACATCAAAAAAAGTTTTGCATCACGCTCGTTCCCAGAACTCCTGAAGATAGACCTTGACTATGGCTATTTTATCACAGACACTGTCCCCCTGACCGTTCAGAGATGTCACTAAACCCGCCCAAAGATGTAAACAACCATGCACGAAACTTCCTGGCAGATTAAAACTGTGTACCGGACCGAGACTCGAACTCGAGACCTTTGGCTTTCGCGGGCAAGTGCTCTACCAACTGAGCTACCCAAGCACGACTCACGCTCCGTCCTCACAGCCATACTTCTGCCACTACCTCATCTCCTACTTTCCAAACTTTACAGAAGCTCTCCTGCGAACCTAGCAGAACTAGCAGTCCTGCATCGATGTTTTTCGGACATGGAGGAGATACAGAGTGACAGGAACTGTCGGTGACATGCCTCGCTCAGGACGCCGCAGGGCTACAGTGGATGACCGTTACCGACGGATTGTGGCTCGGAGGAACCCCGACAGCAACGCCACCATGTTGAATAATGGTTTTCGTGCAGCCATAGGACGTCGTTTTACGACTCAAACTGTGCGCAATAGGCGGCATGATGCGCATTTTCACTCCCAACGTTCATGGCAAGGTCCATCTTTGCAACCACGACACCATGCAGCGCTGCACAGATGGACCCAACAACATGCCGAATGGACCGCTCAGGATTGGCATCTTGTTCTTTTCGTCGATGAGTGTCGCATATGCCTTCAACCAGACAATCGACGGAGACGTGTTCCGAGGCAACCCTGTCAGGCTGAACGCCTTAGGCACACTGTCCAGCGAGTGCAGCAAGGTCGAGGCTCCATGCTGTTTTGGAGTGTCATTATGTGGGGCTGACGTACGCCGCTGGTGATCATGGAAGGCGCCGTAACGGATGTACGATACGTGAATGCCATCCTCCGACCGATAGTGCAACCGTATCGGCAGCATATTGGCGAGGCATTCGTCTTCATGGACGACAATTCGTGCCCCATCGTGCACATCTTATGAATGACTTCCTTCAGGATAACAACGTCGCTCGACTAGGGTGGCCAGCATGTTCTCTAGACATGAACCCTATCGAACATGTCTGGGATAGATTGAAAAGGGCTGTTCATAGACGACGTGACCCACCAACCACTCTGAGGGATCTACGCCGAATCGCCGTTGAAGAGTGGGGCAATCTGGACCAGCAGTGCCTTGATAAACTTCTGGAATGTATGACATGACAAATACAGGCATGCATCAATGCAAGATGACGTGCTACTAGGTGTTAGCGGTACCGATGTGTATAGCAATCTGGACCACCACCTCTGAAGGTCATTCCAATTATCTGTACAGGTTCCAGAACTGTCGGAACCGAGGTGATGCAAAACTTTTTTTGATGTGTGTATTTCTCAGGAATACTAAATTTTTGGCACACGGAGGAGTAAGTTTGTGATTGAAGTTTCGTGAAACGATTTCACCGCAATGAAAAAGTCTTTGTTTTAATGATTGTCAGCACAACTCACTTATTGTAGCCGTGGCACTCTCTCCCTTGTTTCGTGGCAGAACAATACGAGCTGCCATTCTTGGAACTTTTTTGATTTGACATGTGACAACTTCTTGCCATTAAGATTGGCATGTCAAGTTCTGTCTGCTACGAATTTATAAATACGGTCACGGATCTGCTCTGATGTGTTCTAAGCTCGTATTTTGTTCACTAGGCGGACCTGTAGAGAGTGGTTCTATGATGATGTTACAAACTTTCGGGGATGATGGAGAACTTTAAATGCGTCATTTTGAGGTAAGGGCCCCTGGTCTGGAAACGATCGAGTCGTAAGTTATAAACGAAAGTCGTACTGATGCCTTTGACTGTAGAATGCATGTACTGTTGTTGCTAAGATTGTAGGGTAGGCAACTTCTAGAAGTGTGTAGCACACGTGGGGTCTAAAATGCATGCCTTAAGAGCCGTGAGCAGTTGTTTATTTTCGATACTGTGAAAAAACATCTCTTATACTGATGCTATTTGGTTTCCATATTTTTGGGGGAAGTAGTACGGACCAAAACAAGAAAAAATGCCCAGTAAATATGGGCTCCAAACTGCATACCTTATGAGCTATGAGTACTTGTTTATATTTGCTAGAGTGAAACGTATCTCATCGAATGAACAAGAGCTCTCATCTCTTGAGGTGTACATTTTATAGCCCATGTTCACTACTCTTTTTTGTTTTTGTGCGTGATACCTCATCCAAAACATGGAAAGTAAAGAGCTTGCAATAGAAGAGGGTCTCTTACCTCAAATCGATACATTTAGCTTTCTTCCTCACCCCTGAAAATTGGTAACATCGTCACGGAATCACTGAGTACAGAACTCCTTCCGTTAAGCCAAGGAACACGGCATCTACTTTGGTACTGCTGTCTGTTTCCTTCCGCCTCTCATGGACGAACAAAATGAGTTGATTTTCGTAAGATCACTGTCAGCGGAATCCAAGTTAGAAAGGTATTGTCTTGACGTGTGTTTAAGGCTGTCTGGTTAGTGTAGGTGACCGTAATGGGTGTCTGTGTGTTGTAGTGTCACATTTGTGTTATACTCGTATGATGATGAGAGGACGGAGCGAGTGAAAGTCGGTGCTGACGCATAGCCTATCATTCATCAAGGAGGTCGCCGTGCATAACGTCCCCATCCGTCGAACAGGTCACCAAACAGCGCTACATACTGTCACCTCATGAGACACTTGCAGAGACATTCCCCCCCTCCCTTTCCATTTGTCCTAAACGCAAAGGGAAAGAAATAAACAGCACATGACGTACTTAGGCTGTTACCTATCCAAGTACTGGCCACACCCAACGTTGCTCAACTTCGGTGATTTTGCGACAAATGGTGTTCAACGAGGCAAGGCTGTTGGCGAAGGACGAACGGAGTGAGTTAAGTTTCGGCAGAATTTCAGTCTAGAAAAAAGTCATAATACGCGGCGAAAAGCGTGTTTTATAATTCTACATTGAATTGTGTCAGGGACGTAGGCCTGTGTAGCCGGCCGGGGTGGCCGTGCAGTTCTAGGCGCTACAGTCTGGAACCGCGGGACCGCTACAGTCGCAGGTTCGAATCCTGCCTCGGGCATGTATGTGTGTGATGTCCTTAGGTTAGTTAGGTTTAAGTAGTTTTAAGTTCCCAGGGACTGATGACCTCAGAAGTTAAGTCCCATAGTGCTCAGAGCCATTTGAACGTAGGCCTGTAATAACATCTGTCCGAAAACACCACTTGGTAATGAGGATACCTGCAACATTTTCCAATCACCTGCAATACTTAACTGCTCTAGCAATCAACAACAGACTGCTATTAGAAAGGAAGTAAGTTCTTTCACATAATCTGAATAAAATGGAACATGTATCTATGACATTATTAATGAGTGGTGTCATTTGATTTTCTGTTCCACCACAACTTGTCTCGGTGTCATCTAGGCTTTAGTGCGACTATTGTATGGAGGAACCATTGCATGATCTTCCTCGACGATACGAGCATTGAATATCTAATTCAAGATTTGTCCCATTATTGTTTGTCAACAAGGATTAGGCTTCCTAAGAATCACTTGTGAAGCTCTCTTTGTTTTCGTAGCAACTTCTGTGGTCGAGCTCGTATTGTTACCACTTCCTATTCTTCGTCCCCGCTTCGCCCCAACACTAATGAAGTTTCTAAGAGATACGCGCAACTATAGTAGTGATGTCAGAAAACTCGAGAAGTACATGTGTCATGCAAAACAAGCAAGCTCCACCTTTCTAGTCGCAGATGGATCTGTCGGGACCGACTGACCGCCGTGTCATCCTCAGCCAATGGGGCCAATCGAAACTTGGCTGGGGACTCTTACAATGACGCATGAAGGAATGGGCAGGGGGGCGTCAGCGCACCGCTCTCCTGGTCGTTGTCGGGTTTGCAGACACTAGAGTCGTTACTTCTCATTCAAGTACAGAGTGGCGCACGAAATATGTCAATATTTTGTTTTTGGATGAAAACTTTACTGTCAAGACAAACTCAAGCAAACATATACCGCCATGGAAAACACTTTGTGGGAAATTGTTCTAACTCAGCACATGCTCAATACGTCCACTATTTAATTCCTAACATCCTTCAAACGTACACTGATGTCAGCAATAATCCTACGGCACATATCTTCCGTGATTTCACTGCAAGCTTGTAGAATAACGCGTCCGAGCTTCATTAAGTCACGTGAACGTTACGGAAAAATTATTTCTTTTAGATACCCCCAAAGAAATAAGTCACATGAACTGATGTCTGGACTACTAGAGAGCCAAGTTTGTCCGTCATTGAAATGAGCTGGAAATCTGACTGAAATGACCCGCATGTTCGTGTAAGAAATACAACACAGTGTTTGCAGTATGTTTCCTTGCTCCATCTTGAATGAACCACCGCGTGTTGAAGAGCAACGCAGTAGTAAGAAGCTGTGGAACGAAGTTATTACGGATCATGCTCAAATAACGCGCGCTGTTTCCACAGTTTCTTCAAATAAAAAAGATTCAGTAAGTCCATGACTGGAAATTGCTACCCACACTGTAATTCTCGCAACATGATGGTGTAGTTCGTGAAACACTTGCGCGTTTCCAGTAGCCCAAAAGCGTATATTTTGTTTGTTAAATACACCGTCCAAATGAAAATGCGCCTTGTTGTTGAGAGTGTTTCCTATCCTCCGCCCGGTGGGCAAACAGTAGTATCTGCTGCTTTTGTTCTGCAGTGAGCTTCCGGGCTGAGATCGTTTGGCGCAGGTATCTCCGGATGTCACTTTCAAGAACCCGTCGAAAGGAGCCTCTTGATATGCCCAGTTGCACGGTTTGCTGCGGCTTTTTCTGTGAAGCATCTCGTACCGTTTCAGTATTCTCCGGCGAAGAAACAAGCTTCGGACGAGGACGCTTGGCTTCCAGTATTGCTTCTTTCCTTCCAAATTGATTATGCAGTCTATGAATGGTTCTCTTGTTAGGGACAATGTTGTCGAAACCGCCTCAGAGTCGCAAAAGGACTTTCGTTCCGATCGCTGCCGCGTTGTTAGTCGGCCATTATCGGACATGTTGTCAACACTACTCTCTTAGCGACGGTATCGCGAATTACGCATCATTTCATGACTCATTTGCGTCTCCAAGTTCTACTGGTACTGCTGTTGAAATGTTCAACGGGATATAAAGTGTAACTCATAAATTATGTATGAAGCAAAAGGTGACACTTCGTGTGTCACCCTGTAGCTCCTCAGTTGGCATCACAAGGCTGGTTCCAGACCTTTCACCAAGGAATATCCTTGCAGTACTGGGAACTGAGCCTGTGTCCTCCCCATGGCCGTCAGCCACAATGACTAAACAGCTATGGAGACGGACACAAGTGCCATGCACTTAATTGAAGAATCCTAATAACAACAAAATTTCCCAACATTCACAATATCAACATTTACAAGTTGTACAGCTTATGCAACCTGCAATACCATCAAATACCATGTGCAAGATTTTCTTATCCTCTCACTCGTTACACACAAATTATTAGTCCCATAGAAAAAATGAACAGGACTTTTTGTAGGAAATTTAATGTAGTTAAATTTTGTACTTGTATGCGTTTTCACTAGAAGCCATATTCAAGAAAAATGGACAAAAGTAACCTTCAAATGCGTTTTTCTTGAATAATTCGAAAACCGTGGCCTCTAGCGGAAAAATATTCCAGTACAAAATTTAGCTACATGAAATATCCTACAAAATGTTCCTGTTCATTTTTTCTGTAGGACTATCACTTTGCGCATAGCAAATGAGAGAATATGAAAATCTTGTGCATGATATTTGAAGGCAATGTGGGCTGCACAAACCCAGTGGCTGGGCAGCTTGATAACCCTATATAAGTGAGGGCCTGCAGACCATTGATATGTGCGGGGAAAGTGAATTTTTCTGTTATATTTCTCCTGGTGGAAGGTCTTTTTCTTTCTGTCCTCCCTTACTCAGTTTACAGTGGTTTACCAGTTCTTCCTGCAGGCTCGTGAATTGAGTCGGGTTTGTCATTGCCATCAGGTACAATCAGCCTTTGAGTAGACGCCTTCACCTGCTTGCAGTGTTTTCTGCAGGTGGTCAGGTTGCAACCTCATCCACATGTGTTTGCCTTCAGGAAAGCAACCGTAAAATATTCAGTCTATAACATATAATATTTCTCTAGAGTTGCTTGCTAGTTTCCAAATACTTAGTTTCATGCTATTTTATTCTATTAAAGATAACTGAGAGGTTTATTCTGGATGTTGATGTACACTATTTGATTAAAAGTACCGGGAACGTATTAGCAAGAATTAATATTAAGTATCTCCACCTTTCTCCTTCATTAAAAATGATTCAAATGGCTCTGAGCACTCTGGGACTTAACATCTTAGGTCATCAGTTTCCTAGAACTCAGAACTACTTAAACCTAACTAACCTAAGGACATCACACACATCCACGCCCGAGGCAGGATTCGAACCTGCGACCGTAGCAGTCGCGCGGTTCCGGACTGAAGCGCCTAGAACCGCTTGGTCACAGCGACCGGCTTCTTCGTCTTGACAGCCTGAATTTGGCTGGGGACTCTTAGAATGAGGTGTCTGACAGTGTGTGGAGGAGTGGTAACCCTTTATTCCTTAAGACCATAAATACCAGAAACCAGAGAAGGTACTGATGTTGGACGCTGGGGTCAGGAGCAAAGTGAACATTCTGACTCTTCCCTAAGGTGATCCATTGGGTTAAGGTCGGCTCCCTGAGAAAACAAGTCCATTTTGGGTATGTTCTTGTCCGCAAACCACTGCCTCACAGATGCTTTTTATGACAGAGCGCATTGCCTACATCTACATACGTACTCCACAATCCCCTATACGGTGTGTGGCGGCGGGTACGTCAGAAAATTGGAGAAGTACATGTGTCATGCAAAACTCCACCGTTATGGACTCAGATGGTGCTATCAGGACAGACTGACCGCCGTGTCATCCTCAGCCAATGGCGTCATTCGGATGCATTATGAGGCAGGAAAGGGGGGGGGGTGGCAGGAGTATCCAAACAATTCCTCTACCGTACACAGTACACAATGCTGTAAAATCTTTACATATACCTCCCCATTTTGCGTATTCGTAAGTGCACTAAGGGGACCACACTCTAACCACGAAAACACTCTCATAATTTAACACCGCCTCCACTGTACTTCACTGCTGGCACGACTCACGATTGCAAGTAGCCTTCTCCAGGTATTCGGTGTATCCAAACCCTTCCATCGGATTGCCACAGAGTACAGAGTGATTCGTCACTCCAGTTCACTCGTCTCCAGTCACCCACTGTCCAGTGACGTCGCTCTTTACACCACCTCAGATGTAGATTGGCACTGAGTACAGAGATGTGTAGCTTACGAGGAGCTGCTCGATCATTGTGCTCCATTTTTTTCTGTGTCCCTACACACGGTCGTTGTACTATCTGATTGTTGGTGGCACTTCCGGACTTGAGAGTGATTACGTCCACTGAGCTCATACGATTTTTTTTACAACCACGTTCCACAATGCTCGTCGCTCCCTGTCTGTCGGTACATGAGACATGTCTGATCTTGGTTGATTTGTTGATTTGGGGGAAGGAACGAAACAGTGAGGTCATCGGTCCCATTGAATTAGGGAAGGATGGGATAGGAAGTCGGTCCTGCCCTGTCAAAGGAACAAACCCGGAATTTGCCTGAAGCGATTTAGGGAAATCACGCAAAACCTAAATCAGGATGGCTGGACGTGGGTTTGAACCGTCGTCCTCCCGAATGCGAATCCAGTGTACTAACCACTGCGCCTCGTCGCTCGGTGCCTGATCTTGGTTTAGTTATGGTTGTTTCATCCCGTTTCCATTTCACAGTCACATCACCAATGAGGCTTGCACGGCTTGTGTTCATGTCATTTATGGTTTGTCGTCTTCTATTGCGGTACTGCTGCCTCGTTTTCTTATTCCATTTACTGGCGTCACTAACTTCTACATCTACATCTCTACCGTTCCACTCTCGAACGGCACGCGGGAAAAACGAGCACTTGAATTTTTCTGTGTGGCCCTGATTTCTCTTATTTTATCGTGATGATCGTTTCTCCCTGTGTAGGTGGGTGGCAACAGAATGTTTTTGCAATCGGAAGAGAAAACTGGTGACTGAAATTTCATGAGAAGATTCCGTCGCAATGAAAAACACCAATGGTTTAATGATTGCCACTCCAATTCACGTATCACGCCTGTGACACTATCTCTCCTATTTCGCGATAATACAAAACGAGCTGCCTTTCTTCGTACTTTTTCGATGTCATCCGTCAGTCTCACCTGATGCGGACCCCACACCGCACAGCAATACTCCAGAATAGGGCGGGCAAGCGTGGTGTAAGCAGACTCTTTAGTAGACCTGTTGCACCTTCTAAGTGTTCTGCCAATGAATCGCAGACTTTGGTTTGCTCTACCCACAATATGTGATCGTTCCAATGTAGGTTATTTGTAATTGTAATCCCTAAGTATTTACCTGAATTTACAGCCTTCAGATTTGTGTGACTTATCGCGTAATCAAAATTTAGCTGATTTCTTTTAGTACTCATGTAAATAACTTGACACTTTTTTTTATTCAGGGTCAATTGCCACTTTTCGCACCATACAGATATCTTATATAAATCATTTTGCAAGTCGTTTTGATCGTCTGATGACTGATCTAAGAGGGCTACTCACATTGTCTCCTATGTCGTTAATGTAGGTCAGGAACAATCAAGGGCCTATAACACTTTCTTGGGGAACGCCGAATATTACTTCTGTTTTACTCGATGACTTTCCGTCTATTACTATGAACTGTGACCTTTCTGACAGGAAGTCACGAATCCAGTCGCACAACTGAGGCGATACTCCGTAGGCACGCAGTTTGGTTAGAAGACGATTGTGAGGAACGGCGTCGAAAGCCATCTGAAAATGTAAAAATATGGAATAAATTTGACATCCTCTGTCGATAGCACTCATTACTTCATGAGTACAAAGAGCTACACTAGTGGCCATTAAAATTGCTACACCACGAAGATGACGTGCTAGGGACGCGGAATTTAACAGACAAGAAGAAGATGCTGTGATATGCAAGTGATTAGCTTTTCAGAGCATTCACACAAGGTTGCCGCTGGTGCCGACACCTACAACTTGCTCACATGAGGAAAGTTTCCAACCGATTTCTCATACACAAAGAGCAGTTGACCGGCTTTGCCTGATGAAACGCTGTTGTGATGCTTCGTGTAAGGAGGAGAAATGCGTACCATCACGTTTCCGACTTTGATAAAGGTGGGATTGTAGCCTATCGCGTTTGCGGTTTATCGTATCGCGACATTGCTGCTCGCGTTGGTCGAGATCCAATGACTGTTAGCAGAAAATGGAATCGGTGGGTTCAGGAGGGTAATACGGAACGCTGTGCTGGATCCCAACGGCCTCGTATCACTAGCAGTCGAGATGGCATGGCAGTAACGGATCGTGCAGCCACGTCTCGATCCCTGAGTCAACAGATGGGGACGTTTGCAAAACGACAACCATCTGCACGAACAGTTCGACGACGTTTGCAGCAGCATGGACTATCAGCTCGGAGGCCATGGCTGCGGTTACCCTTGACGCTGCATCACAGACGGGAGCGCCTGCGATAGTGTACTGAACGACGAACCTGGGCGCACGAATGGCAAAACGTCATTTTTTCGGATGAATCCAGGATCTGTTTACAGCATCATGATGGTCGCATCCGTGTTTGGCGACATCGCGGTGAACGCACATTGGAAGCGTGTATTCGTCATCGCCATACTGACGTATCACCCGGCGTGATGGTATGGGGTGCCATTGGTTACACGTCTCTGTCACCTCTTGTTCGCATTGACGGCAGTTTGAACAGTGGACGTTACATTTCAGATGTGTTACGACCCGTGGCTCTATCCTTCATTCGATCCCTGCGGAACCCCACATTTCAGCAGGATAACGCACGACCGCATGTTGTAGGTCCTGTGCGGGCCTTTCTGGATACAGAAAATGTTCGACTGCTGCCCTGGCCAACACATTCTCCAGATCTCTCACCAACTGAAAACGTCTGGTCAATGGTGGCCGAGCATCTAGCTCGTCACAATACGCCAGTCACTACTCTTGATGAACTGTGATATCGTGTTAATGCTGCATGGGCTGCTGTACCTGTGCACGCCATCCAAGCTCTGTTTGACTCAATGCCCAGGCGTATCAAGGTCGTTATTACGGCCAGAGGTGGTTGTTCTGGGTAATGTTTTCTCAGGATGTATGCACCCGAATTGCGTGAAAATGTAATCACATGTCAGTTCTAGTATAATATATTTGTCCAATGAATAGCCGTTTATCATCTGCATTTCTTCTTGGTGTAGCAACTTTAATGGCCAGTAGTGTAGTTGTGTTTCACAAGAACGATATTTTCTGAATCCGTGCTAACTGTGTGTCCAAAAAATCGTTTTCTTCGAGATACTTCATAATGTTCTAATACAGTATATGTTCCAAAACCCGACTGCAAGTCGACGTTAGTGATGTAGGCCTGTAATTCAGCGGATTACTCCTACTTCCCTTTTTGGGTATTGGTGTGACTTGAGTAATTTTCCAGCCTTTAGGTATGGATCTTTCTATAAGCCAGTGGTTGTATATAATTGCTAAATATGGAGCTATTTTATCAGCATACTCTGAGAGGAACCTGACTGGTATGCGATCTGAACCGGAGGCCTTGCTTTTATTAAGTGATTTAAGCTGCTTCGTTAGTCCGAGGATATCTACGTCTATGTTTCTCATCTTGGCAGTTGTTCTTGATTGGAATTCAGGAATATTTACTTCGTCTTCTTTGGTGAAGGAGTTTCGGAAAACCGTGTTTAATAACTCTGCTTTAGTGGCACTGTCATCAGTGACTTCACCGTTGTTATCGCGCAGTGAAGGTATTAATTGCGTCTTACCACTGGTGTGTTTTATATATGACCAGAGTCTCTTTGGGTTTTCTGCCAGCTTTCGAGACAGACTTTCGTTGTGGAAATTATTAAAAGCATCTCGCGTTGAAGTACGCGCTATATTTCGAACTTCTGTAAAACTTTCCCTATCTTGGGGTTTGCGTTCTTTTAAATTTGGCATGCTTGTTTCGTTGCTTCTGCAACAACGATCTGACCCGTTTTGTGTACCATGGGGGATCAGTACCATCACTTATTAATTTATGTGGTATATATCTTTCAACTGCTGTCGCTACTATCTCTTTGAAAACATTCCACAACTTTTCTACACTTACATGATCAGATCGGAAGGAGTGAAGACTGCTTCTTAAAAAGGCGTTGAGAGCATTTTTATCAGCTTTTTTTAAATAGATATACTTTGCGTTTCTTTTTGATGGTTGTAGGTGTTACGGTATGTAGCCTGGCAGCAACTGCCTTGTGGTTATTAATCCCTGTATTCGCCACAATACTCACTATTTGTCCTGGATTATTTGTTGCTAAAAGGTCAAGTATGCTTTCGCAACCATTTACGCTTCAAGTGGGATCGTGAACTAATTGATCAAAATGATTTTCTGAGAAAGCATTCAGTACAATTTCGGATGACGGTTTATGCTTGCCGCCGGCTTTAAACGTATAATTTTTCCAGCACATCGAGGATAGATTGAAGTCACCACCGACTATAATTGTATGAGCGGGGTACTTATTTGAAATTAGACTCAAGTTTTCTTTGTACTGTTCAGCAACTATATCTTCAGAGTCGGGGGTCGGTAAAACCATCCAATTAATAGTTTTGTCCGATTATCAGATACAACCTCTACCCATACTATTTCACACGAACTATCTACTTCAGTTTCGCTACAAGGCAAACTACCTCTGACAGCAATAAATACTCCACCACCAACTGCATTTAATTTATCCTTTCTGAACACTGTTAGATCGTTTGAAAAAATTTCGGCTGAACTTATTTCGGGCTTTAGCCAGATTTCTGTACCTACAACTATTTGAGCTTAAGTGCTTTCTATTAGGGCTTGGAGCTCTGGTTCTTTCCCAACACAGCTACGACAATTTACAACTACAATACCAATCGTTCCTACAACTACCTTAATGTCTTTTACCTGCCCACTTTTAGACGGACGCTCCTTCTGTGGTTCCCTGAGACCCTCTAACTTAAAAAACTGCTCAGACCCTTCCACACAGCCCCCGCTACCCGTGTAGCAGCCTCCTGTGTGTAGTGGACTCCTGACCTATTAAGCGGAACCCGGAAATCCACCACCCGATGGCGCAAGTCAAGGAATCTCCAACCTACACGGTCACAGAATCGCCTGAGACTCTTATTCAGACCCTCCACTCGGTTCTGCACCAAAAGACCACAGTCGGTTCTATCGACGATGCTACAGATGGTGAGCTCCGCCTTAATCTCGGAAGCAAGACAGTCTTTACTATTTCCACTAGCCGCCCGAAACCAGACAGAATCTCCTCTGGTCCAAACCGACATACGTCATTGGTACCGACGTGAGCCACCACCTGCAGTTGGCTGCACCATGTACTCTTCATGGCATCCGAAAGCACCCTCTCCACACGTGGAATGACTCCCCCCGGAATGCACACGGAGTGCGCACTGGTTCCCTTCCCCTCCTTGGCAGCCATGTTCCTAAGGGGCCCCATTACGTGCCTAACCAGCAAACCCACCCTCTTTGAATGCCCAGACCTTGCGGGCCGAGAAGCTTCCTCTGGGACAGGGTGGACGATTGCATCCAGCTCAGAGACATCGTCAGTCACAGATAAGGCCCAAAACCTGTACGTCAAACGAACCGGGGAGGCCCTACGATCGACACCTTGGAAAGTTTTTCGCTGCCTGCCAGACTTTGGAATGATCTCCCACTCAACCACAGGTGAGAGGTCAACCTCAGTGCAGGCTGTACCCAGGGCGGTCACAGTAGTGGACTGATCAGAGGAAACATGGGAAGTGCTCGATGTCCCTCGAATCCCCCCATCCGATCCCCCACAGTGACGCCTCTTGGCAGCAGCCTCAAGCTGTGTGTCGGAAGCCAAAGCAGCCTGGAGGTGTGAGCGGAGAGTCGCCAACTCAGCTCGCATCTGTGCACAATAATCACAGTTCCTATCCATTACTGCAGTCGCTCCTGTTTTAAGCTCGTAAAAATATCCAACAAAAGAACGGTGTACTCGCCTTATTAGCAGTGAAAAATCAAAGTGCTCTCTCTCTCACTGACAGTTTAACTGTTCTAACCAAACAAACAAATGCCTGTACGATACGAGAGTCGATACAACGGTCAATAGCAACGGCCGTACTGTACACTACACTGTTATTGAAATATAAGGTTGTGCCTAGTAAGCACTTGAACACGCAAGAAATTACAAAAATAAACTAGTAACTAAACAGATGACTGAAAATAAGTTGCTCCTGTTTGAAGCTCGTAAAAATATGTAACAAGCGAACGGTGTACTCGTCTTATTAGTAGCAGGAACTAGCAGTACGCTCTTGCTGATGGTCTATCTGACACTTCCTGCCTTACTTGCCCGTGAGCGGCAGAAGTAGCATGTATCGGTAAGTACCACTGTCGTAAGTAAGCACTGTCGTACCATCTCTGGAGCAACTGATAGTATTTCCGGATCGTCGTGTATCTGCCAGTCAGTTGGAGATGGACCAGCAGTGCAGTCGGGATGCAGCAGCAGTGAAGTCGGGGACGGAGCGCCGGTGAGGCGCGGACAGCCAGTGCTCACCAACCGCTGGCGACACACATGAACTGTCCGACGGAGGGAGATTGGAGCGGGAGGACCGTTGCTTGGTCGTTCGGTCGGTCGTCTCATCGGCCGACGTGTATTTGGTCCTTTGACCGTTTCCAGTCCTGGGCAGTCGGTCGGTTAGCGTGGAGCAGCAAGGAAATCACCGTTTCGCGTCCTCTGGCTGGGGCCGCTGGCAGTGTGCATGCGCAGTTGGTGCTGCTTGTGAGTGCATCGATCTTGGACATGAAATTTGAGTCATCACTTAAACTACTATCGAGCCTCAACTGTTTACACTTTCTCGTTTGATTCTGGTTGTCGCTTTTGAGACATTCCCACGAGCAACAACGTGTGTGTGTTCAAGTCAGCTAAGATTCCAGCCGTCTTCCTGTAGAGTTTAACTTAATTTATTCCCTGTTATTGAAGTTGACCAGCGGTATCTTATGCCTTGTGGCCATTGACGTTCCGGTTACCTGCCCTGGTCCTTGACGTAGATTTAGGCAGTGCATTTTCCTCTTGTGTTGTTGCTGTCCAGTGCGGCGTGTAGTTCGACAGCTGAGGTGTTGTTGGTCGTTGTGGGCCCCAATATTCTGTGTGTCGTTGTATTGAAATCTTGTGGTCGTTTTGCTGGTTGCGTGGAGTGAAACTGATCTACAGCTACATCCATACTCCGCAAGCCACCTGACGGTGTGTGGCGTACTTCGAGTACCTCTATCGATTCTCCCTTCTATTCCAGTCTCGTATTGTTCGTGGAAAGAAAGATTGTCGGTATGCCTCTGTGTGGGCTCTAATCTCTCTGATTTTATCCTCATGGTCTCTTCGCGAGATACACGTAGGAGGGAGCAATATACTGCTTGACTCCTCGGTGAAGATATGTTCTCGAAACTTCAACAAAAGCCTGTACCGAGCTACTGAGCGTCTCTCCTGCAGAGTCTTCCACTGGAGTTTATTTATCATCTCCGTAACGCTTTCGCGAGTACTAAATGATGCTGTAACGAAGCGTGCTGCTCTCCGTTGGATCTTCTCTATCTCTTCTATCAACCCTATCTGGTACGGACCCACACTGGTGAGCAATATGCAAGCAGTGCGCGAACAAGTGTACTGTAATCTACTTCCTTTGTTTTCGGATTACATTTCCTTAGGATTCTTCCAATGAATCTCAGTCCGGCATCTGCTTTACCGACGATCTACTTTATATGATCATTCCATTTTAAATCACTCCTAATGCCTACGCCCAGCTAATTTATGGAATTAACTGCTCCCAGTTGCTGACGTGCTATATTGTAGCTAAACGATAAATGATCTTTCTTTCTATGTATTCACTGCACATTACACTTGTCTACATTGAGATTCAATTGCCGTTCACTGTATCATGCGTCAATTCGTTGCAGAAACTGATTTTGTTGATTGGTTGGTCGGCTGTCTGTCGATTGGGTTGCCTTCAAATTAAGAAGTCGTTGGACAGGCTGCCTGCCTCACTCAAACGGGCGTTAGTGTTACAATCCCAAGCCGACCCTTGGAGACTTCCGAGCGCCGTTCCTTGTGCTTGAGTTTCAGTTGTTTGGTTGATGTGTCGCCTTCAGCCGAGTATCAGTATCTCTTAAATTAATGTTCTTGTCTTGTCCTTAAGACAAGAGATTGTTATTCTTTTATATGGGGCCTTCAGCCGAATTTTACATGCGATGTTTTGAGATAAAGATAAATTGAAACTCTTTTTCTAGACTTTAAGCAGTTAAACGTATTTTGTTGATATGTGGCCTTCAGCCAAGTATTAATATCTCTTAATTTAATGTCCATGTCTTTCCCTTAAGGCATGAGATTGTTATTCTTTATAGGGGCCTTCAGCAGAATTTTATATGAAATGTTTTAAGATACGGCCTTCTGCCTTTCAAAATTGAAACTCTTCTTTCTAGGTCTTAAGCCGTTAAATTATTAGCTGATGTGCGGCCTTCAGCTGAGTTTTAATATCTCTTAAATTAATGTTCTTGTCTTGTCCTTAAGGCATAAGATTGTTATGCTTTTGTATGGGGCCATCAGCCGAATTTTGCATGAAATGTTTTAAGACAAGGCCTTCTGCCTTTTGACTGAAATTCTTCTTATTGCTTAATATGTGACCTCCAGTCAAGTTCCGTTAAAATTAAATTGCTAAGACCTTCAGCCTGTTTAGATTGAAGATTTAGAAAATATTTTTGTGTGAAATCTCCAGAAGAACCTTGTATTTCAATTTCTTGCTTAGGCCTTGTCTCTTGAATTTTAGGTGTGGCCTTCAACCGATCTAATGTTAATCAAAGGAGGTCGATTAAAGTTTTTAGTGTTTAGCATCCTTGTTGTTCAAATGGTTCAAATGGCTCTGAGCACTATGGGACTTAACATCTATGGTCATCAGTCCCCTAGAACTTAGAACTACTTAAACCTAACTAACCTAAGGACAGCACACAACACCCAGTCCTCACGATCCCTGTTGTAATATTGCGTGTTGATAAATAACGTTTGTATGTTGAGTGCAACTGACAGCAACCTAATCCGCTCGGTCCCGCTAGCCCAGGCATTTCAACCAACTTTCTACATCTACATCTACATACATACCCCGGAAGCCACGGAAAAGTGCGTGGCGAAAGGTACTCTGTACCATTGTTAATCATTTCCTTTCCTGTTCCACTCGCAAATAGAGCGAGAGAAAAACAACAGTCTATACGCCCCTGTATGAGCTCTAATTTCTCTTATTGTACCTTCGTGGTCCTTACGCGAAATGTATGTTGGCGACAGCAGAACCGTTCAGCAGTCAGCTTCAAATTCCAATCCTCTAAATTTTCTCAATAGTGCTTCTCGAAAAGAGCGTCGCTTTACGCCCGGGGAATTCCATTTGAGTTCCTGAATCATCTCCGTAACACTTACGTGCTGTTCGAACCTACCGGTAACAAATCTTAATTGCTTCGGTGTCTTCCTTCACTCCGACCTGCTGCGGCTCCCAAACATTCGAGCAGTACTGAAGAATAAGACACATTAGCGTCCTGCAAGTGGTCTCCTTCACAGGTGAACCACACTTTCCCAAATTCTCCCAATAAACCGAAGTCGGCCATTCGCATTCCCTACCACAGGTCTCACATGCTCGTTCCATTTCATGTCACTGTACAGCGTCACGCCCAGATATTTAAACGACCTGACTGCTTCAAGCAGCAGACTACTAATGCTGTATCCGAACATTGCGCCGGCCGAAGTGGCCGCGCGGTTCTAGGCGCTACAGTCTGGAACTGCGCTGCTGCTACGGTCGCAGGTTCGAATCCTACCTCGGGCATGGATGTGTGTGATGTCCTCAGGTTAGTTAGGTTTAAGTAGTTCTAAGTTCTAGGGGACTGATGACCTCAGAAGTTAAGTCCCATAGTGCTCAGAGCCATTTGAGCCGAACATTGCGGGTCCGTTTTCCCTACGCATTTGCATTAACTTACATTTTTCAACATGTAGAGCTAGCTGCCATTCATTACCCCAACTAGAACATTTATCTAAGTTATTTTGTATCTTCCTACAGTCACTCAATTTCGTCACCTTCGCGTACACAACAGCATAATCATCGAACAACCGCAGATTTCTGCCCATTCTGTCCGTCAGATCATTTGTGCATATAGAAAATAGTAGCGGTGTTATCACACTCCTGTGGAGCACTGCTGACGATATGGCTTGTACGTGGGAAGCTTTAGAAGGGCCGAAACGTCGCAGATGAATTTGTTACTCACAAGGGAACCTCCCCATCGCATCCCCCTCAGATTTAGTTATAAGTTGGCACAGTGGATAGGCCTTGATAAACTGAACACAGATCAATTGAGAAAACAGGAAGAAGTTGTGTGGAACTGTGAAAAAATAAGCAAAATATACAAACTGAGTATTCCATGGGCCACATAGGCAACATCATGGACAATATCAGTTCAGGAGCGCCGTGGTCCCGTGGTAGCGTGAACAGCTGCGGAACGAGAAGTCCTCGGTTCAAGTCTTCCCTCAAGTGAAAATTTTACGTTCTTTATTTTTGCATATTTATTATCTGTCCGTTCGTTCATTGACGTCTCTGTTCACTGTAATAAGTTTAGTGTCTGTGTTTTGCGACCGCATCGCAAAACTGTGCGATTAGTAGACGAAAGGACGTGCCTCTCCAATGGGAACCGAAAACATTTGATCGCAAGGTCATAGGTCAACCGATTCCTCCACAGTAAAACACATCTGATATATTCTATACGACACTGGTGACGGCATGTGCGTCACATGACAGGAATATGTTGTCGACCCACCTAACTTGTACACTTGGCGAATGGGTAAAAAGATTCTTCTACCTTGCCCGATTTAGGTTTTCTTGTGAATGTGATAATCACTCCCAAAAAAGTGATGAAAACATAAGAGTTTGTCACATAAACTAAAAATAAAAAATTAAACTTTTCACTCGATGGAAGATTTGAACCAAGGACCTTACGTTCCGCAGCTGCTCACGTTACGACAAGACCACGGCGCTCCTCCGTTGCCACTGTCCTTGATATTGCCTATCTTCCCATGAAGTACTCAGTTTGTATATTTTGCTTATTTTTTCACAGTTCCACACAACTTCTTCCTGTTTTCTCAATTGGTCTGTGTTCAGTTTTTCAAGACCTATCCACTGTGCCAACTTATAACTAAATCTGAGGGGGGTGCGATGGGGAGGTTCCCTTGTCAGATGACATCCAAAGACTAGTCCACATTCGAAGCCACTGAGCTCTCCTGCTGTTACTGCTACTCTACTACTCTACTGACGACGCAATACTCCCTGCCTCTTTTTATACTGGCGAGTCCGCCTCTCGTGACACCTAGTGGTCAATTCCGCATTACATAGAAGTCTAATGGTTGTCTTGATCAGATAGTGTACGTAAAAATATGTACCACTTTTGGTGAAGTACCAAAAGAGTGCCAGCCGCTGTGGCCGAGCGGTTCTAGGCGCTTCAGTCCGGAACCGCGCTGCTGCTACGGTCGCAGGTTCCAATCCTGCCTCGGGCACGGATGTGTGTGATGTCCATAGGTTAGTTATGTGTAAGTGTTTCTAAGTCTAGTGGACTGATGACCTCAGATAAGTTGCATAGTGCTTAGACCCATTTGAACCAAAACTGTGAGCTGGGTTAAGTGCGATAGCGGTGAAATTTACAGCCAAGCGCGATTGCCAAGGTGTTGTCAACAGTCCGGAGCGAAGTGCGAGTGCGTCGCAGTTCACGTATATAGCCCCCTTCCCCCTCCCCGCAGAGCCTACATCCCTTGGACGACAGACAACGACGGCAGAAAGCTGCTGTAGGCAAGCAACGCCGCCCGCCGCCATCAAATATGCAGCAGCCACTTAGCCTAATGAAGTAGCGACTTTAGCTCCTCCACAAGGCGCACGCTCCCGTAAGTTGCCGGTGCGCGGGAGGTGATTTTTTTTTTTCCCTACCCGCTCCACTCCTCGAGCCTACAACGTTCTCCTTCGCCAACACCCTGTCCTTACATCCTCTTACTACAGCGCTAGTTTGCCGCATCTGATACGCGCGGCGCCTTACATAAAATGAAGTGCTCGCGATCGCAAGTTGGGCGTGAACGAACTCGCTTTACGCGCCAAGTCGCCCCCTCAGGTATTATTCATTCCACGAACATAAAGCGGGTTTCTAATGGATTTGGCTATAATGCCGTTTATGACTTTCCTCTTGTTTGCCTTCCTCGCAGTTCCCCCGCTTTAAAGGAAAAGGAACGGAGGAACAAACGGGCTAATTGCTACATGTTTAACTGCTCATTAGTTGAAATATGAAAAGGTGAAAGGGACACTTTGGTAGTTTTTTGGTCGTTTCTCTCATTGGTTTCTGAAGAATATGTTTTACGCATGACTACAGTAAGCACACATCCAAATAATCCATTAAATTGGAAGAAATTGTCTTTGATTAGACGAAATAAAAGTTGTGAAGAAAGCAGCCCAGCAGTTAAAATCTGCGTGGCGGATAGTGATTCGATCACTGGACCTCGACTAAGAAAATTTCGTAGTAGTGTACGCCCTACTGCAGAGTGGACGATTTCATTCTGGGAGTACCCCTTAGGCTGTGACCAAAATCTTGTGTCAGGGATTGATAGTGATTCAGACAGCCCACCAAAGAGAACAGACAATAATGTCGTGAGGACGAGGCTACAGGTCGAAGACAACCTCAAAGTTTGCGAACTAACGTCGTGCTGCCGGCGGTATAGTCCGGATATACCGGTATTTATAGCAGACCGTCGCATGGTATTTGGGACTGGGTCTAAATGACGGACCATTATCCTTGCGGCTGCCGAATTTTTGTCTGCTGTGTGCTATGGCATTAATGTGGTCAGTCGTAACTACATAATTTTGCATCTTACTGATGGTTTCTTCCGATACTTCTTCCTTTTCTTCCCCCCAGCGTTTATCCCGTCTAGTACGGGGTCCGCATTTCAGTATTTTATGTTATTTATTTAAGTATTTTAAACATAGCTGCACAACAGCAACGGTTCCACGTCGGTTGTGAGCTCTTGCAAGATCCATGTACTAATTTATATTTACGTGACAAACCCTATTTCTAGGGCCATATTTTAATTTTGACAAATGGATCTATGCCGACATTTGTAAAAACGGCGATGGTACATTAGTCCTTACTAATGTAAAATTGCCACCTTCTGAATAAGACAAATTTAAATTTGTTGAAACCGAGGTAAAGAATTCTTTATCCATTGCAACTGGTCGGCTGTTTATAATTTTATTATTTATTTAACTTCGTGGCCGGATGTCCTTCCTGGCACAGTAGTTGTCAAGGTAACCTAAAGGAGGGATGTCGTGTGTGCCGTCTGCCTGTGAAACATGGGAACTTTGTCCTGTGTCTAATCGTATTTTAACCTCTTGTGTGTCGTATTCTCTGCTCAGTAGTTGCCTAAACAAGCGTGGGAAACCGCCTAAAAATTACTGTCTGGTTTGCAGGTGTACCAGCACTCGATCGTCAACCAGTCGCACGGATTCGAATGGGATCCGACTCACTTTTCCGACGCGCAACCTAGCACGCTGGGCGTTACGCTATACGAGCATAAATGTTCCTGACGATAGTTGTGAGCACCTTATTTCAGCAGTAAATGAAATGTAATGTGTTTTTATTATTACTCTGCATCCCTTGATCGTCTACCTGATTCCTCTGTGTCTGTGTCTAGTCTAGAGCGCACCTAACTGTGGTGAAATAATAAATCTCGAGCAAAGGCAGAAAATAAGACGTTTCTCATAATCTATTGTATCAGGTTGTTAGTCCAGTGAGATATCCGGGACACCCAGGGTGGGGTATGAAACGTAAAAATGGGCTCTGTCAGACTGAAACAATGAGGCTGACCATAAGGGGTGCCCGGATAGCCCAGCAAGTGGCGGCATTGTCTGGGAAAAGCAAGGATCCAATTTCGAATCCCAGACTTACATGTGGTTTCAATCTAACATGAAGTTTCATAACCGTGTTCCCATCCATAAGAAGATCACAGTCATTGCTAAACACGTGGAAAAGAACAAAACTAAGAATTACCAGTTCATTCAGGACTCCATTGTCTGAACCCCAGAGACTGAGATCTAGAAAACCATCTTGGCGCCAGCAGTCAACCTGCAGGACAGTAACTTCGGCATGCAAGAAGCGTGGAAGAATGAATGAGAGGAGCGCTCTACCACGAAGCAACGCCAAATAATAAGAACTCCCTGGGAACGACCAGCCGGGTTTCATATACTCCGGCAACGCTGGTGAATGCTGGATGACAGCGTATTCAGAGGGACAATGGAAGACCTTAATAATTTGTCTGAAGAAGCTTTTGATTGGATGTCTAAGCTGGACGTGAGCCATGAACCCAATGCGAAACTGAGACAGTGAGCATCCGAGTTGAAATGTACGTATTTGTGGTAATGCTTGTCTCGATTTCTCCTGTCACAATACGACTGATAAATTTAAAAAAAATTAGTAAATGACTGTGTTCAATCTGTTGCAGAGTGAAATATCAATTTTGGGAGTTTTAGATAATCAAATTTATGGAAATATTTAGCAACCAGTTGCACAAAAAGATTTTTTTTTCGTTTAGCGGTTTCAGGCACCTATTGCTCTCTTGAGAATACAAATGAGTAGAAGTTAGAGAAGAACATAAAAACTGAAGAACGAAAAGTTTAAAAACTTAAAGAAAATAATGGTATATACTTATAACTATCGCATTATTTGCGAGCGTCAAAAGTAAGATGCACACAACGTATTGGTGTGGTGCTGGAAAATAGAAAAACAATATGTAACACAATAACTTATGGATTCGTCATTATATTATATATTGTTCTTGTATTTTTTTAGCACCACAGCAATATGATGCATCCATATATTCTTGACACTCCAAATAATGCGATAATTAAATGTATGTACCACTTGTTATCTTTCAATTCTTAAACTTTTCAAATTTTTCGTTTTCAAATTTTAATATTCTTCCCTAATTTCCACCTATTTGTTGTATATTTTTCTGTACCGTCTTCTGAAGAAGGATACTAGGTGCCTGAAACCGCTAAAGGAAATTAAATTCTTTAGTGCAGCTAGTAGCTGATCGTATCAATAAATAGAAATACAGTTGCTGCAGATGGATAAAATACTAAAATATTATCAATTATCTGACTCTAGCATACAAAATGCTTTTCATAATGATTATGGTGTTGGTGTCTTCACAACGCCGGGTCAGCATGTCTAATTTTCACATGAGTGACATGGAGTCCGTATCCACTATACCCACTACTACCAAGGATGTTTCCTTGGTGGGTTGCCTTGAATGGGTGTATTCAATCTTGTAAGGACGCTGGAGCAGCTATTTCAAAAAAAGAATTCGCAAAGCCGTCCTCAACGATCGGTGTAGAGGTGTCTTGATAAGTTCCTTCTAACACCGTCTTTCAAAACTAAAATTAAAAAAATAATCGATCAAAACATTTGATTAACGAAAGTTCTGCCATTGAAACTTGAATTTTAAGTCACAGCTGCACAGATTATCAGCATTTGAAAATTATGACCATTAGATGGCGTCCTGTTGTAAGTCTGCTTTAGTTCAATCAGTCCTTCAAACTCCCCATTGATCCTCATGAAATTGCAGTCGAGTAACCACGAATTTATTCTCGAATGTGTTGTTTTAGTTCTCCAAGAAATCTTGAACCAGTCTTGTGGATCCTATTTCTAACGTTGCTCCATAAGACAGAATCTGGTAATATTGGAGGCCAGAGAAAGTCACCTGGTCTGGAGAAGGCATGGTTTATCAACAATATTTGCAGAACTGTAATTTATCGCCCCAAAGTGTGGAGTCTCATCTAGTGTTGCCAGATGCAATTTGCACAAAATCGGGATTTGGGGACAAGATCATAATAGTCGGGACGTAAAAAATATAAAAAATAAAGGAGCTCGTAAATTTTCAATCAATAGATACGTCCTTATCAACAGGGTGCCCATAAGAGAATGTCGCAGATTCGGAGTTATATCAAAACAGTATTTAGACTGTTTACAACAAATCATACATCAAATTCAAGCTAAACTAACCTAGTTTTTCTTACAAATGTTCAGTATGTGCACCTTCAGTTGTATGGCACACATACAACCTAAATCCCAATTCTTCCCACAATTTGGTTAACGAGCCTGGTGTAATGGGAGAAACAGCCTCTTCATTTCTGTGTCTCAGCTTTGGCAAATGATTAGGTTGCGGCTGAACAGAGACACGATCTTTTATAAAGCCAGAAAGGAAAACTGAAGTTGCAAGGCGTGAAATCAGGAGGACGTGGAGGACAGAGGAATACAGCTCTGTTGTTTTGACCATTATCACCAATCTAATGGTCGGGTACAAAGAGATGCCAATGGGGAGCGACTTCATCCTGTTGCCAAAGACAGTTTTCAGGTTCACTTTCTAATTGGAGAAAGCGCCATTCTTGCAACATATCCAGATAATCCACCCCTGTTACGGTATCTTCAGTGAAAAGAAATGGTCTGTACAACGTTGGGGCGCAGAACAGAAAACTTTTAATTTAGGTGTTAATTTTTTGATATTGTACAAGTTCATGAGGATGTTCTGACCTCAAGGATCCATGGAAGTCATTCCATGATGTCTTAAGAGATGTCCTATCATCCTGTCCCTTCTCCTTATGAGTTTTTTCCCATGTAGTCCTTTCCTCTCCGATTCTGCGTGGAACATCCTCATTTCTTACTTTATTAGTCCACGTAATTTTCAACATTCTTCTGTAGTACCACATCTCAAATGCTTTGACTCTCTTCTTTCCCGGGTTTCCCACAGTCCATGTTTCACTGCCATACAAAGCTGCGCTCCAAATATACATTCTCAGAAATTTATTCCTCAAATTAAGGATTATGTTTCATACTAGTAGACTTCTCTTGGCCAAGAATGTCCTTTTTGCCAATGCTAGTCTGCTTTTGATGTCCTCCTTGCTCTCTACGTCATTGGTTATTTTGCTGCCTATGTAGTAGAATTCCTTCAGCTACACTCCTGGAAATGGAAAAAAGAACACATTGACACCGATGTGTCAGACCCACCATACTTGCTCCGGACACTGCGAGAGGGCTGTACAAGCAATGATCACACGCACGGCACAGCGGACACACCAGGAACCGCGGTGTTGGCCGTCGAATGGCGCTAGCTGCGCAGCATTTGTGCACCGCCGCCGTCAGTGTCAGCCAGTTTGCCGTGGCATACGGAGCTCCATCGCAGTCTTTAACACTGGTAGCATGCCGCGGCAGCGTGGACGTGAACCGTATGTGCAGTTGACGGACTTTGAGCGAGGGCGTATAGTGGGCATGCGGGAGGCCGGGTGGACGTACCGCCGAATTGCTCAACACGTGGGGCGTGAGGTCTCCACAGTACATCGATGTTGTCGCCAGTGGTCGGCGGAAGGTGCACGTGCCCGTCGACCTGGGACCGGACCGCAGCGACGCACGGATGCACGCCTAGACCGTAGGATCCTACGCAGTGCCGTAGGGGACCGCACCGCCACTTCCCAGCAAATTAGGGACACTGTTGCTCCTGGGGTATCGGCGAGGACCATTCGCAACCGTCTCCATGAAGCTGGGCTACGGTCCCGCACGCCGTTAGGCCGTCTTCCGCTCACGCCCCAACATCGTGCAGCCCGCCTCCAGTGGTGTCGCGACAGGCGTGAATGGAGGGACGAATGGAGACATGTCGTCTTCAGCGATGAGAGTCGCTTCTGCCTTGGTGCCAATGATGGTCGTATGCGTGTTTGGCGCCGTGCAGGTGAGCGCCACAATCAGGACTGCATACGACCGAGGCACACAGGGCCAACACCCGGCATCATGGTGTGGGGAGCGATCTCCTACACTGGCCGTACACCACTGGTGATCGTCGAGGGGACACTGAATAGTGCACAGTACATCCAAACCGTCATCGAACCCATCGTTCTACCATTCCTAGACCGGCAAAGGAACTTGCTGTTCCAACAGGACAATGCATGTCCGCACGTATCCCGTGCCACCCAACGTGCTCTAGAAGGTGTAAGTCAACTACCCTGGCCAGCAAGATCTCCGGATCTGTCCCCCATTGAGCATGTTTGGGACTGGATGAAGCGTCGTCTCACGCGGTCTGCACATCCAGCACGAACGCTGGTCCAACTGAGGCGCCAGGTGGAAATGGCATGGCAAGCCGTTCCACAGGACTACATCCAACATCTCTACGATCGTCTCCATGGGAGAATAGCAGCCTGCATTGCTGCGAAAGGTGGATATACACTGTACTAGTGCCGACATTGTGCATGCTCTGTTGCCTGTGTCTATGTGCCTGTGGTTCTGTCAGTGTGATCATGTGATGTATCTGACCCCAGGAATGTGTCAATAAAGTTTCCCCTTCCTGGGACAATGAATTCACGGTGTTCTTATTTCAATTTCCAGGAGTGTATTTCGTGACCATCAATCCTGATCTTCTCGTTTCTACTACTTCTCATTACTTCGTCTTTTTTCGATTTGCTCTCAATCCATATTCTATACTCATTAGAGTGTTCATTCCATTCATCAGATTATGTAATTCTTCTTCACTTTCACTTAGGATAGCACTGTCATAAGCAAATCGTATCATTGACATCCTTTCACCTTGAATTTTCATTTCACTCTTGAATCTTTCTTTTATTTCCATAATTACTTCTTCGATGTACAGATTGAACAGCAGGGGCGAAAGACTACATGCCTGTCTTACACCCTTTTTAATCCGAGCACTTTGTTCTTGGTCGTCCACTCTTATTATTCCCTCTTGGCTCTTGCATATGTTGTATATTATCCGTCTCTCGCTATTTCTCACCCCTATTTTTCTCAGATTTTCGAACATCTTTCACCATTTTACATTGTCGAAAGCCTTTTTCAGGTCGACGAATCCTATGAACGTCTCTTGATTTTTCTTTAGTCTTGCTTCGATTACCAGCCTATAAAGGCACATTTGCATGCCGAGCGTGAGTTTCCTCGGAAACGCGAAATATTAATTAAATAAATAATCAGTGACAAATAAATAAAGCCTATGGCACACAACTGCAGCGCTGTGTCGCTGATAAAACAAAAGCACAATTACGTTACTCTTATGTTTGATTAAGAAGGAGAGAGCTCTGGTTGAAGTGGTGTGAGAAGCACGTATTTTATTTTTATTGTCTGGCACACCGCCATATTCACGTTATAGAAGAATACTGCGAGTTGCAACCACACTAGGCACTCGATTCTGTAAAGAATTTATATTTATAAAAGTAAGTAGGATTATGAACTGTAGGCTTATTCATTGAATATATCTGATTTAACTAACTGTGTAACTTTTTTATGTTTAGTAGACAATCACCTCTGTACGACGTATTGGCATGGCTGGCAAATTATTGTAATATTGAGATTTAGATTATGAGTCCGCACCTACCGCAGCAGTCTTTGGAAACGATTTAATTACGAAGTCCGATTATTCAGTTTTATTTCACGGTCAACTACGAGTAACATTGCCTTTACGAAAAAGCCATTGTCAAGCGTCTGATACCGAATAATTAAACGTTCACGTTCCAGATAAGCAAATACAATTGCAATCACAATCACCATCATACAGATAGAATAATTAACATATTTAAAATAACATTTTTTATTTATTTTATTTATTTTATAAGCCGCAACGTCAGAATTGCCTCTATGGTGCCTTTATCTCTCCCAAAGCCAAAGTGATCGTCGTCTAACACATCCTTAATTTTCTTTTGCGTTCTTCTGTATATTACTCTCGTAAGCAACTTGATTACGTGAGCTGTTAACCTGATTGCGCGATACTTCTCGCACTTGTCAGCTGTTGTAGTCTTCGGAATTGTGTGGATGATATTTTTTTCGAAAGTCAGATGGTATGCCGGTAGACTCATACATTGTACACACCAACTTGAATGGTCAGTTTGTTGCCACTTCCCCCAATGATGTTAGAAATTCTGATGGAATGTTATCTATCCCTTTTGCCTTATTTGGTCTTAAAGCCTCCAAAGCTCTCTTAAATTCTAATTATAATACTGGATCCCCTACCTCTTCTAAATCGACTCCTGTTTGTTCTTCTATCACATTAGACAATGCTTCCCACTCACAGATGCCTTCAATGTACTCGTCCCACCTACCCACTCTCTCCTCTGCATTTATCAGTAGAATTCCCGTTGCGCTCTTAATGTTACCACCATTTCTTTTAATTTCACCGAGGGTTGTTTTGACTTTCCTATATGCTTAGTCAGTCCTTCGATAGTCATTTCTCTTTTGATTTCTTCACATTTTTCGTGCAGCCATTTAGTTTTAACCTCCCTGCACTTCCTACATACTTCATTCCTCAGCGACTTGTATTTCTGTATTCCTAAATTTCTGTGAACGTTTTAGTGCTTCCTTTTTTAGTCGATCAACTGCAGTATTTCTTCTGTTACTCATAGTTCTTTCAGAGCTAACTTTTTGTTCCAATGTTTTTCTTACAACTTCTGTGATTGCTCTAGAGAGCTATAAAACGAATTGTGGTCCACAGACTCAATTCAGTATTTTACTAACATAGGAGCTTGTCCATTCACGTTTCTCAGCTTTGTCTTAAGCTACGCCATTTCTGCCCTTCTATTTTATTTTTTTGAAATAATCTAATCAGAGGCAGGTAGCCAGTGACATTATTCTCTTCCAGTGGTGATGGAAATTGCATAACAAATGCACGTAATTGTCTGCCATACATATACTTTGCTTCTCCGTACACAGAAAAGTCCTTACACAAATATTTTCTGAAAGCTATCGTGTGATATAATTTAGGAAATTGTATAACTGCAATGTTCTGTCTGCCTTGTAGTTTGAGACAGGCATGACAGGTGTAGGTCACTAGGAAAACACTGACATATGTAGGTCAGTATACTGGGAAAGATTTTCGCTACGTTTGCATAATACGTCTACAGCCAGTGAGTTACAATTTCAGATTCGTAATACATGTAGAGCATGTAGGTTACAACTTTAGTGCATTACATTTAAAATCAATATTTTACTGCTAAATAAATTTATACACTTCTTGTTGTGGGCACACATGCTAATTAGCCCTGCCTTCTCAGAAATTACACCATGTTCCAATGCTTACTTTATTATCGAATATGAAGCATTTATCGTCTTTTTCGGTTACACATTGCTTTATAGTGGGAACTATGTGCAGTTTGTTTGGAATTATAGGCAGATCAGTCGATTTGTCAACATAATTTAATACATATTCTTGGTAAACATCAATGCTTAATTCTTTTCATGACGTGTGCTCCACATACCTTAGTCGAAGCATTACAAGTTATGTTTCAGTTTTGTGGATGTGCGTTTTTCCTCTCAGTGCTGTAATAATGTCCACCAATAACAACTTATCTTCCATTAAACCAATTTTCTTATTATTGACCGATGAGTTGTTATAAATTTTGTTGCTGTGGTAACCTGAAGTGTTAACCTACGCTATCTGTGCGATATTGCAGCGTCTGTGCTATTCTGAATTACAATGCAAAATTCCTTTGGACATGGATGCATGTCCAAAGAAACAGGCACTGCGGCAGCTACAGCCATCATAAAATACATTAAACGTATTCACAATTGCGAATATAGACAACCATCAGCTGTAAAATGGAATGGAGACAATGAAAATTTGTGCCAGAATGGGGCTCGAACCCGGATTTCCCGTGTATTGCGAGCGATCGCCTTACCATTGGGTTAACTGTGCACGACTTATGGCCACACAGAAACTTGCATATGTCGTCAACCATACGTCTGCAACCTGTACTCGTACATCTACTGTGTATAATATCGTACAGATGAGACATTTTACTTGAAAGTCACATGTCCGGTGTCGGCTGATAAATACAATATTGCAGTGTCTTTGTTATTCCGAATTACGATGCAATGTTCCTTCGGACATGCACATTCTGGTAGCGAGTTTAAAGGGAGTACGCAGAGCTCACTTTCGAACACTAGTGGTCACATCTGTGAAGGTCATGCTAGCAAGAATAGGACAACCGCCGAAAAAATCGAAAAGTATCGAAAAACATCTGAAACGTATTAGTGCCATGAAGTCACAGGCGCTTACGTAAATGCTTCTTGCGCTTGTGGTTGACTAGGTGAAATATGACTTGCATGGAGATTGCATCAACAGTTCCTTGAATTTGCGTATGCAGACGTCAGAGAGGCTCGACTTGTCTGAGACCTTGCTGACAAAACAGGTTGCTAGATATTAGGAACAAGGCAGCCACTAGTAGTAAGTCACTGATGCTATTGTTGGCCGAGTTACGAGACCTGTGTGCGTTTATCATCGAGAGATTTTACATATATATGCATACATACATAACTCATCCGTTTCACAATGTAAGTACAAAGGACGTTTCTACCAGTAGTCTCAATTCTTATATATTTTAGTACCAGAGAGTTCAGTTAGCTTAAGAGTCTTCTTCTTCTCGCAGCTACAAAAGACAACCACGAAATTCTGGAATATTGTGATATCGCCGTTTGCAAGCTGGTGGTGAACAAGAGGATCTGTTTCAGATACTAGTAATACACAATTGTAAATAATGGATGAACTTTCTGCAAAGAGGGTTAAAATCGGTGATGATACTCTTGCGTGGATTTTGCTTTTAAAAGTCAAATATGTTCTGGTATAATAACCGGATCAGTTTTTACCAACGGAGTATGAAAGTTTAATTGGCCGAATAAATGGCTCAGTTATCCGTAAATTTCTACTTCCCGAGTCAGGCGATGTTAGGGAGATACACAGGGTGACTAAAAAAATGTTTAAAGACTGACATGACATATCGGGTCTACAACATAGATCAGTAATCACACAGGAACCGGGAGTCGCAAACGCCACGAGAGGGCGCTTCGGTCACGTGTGGGCTGGCATCGTCGATGACTGTTTAATTGGGCTGTACATTCTCCCGGACCCACTTGACGGTTGCAGTATCTCGTAATCCTGCGAGAGGCTCCGCCGGACATCCTGAATGATGTTCCCACGCCTAGGCGACGCCGCATTCGATTTCAGCACGACGGAGCCTCCGCGCATTTGAGCAGACAGACGAAGGCACGTCTACAAATGGTTCAAATGGCTCTGAGCACTATGGGACTTAACATATGAGGTCATCAGTCCCCTAGAACTTAGAACTATTTAAACTTAACAAACCTAAGGACATCACACGCATCCATGCCCAATCGAACCTGTGATCGCAACGGTTGCGCGGTTCCAGACTGAAGCGCCTAGAACCGCTCGGTCACAACGGCCGGCGCACATCTAAATCTTTCCTGGCCATTGGATTGGTCACGGAGTGCCAGTCGCATGGCCACCACGATCACTCGATCTGTCTCCAATCGATTTTTTTCCTGTATGGGTATCAGAAGGGCCTTATGTATGAAACATCGGTTACATCACCGGTACGGTTTGTGCGGAAGCAGGATGTCTTTGAGACACATCAGGTATCTTTGAGAGCGTGCGCCGTTCTATGCATCGATGTCAGGCGTGTCTCGATGCATCTGGACAAAACTTTGAGCGTCTCTTGTAGTGGACGTCCATTTTTAGCATGTGACTAAATGACTGCAACGCCTTTTGATAGCTCCGGATTTTGCGAGCCCCGGTTCGTATGTGGTTACGGGCCCTTGTTGTCTGCCCGATGAGCCACGTCAATTTGTAAATGTTTTTATGAATCACTCTTTGTATTAATAGGAAAAATGCATCTCTAATCTCTGTTGCTACCCGTTGACACCAATGAATGTTCTTCAGTCAATGTTAGAGACCGACTTTTTTTTTAAAAAAAGAAAAAGCTGGAAATCTTTTTATAGTGTCCCCATTCTGTTGGGTGTTTAAAAAAAATTTGAAACTTTACGTTAAAGCGAATAAAAACAAAAGTTTAATGCGGGTACGCAGAAAATTACGAAAAGTGACTACAAACAAGTATGCCGCCATAAATGTTGATTCAATTAATGATAAGTGTTGCTTCGGATGATCAATTGTAGCTGGTTCGCACCTGGCAGATGACCATGTGACTACATCTCTAATTATCCTCCTCATTCAGTTGCATTAAACATTGAAAATATTTCATTTCTCAGCACTCTGAAACATGTGGAAATACTTTACAAAAATTGCACAAGACCAAGTAGTACCCCCGCTCTGAGGGTTCCATACAAACTGAATTATGTATATATGTAGTCGAGCCATCTCAGGAATCGAGAGAGAGACAATTTTTGCCTGTTATCAGTATCGATACTGGCAAGATATCAGTCCGGAGAATTCCAAACCTTTCGTGTGAAATAATTAGAAATTAATAATTTTCCCATTTTTTCTCTACTTGCACAGTGAATACTCGAGTTTTGCCAAATTTCACGATTGTAGGTCAACCGGAAGTACCCTACACGTTGTGATAGTGAGTTTGCGAGTAACAAACTTGTCAGCTTGATACGTCTATCCGTTATTGAGAAAAACGGTTCTTAACAGTTGGACAAGCAGACGTGAGACAGACAGACGGACAACAAAGTGATACTATCAGAGTTCCGTTTTTCTCGATTGAGGTACAGAACCCTAAAAAGAAGAGAATATGTATCTGTCAATGTAAATAATATTCGGTGCTCTGACCATGAGTGGATGGTTATAGGAGGGACAAAAGAATACAAAGGAAAAGAATTTAAAGTGGTTCCACTGTGTGTTCCCAGAACATCATAATCATGTCAGACTTGTGAATTTGATAATGATTCAAGCGAAGATGGCTACACATTTGGTTGATTGTTCACAATTCAGACTAGTCAATAGCGTCCTGTCAGATTGAAGAAAACAGTACATAAAAATCGGCAGTTATAGGAAGTAATTGAAGTTACTGTTTTTCACACATGCGGATAATGAAAGCTCGTCACTGTAGCATGTTACTCACGAAATTAATGTGCGTGAACTGTGTATTATTGCTTTCTACATGCACTGTAATTACAGTGAGGAATGTTAAGAGTTTTACCTGTACCAAGGTGCTGATTGTAAGAAACGGTTTAGCAAGCAGTTGTAACTAAATACTGAATGTATAAAAAATTACTTGTTGCGAAACAGGGAGATTATTATTGATCGCGATGATGAAGATGTGTTTTGAACAACGGTAATTTGCCACAGCTGCAAGGAATGCTTCAAGAAAACTGATTTGAAACACCGACATCATTGTCAGTTTACTGCCAGATTTAGAGGAGCAGCACATTCAATTTGTAATTTAAATTACGGATCTAATTTTACAGTGCCAATAGTGTATCACAGTCTGACTAATTGTTATGCTCATTTCATAATTATGAACTTGTGATAAAAAGTGGAAGAAACTGCACCTAATAAAATGGGGAAAGTAAATCCAAATCAAGTGTATGTGATTGTGACAAACATGGCCAAATATAAAACATGTACTAAAACTGCTGCAGTGAACTACAACTGTGACACAAAATTTCGCTTTGTAGATTCCTTATGGCGTGCAGTGTAGAATAATGTGTTTCATAATTAGAACCTGATGACCTGAAAATCGTGACAGTGAACAGTTTAATTTGATGGGTAAGAAATGTGTGTTTCTATATCAGTATGTAACTGACGAATCCGTTTTGTTGGATGAACAGTAGTCATCAACCGAAGCATTCAAAAACCTGCTGGCTGGTGGAACAACATTCAAAGAATATGAATTCCAAAGAGTGTTATTAATGCTGAGAAAACAAATTCGAAAGAATTTTTTAAATTTATAAGTACGTTTTTTTTGGCAGAAGCATGCAGAATGTGAGAAAAAGAGTGTTGCGAAGCTGGTAACATGTTGTATATATGGAGCTGCTGATCTGAATCAGCAGCAAGATTTGTTGGCTGTTCACGGCTTTTCTAAACAGCGATTCTCTTCTCAACTCAAACTACTGGCTTAAGTTCTTTCGTCTTCTTGACGTTTAAACGTAACCCCATGGCACTGCTCTCTTCAATACCAGTGCTTAGATATGATTGCAAAGTCTAATTTCAAGCGCAGTGTCTTCCTTAAGGGAAATGTGACTGCTATTGAATTAAGTAGACTTAACACAGTTATGAAAAACCCGTTACTGTAGGAATGGGTATTTTAGATATTTCTAGGACGCTTTTTATAGATTTCCGTTATGAGTATATGTCGAAGAAATCTGTGTCTGAAATGATAAAATATGTTATACAGACACGTATAACTTAGTATGTCACGTAATAACTACCTCAAATATTCGTATGTTATTAAAAGTGATGTGCATAGGTGGTTTGACACATCGGGTTACACCGACAATAACATTTATAACATCTCATGCGTCAATAAGAAGAAATTGGGTTCAAAGAAGGACGAATTATCGGCGGGCATTATTACAGAATTCATAGGACTGAGTGCAAAATGTACACTCTCAAAACTGAAACACTAAACGTAATGCGTAGAGTGAAAGATGTGAAACTCTCGCTGGCAAAGATTAATGAGAATGTGTGTTAAATAATATCGATAAACCGACTTTTAAGTATATAATTCGAGATAAGCAACATACAGTTTCCACTATAAAGGAATGTAAACTGGCGTAATCGGAAAAGGCTACAAGTGCTTTTGAAGAAGACTAGGCTAATCAGCAGTTGTGAGAGCAATAGGAGTTGTATAAATGATTCAGCAGTAAACTGCTGGTTGTTAGTATAATGTCCTGAAACTGTTAGCTAAGGGTTATATATGTAATGTACTCAAATTGAAACGTAATGACTGCAGATGTAGAAGACATATTCGGATATAGGTCAGACCTGATCGAGAATTCCTGTTGCTCTGATCCAATAGCCCGGTATGCCATTGCCCTCCCATAAACGAGAAATGTTCATTATGGTGCTGTGTGACAGCTGCTTCGAGGATGTAATAAATTACCAACCAGAGTCAGAGAATTTGGCGGGCGATCCGGGAGATACCAAAACCTCTTCGGCGATGAGCTCTCACTTGATACCAGTCAAGGTGGGTAGAAATTTGGCGCCAATTGTAACAGAAGAGAAAGCATATAAATTAGTACAGTGTGATTTCTGCTTTCGAAGTGAGTATATATATTAGATGAGTTTATCGGGAGAAACAGAAGAGCTTCAAAGAAGAATGGCCTGTTTCATCATCATTTCGCTATGCGTGAACAATAGCATTAAAGGGGACACCACAGATCGCAATAATTACCGGCCAGTATCCTTGATTGCAGCATTTCCAAAAATAGTCGAGAAAGTAATGTATTCAAGAGTGTTTAGCCATCTCAACAGTGATTAGACACTTAGTAAATCACAGTTCTGATTTCAAAAATGCTGTTTGACTGAGACAGCAGTATACAATTTCACTGACCATAGAGTCTTTAAATAGTAAAATGTCACCAATAGGATTTTTCTGTGACTTGTCCAAAGCATTTAATTGTGTGAACCATGACATTATGTTACAGGAATTACAATACTATGGTATAAATGGAGCAGCATATAAGTCGTTAAGTCATATCTACAGAACAGGAAGCAAAAAATTTCTTTATATGGTTTAAGTGATTTAAGGAAGTTTCCCACTTTATCTAACTGGGGTAAAATTCCATTAGATGTTCCACAGGGTTTGATCATGAGTCCCCTTCTGTTCTTGATGTTTGTGAATGATCTCCCTTCTTATCTGAAACAAGAACCTAAACCGACACTGTTTGCTGATGATACAAGCATCAGTATTAATCCAGTAAAGGAAACTCTAATAGAAAATGATACAAATAATCTCTCTGGAAAAGTTATTGATTGGGTTTCTGCGAATGGGCTTGCTCTGAATACAGTGCATCCAATTTTCTACTGCAAGGAGTGCAGTTCCTTCAACAAATATAACACGTCAACAAAAGAAAAAAAAAAAAAAAATCAAATGGCTCTGAGCACTATGGGACTTAACATCTGTGGTCATCAGTCCCCTAGAACATAGAACTACTTAAACCTAACTAACCTAAGGACATCACACACATTCATGCCCGAGGCAGGATTCGAACTTGCGACCGTAGCAGTCGCGCGGTTTCGGACTGAGCGCCTAGAATCGCTAGACCACCGCGGCCGGCAACAAAAGTCAGTAGCCAGGGTAGGGCATAAGAAATTTTTTGGATGTACATATAGATGAGAATCTTAACTGGAAAATTCGTATTTTGAATCTCCTAAAGCGATTAGGTCCAGCAACTTTTGCAAGCAGAATAATTGCCAATTTTGAGGATATAGAAATTAGTAAGCTAACATACTTTGCATAGTTTCACTTGTAACATGCGCGTAGGGTACACAATGTTCATTAAAGCCTGTACTATGAAAAGTTGACGGGCTTCACCTTATGAGAAAGGATTTTCGTTTAGATATTGACCGCGTGTACCTAAAAGGAGGCAAATCAGACTTACACCCACTTAGTAATAACAATGATACGTCAAGCAAGTCCGAAGTACAACTACACGTTAGGACGGACAAGAAACAACACAGAAAATGCTACCAATTTGTTAATAAAACGGTCGCCAGCCTAATTAGGCATTAACTGAGTTTCTTCCCTGTACAAGTTGATGTACGTTCATACAAAACAACACGTAGTAACACTGCATAATATGGTAAATTTTAGAGCCAGAATATCTACTGAACTGATAATTTCACTTTCTGTACTAATATGGGTAAACCATAAATACATAACATTACACTATAATGTTTACTACAAAACTTCGTACTGTCTATTGATCTGATTAAAATCGGGCATAGGTTACCCTAGAAATAGCACTTTCGAAACATACACAAAGTCAATTTTGATAAAGGTAAAACACTGATAAATTTTGGTTTTTATATTGGCTTTAACTTTGCTGGTCAAATCAGTTTAGAACACTTCAGGATTCAAATGAATAAAAAGGGGGGGGGGTACCCTGAAACTGTTATGATCACTGTATAAAAAAAAAATTAATTACTGAAATCATTGTGTGCTCAAAATTTCCAATATATGAGTTACTACTCTTTTTATCTTATTTCCTGCTCATTTAAATACCATTATATCTGTCTCGAAATAATTAAACTTCATTACTAAATCAATTTCAAAATTGTCTTCCAACTTTGTCAGACATTTGTTATTCGTCTATTAATTCATTAACAAAAAAGTTCTTTAAACATCATTGTAACATAGCTAGGTCTGCAGGTAATTATTATTAACATAAACTTTAATTCTTCATTTCGGGACACTCGGATTGCACAACATTTGGATAGGACCTTGGCTAGGTTAGTTGTGAGGATAATTAAAAGATAGGACAGTTCTGGTAAAATTTAAGTTGTTATTGAACAGTATGGAACAAAAGTAACACTGGTCCACACGAATACAGTACTAAAAGTTTCAACCTGTTTGTATCGATGTGGCGGTTGGCGGGCGGCGAGATGGCGAGGCACAGAGCACACATACAATCAGAGCAATAGCTCTTGATGTATCGGCACTTTACTTCTTCTTAGCGTCGCAATACTTTTCCATTTAGTGCCTATGGAATTTTGCCATGCTGTATGGGCGTTGGAACGGCATATCTGAGGCTCAATGAAACCACGTCTTCCAGGAGAGCCTCCTCGATCCCGAACGTGTTGCTCAGACCAATGCCCAACTCCGACTACTACTGCTGAGCCCGTTATCCCGTGCAGCGCCCGTGTGCATTTTCCCGCGCTCGCCTGCCATCCACCTTTTACCGCTCCCTTACAAGCCGGGTATTCACCCGAGGTTTTGCACTCTACATATCCTAACACATTGCCTACGTATGGACCAGACGCACAGTTACAATTTTAAACATGTTGCAATAATTTCAACGTTTCTTACATTTCAATTCTGTTATAATATTGCTTGAAATTTGACATAAACATTAATATTTACATTGAAAATTGTTTACAGTTTCTTTAACATAATGGCATGAAACAAAACAAAAAAAAAAGAAATGAAATCGGAACATCGATTACACTAATTTATCGAAAAATCAGAAAAAATATTATTTGTATAATAGTACAGCGTTGTTGTTGTTACACACTCTCTAATGTCATACGGAGTAATATTTCGGGGTAACTCACCACTTAGGCAAAAAGTATTCACTGCTCAAAACAAAGTGTTTAGAATAAGGTGTGGAGCTCATAGCCGCACATGTTGCAGGCATGTTTAAAAGGTTAGGAATTCTTACAACAGCCTCACAGTACATCTACTCAGTAATGAAATTCGTTCTCAGCAACATGGACCAGTTTAAAAACAACAGTGATATTCACAATTATAATGCCAGAAGAAAGAAAGACCTACACTTTCCTCTACTTAACCTATCTTTGGCAGAGAAAGGGGTAAAATATGCTGCTGTAAAAGTTTTCGATAAATTATCAGATGAAATAAAATGTCTGACAGACAGCAGTAATCGTTTCAAAAATAAACTGAAATCATATCTCCTTGGCAAATCCTTCTATAAAAAAGATGGATTCTTGTTTAGGAATAAATAAATATGTAGGTATAACATGTGCATTTTGTGCCACTTAAGGGAATTGTGTAGACAAAAAAATTTAAGCTTAAAGAAAAAGAAAACCTTAATTTATGTGTGCTTTTCTTATACAGTTGACACGTTCCACATCATAACGCTTACCGTGAGATTGATAAATGGAACAAGTTACTAACTAACTTACGTATAAGCTCATCAAAAACAGGTGCCAGACGCTACGAGAGATACGTTGTGCACCAGTGATATGTGTACTGTTAAGATAAACCGACAGTGTATGTCGGAAGAAGCAGCAGACAACAAATTGCTTAATCCAACACGTACACTATGCGATCTAAAGTATCCGCACACCTTGCTGAAAATGACTTATAAGTTCGTGGCGACCTCCATCGGTAATGCTGGAATTCAGTAGCCTTGATGACAGCTTCTACTCTCGCAGGCATACGTTCAGTTAGGTGCTCGAAGGTTTCTTGGGGAATGGCAGCCTATTCTTGACGGAGGGTTGCACTGAGGAGAGGTATCGATGTCCGTCGGTGAGGCCTGGCACGAAGTCGGCGTACCAAAACATCCCAAAGTTGTTCTATAGGATTCAGGTCAGGACTCTGTGGAAGCCAGTCCACCACAGGCATTTTATGGTAGTGTAACCACTTCGCCACAGGCCGTGCATTATGACCAGGTGCTCGATCGTGTTGAAAGATGCAATAGCCATCCGTGAATTGCTCTGCAACAGTGGGATGCAAGAAGGTGCTTAAAACATCAATATAGGCCTGTGCTGTGATAGTGCCACGCAAAACAATAAGGGGCGCAAGCCCCCTCCATGAAAAACATGATCACACCATAACACCACCGCCTCCGAATTTTACTGTTGGCACTACACACGCTGGCAGATGACGTTCACCGGGCATTTGTCATACCCACACTCTGCCATCGGATCGCCACATTGTGTGCCGTGATACGTCACTCCACACAACTTTTTCCACTGTTCAATCGTTTACGCTCCTTACAACAAGCGAGGCGTCGTTTGGCATTTACCGTCGTGATGTGTGGCTTATTAGCAGCCGTTCGACCATAAAACCCAAGTTTTCTCACCTCGCGCCTAAATGTAATAGTACTTGCAGTGGATCCTGATGCAGTTTGGAATTCCTGTGTGATGGTCTGGACAGATGTCTGCCTATTACACATACGACTCTCTTCAACAGTCAGCGGTCTCTGTTAGTCAACAGACGAGTTCGGCCTGTACGCTTTTGTGCCGTACGTGTACCTTCACGTTTCCACTTCACTATCACATCGGAAAGAGTGGACATAGGGATGTTTAGGTGTGTGGAAATCTCGCGTGCAGACGTATGACACAAGTGACACCAATCACCTGACCACGTTCGCAGTCCGTGAGTTCAAAAATGGTTCAAATGGCTCTAAGCGCTATGGAACTTAACATCTGAGGTCATCAGTCCCCTAGGCTTAGAACTACTTAAACCTAACTAACCTAAGGACATCACACACATCCATGCCCGAGGCAGGATTCGAACCTGCGAGCGCAGCAGCTGCGTGGTTTAAGACTGAGTCCGTGAGTTCCGCGGAGCGCCCCAATCTGCTCTCTCACGATGCCTAATGACTACTGAGGTCGCTCATGTGGAGTACCTGGCAGTAGGTGGTAGCACAATGCACCTAATATGAAGAACGTATGTTTTTGGGGGTGTCCGGATACTTTTGATCACATAGTGCATTGCGAAGTGGAGATGACATCAAATGAAAGATATTCAGTCTCATAGAGAGTAAACAGGACAAGAACAAAAGAGATGCTTTTGAAATGTGATGCTTCAGAAGAACGCTAATGGTTAAATGGATACATTGAGCGACTAAGAAAGAAGAGTAAATCGTCTTGGAGAGAGAAGAGCTTTATGACACCACTTAAAGAAAAGTAGAGATTGGGTGACTGGGCACGTTCTGAGACATCATGGAATAGTTAACTTGGTAATGGATTGTAGTGAGGAGAATAAAAACATCAGAGGGATACCAAGATTTGAATACAGTAACCAAATTCAAGCATGTATATATGAAAAGAGTTGGTAATTAGCGTAGAGAGCTGCTTCACACCAGTCTTCAGACTGAAGGGTACAATTACAACAATAGCTGATGGTTAGCGACAGATGCCTTTCCGGCGCATCATTTGCGAATGGTACAGTGAAAAACGGGGGGCAGGGATTGGTGGTTGTAAATCGTTGTGGTACCAAAAGTACCGTCTGCCATCAGCCTATGGTGGTTAGCGAAGTATAGAAGCAGATGAAGACTTGTAGATGTTTGTCCATTTTCCTCTCAAAATTCCTTTGTTTAATCAATGTTCCACATAGCTCGGTATTATTCAGCATCCAGTGCCGATGAACTCTTATTGAATCTCTTAGTTGCTGCATAAATTACAGATCTGTTGGAGGAGTGTCGTTGTTTTCGTCTGAAACTTTAGGTGTAAGTCTTATGTGCGTCACTAATGCCTTCCTAATACTCTGATTGTCACAAATACAGACAATTACAGAACAGCGGTAACTAGTGGAAACAAAGCGATGGGCGTGAAAATGATGGTTTTACCAAAGTGATGTCGAGCAAAACTACTACCTAAAGGTCCGGCAACCTGGAACTGCTTCTTCTGATGGTTTGCAGCAGACAGCTGTATTATTGGGGTTATGGAGGAAACTGCGCTGTGAGCTTAAATAAAGGCAGTTGGGATAAACAACTTGGACGAAATATGTCCAGGTATTATTACGAGAACCGTCAGTTGGCAGATTGAAGGCAGGCCAGACTTTAATACATCGTTGTTCTAAAGAGGATGTTCTCGAGACATCGTCGCATTAATCGAAGTTCCAATTTGAAAACGCTGTAGAAAATGAACCACGGCTCAGAATGGCTTAAATTTGAACAGCGTATTATTGACGCAGGGAGGAATGTCATGGAAAAAATTGAAAATTTTATCAATAGATGGCGCTGTAAGTGTCTTAACCTAAATGGTGTCGGCTACAAAAGACAGATGCATCGCAATACGACGGCTATGGCTTGAATTGCACGTTACACCTTCCACACTGTTCAATGTGCATAACTGCACAAGTTTGGCAGTAAACAGTTGTGGTACAGTAGTTAGGTAAGCTCATCTACCACGGCAAGGTCGCACTACATCGGATGGAAAAACTCGGTTTTTAATTGTCCTGAAGCAAAAACCATATGAAAAGCAAAATAACACCGACTTTTAATTGCCCTGGGACCAAAAACATCATAAAAGGTAAAATGACATCGGGAGACTAGCGCAAGAACTGTTCAATATACTGTCCACCGTTTTCTACCACAATTTTGAAATCGAGAAACAGAATGTCCCCCCCCCCCCTCCCCCACCAACTCATCGGAGTATCTCGGAGGTCACGTCAGGACTGTGTTGCTAAAGTTCGTAATTAGAGCACTGAACACATCGTCTTTCAGATACTCCACACTGAACACGACGCTTTCAGATACCCCACAGCCAGAAATCACACGGATTAAGTTAAAGTGATCTGGGCGGCCTGACTGTGGGGAAATGAAGGTTGATAATTCTAGCATTTCCGAAAAGCCTCTGCAGCAGCCTCTGTACGGAGGAGCACCATCTTATATGAAAATGATCCTACCCACACATCCACGCTGTTGATTGGTTGGAAGACGCTGAGGTGCAAAAGATTCTCATAGCCTTTACCAGTGACGAAACAGGTAACAGCATTCGCAGGAACTATGTCCGCGAAAAAAATACTGCCCTACGACAAAGATGGCGTCAACCCGCACCACACGGTCACTTTTGCAGAATGAAGTGGTACCGGGTGATGTGTAAGTGGATTTTCCGTTGCCATATTCTGCAATTCTACACACTGACATTAGCTTGGAGACGAAAATGGGATTCGTCTGTCTACAGAATGTTCCTTGGCCAATCATTTTCTACTTCCATACGAAGAAGAAACTCCAAAGTGAACACGGCAGGAAGCAACTCTTGCACATGGGTGGTTTTGTATGGATAGCAGTGCAGGATGTTTCGTTGGGGTTTACGCGCCGTGTTTACAGCCATGTCCAACGTTCGGGCAGTTCCACGTGCACTGCTTGTTTGCACACCACCGCTCTATCCGTCCTAAAACGCTGTGACCACATTTTCGACAGACGTCGGATCAACTGCTTTCCTACACTTCAGAAGATCCTGTCTTTTCGAATTTTGTAATCATTTTCTTCTGGCCCTTATCAGATATTGGAGCAATGCTTTTTTTCATACCCGTGAGAGTCCGGAACTTCTGCAGCATTACTGGCACACTGTCACTTTTCGTGTAATAGAGCTGTACCAGCAGCGCGATCCTTCATGGAGACAGCCAGTTGGGTGCCTTGGGTGCAAACTGAGGAACAGCCGTGTGCCGTGCGTCTACTGGTCTACATGTTCTGACGTTTGCAGTGCCATCTTTTGGTCAAATTTTCGTTAGTTATTTTGTTCCATGATGTTCCCCCTACCTCAGTAACATGCTGTTCAATTTGACGTCATTCTGAGCAGTCGTTCTCTTTCTACAGCGTTTTGAAACTGGGACTTTAATTATGGACACCCTATATAGTCTAAGTTACACCTGGGAAGGAAACTGTACGATTAGATGAAGACTCTGTTACTATAATTGATTCATTGTGTCATTAGGACAACTTCCAATCAAGAAATCTAATTTCTGTTGTTAACAGATTGTGGAAGACCAAGAACAAAGTGTTCGGATTAACAAGGATGTAAAAAAGGGATACAGTCTTTCGCACTTACTGTTCAATCAAAACATCGAAGAAGTGATTATGGAAATAACAGAAATGTTCAGGAGCGGAATTTAAAATCAAGGTGAAAGGATATTAGTGATACGATTCGCTGTTGACATTGCTGTTGGCTCAAATGACTCTGAGAACTATGGGACTTAACATCTGAGGTCATCAGTCCCCGGACATTGCTCTTCCGACTGAAAGTGAAGAAGAATTAGATAAAGTGCTGAATGGAATGGACAGTCTAATGAGTACAGAATATGGATTGAGAGTAAATCGACGAAAGACAAAATAATGAGAAGTAGCAGAAACGAGAACAGCGAGAAACTTAACATCAGGATTGACGGTCACGAAGTAGATGGAGTTAAGAAATTGTGCTACCTAGGCAGCAAAATAACCAGTGTCGGACGGAGCAAAAAGGACATCAAAAGCAGACTAGTACTGGCAAAGGGGGGTTTCCTGGCCAAGAGAAGTCTACTGGAATCAAACATAGGCCTTGATTTGAGGAAGAAATTTCTAGCAATTTACGTTTGGAGCATGTGGTGGTGAAATATGAACTGTGGGAAAACCGATACAGAAGAATATCTAAGCATTTGAGATGTGGTGCTACAGACGAATGTTGAAAATTAAGTAGATTGATAAGGTAAGGAATGAGGAGGTTGTCCGCAGAATCGGAGAGGAAAGAACTGTGTGGGCAACACTGATAAGAAGAAGGGTAAGAATTATAGGACATCTGTTAAGAAATCGGGGAATAGCGTCCATGGTACTAGAGGAAGCTGTAGAGGGTAAAAACTGTAGAGGAAGACAGAGATTGGAATGCATCCAGTATATTATTGACGACTTAGGTTGTTAGTGCTGCTCTGAGATGGAAAGGCTGGCACAGGAGAGGAATTCGTGGTGGGCCGCATCAGACCAGTCAGAATTCTGATGACTCAAAAAACAACAACAACAAAAAACAAGTCTAATGTAGACAGAGCCGATTTATCCACACGGCACACGTTAGGGGTTCTGCGACGTCAGGGACCCCGCGCTATACTGCCTATTTTTCTCCGATGGGAAATTTAGCACATTTGTGTTGTTTACATATTCTGTTCCACTGTGGTCTGCTGTGGATTATTGTGCCATAATGCTGTCGATAGACAATTTGCTTTACATCTTACACAAAGCTCTCCTAAGTATAGTTTTTTGATGCACTCTCGCATCAAACTGTGTGTCGCGATATTGTGCTGTGTCGTAGAGCTACGGATGTGGTGCGAAATTTTGTCGTATCTCGGGTTCTAAATTTTTTAAGTTTATAATATGCTGCATTTTACTTTTTAACTCAAGGTTGAAATACAGAGATCGATTTCAAGACAGTGTGCACAAATCAGCCCATATGTCAGTTCTACTTGCCGATTATTTGAGAAAATGGTAATAATTTGGAACTATGTATACATTACAGCTCTTACTTAATGAAAACAACAGTAAGATCACCCTGGTTATTTGGCGATTTTCTAAGTATACACGGTATACATATTTACTGATCAGAAAGTTAATTCCAGTTTTGTGTTGGAGAGACTTATCATTGATTAACAGTGATTTTCCTTGCTATATGAGTGGAGCTGATGAAACTCAGCTGCAATGGGTTGTTTTAGCGTCTTGATTAATGTCTATTTTCTCAGATAATGGTTAAAAAATGAAAGAGCATAGCATTTGTCTGTCTTTCAAAAATGTAATAAATTTAGTCGAGCATAACCTTCGCATATTAAAAATAATATATTTAAAAATATCAGTGGGTGAACGGTGGCTCGTTTGGGCCACTTAAGCTAAAAGTGGTATAAGGCTTTAATTGTTGTTTCGAAATAAGGTAAACTGCATAAAATCTTTATTGAATGTTCGTGTTGGTGTAAATGGTGAAAAAGATTCCTAACCAAAACGTCCACTGCAAGAAATTGTTTTCTAAGATTTCCAGTTTGAGATGTTAAGAAAACTGTCGGGTAGTATCGGCCAAATAACAATATACAGGTTTATAAATAAAAAAGTGTTTTCTTGGGCCACAATCAAATTAATCAGTTTGTAAATAAAAAGTACAAGAAAATAAAAAGTAACAGTAGGTTAAAAACCCTTTCAACTTGTGGCCGATTGAACCTGATACAATGCGTTAAACTTGTGGGTTGAGGTTTTCTGTAAGTCAGTTGTGGGTGCTTCTTCATAAAGTATTGATCGGAATCATTACCTGCCAATTTATTTTCTCTATTAAATATCATGACAAGTCGTAAGCTAGCATTTTAAACTCAATCTTAGCTACCGGCGTTAACGCGGGATCTAAATCTCTCATGTCTGCTACAAGCGTTTCTTCGTAATGTTCATCGACCGTTGTTTTAAAAAAGGTGTCGCAGAGGTCAGCTGGTACCTACAATGATCTTAATTTCCTTTGCAGTGTAGTTCTAGGAACATTAAAAAGATCGGTAGCAACACTTTCAGCCATTTCGCCTTTCAGAATACCCGCAACCGCTTGCTTCATTGCAGTCTCAGACAACTCCAGTCGACCTCATCGGTACACTTTTTCTTCAGCCTCGTCATCGCGCCCTAGAAACAGAAAAATGTTACTTATATGGCCAATACCATCTGACTTGGGTATGACCCATACTACTCGACTGACATTGCACATTAAAACATGGAGGAAACAGAATCTGCCTTGAGTGAGCGAAATCTCATTATTATGATAAAATCTACATTAGACTACTTGTATATTAATATTAGTGTGATAACATTATTTATTGTCTTTAGAAGTATAAACAGATCCTGAAAATTACACGGTTCACCAGCTTCCACACTGAAAAACAAATGAGGTTTACTTGTGACACAAACAGTTGCATCACTCAGGTTACAGCAGGTGGCGGAGTGACGTCTGCGCTTTATTGCAAACACTGCATGCCTCCGCTGTATTGTGAAAAACCCGAGAAACACCAAGAGGCCCTTGCTATTTACCGGCCCTTGCGACCCGCCGTTCCCCTACCTATTGTTTAATAGAGACCCTGTAGTTCATCAGAGGTTTTGGTCCCATCTGACCTTAAACCGCCCTGGATCTAAAAGGAGATTTACCGAGTTTGAAAAGGTTTTTACTTTTGAGCTGGCACTTGGAACTCAGAAGTGCATTACCGTATACACGATGATAGCTGGGTGTTTGGGAGGGGTGGGAGGTGTCGAGTTTTAGCCGGAATTACAAAAAAAATCTCAGTAAATTGTTGTTTCTATCTGTTTACGCTGTTAGCGGTTCTGCCTCCTGACCAGGATAACGTAAGAACATACCTCTTGTGACCTCGCAAGCATGAACCACGTACGACCCTGAACGACAATGACGCACGCAGGTTAAAATTTTCTGATAGTGGGCAGTTCGTAGTTACTGCTCGCACTACAGCGGGTAATTACTGCCTGGCCACTGTGGTCGACCGGTTCTAGGCGCTTCAGTCCGGAACTCTAAGTCCTAGGGGACTGATGACCTCAGGTGTTAAGTCCCATAGTGCTCAGAGCCATTTGAACCATTTGGGTAATTTCTGATCTACTGAAAAGCATGAAACAACACTCAGAGAAGGAGGAAAAAACTGACAATTTAAAAGTGGGAATAGATTAATCTGACAGAGTCTCCTGTCCCTTTCCTTCATACTATACCTAGGACGACACGCTTTGTTCTTCTGTTGACAAACCTGAGACGTATGCCGTCCAGGCATTGCGTTTTGCCCCCTTTTTGGTCATTCATACGAAGGTAACGAATTTGGATGTGATATAAGGGAGTTTTTGGTGTGTAATTAATCCCATTTCTTGTTGTTACAGTCTTAATCCGCCAGGGTAGCCGAGAGCGCTAATGCGCTGATTCTTGGACTCGGGTAGGTGCGCCGGCTCCGGATCGAATCCGCCCGACGGATTAACGAAGAGGGTCGGTATGCCGGCTAGCCTGGATGTGGTTTTTAGGCGGTTTTCCACATCCCACTAGGTGAATACCGGGATAGTCCCCACGTTCCGCCTCAGTTACACGACTCGCAGACATTTGAAAACGTTCGCTCTATTACATGGCTTACACTATTTATGCAGACAGCTGGGGTACACTAATTCCATCCTGGGGGCGGGAGGGGGGGGGGGCGCATCCAGCCACCCTCTGCAACTAACACTGCCAAATCAATAGTAACAAGACAGCCCACGCATTGAAGTGGCACAACGGCCCTGAAAAAGAAAGATTGTTGTTACAGTCTTCATCACTTCAAAGACTGCTTTACTGCTTCTCTCCACGTCAATTCATCTTGTATGTATTTCCATGCCAGCTTAACTACTGAGTCTTATGGCCATCTGAAGGTGCTTACTGTATTCAGCAGAAACGAAGACAGAACGTCAGTCTATGTGGGTTAGAATTAGACAGTGAAAGCACCCTTTCTGGAAAATCTAACAACGTAATATTCGGGTGTCTTTTGAAATTTTTAGTTCGTATTCGCATTACTTTGATTTAATTTTTATCTGGGTTTAGTTGATCAATCAGTGTCAACTAATAATTGCGGTGTCACCAGAGTGTGTGGATGTTAATCTGATTTCTAACAACACTTCTTCTCGGCTGCACGTTTTAAAATGATGGAAACCCCTCCTATCGACGCCGTTATTGGATGACTGTGTAAACGGAGTTTATCAATATCATAGCTGCCTCATCCTTGATGAATTATGCCTGGTCAACGCATTTATTTTTTTTCATGTTTCTGATGTGAAGCACATTTCTCATTGGGAATCTGCAAAATTTTATCATCCGATATATTGAAGTAAATATGCCCCTTTTAAATGGAACGATGCACGTTTATAGCAGCATTCTAAAGCTCTTGAAAAGACGAATATAGTGATATAACGCTTGTTCTTAGTGCCAGAATTCGGCACTACGACAATAAGTGAATGAAACTTGAAGTATTTTGGTACAAGACGACACCTTAACTACATGACTCATGACTTAATCGTATCAATAAAATCCTATATGCAAGTGACATGTACATTACCATGAGGGGTGAGGTACACGTACACACGTGGTTTCCGTTTTTAATTACGGAGTGGAATAGAGTGTGTGCCGACATGTCATGCCAATAGATGTTCAATGTGGTGGCCATCATTTGCTGCACACAATTGCAATCTCTGGCGTAATGAATGTCGTACACGCCGCAGTACATCTGGTGTAATGTCGCCGCAGGCTGCCACAATATGTTGTTTCATATCCTCTGGGGTTGTAGGCACATAACGGTACGCATTCTCCTTTAACGTACCCCATAGAAAGAACTCCAGAGGTGTAAGATCAGGAGAACGGGCTGGCCAATTTATGCGTCCTCCACGTCCTATGAAACGCCCGTCGAACGTGTACCTCACCCCTCATGGTAATGTACACGTGCGTCAGTGAAAAAGACCAATAAAAAGGTGTTAGCATGTGGACGTAATGTGCTGTTCCAGTCTCTTCTGTACCTAAGGTCCATCACCGTTCCCTTTGGATCCCTACGTAATTCGGTGCTCTCCGATACACACGATCGAACAGCGGAGGAGTGGTACTCAAGCGTCAACTTTAGGTTACAATATCTCGGGATGTAATTAACATTTTACAATGCAACAAACGGCACTGATTACGTATTTGTTTATATGTTCAGATGTGCTAACAAAACCAACGGGGTTCCATTCAAAAAAACGTAGGTTTGTGTTAAAAAACATACTTCAGTGCATTTTTTTATGGTTTGTGTTAACCAATTACACTAGCCCCTCTCCTCACGTTCGGTCTGTGAAATCGATTTGTCAGTATTTGATGTTTACGAAATATATCCAGCGGTAATGTTAGGTGACTCACCCTGTGTGTATATATATCATTGGGACATTACGCTTGCAGACGCAGCACTGAACACTTCACCACATCAGATACGTCAATTGCCCGCCATTTTCTGGCACGATCATCGAATCTATGGGATAAACATAAAAATCACACGAGCGAAGATATACTACACAGAATTCGGGAAGCAAATCAAGATCCACAGGTGGCCTACACACGGTAAATTCGCAACTAGACATTGATTTTGAACGAGGATCTTTACACTCTAATTTCAAATACGCCAATGATCAGTTTGGGTATGCCATCGCCTAATAGGCCGGCAGCAGATTTTATCGTTATACAGCGAGAACAACAATTCGACACTGTTGATTTGGGTACAGTTGTTGCAACCAAAGAGTAATTGATGAGTGACGAGCAAGCGACTATTCACAATTAAATTATGTTGACGGTTGAAGCTCAGCAAGAGGGATTTTTTTGGGTGCGCTAGATGGTACAGGCAAAACATTTTTCATTTCGCTCATACTTGCAAGGGTACGAACGCAAAATAAAATCACATTAGCCATCGCATCGTTAGGCATTGCTGCAACATTATTGGGCAGTGGAAGAACAGCACATTCATAGCTGAAGCTGCTATTGAACAATGTAGTGTGCATTCTCAAAAACGATCCGGTGTGGGTAATTTAGTAGAAAATGACAAATTGTCATCTGGGTTGAATGCACAATTGCTAATAAACATTCCCTTGAGGTGTTAAATAGAACGCTGCAAGATTTGACTGAAAGTACGAGTACCAGACTTTTTGGTAGTGCCCTATTGTTATACGTTGATTTTCGGCAGGCATTACCTTATTCCTCGTTTCGTGTACGCGGATGAGATTAACGTACGTTTGAAATCTTTCGGTTTGTGGCGAAATGTACAGACATTGCGACTGATCTTAAATATTCGTGTACAGTTTCAAAACGATGCAGCAGCAAACACATTTTCCAAACGTCTACTGGATACTGGTGACGGTAATATTCGTTTGCATGAAATTTGCAATTAATTATGTTGCCAGACAATTTCTGAAATATCATTGCTCTAAAACTGAATAAGCCGAAAGAGTATTCCTTAACTGAATCGATCAATACGTAAACCACACTTAGCTTAGTGAAGGATCGAGTTTGGCAGCTAAAAATGTCGGTGTTGACCAAATCAGTTTCCAAATACAGCAAGCACTACCCGATGAATTGATGCCATTCAAATAGGTCGACATTGTGTCTGATGTAAACGAAGCTACCAGTTACCTCACTGAGTTCTTAAATTCACTCGACTTGCCTGGACTACCACAACGTAATCTGCGCTCGAAAATTGGTTTACCAATCTTTTGCCTCGCATTTTAAAACCACTAAAACTGTGCAACGGCACGCGATTGGTGATCGAACAAACTATGGGGAATCTCGTAGAAGAGACAATACTGAATGGAAAATTCAGAGGAGAGAATATATTGCTGCCACGCATTTCAATGATACCTCCAGGCGCACCAATTCAGTTCAAGTGCTTACAATTTTCTATTCGTTTGGCCTTTGCAATGACCATAAATTAGGCGCAACGCCAAACATTGGCCATATGTGGACAGAATCTGGAAAATCCATAATAAAAGATTTTAGTTCAAGACATTTGTTTTTCTAGCGATATCTGTGGCAAAACAACGTCTGCCTACTAAGTCGTATATACACACATCAAAAAAAGTTTTGCATCACCCTGGTTCCCAGAACTCCAGAAGACAAACGTTCACTGTGAATATTATATCACAGACACAGTCCCTTTGACTGTTCAGAGATGTCACTAAACATGCCCAAAGATGTAAACAACCATGCATCAGCAGCGCCTATTAGACGGAGGTGGTCCGACAGTCGATCAGTTCCATTCATTCCATCAGGAAGAAGGTACAAGACCCGTGTTGTCTGTAGTTTAACCATGCCTAGACGGTCAGTACCACGGTTCGATTGCGTCCGCATTGTTACTTTGTGCCAGGAAGGGCTCTCAGCAAGAGAAGTGTCAAGGCGTCTTGGAGTGAACCAAAGCGATGTTATTCCGACATGGAGGAGATACAGAGAGACAGGAACTGTCGATGACATGCTTCGCGTAGGCCGCCCAAGGGCCACTACTGCAGTGGATGATAGCTACGTACGAATTATGGCTCGGAGGAACCCTGACAGCAACGCCACCATGTAGAATAATGGTTTTCGTGCAGCCACAGGACGTCGTGTTACGACTCAAACTGTGCGCAATAGGCTGCATGATGCGCAACTTCATTCCCGACGTCCATAGCGAGCTCCATCTCTGCAACCACGACATCATGCAGCGCAGTACAGAAGAGTCCAACAACATGGCGAATGGACCGCTCAGGATTGGCATCACGTTCTCTTCACCGACGAGTGTCGCATATGCCTTCAACCAGACAATCGTCGGAGACGTGTTTGGAGGCAACCCGGTCAGGCTGAACGCCTTAGACACACTGTCCAGCATGTGCAGCAAGGTGGAGGTTCCCTGCTGTTTTGGGGTGGCATTATGTGGGGCCGACGTACGCCGCTGGTGGTCATGGATACGTGAATGTCGTCCTCCGACCGATAGTGCAACCATATCGGCAGCATATTGGCGAGGCATTCGTCTACGTGGACGACAATTCGCGCCCAGTTCGTGCACATCTTGTGAATGACTTCCTTCCTTCAATATAACGACATCGCTCGACTAGAGTGGCCAGCATGTTCTCCAGACATGAACCCTATCGAACATGCCTGGGATAGCTAGAAAAGGGCTGTTTATGGGACGACATGACCCACCAACTACTCTGAGGGATCTGCGCCGAATCGCTGTTGAGGAGTGGGACAATCTGGACCAACAGTGTCTTGGTGAACTTGTGTGTAGTATGCCACTACGAATACAGGCATGTGTCAATGCAAGAGGACGTACTACTGGGCATTAGAGGTACCGGTGTGTACAGCAATGTGGACCACCACCTCTGAAGGTCTCGCTGTATGGTGGTACAACATAAAATGTGTTGTTTTCATGAGCAATAAAAAGGGCGGAAATGATGTTTACGTTGATCTCTATTCCAATTTTCTGTACAGGTTCCGGACTCTCAGAACCATATATTGTGGACCATTTTAATCCATATGGGATACAGGAAAATGTTGGTTTTCATGAGCAATAAAATACAGGTTCTGGATTCTCGGAACCGTATATATATATATGTATGAGACCATTTTAATACATATGCGAAATAATTCGGGATAGAGATGGGATACAGTAAAATGTTTTAGATAAAAGTTGTCGACGGCAAAGAGGGTCACGGATTGCTACTATTGACCATGACCTTGAACGTGATTTTTTTCTTAAATGGGGGCTTTAATATTTGAAATAAGATGTTAAGAGAGCGGCAAAACTCACGTATAAAATGATACATTATTCAAGGTCGTTGCAAGCTTCAATGAAGGTCGAATAAATAAAAATATCTTTAGTTCTAGTGGGCATTAACTTGGGATAGGGGAGGGAGAGTAAAATGTAATGTTAGATATAAATTGGAAGGGGCATCGCGAGTAATGATGGGCAAGGGGACTCACTCAATAACTTTTAAGTCAATGATCTAAGTGTTATTTATGTTTGTTTCGTCTCGCAAATGTCATAATAACATTTGTACACTGTGATGTAATATTTTTTAGTAATAGATACATTAATTAAGACTTAAGTTCCAATCTCTCTTCGCTCTTTCCATATCCGAGATCGGAAATAAAGGTTTATATGTGAAACCTTCCCGTCTCCTCTATATCTATTTTTTTTGTCACGCAGCCTTCCGTTCTACAGTAACCTATGAAACCTTCCCTCAGGATTTCTACCTGTTGCTGAATAATAACAAATGAAATCTTCCCTTTGAAATCAATTCTCTTTCTCAATCTTCGCACACAAATTTAAATGCTGCTTATTGAAAGTTATTTTCTGATTGTTTCGACGAAACATAGAATGTGTCGTCGTCGTGGCCCTCAGTCGTTACCTGCAATAACCCAAAACTGTTCCTTACCTTTTTTACTGTTACTGGATCGCCATCTGACTGCTACATCGAACTGCGACATAAATATACTTACTCTGTTTTACTATACTCTATTAGCTGCTGGTGGGCTGTTAAAATAATTGGCTATATTTATTACCAAAGGCGACGTTATTCTTCAATGGCAAAGCTGACGTTATTCCATAATTAATTTGACTGAAGTTACGTAATTCATAGTTAAACTTTTTCTTGACAACAATAAAATTTTGCGAAGTTTTACGTTCATAGTTTTTGAGATGGATTATAATCAGTAATGCGATAATACTGGCAAAAATTAATTGTATTCTGATTGAAATGATTTTACAAACATTCAAATGGGACTTAATTTACACAATAATCTTACAACTAGCAATGTGCAAACATACCTTCAGTAGTCTTGAGTTTCTCAAAAAATTAATTCAATAATATTAGTTCCTCTTATGATAGTAGTTAGCTGATGTCTCTGTACATCCGTTTATAATCTCTTGTAAATCATAGCTCTAGTGGCTGGCAGGCACACCGCTCCTCTCAACCTCTCTCTTCAGACCTGCTACCGACTCGCTTCACACGCATTCGGGAGGACGACGGTTCAATCCCGCGTCCGGCCATCCTGATTTAGGTTTTCCGTGATTTCCCTAAATCGCTCTAGGCAAATGCCTGGATGGTTCCTTTGAAAGGGCACGGCTGACTTCCTTCCCCATCCTTCCCTAACCCGATGAGACCGATGACCTTGCTGTCTGGTCTCCTTCCCCAAACAACCCAACCCTCGCTTCACATCTCGCTTACTACTGACTTCCTACTAACGCTAAAGTGCGGTCTCTCCCTCCAACAATGGTTTCTGGTGCAGACAATCCCTGCTACTATTACAAAATATATCAATGCACGGTCTTTCCCGCTCTTTTCTTAAAATGTATCCATATGCGGTCACTCCCACCCTTTTTAAAATTATATCAATGTGCCGCCTCTCTTGCCAACAATACTTTGGTGCAGACATTCCCTGCTACCACAATTATTTTCAACATGACAAGTATTAATTATTCCTACTTAATCCTATTAATAAAAATAAACATCTTTCATAAATTGTGGTTTGGCAATAGACAATAGAAATATACACGTCTTACATATGTAACAAAACTCAACCTTGGAATGACCTTCGATAATTAACTTTAAAATTGTGGTCATTGGTAGTGATATGTGACCCATTATGCCCCTTCTAATTTGTATCAACATTCTATTTTGGTCTATCCCTCCTCTATTCCAGTTATTCCCTACTAGAACTAAAAACATATTTGCTTGTTTGACCTTCATTGAACCTTGCTATGACCTTGAATAACTATAATTTTATACGCAAAATTTGCGCTCTTTTCAAACCTTAAAGCAAATATTAGGATACCCATTTTAAAAAAATAACGTTAACCTCCAAATCACCACAAAAATCACTTTCAAGGTCTCGGTCATTAGTAGCAATATACAGGGTGTCCGAAATGTCTTCCCCTGATTACATAAAATGATAACTCAGGCTAGAAGTAAGATAGAAATATGGAACTTGTGTCGAATTGTTTACAACTATCAAAGTTTTTTTTCTGTTTTAGGTTCGCAGTGCGTAAATAGTGGATGAGGTGCAGTGCCCAAGAAGCCATGTTAACCAATCAGGAGAAGGCACAGTGTGTCCTGTGGTACCATGAGACACGATCACCAACCACAGCGCAGAGACACTTCCAGACAACATTTGGAAGGAATTCGCCTGATGTCAAGAGCATTAAAGCCTGGTATGAGAAGTTCAAGAACACAGGATCGGTTGCTGACCTTCCGAGGTCTGGTCGACCAAGGACCTCAGCAGACGGGGTGGAAGCTGTAAGGCAGTCTTTTCTGCGAAGTCCGAAGAAATCGGTGCGCAGGGCCTCACGTGAATTACACATGCCAAAAACCTCTCTCCATGACATTTTACACAAACGTTTATTGTTTCGTGCATTCAAAGTGCAAATCGTTCAGGCCTTGTTGCCCAATGACAGTACACGTCGATATGACTTTGCGGTCGAATATGGTTATCTCAGACGAATTGCCTTTTCCGACGAAGCGACTTTTTTTGTCAATGGAATAGTGAATCGCCATAATGTGCGCATTTGGGGTTCACAACCCCCTGGCGAGGTCATGGAGTGCACCAGAGGCAGTCCAAAGGTGAATGTTTGGTGCACGCTATTGAACGATCGAATTATCGAGCCATTCTTCTTCACTGAGGCTACCATTGCATCTGGACATGTTGCAACTGTATGCTGTTCCTCAGCTGCTTCAGTATCACCCCGATGTCTTGTTTCAGCAAGACGGTGTTCCGCCTCATTGGGGTTTTGACGTCCGTGCCTATCTCGATATGACCTTTCCTGGGCGATGGATTGGCCGTGATGGGCCAACGGTTTGGCCTCCACGCTCTCCTGACATAACCCCATTAGACTTCTTTTTATGGGGTTATGTCAAGGACGAGGTCTACCGAACAGGTGTACAAGATCTTGAAACCCTGCGGTAACGGATAACCACAGTCGTTGAATCGATCCCTCCAGTGATGTTGGCTAATGTGTGGCCGGAAATTGCATTTCGCCTAGATGTGCTACGTGCTACCAAGGGTGCTCATGTGGAAGTTAACTGATGTGTGAAAAAAACTTTGATAGTTTGTAAACAATTAGACACCACTTTCATATTTGTATCTTACTTCTAGCCTGAGTTATCAATTTATTTATTCGGAGAGAGAGAGAGAGAGAGAGAGAGAGCGACGCGTAGCAGGCCTGTCATGTCGAGACGACGGGTGCAGTGCCAGGCGCCACGCCGCGCCGGGTCGTTCTCGGAATCCGTGACGGTCGGGGACTTCCGGAAGCAAGCAGGTGGCAACGTAGCGATGGGATTCGGCGGGACAGCGCAGCCGATTGTCGGTGCCACGCCCCCCGGTAACCGCTGCACACAGTCACGCGACGCAGGGAAACAGGGAAAAGGAGAAGGGAAAGGAGCACAACGGCGCCCCGGTCGCGGCCGCGGTCCGCCTGTGCAGCTGTCTGCCGCCGCAAGATGGATGGCGGCGCCGGCGCCGGCGGCCGGTGCGCGCCGCTGCTCGCGTGCCGCCCGCTCACATTTTAAACAAATTGCGCCGTCAGATTGATGGAAGAGTTAATGTCTCCCGGGGACTGTCGCGCCCGTTACCGCCGGGGCTATACGTCGCGCTGATGGTCGCTCCAAAATGCCCCACAGCGGCCGATCCTGCTCCGCCGGCCTTCCATTTCCGTCATATTTATTGCCGAATTTCGGTCGGCGCGTAACTACCAGAGTCTTGTTAAGGGAATGAACTGCTGTTTCTGAGACAAGGGAGCACGCTGTTGCCGTTGAGCGCACAGAGTCTGAAGCGAGGAAGCGGACCGCGGGACCTGGGTAATTCGGCTTGTGCTATCGTTTGAGACGAGCACGATTTCGTCGGCACTCACAATTTATACGGTCGCCACTATGGGCCCACGATGTAAACACACTGCCCGGTATATATGAAGGTTCCCGAAAGAACAGTTACCGTTAATGACCATGCAACTTTCGCTAGAATGAAATGATAATTAAATGGACACACTAGCTGCAAACAGACTCTGATATACTTCATTGGGGACATGTTGAAAATCTGTGCCCCAACTGGGACTCGAATCCGGGATCTCCTGCTTAAATGGCAGACGCTCTATCCATCTGAGCCACCGAGGGCACAAAGGATAGTGCGCCTGCAGGGACTTATCCATTCCACGCTCCCCGTGAGACCCACATTCCCAACATGTCCACACCACTACTTTCGTAGTGCGCCTAATAGATGTTGGCGCATCATACTCATTACTCGTGGCAGATTAATCTACCAAGTCCCGTAAGAGTTTGAGCATAGCGTGTGCGTTCGCACAAGAAGGTCATTGGCCGGGAAGCCATATTTTAACTATATATGAAGGTAGTATCTGTTCGCCGGCCGGTGTGGCCGTGCGGTTCTAGGCGCTTCAGTCTGGAACCGCGTGACCGCTACGGTCGCAGGATCGAATCCTGCCTCGGGCATGGATGTGTGTGATGTCCTTAGGTTGGTTAGGTTTAAGTAGTTCTAAGTTTTAGGGGACTGATGACCGTAGATGTTAAGTCCCATAGTACTCTGAGCCATTTTTGTAGTATCTGTTCCGGAAAGAACAGTTACCGTTGATGACCATGCAGCTTTCGCTAGAATGAAATGATAATTAAATGGACACACTAGCTGCAAACAGGCACTGATATACTTCATTGGGGACATGTTGAAAATGTGTGCCCCGACCGGGACTCGAACCTGGGATCTCCTGCTTACGGGACTTGGTAGATTAATCTGCCACGAGTAATGAATATGATGGGCCAACATCTATTAGGCACACTACGAATGTAGTGGTGTGGACATGTTGGGAATGTGGGTCTCACGGGGAATGTGCAAGGGATAAGTCCCCGCAGGCGCACTATCCTTTGTGCCCTCGGTGGCTCATATGGATAGAGCGTCTGCAATGTAAGCAGGAGATCCCGGGTTCGAGTCCCGGTCGGGGTACACATTTTCAACATGTCCCCAATGAAGTGTATCAGCGCCTGTTTGCAGCTAGGGTGTCCATTTAATTATCATTTCATACTGCTCGCTATTTTCCCACAAATCTGTTCTACCGCCCAATCCCTACTTTGCCGTCCTCAGGGCAACGGAACTCCTGGGCAGCATAGTCGGTGCCGTAGAGATTTCCGTAAGCGATGTCAGCGGTAACTCGTTAAACCAAGCGATAGTAATCTTGCTAACACGAGTGTTACGCAACTGGTCACTATACGTAAACACTAGGACAGTCGTTTGAGGAGCTGGGTCTCGCGATGGTGTGTGATTCACTAGTACTCTGCGCGACCACAACGAAGTTCCTTGCCGGACTGCACGGTATTTACCCATAAAACTACCGGAAACCACCCAATCCGAAGAACCAGGGCAATGGAGTTTCACCGGTAGATGTGTGGTAGAGAAAATGCGGAAGTATCCTCATCAGTGAACAGCCCAGTGTGGGTAGACGGGTCTTGCCGACATGAGTACCTTGTTCGGAACGGAAATGTTGTGTAATTATCGGGAAGATCGTCTCAGGTGTTGGGCCTTACGTGGTAGTCACTAGTATCCGAGTTCCTTTTGGGATACTTTGTTGCACCTTGCCTCACCGTATGGTGATTACCTAAAAACCTGTCTTAAATTAACCTATCCCTGGCCATATGTTCCTAGAGTACCGAGTGTATAAGATATGTGTTAGAGATAATTCATAGGTGTCCTCAAAGGCTGCTCATCCAACGTCATGACAAAAAATAAGACCAACAAGAGTAGTAACGTATTCATGGAAGCGGATGCTAGGATCTCGGTGGAACGTGGGTGTACCTGGGCTCAATAGTGGGTAGGTCTGGTTGACAATGTCCTGTAGCCTACTGCGACCACAGTTTGAGCGGTCCTCACTGTGTGCAGACTAAACGTGAATTACATCAGTAGAATGGCGCAGTATGACTTGGTCCAGGTAACATAACGTCCACGCTAGTTTCCCATAGGCACTGACCACAGGCACAAGCTTGACAGTCGGTGTCTAAGTTCGCTCCTCCAGTTGCAGCGTCCGTACCCTTTTCAAGGGTAGTATTTTCTCGATCAAATATCAATTGGCGATGGTAACGGTGGTGTTAGATGTAAGCAAGCGTCAATGCTGCTAAACATAACGTCACGTTAACTATGTCTATACTAAAATATGCGAATACTGTGCCTGTTTTGCAATTGATACAGGCCCACTAGGTTAACACTGCCATATCTACATAGATCAAGCGCTCTATTCTTCGTATCTATACAGGTTTAAGTGCAAAGTAGATGACAACTGCGCATATGTGGTGACGTCGGAATTACAGAGCGCAGCATTCTTCACTGTAGGAGCGCAGATCTCAACACTGGACGCTAAAGACGTGTTGTCCGATCAATGTCAGCGTACGAAATGCTGCGATCCAGAGAGACGTGTGATTTTTTGCGATATTTGCCAGATAATTACTCGCAAAAGGCACTGCACACATACGTCGCTGAAAGTCCAACAACGTGCGATGGCGGCAGGAAACTCGAATACGTGCTAACGCAAGGACGCTACACAGCTAACGCAGACAGCGACGATACTGCTCTCGTGTAAGTAGAGCCACGGAACCTGAATCTAAATGTTCTCTCTCTGGGCCGTCTCAGGTACCGATCTGTGGCAGTGACACTGTCCTCGAAACCTAAGAAGATGGAGAGCATGGCCACAAGGAGAGGTAGCTTTGCCCGAACTGACACTGAAAGTGGAACGCTGCGAGAAGAGAAGGTGTGGATGGAGATCTCTGTCTCTGTGCCACATATGCACATCTCATCTTGTCACCTTCGGGAGGACGACGGTTCAGATCCTCAACTAATGACCCAGTCTGATGTTTTCCGTGGTCTCTCATCTCTAATAGGCTTGTTATTCAACACGTGACTCTGCACCTGTAAAGGACCTGGCATGTTTAGTTCGAGCCTTAATTGATTCTCTATTTCTAAGTTTCTTACCATGGATCTACGCAACGTAAAGTATACAGGGTGGTCCATTGATCGTGACCGGGCGAAATATCTCACGAAATAAGCATCAAACGAAAAAACTTCAAAGAACGAAAGTCGTCTAGCTTGAAGGGGGAAACCAGATGGCGCTATGGTTGGCCCGCTAGATGGCGCTGCCATAGGTCAAACGGACATCAACTGCGTTCTTTTTTAAAAAATAGGAACCCTCATTTTTTATTACATATTCGTGTAGTACGTAAAGAAATATGAATGTTTTAGTTGAACCACTTTTTTCGCTTCGCGATAGATGGCGCTGTAATAGTCACAAACATATGGCTCACAATTTTAGACGAGCAGTTGTTAACAGGTAAGTTTTTTAAATTAAAATACTGAACGTAGGTACGTTTGAATATTTTATTTCGGTTGTTCCAGTGTGATACAGGTACCTCCGTGAACTTATCGTTTCTGAGAACGCATGCTGTTACAGCGTGACTACCTTTTGGCAATACGTGTAACGACATTCCTCTCAGCTGCGAGTAGTTCGCCCTCCGTTATGTTCGCACATACATTGACAATGCGCTGACGCATGTTGTCAGGCGTTATCGGTGCATCACCATAGCAAATGTCTTTCAACTTTACCCACAGAAAGAAATCCGGGGACGTCAGATCTAGTGAACGTGCGGGCCATGGTATGGTGCTTCGACGACCAATTCACCTGTCATGAAATATGCTATTCAATGCCGCTTCAACCGCACGGGAGCTATGTGCCAGACATCCATCATGATGGAAGTACATCGCCATTCTGTCATGCAGTAAAACATCTTGTAGTAACATCGGTAGAACATTACTTAGGAAATTAGCATACATTGCACCATTTAGATTGCCATCGATAAAATGGGGGCCAATTATCCTTCCTCCCATAATTGGTTCAAATGGCTCTGAGCACTATGGGACTCAACTGCTGAGGTCATTAGTCCCCTACAACTTAGAACTAGTTAAACCTAACTAATCTAAGGACATCACAAACATCCATGCCCGAGGCAGGATTCGAACCTGCGACCGTAGCGGTCTTGTGGTTCCAGACTGCAGCGCCTTTAACCGCACGGCCACTTCGGCCGGCCCTCCCATAATGCCGCATCATACGTTAACCTACCAAGGTCGCTGATGTTGCACTTGTCGCAGCCATCGTGGATTTTCCGTTGCCAAATATTGCATACTATGCCGGTTTACGTTACCGCTATTGGTGAATAACGCTTCGTCGCTAAATAGAACGCGTGCAAAAAATCTGTCATCGTCCCGTAATTTCTTTTGCGCTCAGTGGCAGAACTGTACACGACGATCAGAGTCGTCGCCATGCAATTCCTGGTGCATAGAAATATGGTACGGGTGCAATCGAAGTTAATGTAGCATTCTCAACACCGACGTTTTTGAGATTCCCGATTCTCGCGCAATTCGTCTGCTACTGATGTACGGATTAGCCGCGACAGCAGCTCAAACACCTACTTGGGCATCATCATTTGTTGCAGGTCGTGGCTGACGTTTCACATGTGGCTGAACACTTCCTGTTTCCTTAAATAACGTAACTATCCGGCGAACGGTCCGGACACTTGGATGATGTCGTCCAGGATACCGAGCAGCATACATAACACACACCCGTTGGGCATTTTGATCACAATAGCCGTACATCAACACGATATCGACCTTTTCTGCAATTGGTAAACGGTCCATTTTAACACGGGTAATGTATCGCGAAGGAAATACTGTCCGCACTGGCGGAATGTTACGTGATACTACGTACTTACACGTTTGTGACTACTACAGCGCCATATATCACAAAACGAGAAAAGTGATCCACCTAAAACATTCATATTTCTTTACGTACTAGACGTACATGTAATAAAAAATGGGGGTTCCTATTTTAAAAAACGCAGTTGATATTCGTTTGACCTATGGCAGCGCCATCTAGCGGGCCAACCATAGCGCCCTCTGGTTTCTCCCTTTAAGCTAGACGAGTTTCGTACTTTGTAGTTTTTTGTTTGATGCTTATTTCGTGAGATATTTGGCCCGATCACTATCAATGGACCACCCTGTATATATCTAGCCGTGCGAATTGATACAAATGGTGACGACTATACTGTAGATATGTGTACGATGGAGCAACCAACCGAAGACTGTACTGCCTACTACTGCACATCCACGATACGACTAAAACTTGCGGCATTACAACGATCTTGCCAAACACCGATCTACAACTAAAATAAAATTATAATTACATCAGAAAACATCCATTTTTATGATGATAATGTCCCTATAGATTAGCCATTTAGTCCAAATTATAGGACCGTCGAAGAGGCAAACAACGAGTACTTCTCTGCAGCACCCAGACGTAGGAGATATTTGCATTTGCTGTTGTGAGAAACATCAGCTGTTGTATGGCAGCATCATTATGTTTGTGTTCTACGGTGAAATACGTATCCACACACTTGCAGCGTCAACACTGTCTCTCATAGGAGCACCATTTGGTAAATGCCACTTGGTTCGTCACGGACCACCGAGAAACATCCTCTACATTTTAACTTAAAACAGAATTTGTTACTTTTTCAATGCACGTCTGCTGGTCGGGATCCCCGAAAAGGCGTTCAGAAGAGATATTGCTGGTTGCAGTGGTAACTGAGAACGTGATATGCGGTACCGAGTCCTCGAAACTTCAGCAGGAGATTTGCACAAGGGCCGTGTCCGATGGGACGGCGTATCATTTCCTGACTGGGACTGACATGATGCACTTTAGTCGCTCCCATCTGTTGACTTATTGACTTAATCCCTTTGGCCCCCACGGGGACGTATGGGATCCAGGAGAACTCGCCATCCATCTGTATCTTTGGGCATTTCCCTCAATTCCGTCTAGGCCTTGCCAACTATCCTTGCTTCCCTTTCCACCGTCCTCTGCCATGTACGTCTAGGCCTGCTTCTCTTTCTTGTTTCTTAGGGATTCCATTCAACACCTTTTCTTCGACTGCTCTGTCTGGATTTCTCAATGTGTGCCCCAACCATCCCCACTTTCTTTCACGTATCTGTTCTTCTATAGGTATCTGGTTTGTTTTTCTCCAGAGATCCTCATTGCTTATTTTTTCTGAACGCCAGATATTCATTGTGCTCCGGAGATAGCTGTTTATGAATCACTGTAACTGTGGTGTTATTTTTTATCTACTTTCCACCTTTCACTGGCATGCAGAAGGGCAGCCTTCACATTTGTATTAAAATACGAATATTAGTTTTGCACGTAATGTTGGATACACTTGTATGAGGGCAGCACTTGAATTCTTTATGCGCTTCTTTATATCTTCTCCGGCTCCACCATTTTCTGTCACCACACTATCCAGATACAGGAATGAATTGACAGTCTCTTCTTGCTGCTTCTCTATAAGCAGTTGCACTTCCATGTTCCCAGAATCTACATTACCTGTATTTTATCTATATTTATCTCTAGACCAGCAATCTCTGCTTCTTTTTCCAGTGAGTTTAATTTAACTTTCATATCTGTCAGACTTTGAGCTAAGAAAACTATGTCGTCCGCGAAATCCAATTCCCCCAGACGTTCAAGGATCCCCCATTGGATTCTTCGCCTCCTGTCTCCTGTGTCCGTTCTCATAACTGAGACAAGGACAAGTAGAAATAGCGTTGGTGAGAAAATACAAAACTGCCGGACTCCGGTTGTTCTCTCTGTTGGATATGTGAGATTCCCTTTGTGGAACACAAAACATTTTTAGCCATCATACAGATCTTTGATGATGTTTAGAATCTTCTGTTGTATATCATACTTCCGCAACACCTGTCACATCGCTAGCTGTTTCACAGATTCGAAGGCCTTTTCAAAACCAATGAATGCGAGGTACATGGTTGCCTGGAATTATTTTCTTTGCTCTAACATGATTATAATAGTTTTAATAAGATCAGCACAACTGCGTTGTGCCCGAAAACCGGCCTGTTCTTTACGCAGTCCATTTTCAACTGAATATTTAATCATATTTTAAATACGTTTGGCTAGAACTTTACTGGTCACTGACAGCAATGTAAAACAACGCCGGTTGTTACAGTCTGACAACTTTCCTTTTTGCGGATATTGGAGAACTCTTATTGCTGCTGTCCTAATCCCGTTGCCCCGCATTCACGATCCAGATATTCATCTGGATTTTAATGATTCTGTATTCGGTGGTAATTCTTTCGACTGCGTTCAGGTTTCCTCTGCGCAGGCGGCACAATGCATCTAGCTCGGAATTAGAAACAGCCAAGAAACGACTCCTCTGGGGTAGTTCGAAGGCGCCACTGATGCAGGAGTAGCCTACATTTCTTTGTACTTTCCACAAGTTTTCCTCACGTCGTGAAACTCTGAACTGGTGTGTTCACAAGCTAGCTGCAAGTACTTCTAATCGCAGGAGATACAACACTATCGTACACACTTATCGCTCGCAGCGGCAGTCTGTGTGCCCTGTGGCAGTTTTTAACTGCTGGCAAAGTTGTGCGATTTCTTCTTGCCGGGTTTCCTCAAGGACAAAGTTTACATTCTTCATTATCCAGCGATGCCTCTACATATGAGGAAGCCTATTAACAGAGCAATCGAGAACGTTACACCAGACTACGAATATCTTGGTAGAGCTCGACGAAGACCGCACTGCCACCTCTACATCTGTTTGTATCACAGCAATATGTTCACCTCGAGTGTGTCCAAGTTTCTGTGCTGTATCAGACTAACGGTGTATATCCGGCTTTACTATTGCTCGGCATCCGAACAAGTGTGTATTAAAACCAAGTGGAAATGTGTAATTTATTGTATATGGCATCCTAGACGATGTGTAAAAACAATATTCTAGATGCACAGTAGGCGCCAAGGTGAGAGAAGAACCTGCGGACCGTCCACTGGCCATCGCAGAAGTCAGCGATGCCACGATAGCAGCCGGCTGCCGCTCGAGGTTACAGAAGACCGCTGCCGATAATGCACTAATTGTCAAAAGTAGAGGTGGCGTTACATGCTCGTTAGTCTTTTATGGTTCCACATGATTTTCATGAAAGACATAGACAGTTCACGTACAGGCTTCAGACAGTTCATATATAGGTCTCAGTCTGTCTACATACAGACATCGTGCGAGATGGATCGCTGCAAGGCTGTTGGGCTTAGCAAGGTTTGGGCGTGGGTGGAGTAATTGCCTGGCGTGACCAGATAGCAAGCTTGCGGATGCCGTAGGTCAACTTTTTGAGAAGACATTACCGTGATTTGCCGCAGTTGCGAGAGTTGTCCCCTCCCCTCCCCCACCTCTGCCCCCCACCCCAAGGCCTATCTTGCAATATTTAGGTTCTTACGAGCTTTCATTGTAGCAGTTAAGCCACTGAGTAGCGAAAAAATGATTTTTCCTAGATCTTTAGTGCGGTAGGAATTAATAGTGAACTATGGTAAATTTAGACTGTGGAAGGCACAGCTGGAGTAAAGTGTTGATGCGATAGTAGTAATTGAATTTCTTGGTGATATCGGAGATATCCGAGTTTTTTGTCTACGACGCTAGTGGCTTACAGCTCGCCCATAGGTAACTGCCTTGTTTGCTGGTCTGTCAGTGGTGGATTAGATTATTAGAAGTGCATCGAACGAGGTGACGACTCGAGTGCGTTTTAATGGAATTTTTTCCCTAACATATACGGCGGACGTTATTTGGTTCGTTAGTCTGAATTGGCCCACAAACAGTTAAACGGATCGCACCCTTAGCCAGTGTTTAGTGCGCAACGTAGTAAAGTGGAACCATTATCGAACCGCACGTAATTAAATCGAAATTTGCAGATTGATAAGTGACGAGTGGGCTATTTTCACATAGGGGCTTGTAGCGGGTCGCGTTACGCCAACGCTTTAAGAGGCAGAGATTTGCTGTGATGGTTAATTGTCAGGGTAAGAGAGGCGGCGGCATTTAGGATTGTTTTTAATTGTGTTACTATCGATTTGTGTAGTATTAGTTTGTTACTGGTATAGATCACTTACGTCGAGGAAATTGTACTGAAATACATTAAAAGGTTCAAATAAAATGATACTACGTGATTGAAGCATAAAACAAAGCTTGTGTTCTGTTTTATAGTTATTGTGTACAGATGTGGTAGTTCCGAATTGAGTATCATAGAATTTGCAATGAATGTGCTATGCTGACGTAGATAAAGCCAGCTAGAAAGAGAGTTAATATTTGTAGGATTTACCTAAATCAGGCGTAGTAATCAGAGTCAGTAATTGAATTTGCTAAAAGATGAATGTTCCTATAAAGTATACAGAAGTCTGTAAGTAAACCGGATTGGTATTCTGAGAGTTTCTTTTGAGTAACTAACAGTTGGTAAGTAAGTTTAATAGGTAATTACGCATTATCATTGACATTCAAAGATCGTGTTATCTTTGCCTTACATTACGACCAATTGGCATGCTGTCTAAAGTTCTGAATATGACGTAGCGTTTAAACGGGAAGAAATTAGAAAGCAAAAGATTTACAATATACATCTATGTCTATCACGTTTCACTACTCATCAGAAAAGAAAGAAAGAAAGTGAGAGAGATTTATTGATAATTCATAACTACTGTTATACTTAATTACAGACGAGTAATATCTCAGTAGCAGCATTCAAAGATATTGCTATTTGACGCGAGGAAATTTATCGCATTGAGCAAAAGATGGTGATTTACTCCGATACGTCAGGAGAATTCTTAAAGGTATCGTTCTAGAGTTAATTTTCGCCTAAGTTAAGATTTTTAAGAGTTGAGTGGAATTTTTTGCGAGTAGGATTTTTATGTCAGTTGAGATTCCAATACGAGGCATTACGCTGTGCTATGCCTCGCTAAGTGGTGCGAGATTTTGAGTTTCCGAAAGTCTGTTTCTTGTTATATACTGCTGTGAAACCGTACTTAGTCCTACTGTTTGTAAAGTTAAGTAAAAAATATTTATCGTTGTGTAGGGTTGTATTGTACATTCTTCCACTCATTCGACTTTGAATAATAATTAGGCTCGAAACACACCTGGAACTTTCTGAGACTAGTTTTTCATACCTCCAATATAAACACTGTATGTTTAATCATTCATGTTGTGTTGGACGGTAAGTGTACTCGGGTGTTTAGCATAGCGATAAATCCAATAGAAGGCACTGTGGCGTTAATACAGTGGTTCACTCCGTCATGGCTATCCAAAAATAAAGAATACTTGGTTCAACAGGCCGCCCCAGTACAGATTGACGTACAAATTTTAAACATCTCTCTTTGGTGTAATATGTGCAGTTTTCGTAAAAAAATGATATGATGATATCATTTGAAAATTGCGTTTCATATGATGCGTACCAGAATAATTTTCCCTCATCCCACAAGGTGCTTGCTTGTTACGCACGAAAAAAAAGACTGCCGGTATCACTCCTGATACAGGAGCTATCTGAGAAATTCGGTGTTACTCTTGCACCAACTAAATAATCTTACGTAGTGCACGTCCTTCTTAGACTCTTTTCTGTCACATCTCTTATTTCAGCTTGGTAAACGTCTAAAACTAACGGATAATGAAAATTGGTCGAAAAATAACTCTGTAAGCGTTTTTCTTCGCGAATATGTTACACATTCACATTCACCAAATAAATCTCAGTCAGATATTTTCCTTTCACATAGTTAGATTTACGTTTCGTTCCAATTTAAATCATTCCGTATATGCTACTAGATATTTACTTGCTGTGACTGATGATATGGGTAATTTTATTTATTTATTTACGCGCCAAGTTCCGTAGGACCAAATTGAGGAGCAAATCTCCAAGGTCATGGAACATGTCACTACATGAAATTACAACATAAAAGCAATAACAGATAAAAGTAAAATGTTTACAAACCCAATAAAAGTCAAGTCATAAGTTTAAGTAAACTCAATCAACAATACAACAAGAATCAGCTTAATTTTTCAAGGAACTCCTCGACAGAACAGAAGGAGTGACTCGTGAGTAATATCTTCAGTTTCGATTTGAAAGCGCGTGAATTACTGCTAAGATTTTTGAATTTTTGAGGTAGCTTATTGAAATTGGATGTTTTGTTGAACTGTGTGTCAGAAACTGTAAAAACTGAGTCTTACTGTGATTTAGCGGTAGTTTATTTTCTACAAGTCATGAACTTATATCATGTACTGCACTATTTGGAACCGAGCCAATGTTGCACACAACATCCTCGACTACCAAGTGTCATCAGCAAACAGAAATATTGATCCCTGGGGCACCCCCCTCCCCCCCCCCCCTCCGCCAATCACCCATTTGACCGTACACCGCTCAGACCACACATCACAGCCATTCTCAACACACTGAATCATGACCTGTTGGTGTCTGTTGCTAGAGTAAGAGGTGGACCAATTGTAAGCTACTCCGCGTATTCCGTTATGGTCCAACTTCTGGAGCAATATTTTATGATCAACCCAATCAAACGCCTTAGCTAAATCAAAAAATATGCCTAGCGTTCGAAACCTTTTGTTCGACCCATCCAGTACCCCACAGAGAAAAGAGAATGTAGCAATTTCAGTTGTTAAACGACTTCTGAAGCCGAACTGTATACTTGATAGCAAATCTTGTGATATAAAACCATCAATTATCCTTACATACACAGCCTTTTCAATACCTTTAGCAAGCACTGATGGCATAGAAATAGGTCTAAAATTAAATGATAATTAAATCAAGACCCTAAGCAGTAGACAGGCGTTGATAAACATCAGCGGGGACATTACTCGCGGCAGACAATCTTACCGAGTCCCGTAAGAGCTCGGGCAATGCGTGTGCATCCAGCACTGAAGAAGGAGGTCAATGGCCGGTTAGCCTTAACTATAGGAAGATGGTATCTGCTCTTTCGGAGTCGACAGGCGTTGATATACGTCAACGGGGACAGCTTAGGGTCTTTTAATTATCATTTCATTCTAAGAGAGCTCGGTAAGATTATCTGCCGCGAGTAATGAGTGTAATGGGCAGGGGCACTACGAATGTAGTGTGTGGACATTAAGTTGGGAATGTGGGTCTCACAGGGAGCGTGCACGGGGATAAATCACTGCAGTCGCCCTGTCTTCTGTGTCCTCGGTGGGTCAGACGGATGGAGCGTCTGCCATCAAGCAGGAGATCTCGAGTTCGAGTCCCGGTCGGGCCACACATTTTCAACTGTCCCCGTTGAGGTATATCAATGCCTGTTGACACCTTAGGGTCTTGATTTAATTATCATTTCATTCTAAGAGAGCTGCATGGTCACCGCAAATTTTTTAACTAAAACAATACTGTCAAAAATAGAAATGAGTAAGTTACACTACGCAATCAAACATCCAGATATCATCATATAACTCTAAAATTGTCTACCTATCTCTTCCTCCCTTTTTATTAAGTCGCTTTACTACTGAGTACTTTAATCGTTCAGGAAACTGACCATTCCTAAAGGAAAAATTACAAATATGGCTAAATACAGGGCTAATATGTGCAGTACAGTACTTTAATATTCTGCTAGGCACTCCATCATATCCATGAGAGTCCTTAGTTTTCAGTGATTTAGTTATTGACTCAATCTCCTCGTCTGTATCACAGACGAGTATTTCAGACATCAATCTCGGAAAGGCATTTGCCAAGAGAGTTATGCGATTCCCTGTAGAAACTAAATTTTTATTTAACTCACCAGCAACGCTCAGAAAATGGTTGTTAAATACTGTACATATTTGTGGTTTATCAGTAACAGAAATTTATTTACTACGAAATGACTCTATATCGTCGACCTTGTGCAGTCGAACATGTCCGAAAGAACAGACACCATATCCATATAAGTAAATAGTTCTGGCAATACCGCCCATGACCTTCTTCTTCTGTGCGGATGCACTCATATTAACCGAACTCTTACGGGACTTGGTAAGAATGTCTTCCACGAGTTATGAGTGTGTTGGGTAGGAACACTATGAATGTAGTGTGTGGACGTATAAGGTGGGAATGTGGGTCTCGCGGGAGGCGTCCGTGAGATAGTCCCTGCAGTCGCCCTATCCTCTGTACCCTCGGTGGCTCAGATGGATAGAGCGTCTGCCATGTAAGCAGGAGATCCCGGGTTTGAGTCCCGGTCGGGACACACATTTTCACTTGTCCCTGTTGATATATATCAACGCACGTCAGTAGCTGAAGGTATTAGTATATAATTCTGATTTGGTCTGTAGCTGTTCTACAGCTCTATTCTGGAGTGATGTGAGTCTTTTTCTCTACCCAAATGTCATGCACCATTTTTCCAAAGACGTACGATAACCTGGCACAGTGCCTCCGAATATACAGTATAGAATATAACGCACACCTCACCATTCACTACGGCTCCTATTTCTATATCTGTCATTTTCGCATCAGTGCGACGTTTGAACGTAGGAAATGCGCTCCCACTGCGAATCATGAGCTATCTACTTTCAGTAATGTGTAATAAGTCGATGATAGTGTAGTTACCACGAAAAAAATCTGTCCACTTCGGAGCAACAGGCATGGCTAAGTGTTTTGACAGACAGCTCTAGTTTCCCCCCAGTTTATTTGGACAATGAGTTGTTCGCCGTAGCATATCGATTGGCCTTACTGATCGTCATAGTGGGCGTTCACCTCGGACTTCAATGACATTTTGTAGGGAAGGCGTATTTACAATGGTACTATTTATTACTAGCTGTACTTATGAAATGGTGGAACTAGTAATAAAAGCCAATAAAGAAAACAAATCTGTTCATCTGAAGTGGTTAAAGGGTCACCCACATATTCAACAGAAACAAGTAACCACGGCTTTGCAAAATATAGCATAAAATAAGGAAAACTGGCACTCATACTGTAAGTAGGCTGTTTAGGTTTTTTTTTTTAATGGTAACACCACGTAGCGCTCTGTATGAAAATCACTGGCTGTGCTGTGTGCAGTCTGTGGCTGGTTTGCATTGTTGTCTGCCATTGTAGTGTTGGGCAGATGGACGTGAACAGCGCGTAGCGTTGAGCAGTTGGAGGTGAGCCGCCAGCAGTGGTGGATGTGGGGAGAGAGATGGCGGAGTTTTGAAATTTGTAAGACTGGATGTCATGACCTGCTATATATATTATGACTTTTGAACACTAGTAAGATGGCAGTAGTGGCGCTCGCTGTATTGCAGTAGTTCGAGTAACGAAGATTTTTGGTGAGGTAAGTGATTTGTGAAAGGTATAGGTTAATGTTAGTCAGGGCCATTCATTTTTAGGGATTTTTGAAAGTCAGATTGCGTTGCGCTAAAACTATTGTGTGTCAGTTTAGACACAGTCATGTATAATTGTTCAAAGGGGACGTTTCATATGTCGATCCTTAGCCGAGGATACCTCACTGGAATCTTCTGGTTTTTTCTTGTAGTTTGTGTAATTAGTGTAGAGTTTGTTTATTGCTAGCGCGTAATTATAGAGAGAATCTCCTTTATAGTTGCAGTCTTTCATTGTTGTACAGTAAAACAGGTGTGCCATGCATGTAAATTTGCACCAAGTATTTCGCAGCTGCGCTTGCAATTAACTAGATGTTACTTTCAGTGCTATGTTAATGTGTTCTCTTATTTTTGATCTTCAAATTGTGTTTTTCTGTGTTGTCGTGTGAAATATAGTGACAATAATGGCGTGTGAAAAATGTAATACTAGGCTCCAAAGTAAACTGAGAAATGACAGTGAAGACGAAAGTAGTGTGTTAGCGCCACCATGTAATCAATTAACTAATGTTCAAAGTAGTAATTTAGTAATTGTGCATAGGGAAATGGAGCAGGCTGCAAATAATGGTGTAGGCAGTGAAACAATTAGAGAACAGGGAAGCATTATCAATCGATCGGTCGGCAACAGCTCGAATCAGGATTCCGAAATGACAGGACACAATCTTGCAAATACTGTAGATTCAGGTTTTGGATCCTCACCGTTTTCTCAAATAAGTCAAGACACATGTTCTGCTGGTCAAAATGTGAATGTTGGCGGTGCAAATGCACTGCCGAAAAGCATAGAGGAACAGATTCCAGACACAAATACATTATTATTGCAATTAATGCAACAAATGAAACAAAATCAGAGACAAACACAGCAACAGTTAGACACAATGGAACGAAATCTTCAAAAGTTAGACACAGTGGAACAAAATCTTAAAAAGTTAGACACAATGGAACAAAATCTTCAAAAGTTAGACACGATGGAAGAAAATCTTCGAAAGTTAGATACCACACTTGAACAAACACGTGAAGATTTAACTACTGAGTTATATAACATCGAATCGAAATGTCAAAAAGTCTGTAATGACGTAAAAACACAAATCTGTGAGCATTTCCAACCTATTTTTTCGCGTCATGAAAAAGCGTTACAGAATCACGAAGCAAACTGCAAACTATTGTTCATGAAAATCACGACACCTTGCAAGCTAAAATTGACTCACTTGCATCTACCGATTCGGTTACGCAACTTGCAAAAACTCAGGAAAACTTAAAGGACACAGTAGATACGATTTCAACACAAATGGACACTCTGAAACTTGGTTCAGAAAAACACACAGAGGAAATAATTTCACTATCGGATAAAGTAGTCGAACTTTCAGATCAGTTCACTAACTTATCTACAAAGGTAGATGATAATCTGAATGACACAAACCGGTAGTCTTTAATGACACAGAAGAGTGCGAACAAATTAGGAAGTTCAAACAAAATCAGAATCAAATTAAAACGCAACACCAAAGAGAAATCCGGGAAGTACAAGATCAGTTGACACAGGTAATACAAGAATTACATATTTTAGAGGACACTCGCGCTCCAATACGGGAAGAGGGACATAGAAATACGGAACAGCCACTAAATAATAACATAGCGCATTTCGGAAATTATGAAAGAAATTGGCAAGGTGCACCGAATTTTGAAATGGAACCGCCGAAACGACGTAACAATGACCGACATGCGACTCGCCGACATGATGATTTTGACTATAAGCTGTTTATTACTACACGTAAATTCAAAACATTTAAGAATTCCGGCAAAGACATTCATCCACGAGCGTGGCTTCATCAATTCTCTCATTGTTTTCCTCCCAACTGGTCATTAGAGCACAGATTAGAATTTATGTGTGCCTATTTAGAGAATGAACCAGCTGTAAGAATGCGATCGGTCATTCACGACTGCCACAGTGAAGGGGAATTTTATCATGCCTTCCTGGTAGCATATTGGTCTCAAGCCACATAAGACCGAGTAAAACACAGCATCATAATGATGAAACATTTCGAACAATTTGAATTTTCCAGTCTAGTGAAATATTTTGATGACATGTTGCACAAGAATCAGTACCTGACAAACCCATACAGCCCCTCAGAACTCATCCGCATTTGCTTAATCAAATTACCTGAACATTTACGACATATTATTTTGGCAGGATGTTGCAAAGACGACATTGAAGCTTTTCAGGGACTCTTACAAGAATTAGAAATTGACACTGACAATCGCGGAACGCGAAAACAGGAACACAACAATTACAGGTCACATCCGTCGCAATTCCGTGATGAAAGAAATAATAACTGGACACGACAAGGCTATTCTCACAACACAAATCGTGACCAAAACAAACACCAGCCGTATGACAACCGATGGCAGAATGATAGTTACAGAGAAAGATCACATTTCCGTAGTAATGAATATGACAGAGATAACCACAGAAACAGACAATATGGCAACCAGAAGTATTATTATCACGAGAGACAGAATAACTTCAGACGCAACGGTCCACCGTGCAGTGATAATTCAGGGAGAAATTCTCCACCACTTAACCGATAAGAAAGAAACTACAGGAGCTACCGACATGACGACGGACGATATAATCGTAACGACAGACTTGAATTGCATCAGAACTGGGGAGATTCAAACAGAGCAGGGTACACTCGACATGGTGAATTTGTAGAAGTTAGGTCTCCTAATCCTAATAACGACGCGCGCCAACAAAGAGACAGACAATGACTCGCACCGCAGGCAGACTCGTGCGCCGGCTGGCTCCGAGAAAAATAACGTAGACGCTAACCTTGAGAAAAATTCCAGTATTCTTTACCGACGTATACCGCATGATAATTGCGTTCAAGTTGAAACTCTGAGTACTATGAAGAGTAAAGGATTACACCACATTTCACATGTAAAACCGTTTATTGAAAGATAATCTGCTTTTTAACTTTGTCTTTGCCATATAACTTTTCACTTTACGTTACTAGTATGCTTTGTCAGACTTAGAATCTGTTAACATGCAACAATGTTTGAAGTTAAATACCCAGTCAAGAACCAAGAGAACTAATTTAAACAGAAATTACGAATGCATTGTTATTGTGAACAGACGACACAGTATTATTGTGTGTGTACATTCTTGCTTGTTAGTTGCACGATTACATAACGACTATAAGGCTCACATACTTATAACTTATATCGGTACTGCTGATGAGATTTTAATGCAACATTTTGATTTACTTGAAAATACATTCTGGATTTAAAGTACTTTCTTAGAGATACCAGATGACGCTGTGGTTAGTTTATGTGACAGCTACAAGATTTTATCACGACGCTACTAATGAGTGACAATTTACAATGTTGCTTTTGCGGTGTATCTGTTTTATATCTGCACAGTTTTTCTGAATTCTTCTGGAAAGTAAAACATGTTTTAGTAGTAACTTTTGTGGTATAACTACAAGGAGACAGCCTTTTCCGTAGCACAACAATACGTTACAGCACAGTACTTTCTTCATCACAGCAATAAGCGTATTAACTAAGATATCTATATGCAAAGCATTTCTCTTTTGTTTATCATGAGGTAAGTGCATTGACTTCTGCAGAACTTAGCTTTCGGAGGACGATAACTACGACACTTCCACAGAGATTATCTTACAACAAGACGCACAGTTTAGCGCTACAGTACACGTATTTGAGTGATTAATTTTGTACTTAAAGCATTTATTTTTAAAGATATTTGAAGTACAATGATACAAAGGTTTTCCATGATACATTTCATTCCATTGCTGTAATCTGTAACACCTGAGGGTATAATTACATTAATCCTCAAGGGGGTACACGCCTACTTTGTGTACCATGTGTTTGGCAAGCACAAGGAGCCCTTGCTAAAATGGTATTTGCTTATACAACTATACACATCGGTACCATATTTCTCTAACACATAAATTACACAGCTATCTGATCATTTAACTGGAAGAGACAAAGATTTATTTTACTACATCAGTGACAGATGTTTACGTAATTACACAGTTGAATAACTTCACACTTATGAAACAGTATTTTGTCTGTACTTTGTGAACTGTTCATATTTTTTTTTGGAACCATTATGGTACTACGAGAGCTTTGAATGATGTATTTGGTATGGGATCATGATTTTTAAAGTACGTTTGAGGTAGATGACACTTTTGACATTAGCAGAGAATTTTTTTAGGTTTTGAAATTATTGAAGGAAGCTACGTCGATTTTGAGATTTGGCTGAGGTTTTATGATGTTATGATGACGATGTGTATTACGCTGTTGTGGTATGTTTATGATCAATAAGCTGATGCTGTATGAGGAATTTGATTATGCTATGTATTTATTATGATGAAATATTGAAGAAGTGTCTATATGTGTAATAAGGTAAGGAATAATGAGTATTGGTTAGGGACTCTGGTTTGTGAAAAAGGATGTTGGAAACCGAGAATCGTACTTTAAGAGTTATGAAATGTGTGTATATGCGTGAACGTATCACTATGCTGGCAAAAATTTTTTGGACACTGTTATATTTACAGGATTTTGTTTCTACAGATTTGAAACGCAAATTCTCGACCTGTGAAATTTTTGTATGAGACTGTCACTGTAGTGCAAACTGATGTAAATATTTCGGTAAGAATGTTAAGTGACCACCTGCACGTAATGCTCTTAATTTATGATATTTACTAAAATGCCTAATAAAGCGATGAGAAACATTTCACGGCTATTGTCTTGCTAGTTGAGAGAAATGCCATATGGCTTGCTTTATGTATTTATTTGCTCATTTTGTTTAATATCTAGTTTCTAGCTGCCCTGCAGCATTGGTTAAAATAAAATTTTATAGATGTACTAATATAAATATTTTATGCCTACAGGCGCTACGGTCGCAGGTTCGAATCCTGCCTCGGGCATGGATGTTTGTGATGTCCTTAGGTTAGTTAGGTTTAACTAGTTCTAAGTTCTAGGGGACTAATGACCTCAGCAGTTGAGTCCCATAGTGCTCAGAGCCATTTGAACCATTTTTTTATGCCTACAGGCCCAGTAAAGAATAACTTTATGATGTACTTAAAAAAAACGAAGGAGCACAAAAAGACATTTCCATTCACAGGAATTGCATACAGAACTTTCTTTTCATGAACTTGGTAATTTCTTTTGTAGAATAAATTGTGATGCATCACTCCAGTATTAAGATGTGACATAGGTATGAGACGTGGCCATCTTTAGTGTAATATTTTTTTTTGCTTGAGCCTTGTCATATTCAGATTTAAGTTATTACATTTGCTGCTGCTGTTTGCCAGGCATAGTGCTACTAAATTTCACTTTGTATTACTCTGTTAAGCTAGTTTTACTACTGATTTATTTTTCTTGTTGCTGTACATTGACTCATATTAGTTGTAATGTTGCATTGCTTGGTAATTTAGATTTACTGTAGCTTGCTTTGACAATTTCCATTTTTTATTGCTGTTTGTATTAATTGTTTTATGCTGCTGCATTGCCTTGTCCCTTAGTTTAGCATCTGAGCTCAGTAGATTTAAGTTAGCTTAAGAGGGGGTAGACTATATAAGAGAATGAGTTGTGATGAATTGGAAGAAATGCATTGAGAAGTTATACGAAAAAAGTACAGAAAGCAGGTATAGGTAGGATTTTCTTGGAAATAAATGATGAGGTAAGATAATGGGAAATAACTAATGAGGTAAGAAATATGTGAACATATAAATACAGAAAGCATGCTTGGATAGGATCTTTCTTGGTGGAAACAAATGTTGAAAAATCTATGGAATGAAGTTTTGGGTTGGACTGCAGTTCCAAATGTTACACTGAAAACAAACCCTGTCCTGTATTTTTGTGTTATTACACTATGTGAATTTGTGTTTTTCCTGTCTGTATGTGTTTAGCTAATAAGATTTATGTTGTAGAATTTATCTGATAATATGTTATTTACCTTGTAAAGATGCTTACACATTATTTATTCTGTTTTGTTTTAATGATCATGTGTGAAATTAATGTTTGAAGAACTATTCTCATTATTTTATTTCTTTACTTGTGTCATAATTCCTGTAACACTGATGTATATGTCTATTTCTATTCTTTTGTAAAGCCTGTGTTACTACAAATGTTATCTGTACTATTATGTTCTTTAATGATGTTTTTGTACCTTTGTAATTGTATTCTTATGTTGTAAATTTATAATAATATAGACACCAGTTCTTCAAATTAAGTTACATTTCACTGCACACGTTTCTGTTGGTCATAGTAATGCACAATATGTGAGAAGTAGGGACTGTTAGTATTTGCACGTGTGATAATAATTCAGCAAGGGACTGGATAACAGCATTGCTGGTTCTAAGGACAATTCCAAAAACTGTTAGCGCACAAGTGGTGGTTTATGGACTTGCTATATTGTCCGCAAAACTCTTCGATAGTGATTGTGCACCTGCACAGTTGCAACAGATGGCTCCTGGCCGTGTCTACAAGGACTGTAGTGGGTCTGCATCTTTGATGACCCACCAATACCATTATTTCTACAAGGACTACAATGGGTCTACACCTTTGCTGACTCACCAGTACCATTATTTCTACAAGGACTGCAGTGGGTCTGCACCTCTGGTGGTCCACCAATACCACAATCTCTGCCAGGACTACAGTGGGTCTGCTCTGTGATGACGTACCTACCAATATTCTTCAAAACTTCGACTGACTCAGTGGTGGGTTTGCTCTGCTGTGGCCCATTACCTGTCTGCATGTCAAGAGTCAGCACTGTCTTTCCATTGGAAGGACAACACTACTTCTTCAAGACTGCATGGAAATCCACTACTTCCGAGTGCATTCTCTTTTACTGCTCAGACTTTGAGAAAAAAAAACACTGCAGTTTTACTGTGACGAATGATCAGGACTGTCTTTATGGACTGTGGGAAAATTTTATCTTTTGACCAACATTGTATCAATAAGTGTGTGCATTTGATATCTGTGTTTTTGTAATTATGAAAAATTTTATCAAATCATTGTTGTCCACTGCCCAAAACAATTTGTAAAATTTTTTGTGGGGAGCATGGGGGCTATGTAAGTAGGCTGTTTAGTTTTTTTTAATGGTAACACCACGTAGCGCTCTGTATGAAAATCACTGGCTGTGCTGTGTGCAGTCTGTGGCTGGTTTGCATTGTTGTCTGCCATTGTAGTGTTGGGCAGATGGATGTGAACAGCGTGTAGCGTTGAGCAGTTGGAGGTGAGCTGCCAGCAGTGGTGGATGTGGGGAGGGAGGTGGCGGAGTTTTGAAATTTGTAAGACTGGATGTCATGAACTGCTATATATATTATGACTTTTGAATACTTGTAAGATGGCAGTAGTGGCGCTCGCTGTATTGCAGTAGTTCGAGTAACGAAGGTTTTTGGTGAGGTAAGTGATTTGTGAAAGGTATAGGTTAATGTTAGTCAGGGCCATTCTTTTGTAGGGATTTTTGAAAGTCAGATTGCGTTGCGCTAAAAATGTTGTGTGTCAGTTTAAACACAGTCATGTATAATTTTTCTAAGGGGACGTTTCATAATACGTATTTCGTATTCCTACTTTTTCCGCGTTTTAAGGAAAGAGATATACGAGCAATGGAAACAGCAGTTGCAAACATCGCAGTAGGAAAAAAGGCTTTCCGTACGCCAAGCGCCAAGCGCAATACAAAACTGTGAAACAGTCAGAAGAATCTTCCGAGGAGACATGTGACATCAGTCTCTTGAATAAGATTGACGTGCGTTTGTTTACCACCGCACCTTTATAGCGTCAGAGTGTTAGACTCCCCACATGCCGTGAACATCCAGAGGACGACGGAAATCTAAGCCACGTAATACTAGCCTGTACTAAATATGAACATCAAAACAAACTGTAGGGAAATGACATAGCAGGATTTCCCTGCATAATAATTCTGATTTATTGCTGGATCCTAATTCGACATTTCGGCGATCCATCTGGTCGTCATCTTCAGGAGAACGCTGCTGCTACTGTATCCCGCTGAAATATGATGCCAAGGGTGCAAACTGCCGTCCTACATTGGCCTCCGTACTGCACACGACGCATGCGTCGCCCACCACACTTCTTGTCGTCGAAGACTGGCCGGGTGGCGCCGCCCATAGTAGAATAGCGGGGCCAGCGATGTAGCGCCGTAACGAAATATCGAATCATGTTGATTTTAGGATCTGGCAGGAAACCGAGCAGAGTACTGTACTGTGGGGAAACCTTGCAAAAATGAGGATTCCTTTGCCAAAAAATATCAAAATGTTAGCGAGCCAGTACTATAGTGAGGTGACAAAAGTTATGGGATAGCGATATGCACATATAGAGATGCCGGTATTATCGCATACACAAGGTACAAAAGGGCAGTGCATTAGCGGTGCTGCGTTTGTACCCAGGTGATTCAAATAAAAAAGTTTCCGACGTGATTATGGCCGCACGACATTAATTAACAGACTTCGAACGCGGAATGGTAGACGAATGAGTCATACTATTTCTGAAATCGCTAGGAAGTTCAATATTCCGAGATCCACAGTGTCAAGAGTGTGCACAGGATACCGAATTTCAGGCATTATCTATCATTACGGACAAATCTGTTGCGACAAACTTCACTTAACGGCCGAGAACAGCGGGGTTTGCTTAGAGCTTAGTGCTAAAAGAAACGCAGCGCGTGAAAGAAATCGCGGAAATCAATGTGGGAAGTATGACGAACGTATCCGGTAGGTCAGTGCGATGAAATTTGGCGTGAGTGGGCTTTGGCAGCAGACGACCGACGCGAGTGACTTTGCTAACTGCACGTCACCTGCAGCGCCTGTCCTGGGTTCGTGAGCATATCTGTTGCACACAAGACGACTGGGAAACCGTTATCTGATCAGATGAGTCCAGATTTCAGTTGGTAAGACTGATGGTAAGGCTCGAGTGTGGAGCAGATCCCACGAAGCCATGGACCCAAGTTGTCAACAAGGTCCTGTGCAAGCTCATGGTGGCTCCATAACGGTGGCGGCTGCGTTTACGTGGAATGGAGTGGGTTCAATGGTCCAACTGACTCGTTCCCTAATTGGACATGGTTATGCTCGATTACTTGGGGACCTTTTGCAGCCATTTATGGACTTCTTGTTCCCAAACAACGATGGAAATTTTGGGGATGTCACTGGGCCACAATTATTCACAATTGGTTTGAAGAACATTCTGGACAATTCGAGCGAACATTTATGGGAGATAATAGAGAGGTCAGTTCGTGCACAAAATCCTGCATCGGCAACATTTTCGTAATTATGGACGGCTATAGAGGGAGCATGGCTCAGCATGTCTGTAGGGGACTTCCACAGATTTGCGGAGGCTTGCCACGTCGAAGTGCTGCACTACGCCGGGAAAAAGGAGGCCCGACACGATATTGGGAGGTGTCCCGTGACTTTTCTCACCTCAGTGTGTCTCAAAATTAACAGTTTAACAGCACGTTCTACGTTCCAAACACTCACATTCGTAAATTTATGAATGTACAAAATCACTGTATATCTAAGATTTAACTGTGTTCATTAACCCTAAAAAGCACCTGTAAATAATTGTATTGTATCCAGCAAAATACAGTAACATACCGGGAAAAATTAGTCACTGACAAGAGAAATCACGTAATACCGACCTACATCGACACTAGCTATGATAACGGCCTCGATTCGGCGAGGATGAGAGTCCGTAAGTTTATTCAGGTTTGCCATAATCACATATTGATGACTGGATCCAGAAGAACCGCCAAACTGCGAAGCTGTTGATCGCTACTTTTCACTCGCTATTCCGAAATAGACATTTTCTGTGGGATGAAGATTGGGTTATTTATCAGAACTGAAACCGAGGAGATTTCGACGTCCTCACAACTGCCAGTGATGGTCGATGTAAGCAAGGAAAAATGCTCATTCACAGTTGAAATCATTATGCACTTCACATAAGCAATGAATTCTGCTAACAGGAATTTTCCTTATTTGGATAACTGACGAGTTAAAAATGTGTGCTAAGAAAATTTTCAGTGGGTGAAGGTATTACAAACTACTCAGTGATCGGGGCACTGCGGTAGTATATTTTATAGCAATAACTCCGCAAACAGCTCTACCTTAAACCAGTTTTACACTCCAAGAGAAAAAGAAAAAGAAAGACGCATCACGAATGGGACAGATATAGGTAGTTGTGATGTACCTGTGTAGACAAATAAATTATTACAATTTCAGAAACAACGGAAGACTTATTCAAGAGAAAGAGCTTCACAAATTCAGAAAATCAGCAACGCGTTGATCCACCTCTGGCCGTACTCTACTTGCCGTTTTGTTGCCCTTCATGGCAATCCATTTTGGCCTTTCATTTCAGCAAGATACTGCCCTCCCGTACACGGCGAGACCTTCTACTACTTGTCTTTGTGCTTACCAAAACTCGCCTTGGCCAGAAATGTCATCGGATCTCTCCCCAACTGAGAATGTTTGGAGTGTTATGGGCAGGGCCCTCCAACCAGCTCTTGATTTTGACGATTTAACGCGCCAATTGGACAGAATCTGGCACGATATCCATCAGTAGGATATCCAACAAGTCTGTCAATCAATGCAAAGCCACACGATTGCTCACAAAACTGCCAGAGGTGGACCAACGCGTTGCTGACGTGCTCAATTTGTGAAGCTCTTCTCTTAAATAAATCAATTTGTCTGTTTATAAATGTACATCACTTCTACCTACCCGTCCCATTCGCATATTTCCTTTGTGGTGCGTCTTTTCCTTTTTGTCTTAGAGTGTATTAAGGCACTATCGGTTTTGTGGATTATAGTCACATTATTAGGTGCATATCTAAACAAAAAGAAACAAATATTAATTCTGACTGAATCCCTGTACATCAAAGTAATACCAGAGCCATAAGCACTTATTATTTCTTGTTGTTCAGATATGCACCTAATTATGTGGCCATTTGCAACGATACCAGTATTGCCTTAACAAAATTGATTCAAGATACAGCTGTGTGCGGAGTTCTTTCTATAAAACAGCGAAGGAATAATTTCATATAGTGAAACTCACGCCATTGTATAATTTCTTGGACTTCAAAAAAACGGCATAGTGAAAAAGATTTTGACGATCTCAGTACGTTTTGGCTACAGTTTGATAGCTAGGATCCAGTAACATCAGAAAAACTCTGAAGAATACTGATTCTATTTGTCAAGCCTTACAGCTGTGAAAGTAAATTTTCAACTATGGTAGCAATGAAAGTGCCGAATGAACTTGGAGCACGACTTACAATATGCGTTGGCTGAAGCCTCAAACAAATCTATATAAAAAAAGAATTATTCCGAACAACCACAATCAACCCCGTCGTTGACTCGTTAATTAATGAAACACCTAAAAACTACACGAGATTTGTCTGTTTTAACCTCATCTTGAAAAGTAAGAACGTTCCACAAGTGTTTTTATCAATCTAAAGTTCAGTTAATGCTGAACTTTACTTTTTGGCTAACATTTGAGCTGGATTAGGAGCAAAGGTCTCACAAACGTTGGGAACCACTGGTACTACGGTAACCGTCAATCGTTCGAACGGTGATTCCATGACTTCCCGATAATTCAGATAACCTAAAGTATCCATGATCGCCAGAAATCACTATCCCTCTGCTCTTTTCCTCATCAGCCACACAGAATTGTAGTGACCAGTACTTGAAAAAATAAATTAATGCCATTTACTTTTTTCCCGTTACTTTAACAAGCTGGGGGTGCACCTAGTCTCATTGAGCAGCGTGTCTAGAGATGCAAGCTGGCAGATCATAATACAATCATTCGACAATGTATAGCTGAATGAGTTGTTCGTGGTTCAGAGTTTACGACGGTGTCCATACCTGCAATATTGCAGCGTACTGGATACGAAAGTTTAATCATAGTCTTCATCTGTGATTTTCTTCACCTGATGCTGGTGGACATTTAATGCCCAAGACGTGATGGGCAATACACGTACACTATGTGATGAAAAGTATCCGGACACCTGGCTGAAAATGACTTACAAGTTCGTGGCGCCCTCCATCGGTAATGCTGGAATTCAATATGTTGTTGTCCCACCCTTAGCCATGATGACAGCTTCCACTCTCACAGGGATACGTTCAGTCAGGTGCTGGAAGGTTTCTCGGGGAATGGCAGCCCATTCTTCATGGAGTGCTGCACTGAGGAGAGATATCGATGTCGATCGGTGAGGCCTGGCACGATTTCGGCGTTCCAAAATATCCCAAAGGTGTTCTATACGATTCAGGTCAGGACTCTGTGCAGGTCAGTCAATTAAAGGGATGTTACTGTCGCGTAACCATTCCGCCACATGCCGTGCATTATGAACAGGTGCTCGATCGTGTTGAAAGATGCAATCGCCATCTCCTAATTGCGCTTCAATAATGGGAAGCAAGAAGGTGCTTAAAACATCTGTGTAGGCCTATGCTGCGATAGTGCCACGCAAAACAACAAGGAGTGCAAGTCCCCTCCATGAAAAACACGACCACATCACAACACCACCTCCTCCGAATTTTACTGTTGGCACTACACATGCTGGCATATGACGTTCACCGGGCATTCACCATACCCACACCCTACCATCAGATCGCCACATTGTGTACCGTGATTGGTAACTCCACACGACATTCTTCCACTGTTGAATTGTCCAGTGTTTACACCAAGCGAGGCGTCGTTTGGCATTTACCGGCGTTATGTGTGGCTTATGAGCAGCCGCTCGACCATGAAATACAAGTTTTCTCACTTCCCACCTAACTGTTATCGTACTTGCAGTCCTGGTGCAGTTTGGAATTCCTGTGTGGTGGTCTGGATAGATGTCTACCTATTACAGAATGCGAACCTCTTAGACCGTCGGCGGTCTCTGTCAGTCAATAGACGAGATCGGCCTGTACGCTTTTGTGCTGTACATGTCCCTTCCCGTTTCCACTTCATTATCACATCGGGAACAGTGGACGTAGGGATGTTTAGGAGTGTAGAAATCTCGTGTACACGACGTATGACTGAAGTGACACCCAATCACCTGACCACGTTCAAAGACCATCAGCTCCACGGAGCGCCCCATTCTGCTCTCTCACGATGTCTAATGACTACTGAGGTCGCTGGTATGGAGTACCTGGGAGTAGGTGGCAGCAGTCCACCTAATATGAAAAACGTATGTTTTTGGGGGTGTCCAGATACTTTTCATCACACAGTGTAGTATCACACGCTGAAGCACTGTTTGTTCGATGAAGATCCGAGTTTTGGAAGCTGCATCACGGAAAATTGTCGTTGTCCAAATTAGCACCACATGCTCACTCTCCCTGTGTGTTTCAGCTTTCACGACTACCAGAGCACTTCCGCCGCTACCCACCTACAATTTAAGGAAAGAAATTTCAACATTAACGCTGACATTCGTTTAACGTACGGCTATAATCGTCAACAAATTGCTTTCGCAAACGGTTTCATTTTTACGGCCGTTTGGAAGGTGGGTGAGTTTTATTTCTTTGGAGGCACGCCGTTAACAGTATACGGTTTTCTCAAAAGACTCTCGCAGTCCTGTGTTTGTTTATTGGCGCGTCACTGGAATTGAATCATTCCGCTGCGCTGTAATTACGACATCGTGAAGAGGCCTGGAGTCACGTAGCGGACTTCCTTAACGACTGGTTTTTTCCGCCGTGGCCGCTTCAAGCAACGCAGTCAATTTTCGCTGAGTCGCGCACGGACGACCGTCACGAAATTACGCTACGGACGTTTGGCGTTGAACCGCCCGATTTCTGTGAATGCTGGGCCGAGGCGGGCTGTGGGCATACCCAGCCGTACGAGCACCGCCTACGTTATTCCGCGTGGCGGCTGGAATGCTGTGCGGTGGAACTCCAGTCTCTCTCGAACAATGGTCAGCTTATAAATGAAATAGAGGACCAAATTTAGCACGCTGACTATTTAGTGATTAAATTTACGAACGCACAATGTACTTGGATGTATCAAGTTTACTGAACCATCTCACTAGAATGATAATTTTTATTTTGTGATCGTTTCGGCTGTTAAGACATCATCCTCATTTGTCGTTTGTAGTACACATGGTGATTAAAATTTATAACACCAGGAAGGATGGCAAGTAACGAAACTATACTTTATATCTGGGTACAGTACAGTAAGAAAAATGCATGATTAAATGTGTACATAATTTGCAAGTACACAGAGCGCGAATATTAGTACGAAGAGCTAGAGTGTGTGCAGAATTACTTGGTTGCTAGATGCGCAGCCGGTGCAATAGAGGAAAGGGCAACGGTAGTGGTGGGGTTCCCCAACGGGCGGCGGTAGCGTGGCCTAGGGTAGGTGACGTTCCACAGCTGAAGCCTTCACTCAAACGCGTGTCTTGCAGAATTTGTAATCTACAGCGATTTCGTCTATTGACTGACAGAGACCGCCGACCGTCGAAGAGGTTCGTAATGTGCAATAGGCAGACATCTATCCAGACCACCACACAGTAATTCCAAACTGCATCAGGATCCACTGCAAGTACTATGACATTTAGGTGCGAGGTGAGAAAACTTGGATTTCATGGTCGAGCAGTTGCTCATAAGCCACACATATCGTTGGTAAATGCCAAACGACGCCTCGCTTGGTGTAAGGAGCGTAAACATTGGACAATTCAACAGTGGAAAAATGTTGCGTGGAATGACGAATCACGGTACACAATGTGGCGATCTGATGGCAGGGTGCGGGTATGGCGAATGCCCGGTGAACGTCATCTGCCATCATGTGTAGTGCCAACAGTAAAATTTGGAGGCGGTGGTGTTGTGGTGTGGTCATGTTTTTCATGGAGGGGGCTTGCACTCCTTGTTGTTGTGCGTGGCATTATCGCACCATAGGCCTACATAGATGTTTTAAGCACCTTCTTGCTTCCCATTGTTGAAGCGCAATTCGGGGATGGCGATTGCATCTTTCAGCACGATCGAGCATCTGTTCATAATGCACGCCCTGTGGCGGAATGGTTACGCGACAATAACATCCCTTTAATTGACTGACCTGCACAGAGTCCTGACCTGAATCGTGTGGAACACCTTTGGGATATTTTGGAACGCCGAAATCGTGCCAGGCCTCATCGATATCTCTCCTCAGTGCAGCACTCCGTGAAGAATGGGGTGACATTCCCCAAGAAACCTTCCAGCACGTGACTGAACGTATCCCTGTGAGAGTGGAAGGTGTCATCGCGGCTAAGGGTGGGACAACACCATATTTAATTCCAGCATTACCGATGGAGGGCGCCACGAACTTGTAAGTCATTTTCAGCCAGATGTCCGGATACTTTTCATCACATAGTGTATGTGTACTGCCATTCACGTCTTGGGCATTAAATCTCCACTAGCATCAGGTGAAGAAGTCACAGAGGAAGACTATGATTAAATTTTCGTATCCAGTACGCTGCAAGATCGCAGGTATGGACACCGTCGTAAACTCTAAACCACGAACAATTCGTTCAGCTATACATTGTCTACCGACTTTATTATGATCTGCTAGACCCATGCTGCGCACTCCCCTCGTGTTAAAGTCATGGGAAAAAAGTATATGGCGTTAATCTATTTTTTCAAGTACTGGTCACTACAATTCTCTGTGGCCGATGAGAAAAACAGAGGGATAGCGATTTCTGGCGATCATGTAGATCAGGTTATAAAAGTCATGGGAAAAAAGTATATGGCGTTAATTTATTTTTTCAAGTACTGGTCACTACAATTCTCTGTGGCCGATGAGAAAAACAGAGGGATAGCGATTTCTGGCGATCATGTAGATCAGGTTATATGAATTTTCGGGAAGTGTTACAGTAACGTATTACGGCTGCACGACCAATAATTCGACGAGTTTACTGTTCATTGTTAAAAACACAACGGGATGCAGGACTATGCTGAAATCAGAACAGAAGTACGAATTCATTTTTGTCTAGCTTCTAAACCTTTCTTTCTTCGTTTTGTTGTTGATATAATTCCTGTGCATGCTGTTAAGTTTCTTAGCGAGGAACAGATATGGTTCATGAACAGAGAATTCAGACTGATTTATTCTACATCTCATATCAAATAGTAAATATAATACTAACTTTGTTGATGTAGTTACAGTGTCAGTTGTTAACAGTAGCTTTGAATGTTGCCACATATATAGATACCGCAAATTTACAAATAAGTCAGTGTTCAACACAGTACTCAGAAGCTCACGAGCTGTGGCCACTACGAAAGTCTGTAAATGCTATTCAGCTGGCAAACACACAAACTGGGCTCAGTGCATGAATATTTAACTTAAGCACACCCGCCGCTGGAACTCCGGAGTGGGGATGCTCGCATCTCATTGGCAGCGATATAATCGTTCGTGGCAGCGCCCTCCTGCCGTAGTGGTGGCTGCAGCAAACGCGCAGACGTGACTCGCGGCGCGCATATTTGAAAAGCGTGGCCTACCGGATAGCGGTCGATATTGCAGCTGCCACGTTGAAATCAGCTTTGTTTACCAAAACACAATGTGGTTTAACAGTTTCACCACACTCACATGCTAATGTTGTTGCAGTTGTGACAGAATCCTGAAATGGTCTATTATTAAACAAGCAACTGAGGCTGTGAGATCAATAGCTTACGTAAAGTTGTGCTCGGTTTAACAATAGAAGTTTAGTTTCTCAACTTATGTTGTTCCAAGTCCACAGTTCTCTTTTCACCAGCTATCGATGACCCGTAAATAATCACATTATTTCATTGAAAAACGTATAGTTCCTTGAATAAAGCAGTAGATAAGGATGTTTCAAGTGTTAATTATATGGCAAAATACTCCCCGATTTGTGTGCTATCATTTGCCAAAAACTCATTTCGATATCTCGAACAGTTTATGAGATATAAGGCATGTTATGAATATTTCAGTTCTACTTTATTGTTTGCGTTTGTGAATGAAAGTAAGCCCACTACATATAATCCATTTTCTCGAAACCGAAGACGAAGTTTAAAGAAAACCTGAATGTGTTAGTTACATTTCATATCATCAATGTATGACCTAACATGCACGAAATACAAACTCACAGTGACGTCTATTTTTCATCGCAAGCTATTCGAATTTCGCGCAGTTGTTTACTTAATCGCAAAATGTCACAATAGTTATGAGCAGTAATGAAATGAAAGTCAGCTCATCATGAAGCTGATAAATAAGGCTATGACAAGTGTGGATTTAAATACTTTTATTCGCTCTTTTTCTTAGAATCGGTTGAGAAATATTCAAGAGTAGCCAGCGTGTGCACGGCTCCATTCCTGCAGTTTAGCTCGCCTGCGCCCAGGAGGGAAATAGAGTGTTTCATTCATAACAGACGAAATGCACAAATCTGTAGGTGACAGCAAAGTTAAAAGACGTCCATCTTATAGCAGAGTGCTGGGAACGAGATTGTGTTTGTGTACAGGGGCCACGTTATCTTGTGCGAGCTCCATCACCTGTGGCAGCAACAATGACTCGCGTCCACCCGCGCATCGCGTTGAACTGTGCCTGGAAGGCGGATACACGTACAGTCGTGGACAAAACGAGCGAGACCGCTCGCCTTTTCGTTATGCTGATCCGCACAGTTTTAAGTCTGCTACACAGCGTAACAGGCAAGGCGACGAAGCGCTACCAACATCCTATGCACAGGCGTGAAATTAAAGAACCATTCGAAATTTGTCAGACTGTTTTCAGTCACGTGTAGGACTATATTAATGCTGATTAGTGTGTTAATCACAACACCTAAATATAAGATATAAATGAAAGAAGAAACGCTAATTAGTATGAACTGTACTAATAAAAATGAATTTCAGCTTATCGAGAGAAGAGACAAAGTGACACAGATCGTTAAGAATTAGCAAAATATTATGCGCATTCGGCCGCGAAATGGTCTGTGTCAACATTCAGACCAGTCATACTGGATTACCGTTGCTGACCTACCATGAAAGTGTGCAAATTTAGCAATGCGTGAAGATTCATAACGAAATTCAGTTAAAAATCATTCAGTGCCACACTTAAGTCAATTCAATTATTGACATAAGCGGAAAAAGTAGGCAGTAACAAGTATGAAATTCTACAAGAGTTTCATATCGACATCCACACGGGGCCGGTACCGAATAAAGGTAGCATTAAACGTATTGGGGGTGCGAGAATTTCTATCTATCTTAAAATTCCTCTGCCTTCATCGAGCTTAGAACCGAAAACAGACCAGACCTCCCTTGCAGTAGCAAACACCTTTCACTACGCTAGCAGACAACCCAGGCAAACAGCCCTCTATTATTACCCCAGACATGAATAAGTCGGCAATTTCGCAATGAAAATGGCAAAATTATTTGCAGTCTCTGTTGCATAGAGCTTTATGGACTCAAAAACATGAATTGTCTACCTTTATGTCACCGCTTATGTGACAATCATTCGGGATGTTTATCTAAATAACAAAAAACTGTCATTAGCGAGTAAATTTAGTAGGATAATTTTGCACCATCCCAGGAAATAAACGGCGACGTAGCAGCCAAAAGACGTGCACAGGCAGAAAACGTTCATTAGCCGAGGTGTTCCTTAAGGTAGTTAGCAATGGGAATGCTCGCACATCTAAACATGGTGGCATTAATAGTGGTATCTGAATTACCACGTGTATAGGCAAATGGATTTTATTTGCATTCCTGTAAACGTGATTTGGATCGAAAGCGTAGCTATGATTAATATGCTGATGTATCGACTGCAACTGCAACATTTCTAATAAAGAGTAGGGGAAATTATTATGAGGCCCTCATCTTCAGTAACTGTGGTAGCTATTTTCGTTGTTAGGATTTCGTCACGTAAATCGGTAAAAATGGAACCCTACTAGTCTCCCTTTCTTGACCGTCTATCTGTCTTAAAACCCGTTTACCTCGAGTACGGGTGGACATAATGAGCAGAAATGTATCGCTCTTCCTGCGGTATATGGTCCCTTGGTGGTGTAAAAGAGTGAGCTATGTCAATGCAATCTAAAGATACAGTCGCTTATGTAAGAAAAATTTACGCGAAAGGCTCTAAGAACTATGCCACCAAACTGCTTAGGTCATCAGTCCCCTAGATCTAGAACTACTTCAACATACCTAACCTAACACACATCCATGCCAGGGTAAGGATTCGAACTGACGGCGCAAGAAGCCGCGCGGTCCGCGATATGACGTCTTTGAGCGCACGGCTAACCCGCTCCGGCAAGCTGTTAATATCATCTGGTGTTACTAAAAAGTTATTCACTTCTGGTAAATGATTTTCTGCGCAGTTCATTTAAGAAAGAATAACTAAAATATATTTGATGTTTCGGAAGTGGAAGGACGCCTAATTCATTTCCTCTTGTCTTTATTCGTGATGTTAGATTCGCAATCTGAGCATACGTACTATCCATAACCACACATTAGATCCAAGTCATAGTCACAGATATGCGAATACAGCACATTGGTTTATACTTGAGGTATTTCGTTCCCTTTGTCACGAAGTGGTGGCAGACGATGCTGTGGTGTCTTCAAAGCGCGAGTTTCGCCAGTACTTACTAGGTATCTCAGCACATCAGCTGAGCGAACGTGCATAGTATGTTGGTAGCACTTCGTTGCCTTGCCTGTTGTGCTTTGTAGCAAACTTTAAATCTGTGCGGATCAGCATAACGAAAATGCGAGGGGTCTCGCTCGTTTTGTCCACGACTGTACGTCATTCCGTCACTCCATACTGCTTGCATTCTATTACAGAGATCTGGTCTCGTGTTGTCGAGGGACAGCAATGCGGTCACTCACCAAGAACTACGAAGGTGAGCTCAGAAGCAGTGTTGAAGCAGCATGGAATGACGTCCCGAGTCTGTCATGCAACCTCAGTTCAGCTTGATGACTAGTCGAGTTAGTGACATTGTTACAACCAGAATTGGCAGCTCTGTGAACAAGACTTCTCATCCTATATGCCCAGAAATTACCTAGACATTAAATCGCCCATTCTTCAAATGGTTCAAATGGCTCTGAGCACTATGGGACTTAACATCGGAGGTCATCAGTCTCCTAGAACTTAGAACTACTTAAACCTAACTAACCTAAGGACATCACACACATCGACGCCCGAAGCAGGATTCGAACCTGCGACCGTAGCAGTAGCGCTGTTCCGGACTGAAGTGCCTAGAACCGCTCGGTCACCGCGGTCGGCTAAATCACGCATTCTTCTTACAATACTGTACGCACACAATAAGTGAAATTTGGTATCCTCAGAAAGTAATGGAGAAGATCATGAAAAATTTGTTATCCTTCCTGGCGTTACAATTTTAATGGCACGTAGTGTAAATACCGTGATTAATGCTATATTAGTGATGAGATTTTGGAAGACGATAATTCAGTGAAATTGCACATATTATTTGCTACAATCCTCCTTCGTAACGAAAGTCACTTCTGGATGCTCGGGTGTTGGCTCTCGACTTGGAGGTAGTACGGTCATTTTGTTTAAACATCTAGGCTTAACACTGCAAAGCGACGTGAATGGAACGAGCAACTAAGGTCGGTTGTAGGGCAGGGGAGTGATTGTGTTATTGGGAGAATCCGAGAAAAGTGTAGCTCGCGAAAAATGAGGCTGCGTTCAGAACACTTGTGCGACCCATTCTTAAGCGGAGGAGAGTGCTGTGCCTAGATGATAGTATAGCTAAGAACAAAAGAAGTTTTTTGGTTGGTACTCCAGTCCAGTGACTGATTTTAGAATTGCATGAAGGAATGCGCACTGGAGACCGCCATAAGCAGCTATCGCCATTTTCTACAGTGTTTGTTGTTAGATATCAGGCTGGGCTGAGCGCAGCATTTGTAAATATTTCACGCTGTACACATTTAAGTGCTGCATAATCTAGTAAAGCTATTTGGAATATATTGTTAACTCTTCAGTTACCAAATTTTACCGTGTGTTAAGTGTTACATATAAAGGGCAGTCAAATGAAAACGAACTGACTATAGAAAGAGCATGGCAAGGACGTTGGTAACTCAGATAGGTATGCGGACAGAAGTGCACGCTATTGTGAATCAGGAAGGAAGAGCACAATGTTCACCGCTGTGCCATTTGTCTGTTACACGCTCTCGGCGTGAGATCAGCATATCGTGTGAGCGTCCGACTTCACTATGGAGGTCGGTAGAGAGGAACAGCGAGGTGCAGTGAGGATTTTGACTGCGGAAGGAGTGTCAGGAAGGAAAATTCATGCCCGATTGTCTGCTATGTATGGCGAACACAGTATGCCACGTGCGAGTGTGTTTGCGTTGAATAAAAGATTTCGAGAAGATCGAGTTCCATTGAAAGACACCAGTCGGCCAGAAAAGGCTCATCGTGTCATTACCCCTCCTGTCACTGCTGCGGCGGATGCTGTCGTAACAAATGACTGACGGCGGACGACATTCGGCTCGTGTTGGACATGAGGCACGGTACTACTCACGCCATCATGACAGAGCATCTGAAGTTCCGATCAATCTGTGACAGTGGGTTCCCCAGAGCCTGACGCATGAGCAGAAGCTGAACAGAATGACGACATCACCACAGCAGCTGAAATGATATCAAGATGAGGAATATCATTTCCTATCTCGTATTATCGCGAGAGATGAAAAATGATATCATTTTGACTGAAGAGTGAGCATCAGAGCCAACAATGGAAGCATATGGATTCACCCCCACGGAAAAAATCCAAAGCCGTACACGCGTGCTCCGGGAAAGTCATGACAACCTTTTCCTTGCCCGCAAGGACCCGCTGCTCATTGCCTTTTTGGAACACGGCAGCACAATTAACGAAAAACAGTACGTGAATACTTTGCAGAAAGCTCACCATCAAGTCCAAACTCCCAGAAATGTTGAAAGACGGCATTATTCCCACCCACATGTTGACAAGTTCGTGACGCCTACGCTCCAGAAGTTTCACTGGGAAGCCCCTACACATCCTCCATACAGTTGAAATCTCTGCCCACACGATTTTTATGGTTTTGGAAAAGCCACGAAGAAAAACATATGCTTCGGACGAAGAGGTGCACTCCTGATTACATCATGGCTCTGTAGGCAGTCGCAAACATTTTTCCATGAAGGCATTAGCCGCCTTGTCTCACAGTGGGATAAATGTGTTAACAGTATGGCGATTTCTTTTGAAATAATAAACAGTTTACTTAATTTTTGCCATCTGTCTCGTTTTAATTTCACTGCCCCTTATGTTTTAGAATTATTTATATAAGATGTGGACAGGTAAGTCATACTTGGCTGCTCGTGGACCATCTTGTACCTTGAAACAGAAGAAGGTCTTTTACCAGTGAACATGCGATAATTGCAAATGAACTGAGTTTCTTTAATGTCTTAACAGTTTTACCTGTCCTGAAGCCGGCCGCGGTGGTCTCGCGGTTGAGGCGCTCAGTCCGGAACCGCGCGACTGCTACGGTCGTAGGTTCGAATCCTGCCTCGGGCATGGATGTGTGTGATGTCCTTAGGTTAGTTAGGTTTAAGTAGTTCTCAGTTCTAGGGGACTGATGACCACAGATGTTAAGTCCCATAGTGCTCAGAGCCATTTGAACCATTTTTTTGAACCTGTCCTGAAAAATGGAAATTTGTGTTAGTTTGCAACAGTTTCTACTTCAAAATGCATTGAACTTTTATGTGGTTTTTATTATAATTCTGCTTATTTTGATTTTCCTTACTGATTATTGGTGTGCAGTAGAGTAACAATGTAGCAGGTGTACTATCATATAGAGTATTGAGAAGATTTTCTCGACTGCAACGCTTTTAAATTACAGTCGAATATTTTTTCCCAGGTACATGATAATGTTGTGCTTTGCAACATGTTTCCACATTTCTAAAAACGTTACCTTTCCGCAGTAATTTCTTGTGTTTTCAGAAAAAGACTGCAGCACAAACATGTCAACCCATCACTTAAAAATGGAATAAGAACATATTATTTATTAAGCTTCTAGTACAGCATTAGTTACAGGAGAAATCTACAAAGTTTACCAAGGTACAACGCTCTCCTCTACTGCAAGAGTATTTGTGATGAAACTTTCTGGCAGATCAAAACTGTGTGCTGGACCGAGACTCGAACTCCCGAGTTCGAGTCCCGGTCCGGCACACAGTTTTAATCTGCCAGGAAGTTTCATATCAGCGCACACTCCGCTGCAGAGTGAAAATCTCATTCCAGTATTTGTGATCCTGTCAGGTTGGTGTGAAGAAAGACATCTAAGCAATTCAGAGGCGTACAGCTAGATTTTTTAGCGTCAGATTCGATCAACAAGCGAGTATTGCGGAAATGCTTCGTAAACTCAAATGAAGTCGCTGGACAAAAGAAGACGTTCTTTTCACGAAACGCTATTGCGCAAGTTTAGAGACAGATTGCGGAAAGATCTTACTGCCACTAACATATATCTTGCGTAACGACTGCGAAGACAAGATAAAAGAAATCAAGCTCGTGCGGGAGCACACAGACAGTCGTTTTTCCCTTGCTCGATTTGCGAGTACAACAGGAAAGGGAATAACTAGCAGTAGCACAAAGTACCCTATGCCATGCACCGCATGGTGGCTTATGAGTATGTATGTAGATTTAGACTTGCCAATTCGACTCTAGGTAGCTTAAGAAATTCTTATGATTAGTATTTAGCAGGGAAGCGGAGATGATGTGGTGCCTGAGTTCCCGATCTCTAAACTTCGCATCAGTGTCCTGGTTTAAGTTCCAAACATCTCCACAGCATCTCGAGGATTTCAACCTCTCCTCTATCACATCATCAATAGATGGATGACACTAAAACTCAACACACATTCGTCACAGCTATCCACAATGGACGGATGTATCTAGGGGACAGCAATCGTACTCCACTTCGCACTCCACTTTAGAAAAGTTCGGGGTAGCGTAGGCGATAAAAATTCTCATGTTCCTTCCTGCATTGTTCTACAGTACGTACTGTTTGTCCGACGTTAAGAATGGCCACAAGAATGGTCACAAGGTATCTTGTACACTCCAGGTGTTCCGAGACCTGCTGGTCTCAGAAATTGCTGAATTGTTTCGGTGGCCTCAAGACCGATATGATTTTGTGTCTTTTCAGGCTCGAAGCTTACCTTGGCCACAGAATGACAAAACAGCAAGTTTCTTTTGCTCTTTTGCTGGTCGGCTTCGGTGGTCTTATTATGATTCTCACTTGAGATCACGTAATTTATTTGGTGAATGTTGTAGGCGTTTCTCCTGAAGACCTTGCGCAGGTGTCTCAGCTCATGGGGCAGATTATTGGTGTTTTATATTTTTCTCGCACGGTGTGTCAATTTTTATAATACATTGCACTTCTCTTCCGGGCGGTAATAGCTCGTGGTGCGAGTAGGTTTGCCGGCCGGTGTGGCCGAGCGGTTCTAGGCGCGTCAGTCTGGAACCGCGCGACCGCTACGGTTGCAGGTTCGAATCCTGCCTCGGGCATGGATGTGTGTGATGTCCTTAGGATAGTTAGGTTTAAGTAGTTCTAAGTTCTAGGGGACTGATGACCTTCGCTTTTAAGTCCCATAGTGCTCAGAGCCATTTCAACCATTTTGCGAGTAGGTTATCTATAGACGCTGTAGCCAAGGCATCCATTTAGTTAGCGGTGGACGAGGATCTGGAGGAAAGACCATGATTTGCCTCTTTATACTTCCATGATAACTGGATATTAGTGTTAATGCTGCCGAGATGTTCCAAGAATTCGTCGAAATTTTTCCGACCGTGGTGCCAAATCACGAACGTGTCACGAAAGAATCGGAAGAACAGAGCAATGTCGATAGAAGGTAGATTTCAAGTGGTGGTGATAAAATCTTATTTCCACTCAGCAATTTCTTACAACAGATCGAAACAGCCTCATCGGACACAGCTCTTCTAGAGAGAGGGAGGGAGAGAGAGAGAGAGAGAGAGAGAGAGAGAGAGAGAAATGGTTTTGTTCCATTCAATAGAAGCAGTTGATATGATGAATGATGAGCTTGGGGATTAAATAAGTTACGTAAACATGTTGGTCATTATTTTATCGATCACTAGTGACTACACGGCTAGTTGAAAAGAGGTCACTAATGTCTCATCGCCCAAAAACTAATTTCAGCATAGCCGTTAAGTGAAACATGTCGCTCTACCGAACTCACTGGATTTCCATGTGCGTGTTTAATGCATTTTGTATGAAACAGGAACATAGCAACTCACTGCACAGCGAACTAGTTCTTACTAAAGTGGTCACGGGGAACTTGAGGATCTCAGTGAAAATAATCAGTTAAACACAAACAGCGACGCGGTATTTTGGTAGCCCGCTTTATACTCACGTGACTGTATTTTTCATATCTTTTTTAGTGAATTTACGGACCTCCTTGATTTTTAACTACCTGTATCCTATGTAGCAGTCATTGGGAAGAGTTTGTAACTCATTTCTAAACATCGATGAACGAGAAGTTTTTATCACCAGTCTTCGTATGCAAGAAGCGGTGGCACTCTAAGAGAACTTCACAGCTGCAGAAAGTTGTTGGAACTACAATAATCGGCGCTGCTTAATCCTCGCCACCCCCCTCCTCCCCTCGATTCACTTCCGACACGAAATTAGCTGATAATGAGATCGCTTCACCGCTCTTTTGGGAAGGACAGGCGGTCTGAATGTAGAGGGACAATTTTTTTGGTAGGAAGCTACAAAAAAAGGCGGCAGATCGCGTGTCGAAAAGCGAGTGTTTATAAGACCATTAGAAGCAATCTCGCTGTCACCCCTCATTACTACCCCCGGCTTACGGCAAGAGAGACGTAATTCTTTTAAGGGCGCGGTGCCGGGGACGGCAGAGAGCTATTACCTGAGGACTTCCTAATAGCCCTGGCCCGTCGTGGCGTGGCGTGCATAGCGCGCCCAATTAGAACTGAAGCCCAGGCCCCTTGCAGGGCTCGGCTGGCCGCGTAATTTGCTTCTCTCTTCCCCCTTCCGCGGCGTCATTCCGGCCTTCCGTGAAGAAAAAGTCTCGTAATTGGCACACGAAGGAGACACGAAGGAAAGTTGGGATGAAATCGGACAAAAGGAAGGATCCACAGTGTGAGGGGGAGGGGGGAGAGGGAAGGGGAGGGAACGAAACAGGAACTTAAAATCCTGACTGCATGGAAAGAGAGTGGAAATGTCTGTGACAGTCGATTTTAGTGCTCTTAGCGTAGTAAGTGATCGCACCCTCACTATCACTGCATTTGGATACGAAAATAAGAGGGTTGCTGTTAGTATAGTAATAGTACAGTACAGGCAGCTGTGAAATTACACCCGAACAAGCCTTGGACGGCCGAATGGTACCGACCGACCGCCGTTTCACCCTCAAATATAGGAGTCAATGGATGCGGATACGGAGGGGCATGTTCTCAGCGCACCGCTCTCTTGGCCGTTGTCAGTTTTCGTGACCGGAGACGCTCCTTCCCAGTAAAGTAGCTCCTGAAATGGCCTCACAAAGGCGGAGAGCACACCGTTTGCCAACAGCGCTCGGCAGACCCCAGACGGCACCTATCCAAATGCTACCCACGTCCTTCAGCGATTAACTTGGATGATGTGACGGGTTATACCACTGACCGGTTATACCACTGTATTGGCAAGAGCTCTGATCTGCCAAACCAGGTAGAAGACATTAAATTACACACTGAGGTGACAAAAGTCATTGGATACATCCTAACATCGTATCGGAACTAGTTTTTCCCAGCACAGTGCAGCAGCTTGACGTGGCATGGACTTAACAACCCGTTGAAGCATCCTACAAATATACTGAGCCATGCTGTCTCTACAGCCGTCCGTAATTGAGTGTGTTGCTGGTGCCGGATTTTGTATACGAACTGACCTCTCGATTATGTTTCATAAATGTTTAATGGGATTCATGTCGGGCGACATAGGTGGCCAAATCATTTGCTCGAATTGTCCAGAACGTCATTCAAACCAATCAAGAACATTTACGGCCCGGTGATATAGTTCATTGTCATCCATAAAAATTCCATTGTTATTTGGGAACATGAAGTCCAGGAATGGCTGCAAATGGTCCATAAAAATTCCATTGTTATTTGGAAACACGAAGTCCAGGAATGGCCGCAAATGGTCTCCAAATAGCCAGGCATAACCATTTCCAGTCAATGATCGGTTCAGCTGGACCAAAGGACCCAGTCCATTTCGTGTAAACACATCCCTCACCATTACGGAGTAACCACCAACTTCCGCAGTGCCTTGTTGATGACTTGTATCCATGGCTTCGTGTGGTCTGCGCCACACTGGAAAACTACCATTATCTCTTACCCACTGAAATCAGGACTCATCTGACCAGACCACGGTTTTCCTGCCGTCTAGGGCCCAACCGAAATGGTCACTAGCGCAGGAGAGGCGCTGCAGTCAACGTCGTGCTGTTAGCAAAGCCACTAACGTCGGTCGTTTGCTGTCATAACCCATTAATTCCCCATTTCGCCACACTGTCCTAAGGTATACATTCGTCGTACGTTCCACTTTGATTTCTGTGGTTATTTCTCGCACTGTTGCCTGTCTCGTAGCACTGACAACTCTACGCGAACAGTGCCGCTCTCGGTCGTTAAGTGAAGACCGTCGGCCACTGCTTTGTCTGTGATGAGAGGTAATGCCTGAAATTTGGTATTATCGAAATATTCTTGGCGGTGTGGATCTCGGAATATTGAATTCTCTAACAATTTCCAGAATGGAATGTCCCATGCATCTAGCTCCAACTACTATTCCGCGTTTAAAGTCTATTAACTCCCGCTGTGCGGCTATAATCACGCCGGGAATCTTTTCATATGACTCACCTGATTAAAAATGACGGTTCCGCCACAGCACAGCCCTTTTATATCTTGTGTACGCCATACTACAGCCATTTCAATATGTGCAAATTGCTATCACCTCAGTGTAGTAGTAGTAGTAGTAGTCTATGCACAAATCAAATGAGAAGTAGAAGAGGCAAAATAATTTTACAAAGGAAAAGAATGACAAGGATTTAGCGTCCGGTCGATGACGAGGGCATTAGAGGCGAAGCGGAAGCTAGGCTGGCGGGCAACACTGGGAATGAAATAGGCCGTGTTCTTGTAACAGGAATCAACCAGCATTTGCACTGAGTGATTTAGGGAAACAGTGGAAAACCTGAATCTGGATGGCAGGACGAGGGTTTGAATCGTCGTCCTGTCCAAAGCGAGTCCAACGTGATGATCAAAAAATGTTCAAATTTGTGTGAAATCTTATGGGACTTAACTGCTAAGGTCATCAGTCACTAAGCTTACACACTACTTAAGCTATATTATCCTAAGGACAAACACACACACCCATGTCCGAGGGAGGACTCGAACCTCCGCCGGGACCAGCCGGACAGTCCATGACTGCAGCGCCCAAGACCGCTCGGCTAACCCCGCGCGGCACCAACGTGATGATCAACGCACCATCTCATTCGATAGGAAGAAGAAGAAGAACAAGCTTCAATAGCAGCAAACTCACTATTAAAAATAATTATTTAATCCCAAAAAGGGAAATTAATGACAGAATCTGGAAAACAGTGATGAACAGACTATCTGACTACATCGGAACAACACAGAGTGTCCAGAAAGTAATGTGGTTTAGTGGAATGTTGTAACAGTTTAATTTAACAAGTCTGGAGCAATGGAAGCAGTAGTCTCTTCAGTTCCATATCTCAACTCTGGCAAATCATTAGATTGTGGCGGAACGCAGAGATGATTTTTTGTAACGCCCCAAAGGAAGAAAATCGCATGACATGAGGTCGCGTGAACGGGATGCTCAGCAGATACGAGGTCTGTCGTGTTGACCGTTACAGTCATTGCAATGGTCACAGAGTTCGACGTTCAACGATTCTAGAATGACGAGGTGACAATGGGGAGGGGCTAGATCTTGTCACAAAATAAAGTTTTCAGGTTCACCTTCTAATTGGGGAAAGAGTCATTCTTGCAACATGTCCAGATAAATCACTCCTGTTATGGCAGTACGAAGTCGGGTCACAGCACAGAAAGCGCTTAATTGTGGGGAATCTCTTTGGTACAGTATGAGCTGATGAGGATTTTTGACCCCCAGATACGAACATTAAGGGTATTACAACTCAAATGGAAAGTTGCCTCGTCAATGAACTAGAAGGTCATCTTACCGCTGTAACAATTCACTTCAAAAGTTACGATGTACGCCAAAGTCATCTGTTCTTAAAGCATGTACTAATTGTAACGGGTAACGACGCACATGTAAACGGTAAACGTTTTCTTAACAAGTTCCACACTGCAGTATTTGGCAGCTGAAGTTCAGGACTTGCTTCCCTAATAGACTTCATAGGACTAAGAAGGTCTTTTCTAACGTGATATACTGCGAATTATGGATGAAGGGCACCAGACAGATTCCATATTTCTAGATTTCTGGAAAACATTTGACACGGTGTTTCACTGCAAAATTAATGAATGTATGATGCATGGGGGCTTAATTAAATATAATGAAAATACTTTTTAAATTTTTAGTAGCTGTAAGTCCGATTACGCTGTGTCTCGTAATCGGTTGGGCCTGACTAGTATTATTACGCTATCTGACTGCAAAGAACAACAACAAAGAATGAAATGAAAATTTTCGTTAACACAATTAATTAATTAAGTCCCCAGCAACTATGAAACCTACGAAACCAAAGCACAAGTATAACTGTTCTGTATGTGGAAGTATGACTCAACGCACATCTGGCACGGTTCTTCTTCAACAAGACAAGAACCTCTAAACACCAATCACACCGACGTGATAAAAGAAAACCAGAAACACGATAACTGCGTAAGGAAAGCAGAACCACACTCTAATACAAGAACACACGCCAGATGCTTTGTTGACTGAACCTGTAATGACGCATTATTTAGGATACTGAAATTAAAAACAAACGGAGTTAGTTACCTCATTTATATTGATGAAAATCACTCTAATCCTTACATTATATCTCAACCAGAACTCTCCAATATCACATCTCAGCAAGCACTGCCTAATAGCACATCTCAACAAACACTCTCTGCTACAACATCTCAGCACAGACTACCACGAGACCTCGACAGGCACTGACTTCTACGAGCTCTCGACAAGCACTGACTTCTACGAGTTCTCTCCAAGCACTGTGGAGGCGGCAGAATAATACTCTTTGGCGCAATCTCTGGCGCAGTGGCTCAGTGTAGCCACCTTTCAATGAGCATATGGTTCAAATGGCTCTGAGCACTATGGGACTCAACATCTGAGGTCATCAGTCCCCTAGAACTTAGAACTACTGAAACCGAGGCAGGATTCGAACCTGCGACCGTAGCAGTCGCGCGGTTCCGAACTGAAACACCCAGAACCGGTCGGCCACCGCGGCCGGCCCTATGAGCATATGGAATAGACGAGTGTTCCGAAGATTTCTTAAGTAACGGAAAGTCAGTATGTTATCCTTGGCAGCGAATGTTCATCAGACGCAAGGCTGTTGTCAAGAGTGCCCTAAGGAAGTGTGATAGGAACATTATATTATTTTCTATATACTTAAATGAACTTGGGGACAGGGTGGGCAACAGTCTGCGGTTATTTGTTGATGATGCTGTGGTGTACGGTAAGGTGTTCAAGTTTTGTGACTGTAGGAGGATACAAGATGGCTTAGACAAAATTTCTAGTTGGTGTGCTGAATGGCAGCTAACTCTAAATGTAGAAACATGTAAGTCAACATGGATGAGTAGGAAAAACAAACTCGTGATGTTCGGATACAGCAATAGCAGTGCGCTGCTTGACACAGTCACGTCGTGTAAATATCTGGGCGCAATACTGTAATGCACTATAAAGTGGAACGAACATGTGCGGATTGTAGTAGGGGAACGGCGAATGGGCGATTTCGGTTTATTGGAAGGATTTTGGGAAAGTGTGGTTCATCTGCATCTGTTCTTGAGTACTGCTCGAATGTTTGGGATCCGTACCAGTTCGGATTAAAGGAAGACATCGAAGTAATTCAAAGGCGGGATGTTAAATTTATTACCGGTAGGTTTGAACAACACGCAAGTGTTTAACGGATCCTTTCGGAACTCAAACGGGATTCCCTGGAGGGAAGGTGGAATTCTTTTCAAGGAGTACTATGGAGAAAATTTAGGGACCTGGCATTTTTCGCTGACAGCAGGACGACTCTACTGGAACAAACATTCCGCATAAGGACCACGAAGGTAAGATACGAGAAACGAGGGCTCATACGGAGGCACATAGGCAATCGTTTTTCCTGCTTTCTACTTGTGACTGAAACAGGAAAGGAAATGACTAGCAGTGGTACAGGGTACCCTCCGCTAAGCACCGTAAGGTGGCTAGCGGAATATATATGTAGATACACTATGTGATCAAAAGTATGCGGACACCTAGCTGAAAATGGTTTACAAGTTCGATAATGCTAGAATTCAATATGGTGTTGACCCACCCCTAGCTTCCATTCTCGCAGTCATACTTTTAATGAGGTGCTGGAAGGTAACTTGCGGAATGGCAGCCCATTCTTCACGGAGTGCAGCACTGAGGAGAGGTATCGATGTCGGTCAGTGGGGCCTGGCACGAAGTCGGCCTTCCAAAACGTCCCAAAGGTGTTCTATAGGATTCAGGTCAGGACTTTGTGCAGGCCAGTCCATTACAGAGCTGTTATTGTCGTGTAGCCACTCCACCATAGGCCATGCATTATGAACAGGTGCTCAATTGTGTTGAAAGATGCAGTCGCCAACCCCGAATTGCTCTTCAAGAGTGGGAAGCAAGAGGGTGCTTACAACATCAACGTAGGCCTGTGCTGTGATAGTGCCATGCAAAACAACAAGGGTTGCAAGACCCCTCCATGAAAAAAACGACCACGCCATAACACCACCGCCTCCGAATTATACTGTTGGCACTACACACGCTGGCAGATGACGTTCACCGGGAATTCGCCATACCCACGCCCTGCCATCGGACCGCCACATTGTGTACCGCGTTTCGTCACTCCGCACAACGTTTTCCCACAGTTCAATCCTCCAGTGTTTACGCTACTTACACCAAGGGAGGCGTCGTTTGGCATTTACCGGCATGATGTGTGGCTTATGAGCAGCTGTTCGACCATGAAATCGAAGTTTTCTCACCTCCCGCCTAACTGTCATAGTACTTGCAACGGATTCTGATGCAGTTTGGAATTCCTATGTGATGGTTGGATAGACTCATTACACATTACGACCCTCTTCAACTGTCGGGGTTCTCTGACACCCAAGAGACGAGATCGGCCTGTACGGTTTTGTGCTGTAAGTGTCCCTTCACGTTTCAACTTCACTATCACATCGGAAACAGTAGACCTAGGGATGTTTAGGAGTGTGGAGATCGCGCGCAGAGACGTATGAGACAAGTTGACACCCAATCAGCTGACCACGTTCGAAGTCCGTGAGTCCGGCGGAGCGCCCCATTTGGCTCTCTCACGATGTCTAATGACTACTGAGGTCGCTGATAAGGAGTACCTGGCAGTAGGTGGCAGCACAATGTGTCTAATATGAAAAATATATGTTTTTGGGGGTGTCCGGATACTTTTGATCACATAGTGTATGAAGATAATATGATCTGACACCGCGAACATCCCCTGCAGACACTTTTGGTCGTACTATACTTTTCCCTTTACACACACATCCAGTCGTTTTGTATGGAGGTTCTTCCCACACAGGGTATCACAATTAAAGTTTGAACGGAAATTACAGATTCAGTTTTAGCGAACTGCAGAACACTAAACCCTTTACGCTCAGGAATCGCAAATTTACGTACGTGGCGCTGCAAGCGAGAAAACGGCAAAGCAGTCCTCGCGCATGTGCTTGTCTAAAACTGTTTAAGTAACTCTTTAATAATGACCTTGAATCAACACTCTACAACACTTACATTCGATTCTATTAAAATTTGTAACTGGAGCGTTCTTTTATGGAAACCCTGCACTTTAATTTAAATGGAAAACCACGGAGATACTTTTGTGCCTTGTATAATTAAACAATTGATAGAGCTATTACCCCATAAATATATTAACATACATAGAGTGTTAAACAACTAAATATACAAAATTTTAGAGAGTTTATGGAAGATAAAAACAAACACTTTTTTATGTGACATAAATGTTACACATGCACCGTTTTTCGCTCGAGGTCCATGAAGGTTTCTACGCTAATTACGTTGAGAGACGGTGTCTCCTCGGAGTCTTTCGCGGCGGAATCTCTGAATAAATTCTCGGCTTTCAAGCCACGTCAGTTGAAGTAACAGTCTCGAGCTTTCGATAGCTATCTGCGGCAGCGACGTCGGGAGTAAAACCACTGAGTGCGGTTTTACGCTTATATAGCCACCATTATACAGCCACCATTATATATTAACATACACAGAGTGTTAAACAACTAAATATACAAAATTTTAGAGAGTTTATTGAAGATAAAAACAAACACGCACGCATGGAAGGTGACCTGGCAGTTCATGGCAGCTTCGGTCCGCCGCGGGACCGAGTGAGGTCAGGTGGAGGCCGGCGCTCCCGCATCCCTACAAGCGTCAAGCAACTCTAGTTGCTTCCTTTCGACATTCAGATCCCGCCCCCACGCCATACTAAGTCTGTACCCTGGTCTCTGTTAAAATTGTTGCTTTTCGTTCTAATCTCAGCTGCTGCTTTATAAAAGAATCCCAGGATGTTGACGCACGAGCCAAGACCCTCTGGTTTTCAAACTGTATTTTTTGCCCCTTTTTCCAGGCAATGCTCAGCTATGGCCGCCTTGTCAAGTTGCCTCCCTTGAATATGTTGCTTGTGCTCGGTGCAACGCTCTGCAGCTGTGCGAATTGTATGAACTGTATAGATGCTGCCGCATTAGCAAGGGACACAATGCACACCAGGCACACAAGTAGCTATGTCGTCTTTAACAGGGAGCAGCATATCTCGAATCTTTGGGGCGGGCCAGAACGCTGGTCTTAGTTCATGATTGTGTGGCACACGTCCTAACTTGCTGCTCGTTGCCCCACAGTATGAAAGGAAACCAGCCGGCTTGGCCTCTTCTACCTACTCACAAGGTGTCCTTCTTCGGTGGCATCTGAAAGCATTCGCAGTGTCTTTTGGGCTATAGCCGTTCTCCATGAACACGTGTCTCAGGTGCTGCAATTCTAACTGTGTATTAACGTGTTCAGGACCGCTTTCTTGTGTTTAGGGTGGTGGAAAATATCTGCGTTCAAATATCGATCATGGGCACCAGTTTCCTGTATACTGATGACCAAGTCGGCCTCCTGCCTTCTGCTCTACTAAAACATCCAGGAATGGTAGCTTGATATCATTCTCAACCACGATGGTAAAATTAAGGTTGGGATGAGCAGTGGGACAAAGTATGTGTCACCCCACATTCCTCTGTTTCCAAATTTATTCAAGATGGCGGAGCTGACGTCATCAAAGATGGCGGCCTGTAGACTAGGCAACAGCGCATGACATCATCCAAGATGGCGACCATGACGTCATGACGCATGTACCAATATTCAAGATAGCTGGACCCAGTGTATCCACCACATGGTGTAAGATTGTACACTTGGCCTACCTCCACTAACCTAATCCCCTCCCCAATAAAAATCGCGCGAAGTTCAAATTCCAACATGATAATGTGGCACACCTAAGATAATGGCGGGAAGATACATCACTTGCGCTTACGCTACCAACCTAAGAAAATTGTGTGAAAGAAAGGACACTTGTACTAACCTCAGCCACCCGACCGCCACTTCCTCCTACGAACTGGCGCCAAGTTTGAATTCTGGCAGTAAAGGAAGGTCACTTCTGGTTTCGCTACCAATGTAAGAAAATTGTTGCAAACAAAGCTCACCACCACCACTAACGTAAGTCACCAGGCCGCCACCTCTTCCTAGGGGTTGCTGGTAAAAGGACTCAGCCTGCACTAGGCTGATGGAGAGAGGAAGGAATGTACTTTATTTATTTGGGGGCAATTTATTTGTGGATCGAGTATATTTTCCACAGAACACACGCCCTGACATGTCCCTCAGCATACAAACCTGCAAACTACTCCGACATAACTCGTGTATAAGACTCTACACACACATATACGCTTGCTAATTGTAAACAGTAAAAAATAACCCATTGCACAGCCTACAGACATGCGAACCACTCCTAAATAATTCAATACATTTACGACCATATAGCCAAACAACTCTTAAATAATAATAATCCATCTAAAACACTCTGCCTGCTAATCGTCAACTCTCGAAATCATACACCAGCCTTTATTTAAAGAATTAGAGGCAGCACCACCACCCAGTGTATTCGCCACTGATTCCAGAGCCCAACTGGCTTAGTTCATATCTGTGCCACTAGAGGACGCTGTAGTGACGTCAGCTGATGACGCAAGTACCGTAATCTAAGATTTCGCCACCTACTGCGTTCACCACGAGCTCCAGACCCCAACTGTCTTAGTACAGTCCGTCGCCATCAGAGGACGCCTCCGTGACACCAGCTGATGGCCCGAGTACGTTTATCCCTGATGGCGGCAAACAGTGTGTTCTCCACGAGGTCTAGTACTCAGTACCACCAGCAGAGGACGTTGTCATCTTTTTCGTGATGTAAAGCAAGATGGTGAGGGAAAATGGTGTGAAAACCATTCAGCCTGCTCTGGGCTGCTGCGGGGAGTAAGATTGGAGTGCACTCTATTTATTTTCAAACAGCTTATTTATGTTGAGGTGACTGGATACAGTCGAGTGCAGCGCTATATTACACGTCCCGATCAATGCATTTGGGCTAGGTGATGGCATCTAAGCTACATTTACAATCAATTTTAGAACACAGAACGAGATGTTATGTCATGATCGCATATATAGATCTGACCTCAAATAGAAAGAATTGCGAAAAGTGACCAGGGAATGGGTATACATTGACTGATGCGGTGAAATTGAGGAAGTACTTTGCTATCTTCTGGCGCCGAACAAATTGTATGGTGAAGAGATGAGTGCGACAATATAAGGAAGGGCATGATCAAGTGCATGACGAAAAACGAACTACACGTCCATTTGTGGTTTCTGGTGAACTGGTTACTGTAGTCGAAGGAATGACTAAGAAGAACAGTAGGTTTACGATTAATGCTGTTGCTCGTCAACCTCCAAGAATTTCACGAACAATAATTTAAGAGACTGTCACTGAAAAACTGGGTTTTCATAAACTTTGCACTCGTTGGGTGCCTAAACTTCTTAGGACAACAAGTGGCAACATTCTATTACGAAGGAATACATAAATTTATACTACACTATGAGAAATACCTGGAAAATTACATGGGCTATTTTGAAAAGTAGTGTAAATGTTAAAGATTTTTGTAAAATAAATTTATTTATCGGTATTCGATGCCCTTTTTTACTACTAAACGGACTTACTTTCCGAGCTACCCTCATAAGTCCCAAATGATGTGGAATTTGGTTTTCTAAGGCTTAGGTTCGTTGTGTCTTCGAAAACTGTGTCACACAATCCTTGCCTGCCATCTTTTTCTCTGTGTTCAATGGATGTGGTAAATTATTCCGCTCAGCAATCTGAAATGTCATGTGGCAAAAATCATCTGCTAATACGCCATAATAATTTCGTCCCATGTCAAAAATATCATGAAGGAGTTATTCTCCTTCGTCTTGGTTAAATACACACATGAAGTTCCCAAAAAACTTCTTGTAGCTAGTAGAATCACTGTTTCTTTTAAAAACTCTTCTTTTAAGTGTGTTTCTTGAGACAGTGAAAATGATTGCTGTAGTGATTTTCTCAAATAATTCTGTGGCATCTTAACATACACCTGCAATAAGAGAACACAGCTTTTTACCAACTTGTTAAAGCACTAATGAATTAGCATACTTATTTTATGAACTACTCTTTTCTTACTATCGATTCCGTTGCCTTGAAACAAGGTACATAAATTGCAAAATATAATAGTCAGTCAAATGAAAGCGAGACAGATGGGACGAAAGTAAGCAAACTATTTTTTCAAAGACAATTGCCGTAAATGTTATTACATTTATCCCACTGCGCGACAACACGATCAATGACTTCATGAAAAAATGTTTGCGGTTGCCTAAGGAACCATGATTGCCCCCAGGCGTGCGCCTCCTCACCCGAAGCAAATCTACGGCCACGAATGTCTTTCTTCAGGGCTCCGAAGGTGGTAGTCGCATGGGGAAGGTTCAGAACTGTATGAAGAACGAGTACAGGCTTCCAAGCGAAACTTCTGCAATACAGCCGCAACAACTTGGCAATATGTGGGCGGACAAACTGGTTTTGTAGGCAACCGCAAACATTTTTCCATCAAGGTATTGACTGTCTTGTCTCACGGTGGGATAAATGTGTTGACAACTAAGACGATTACTTTTGAAATAATGAACAGTTTATTTACTTTTCCCATCTGATTCTTTTTTATTCTTTTTTATTTTATTTGGCTGCCTCTTACGGATGCTCAGGCACTGTGGCTACTTTGTCTCGATAGGAGCCAGGCCACCATGTCCGACTGGACGCCACTACGCTTACTATTGTCTGATCACGAACTAGGCAATTCATAAACAAGTGGTTTCGAAGACTAAAATACAATAATGTTTTACTATCACTGTAGCAATTAACTATCCAAATGAATTTGCCATTTGCCTAACATCAGACGTAGATAAAACACAAAACATTGCATTGCAGAGGAGCGTGCACAACTACAGCCTCGAAACTCGCTAACAAAAACAAAGAACTCTCTTCGAATAGTTTTAAACGTTCGCTACTAGGGTGCGACAGTCTCCAAGAGAATGAAATGAGGTGGTCACTTTACCTCTCCTGGCGCTGTCAACGCTAGGCTCCCTCAACAACACTACAGGGTCATGTAGAAACACACTGTGCATGGAACATTACAGCATAAAAATTTTGCACATTCCAGTCATTCCTGCTTTCATTATTGTTGTATAACCTGTGGCACTACTTATTGTTAGTGGAAAAAAACTAAAGATCTTCAAACTTCTGATTACTCTACAAATGAGTTAATGTGTTAAATATTTGACTTTAAGCATGTTATTTAAGCGATAAGAAGCTTATAAAAGGTTTGGAATTATGTTTAATGTTTGTTGGAAGTCGCCAAGCGCTCTCATAATCAAATACTGGATGACTACATTGTGAGTAATTTGTGCTCCGCTTTCACGAATCTCAATGTTCATAACGTCACATTTCTTGAATCATGGGGCGTACAATGATATAATTTTGAAGGTACATTTGGTGCTGTATGTAGGCACAATCCACAAAATGCGTTACGAATACAGTTAGTAGGAAAGAAGCATTAGATTAAAACGTAATTTTTGATGTGTCAGTTTTATTGCGTGAACTGCAAAAATGTAATAAGCGAATTTTTTTTCTTTCGTCATCTTTTTCTGGGAAGCGGAGGGAGGGGGAAGGTGTCAGCGATAAAAAGTTTCGCGAAGGTTTGAAATTGCGTGTGAGGATTGTTGCAATTCACCAAGTACTCTCATTTTCATATACAAATGGCTCTGAGCACTATGGGACTTAACTGCTGTGGTCATCAGTCCCCTAGAACTTAGAACTACTTAAACCTAACTAACCTAAGGACATCACAAACACCCATGCCCGAGGCAGGATTCGAACCTGCCATCGCTGCGGTCGCGCGGTTCCAGACTGTAGCGCCTAGAACCGCTCGGCCACTCCGGCCGGCTTTTCATGTACAGAATGAATATAATTTTGGTGTTTGCACACGGTAAGTTATGCTGACTCAAGACGTACTCGTATACAAAATTTCTAACTGCAAAACTTGTCTTACTGTGTTGAAACTTCCACACAACTTTATACCTGTTAATGAGCAGATTATGTCAGTCTTTTACGTTTCTGAGTTTTGTCACTATTTATATGAAACATTAAAAATCAAATTTTTGTTGTCCTTGGAAGCAGTTACATAGGCAACATTCATCTGCGTCCTGGTATCGGGATAGTCGCTTGTTGTTAATACAGATAATAAGATCTAAAGGAGTTATCAAAGTTTGACAAATGTTTCCTGTATTTGGAACGTATACAGCGTGCTTACCATTTTGCTTAGTATCATTCTTGTTTTTATTTTCTTCTACGTTTTTTCATCCATATTATGTTTGTTTTATTAACTTCGGGTCATTCACACATATAATAATGAACAGCTACTTTTTCACGCAAGTTTATGACGTCATATCTACTCAACTATGTGTCGTGCAACGATATAATGTTGTCGATACGTTCAGTGGTATATATGGTTACTGCCTGCTAAATATGTTACGAATAGAGTCAGCAACGAAGAAGAAATACATTAAAACGTGATTGCTGATGCTGAATTTTTAATGCAGGAAAAGCGAAAAGCGGAAAGGGATGACTTTTTTTCGTTGCATTGTTTTGTGAGGGCAGTCAACGAGAAAAAGTTTCGGAAGGGTTTGAAATTATGTGCAAGGTTTATTTAAAGTTGCTAAGTGCCCTCATTCTCAAATGCTGGATGGATATAGTTCAAGTGTTCACGCACTTTGACTTACCCTGCCTGAAGACATGTATACAGTTTCTAACGTTAATATTTGACATAAACCTCTTAATGATTAGATTATGATAGCATTTTAAATTCGATCAATAATTGATGAAAAGCTGAAAATCAAATTTTTGTTTCCCGTGGAAGTCATTAGACAGGCAACCTGCGACAGGACTGGGTGGCTGGGTGACTGTTTTAGCTATTTAACAGAACAGATGAGGGAAACTGCAGCTATTTGGCTATGGTTTCCATTTCTGTCTGATGGTTTTCATCAGTGGAATCTTAAAAAGTCTGTGTACACTGTTAACTTATGTAAATTGGGATGGCTTGAGAAGTCGTAGACAGCATCCGTGGTTATTAGTGTCCTTTAAATTTTGAAGGCTAGTATATACTTTTATCTGAAGGCCGATAGATCAGCAAAACTGATCGTGTTGTCCTTCTCACACTCACATGTGAATTCGTTCTTAAATTCCGTGTCAGATAACTGTATGATGAATTGGACATCACCTATAGTGTCCCCATAAATGATAATGAATGTATCATCCATATACCTTTTGTAGAACTGGATCTTTTCCACAGTACGGAATGTTTTATAATAATGACTACGATAAACTGACCTGTACTAGGCAAACAAACTGCAGAGATGAGGTTTCGATGACAGTGGGAAGACACACTGCTGGCCATTAAAACTGCAACAATATGAAGACATTATCCAAAAAACGTCAGATTGATATGAAGGATACTACATGATTGCGTATGAAATTGATTAGCGTTTCAGGGCAATCGCACACAATACGTAGGAATAACTGCATGTACAATCTGAATCTGTATGTAAGAAACGATTAGTCAGCGGGCTTGTTGTTCAGAAATCGCATTTGCATGTCTGTTGTTTCTGGGAGCATCGTGTCATGCCTCATGTAAGAAGGAGAAATATCGACCACCATGTATCAGAATTCGACAGTGGTAACATGGGGGCCTATCGAAACCGTGGTTTATCGTCCTCTTATATTGCTGCTCACGTTGGTCAGGATCTCACGACAGTCGCGCGAATGTGACATCGACAGCGTCATAACAACACCAAGCAGGATCTTATCAGCACAGAGAGACTAATGATTGACAGGACAGACATATTGTTCGCTCATTCGCGTAGCACGTATAGCTGTGCCACGTACTTTAAATTAGGAAATGAGCTTGTTTGTACACGGACAGTTTGACGACGTGCAGAGCACCACGACTGTCAGCATGGGGAACATAGTTTCGGGTTCTCTTAACACGGCAGCAGGGAGAGGCGCGGCGACTGTGGTCTCCAAAACAACAGCACTTGATGCAGGAATGGCACCATGTCGTCATTTTAGACGAGTCCAGTTTTTGTGTATAGCATCACGATGGACATATCCAGTGTAGAGGCTATGAAAAGAAGGATTGACACCACAGTATTGGGCCAACACCCGGTATTATGGTATGAAGTTCTTTAGGGTATATATACTGTGTGATCAAAAGTATCCGGACACCCCCAAAAAGTACGTTTTTCATATTAGATGCATTGTGCTCCCACCTAGTACCATGTACTCCAAATCAGCTACCTCAGTAATCATTAGACATCGTGAGAAATCAGAATGGGGTATTCCTCGGAACTCACGGACTTCGAACGTGGCCAGGTGATTGGGTGTCACTTGTTTCATACGTCTGTACGTGAGATTTCCACACTCCTAAACTTCGTTAGGTCCACTGTTTCCGATGTGATAGTGAAGTGGAAACGTGAAGGGACTCATACAGAACAAAAGCGTACAGGCCTACATCGTCTGTTGTCTGACAGCGACCGCCGACAGTTGAAGAGGGTCGTAATGTATAATAGGCAGACATCTATCTAGATCATCACTCAGGAATTCCAAGTTGCATCAGGACACACTTCAAGTACTATGACGGTTAGGCAGGAGGTGAGAAAATTTGGATTTCATGGTCGAGCGGCTGCTCATAAGTGAAATATCACGCCGTTAAATGCCAAACGACGCCTCGCTTGGTATAAGGAGCGTAAACATTGGACGATTGAACAATGGAAAAACGTTGTGTGGAGTGACGAATCACGGTACACAATGTGGCCATCCGATGGCAGGGTGTGGGTATGGCAAATGCCGGGTGAACGTCATCTGCCAGCGTGTGTAGTCATCATCATCATGGACAGTTTCCAGCGTGTGTAGTGCTAACAGTAAAATTCGAAGGTGTTATTATGTGGCTGTGTTTTTCATGGGGCGGGCTTCGCCCCATGTTGTTTTGCGTGGCGCTATCGCAGCACAGGCCTACACTGATGTTTTAAGCACCTTCGTGCTTCCCAGCGTTGAAGAGCAATTCGGGGATGGCGACTGCATCTGTTCGTAATGCACGACAATAACATCACTGTAATGGACTGACCTTCACAGAGTCATGACCTAAATCCTATAGATAGAGATTTTGGCGGATAAAATCGCGACCGGCGCGGATATCCGCGGGTCATCTGCGGATAATGAGCAAGGCATCTGCCCAGTACGTATGTTGCAATGTTAGTTGAAAACTTCAAGTCTGTTGACATTCTTGGAATCTTGCAGGGCCGGGTAGAGCGGATGCCTGTTGTCCTCAGCCCCTGGCTACGACCGACGCAGCTGTACCCAGGAGAACTGCGCCTAATCCGTTTCCGCGACCGTGTCTTCTGTGTGGCCTGTGAAGTGCTCTCTGGGTGGCAAACCTGCCCACTGTCTACCATCAGATGGTTAGAGCGTCTGCCATGTAAGCAGGAGATCCAGGGTTCGAGTCCCGGTCGGGGCTCACATTTTCATCTGTCCTCGTTGGCGTATGTCAACGCCTGTAAGCAAGTAAGGGTGTTCATTTCATTGTAATTTCATTCTAACGAGCTGCATGATCACCGATGGTATCTGTTCTTTCGGACATGTCCGAATGAACAGATACCATCCTAGTATATATAAAAAGCAGTTATGTTGTCGCAGAAATGGCACCCTGACAATAACTATGTCATTACATATGATAATTCTAAGTACTACTGTCTATTACTATTAATTACTCATTCAAAACTTAAATATATGCGGATGCGGATAAGGAACTTGCGGATGCGGATTAATTGCCGCGGATGCGGATGCGGTTGCGGATTAGGACCTTGCGGATGCGGTGCGGATGCGGATTGCACTTTTCTTATTCGCGCAGACCTCTACCTATAGAATACCTTTGGGATGTTTTGGAACGCCGACTTCGTGCCAGGCCTCACCTACCGACATCGATACCTCTCCTCAGTGCAGCACTCCATGCAGAATGAGCTGCCATTCCCCAAGAAACCTTCCAGCACCTGATTGAAGGTATGCCTGCGAGAGTGGAAGCTGTCATCAAGGCTGAGGATGGGACAACACCACATTGAATTCCAGCATTACCGATGGAGGGCGCCATGAACCTGTAAGTCATTTTCAGCCACGTGTTCGGATCACATGGTGTAACAGTGCCGTCTCTGGTTAGCACAAATGGTAATTTGAATAGCGGGCACTGTATTTCTGATGTGTTAAGGCTGCTGGCTCTGCCTTATCTTTGAGGTCTCTCTATAGTTTAGTTTCAACAAAATAACACAAGAGTGGATGTTGTCCATGCCATCCTGACGTATCTCTATACAGAGGGTATATAGCTGTTGGCCTGTCCAGCACATACTACAGATTTATAACCCACTGAAAACATCTGGTCATGGGTTGCCAAGAGAGTAGCTCACCACGAATGGCAAGCCAGGATAGAACAACTTACCCGCATCTGTCATCCAACCTTGGTCCGATACGATACCCAGTCAGGTTAGATGACATATCTGTGCACTGGATTTCGCACACTGAATACTAGCAAATCACGTGCAAATCTGATAACGTATTCTTCTTACTGCTACTTAAGAATGCTGAAGATTGGATGGGTAGATCACGCAACTAACGAGGAAGTACAGAATAGAGTTGGAGAGAAGAGGAATTTGTGGCCCAACTTGACTAGAAGAAAGGATCAGTTAGTAGGCCACGTTCTGAAGCATCAAGGGATCACCAATTTAGTACTGGAGTGAAACGTGGAAGGTAAAAATCGTAGAGGGAGACCAAGCGATGAATATTTCTTTAAAGTCAGTACCGCCATTAGACCGTTGTATTCTAATACGACAGTATGCCACTCAGGCAATTTGTAACACTTAAAACACTTTATAATGACACTTTGAAGCTGAAATCACGATTGTGTAAGTGTAAATGTAACACTGTAAATAAACAAAAATCTAATGGCGGTACTGACTTTAAAGAAATATGCTATGACTGTGGCCCCGTATTATGAAAAAATTATTGAGAGATGAATACACTAAGCAGGTTCAGAAGGATGTATGTTGCAGTAGTTACTCGGCGATTAAGAAGCTTGCACAGGATAGAGTAGCATGGAGAGCTGCATCAAACCAGTCTCTGAACTGAAGACCACAACAACAACAACAACAACAACATTCTTCTTACTGTGGTGTATACGCACAACGAGTTGAATTTAGTCACTTGCTATCCCTCCTTGCGTTGAAATTTTAACTGTCAGTAGTGTACAGGGGGTCCATGGAACCATGACACAGTGATAAATTTCAATAATATCGTCTGTAAGTATTGTAGAATGTTGGTTCAAGGTCACAATTAAAGAGTAACTCAAACAGTTTTAGGTAAGTATCTGCACGAGTACTGCTTTGTTGTTTTCCCGCTTGCAGCGCCATATGCACAAAGTGGCGATTCGTGAGCGTAAAACGTTTTGTATTCTGCAGTTTGCTGAAAGTGAATCTGTAATTTCAGTTCAACGTGCGTTTCGTTTAAAGTTTAATTGTGATGAGCCATGTGGCAAAGAAATTCCTCTGGTGGCATGATAGGTTCGAAACGGCCATGTGTGTGGGTAAAGGGAAAAGCGTGGAACGACAAAAAGCGCCTGAAGAGCATGTTGACCATGTCAGACTGTTTGTAGTCATAAGAAATCTTTTCGGTGAGAAAGTCTTGAAATTCAGTTACTAAATGCGACATTGGGGAAGGTGTTAAGAAAAGTTTACACATGTGTCAACACCAGTTACAGTTGGTACACGCTTTAAATCCAGATTATTATGCTGTACTTTATAATTTTGCAAGTGAAGTGTTACAGCGGGAAGAAGACTTTCTTGATCGTGTGCTGTTTAGTGATGAGGCAACTTTTCATCTAAGTGGGAACTTAAATACCCAGAATGCTCCTATCTGTGGGTCAGAATAGCCTCATGAACTTGTACAGCAGACATATTCCGTAAAATTAAAGATGTTGCGAGCTGTGTCCCGTTGTACACTATTGGCCAGTAAAATTGCTACACCACGAAGATGACGTGCTAAAGTCGCGAAATTTAACCGACAGGAAGAAAATGCTGTGATGTGCAAATGATTAGCTTTTCAGAGCATTCACACAAGGTTAGCGCCGGTGGTGACACCTACAACGTGCTGACATGAGGAAAGTTTCCAACCGATTTCTCATACACAAACAGCAGTTGACCGGCGTTGCCTGGTGGAACGTTGTTGTGAGGCCTCGTGTAAGGAGGAGAAACGCGTACCATCACGTTTCCGACTTTGATAAAGGTCGGATTGTAGCCTATCGCGATTGCGGTTTATCGTATCGCGATATAGCTGCTCGCGTTGCTCGAGATCCAATGACTGTTAGCAGAATATGGAATCTGTCGGATCAGGAGGGTAATAAGGAACGCCGTTCTGGATCCCAACGGCCTCGTATCACTAGCAGTCGAAATGACAGGCACCTTATCCGCATGGCTGTAACGGATCGTGCAGCCACGTCTCGATCCCTGAGTCAACAGATGGGGACGTTTGCAAGACAGCAACCATCTGCAAGAACAGTTCGACGACGTTTGCAGCAGCATGGACTATCAGCTCGGAGACGATGGCTGCGGTTACCCTTGACGCTGCATCACAGACAGGAGCACCTGCGATGGTGTACTCAACGACGAACCTGGGTACACGAATGGCAAACGTCATTTTTTCGGATGAATCCAGGTTCTGTTTACAGCATCATGATGGTCGCATCCGTGTTTGGCGACATCGCGGTGAACGCACATTGGAAGCGTGTATTCGTCATCGCCATTCTGACGTATCACCCGGCGTGATGGTATAGGGTGCCATTGGTTACACGTCTCAGTCACCTCTTGTTCGCATTGACGGCACTTTGAACAGTGGATGTTACATTTCAGATGTGTTACGACCCGTCGCTCTACCCTTCATTCGATCCCTGCGAAACCCTACATTCCAGCAGGATAATGCACGACCGCATGTTGCAGGTCCTGTACGGGCCTTTCTGGATACAGAAAATGTTCGACCGCTGCCCTGGCCAGCACATTCTCCTGATCTCTCACCAACTGAAAACGTCTGGTCAATGGTGGCCGAGCAACTAGCTCGTCACAATACGCCAGTCACTACTCTTGATGATCTGTGGTATCGTGTTGAAGCTGCAGGGGCAGCTATACCTGTACACGCCATCCAAGCTCTTTTTGACTCAATGCCCAGGCGTATCAAAGCCGTCATTTCGGCCAGAGGTGGTTGTTCTGGGTACTGATTTCTCAGGATCTATGCACCCAAATTGAGTTCTAGTATAATGTATTTGTCCAATGAATACCCGTTTATCATCTGCATTTCTTCTTGGTGTAGCAATTTTAAAGGCCAGTAGTATAATACGTAGGCTTGTTTGAACATAGTACAGAATGGAATTTCTGTCAGTTTGAAAGTCCACCTGAAAACAGTATTTGGCAACAAGATCGAGCCCATCCCCACTGGCATCTCTCAGGTACGTGAGCGGTTGAAAGTCGAAGTCCCTGACCGTTGAATTGATTGTAATGATCAATATGCACACCGCTCTTTTCTGCTTGCCTCTATGTGCACCTGACGTCACGCCATGCGAGTTTTATTTGTAGGGTTCGTGTCTGCGTTCCGCCGCTACCTAATGATATGTCAGAATTAAGACACACAAATGAAGAAGCTATTGGTCCCAATACTCTGGACTTGTTAACCAGAGTGTGGAAATAATTGGACTTAAGGTTGGATGTGTGCCGTATAACTAAAGGTGCACATATTGAGCATTTGTAAGAAGAAGTAGGTAGGTTTATATTCAATTTGACGTACGACTTGTTGTAAATAGACTAAATAAGACTGTTAAAATATACCACTGAAACTGGGGCATACTTTTATGGACACCTCGTATTATTTTGCCCAGTCCGTATATTACTGATACAGCTGATGAAAGTGCACAAGAAATTGGTCGCTGGCCGATACATTCTGCAACCTCTTTCCCCCCTGCAGAGAAGTTTGCATCAAGTTCGACAAATGGACTGGTGAAGACAGCTTCTTGCGAGTTGGCCACCACCGAGAAATGAAGCGTCCGTCGAGTGGGGGATAAGGGAGCGGCAAGGAGCCCGGCGTCTCAAGACGCTGCCGGTGTGGTGGTGTGTGGGGGGGGGGGGGGCGGTGTTGATGGAGTGGCGCCCTCAGCGGCTGCGACAGGCGCTTAGGCCTGCGGCCGCCCCCGCTGTCATCGCCGGCCGAGCAATTAGCGCTGCCCAGCGGACGGCCACGTGGCTCCCGTCTGCGGCGTCCTCCACTTCTCCGTGGAGCTGAGGACAAAGAACGGCGCTCCCTCCACCAAATCCCAACTCCGTCACCCTCGGCTTGGTTCCAGCACCAGTTAAAGAAAACTACCATACACGTGCATGTGGACACACAAAAACACACACAGAGTCACAAAAACATACAATTAATTTTTTTTTACCTGGTATAGTGGATAACGTTTCTCCAAAAATAGAAAGAAATAAAAAATATTGGTCAGGTGCAAGTAGGATTCCTAACTGAGAGTTCCGTACAGATTCATTAAAGTACGCAGACAGTTAATCCATTCCGAGAACCGAGGATATCAACGATTTTTGCCTGTTATCGCTATTGATACTGGTAACATATCGCTCCCAGGGATTCCAAGACTATCGAGAATGACTGAATATCAATTCTGAAGTTGGATAACAAATGACAAAAGCAATATTTATTTCGTCTGATATAATTACAAATCAATTTTCGGATTTTTTCCTTTGGTTTTAGTGTGATACCTTGCTGCTTTGAAAGATTACCGTCAATGTCAATATGTATATTCCTTATTGTCGTTTCTTGTTACCAATATTAGTTTATTTCCAACAATAAGCAGCTTTCACTCGGTTAATATTCGGCAGAAATCAAACCTCCATTTGGATCGGACTTCCTTAACTCTCCTGCAAAAAGGTGTGCAGTATACTGCTGCATCCATTTTCAATAAGCTGCCACTCGAATTCAAAAATCTTAGCAGTAATCCACGCGCTTTCAAATCGAAACTGAAGAGTTTCCTCATTGGTCACTCATTCTATTCTGTCGAGGAGTTCCTTGAAAAATTAAGCTGATTCTCATTGTATTGCTGATAGCGTTTCCTTAAACTTATGGACTGAGTTTCTTTCAGGTTGATGAAGATTTATTTTTATCTGTTATTACTTTTATGTTGCAAGTTCATGTACTGACACGTTCCATGACCTTGGAGATTTGCTCCTCAATTTCGTCCTACGGAATTTGACATGTAAATAAATAACTAATAAAAAACAAACCTCCTTGCCTAGGGACGCCAGATGAAAGCTGATGTCGTCACGCCGTGAATGAAAATTGCGCAACAGATAACTGGGGAGAGGAGCTACCTAGAGAGCTACCTAGAGAGCGTGCCCTTTCTGTACGATACTAGGCAATGGGGCTGGAGGACTCACACGGTGATGTGTGGGTCCCTGCATTCTATATCTTTTATTTTGAAGGAATTCCTTTAACTTGATTCCTATGTGATTTTTAGGGTATGTTAAAGATTGATGACAATTGATTACCTATTTATTTTAAACATTATCACTCGATTTTACAGCGATTGCAGCAATTGTTCCAGTTTACAGATATTACAATTTGACAACGTATAGCCGGCCGGGGTCGCAGGTTGAAGTCCTGCCTCGGACATGAATGTGTGTGATGTCTTTAGGTTAGTTAGGTTTAAGTAGTTCTAAGTTCTAGGGGACTGATGACGTCAGATGTTAAGTCCCATAGTGCTCAGAGCCATTACAACTTTTAGCTCCGGTATATTATATACTAATCTTCACGCAAATTTCTACAGGCAAGATGGAGTTACGTTGGCCAAATGTATACCACCAAAGTCTCCCAATATTTCACATGGGTCATCCACTATGTGAGGAGGATAACGGGTAAACTGGGGACCAGATACATTATCACAGGGGGTCAAATTTCCGAAATTAAACGAGAACATTCATTTCCTTACACAATCCGAAGCTGGAAATAAAAGAATTAGTGCAAATATTCAAATACCTCTCTTCCACGCGTGAACATCGAGACAGACGTACTGAGGGCATGTCTGCTCACTTACCCGTCTTCTGTAACACTCCCAGTATATCGCGGGCACGCAGAGGTCTTCCTGGGCCCTGGTGGAGGGGATGGTCGAACCACTTGGCCGTGACCAACCTCTCCACCCCAAATCTTCTGACACTGGAACGTCTTTGACTTTTACTTGCCCGTGCTGTCTCTGTCAACCTACCCAGGAGTAAGGTTGGCACTACTATACTACAGAACTACTTTCCAACTAAGATTTGGCTACGCTTTATGGAAAGGTGTGAGGAGGATTAGGAAAGTTCATGGGCAGATTCACATTCACGTACAAGAAATGCATAATACACGACACATATAAATATGTATTATGAAGCCTGACACATTTCTTTCCACCCGTCCACGTGGGCTCTGTTGCACCCGCGGCCGGCCGCGTCGTGCAATAAAATGTGTTTGTATTTCCCGTTGCGAGCGAGCAGTGAAACCTGCTGCTAATGGAGCGGAAACGACTGTACCGTTTCAGCTTGGCATATTTCATGATCCCAGGCCAACAGATCCTGTAGGTTTTGACAACAGTATCGATACATGTGACATTAATGGCGGTATCTTTTCATTGCGGTTACATAAAAGCTTCACTTTTTTACATTGCCAAGGGACCTTAGCACGTAATATGTGACATAAATTGCAACTTGATACGTGTTAACATTCCTGAAGAAAAGAGATTCTGGACAGTCGGAGGGACAGAAAGTGATCCTACAGTCTAAGGGCTTCATTTTGGCGGTTGAGATACGAAACAGTAATAGATCCAGTCTTGTCGACTGCGACCAAAGATTTCGGGATCTTCCTCATTGCTGTAGGAAAATGCGTGCACTGGTAATTACCTTTCATTTATTCCCAATTGCAAACACTTTTGCTCTACTACCAGCTGCTTTCACGGATCTCCGTCGCTCGCGTTACCAACGATAGGTAGCATCATGTCCCATCAGTGCAAAAAAGTTTCGACACTGGGTTAATAAAAATAGAAAAAAGTTAATCAAGTGGTTTTAATGCTTCAGGCATTCTACATAGTCTTGTCCCCTCCCCCTCTCCCCTCAGCAGCGCACTTGAGCACACGCACAGAACATTCGTAAAACTGTGTCAAACTGTCAGAAACGTCCTTATTTGGGTCGTTGTTCAACTCGTGCGTCACATTGGATTGAGCATCGGTTATGTACTCCAAGCGATGAACTTATATTTAAATTTTTCCACCTTGTCGTGTTGTGGTACGCGGGTACTGATTACGTCAAGTCTCGTCACCTGTGACATTTTTTTCCAGAAAAATATTATCCACGATTTTCATTTCAATCAACTCAGAATGTGCCCCCGTGCCGTTGTTTTTGTACGGGAGGCAACGTGTGCGGGACAAACTGTACGCACTTTTGTCTTCTTCAAATCATTCTGGAGATTCTTTTGGACACTTGATTTACAGACGATTTCCCCATTTGCAGCCCATACCTTCTATAGGGTAATCCCCTGCCCGTGTCTGCTCCGCTTATGTACTCTTCTTACCGCGTCACGTGCCGGCAAAGCCACCAGGCGGCATCCAACGTCGGGGTGGGCAGTGATCATAATATTTTGGCTTATCAATGTATAGGAATGAGCAAATAACGATGTCCTCAAACGTTCTAAATCACGTGCCGGGGTAAAGTGTATTGCCCCTACTGACATGAAAACTGTGGACGTCCCTGAACTGAATGAGAAGCAGCGGCTCCTATGTGTGGAAGGCTCCCAATTCCGGGAGAGCGGCCTGCTGATCAGATGACCAGCTGTACCACTTCCGAATGACGCCATGTAGCACAGGATGACACACCGAACGTTCGTCATTGCGTTATTCGCTGGGCCTGGCTACAGAATTGCTTTTTTTTCAAAAAGGCACCATCCTCCGCCCAAGCCCCCTCCCCCTACCCCCTCTCACTTTGGTTCTGGTCTAGATTTCCGACGGGTTTTCCTAGGTTGTGTGGCAAATGACAGAACTGGAAATATCCTCTCAAATATTCCTTTTTGGGACTCACTCTACCTTGCTACCAGATTCTCTAGTTTTTGGCTGAAAAGGACTCGACCACTGTGGCTCAGGACTCGAACAGTGAACAGTATTCCAAGTTAAGGCCATTTCGCACAGTGTTAGAAGCATGCGGATCACAATGTTGTATTCGTGTTGATGATGATGAGTGTGCGTCGACGTAACTTGCTGATATTTTATAATATGAAAGGAACTGGTAAGCCCATTGTGTGGTCGAACACGCAACTATTGATTCATGGTAATGGTCATGGCGTAACAGATTCAAAACTTAAAGGAGTATCAGCAAACATAGTTTAAAGTACCTTGCTTACTCTTCAGAAAAAATTGCATCAGCCAAATGCAGCCCCATTGTGAATACCCTTTCTGAGCATGGGATGACTTAACTTCTGCTCAGAAGAAGCTGCAGATCGCCGTGAATGCACTATCACAACCATAGGTGGAAGCACAAGCGGCGAAAGACACTACTAGCTAGGGCATAGCCACCTATAGTAAACTAACATACACTAACAAGCGACAAACGTCGGCAACACCCTGCATATCAGGAACACTGACTGGTAATTACCAGATGCTATTAGAGCCGACCAACAAGCCACAGCAGGGACACCGACGAGCTCGCCCACTGACGCTCAAACAGTTCGCCAACATCACCCTACACTGTGCACCCGATATATAACCTATCGGACACAAGAACGATAATAAACCTAACTGTTGCAGGTTGCTGACGCTGAACGAGAGCTCTACACCGGCACCCAACGCCAGCCGCCGTGCAACACCACCGCACAACGTCGAAGGCATCGACATGCATGATACCCACTACTAACAAAGCCTACCCTTGTACGACCTATCGCAGGCAGCAAGACTTCCGCTACTGCTCTTACCACCCCACCTAACTATCGCAGAGGTTTCTTTCCCTTGGCCCTTGCCTTGGCACTTTTTTTCCTCTGCCCTTCAAACCGCTACCCTTTGTTCGATTTCGACCCAATCTATCTCCAGATGAGAGCATATTAACGGTTAACCTTAACCAGACGTACGCAAACATCGCAGTACCCACATCCTGCGACACCTCACTTTAGTGAAAACTAACCCTTATGCAGAGATGGCAGTAGACCTATTGGGTTGGCCATCATGCCAGTGTGGGCGTGGAGCGGCTCCACCTCTATTAAAAAACAAAAGTGAATGCTGCCAAGCAATTGGAAGCAGTTCTAAATAAGTGTGTTGGGCTAGCAACCGAGGTACTATCCTTTCCCACACATACTATCGCCCCTTCAGGAAAAACAGGGCCTACCACGACTTGTCTCCTTCACTGTGGGTGTCGTGTCAGTGGCACTTCAAGGGGTATTGTGCGGGAGAGACGGGGTATTAAATCCATACCCTAACCGAGCGGTTTTCAAACTTTTTGGGTCTGTGAGTTAACGAGCATTTCGCTCTCATTTAATTGCATGGCCGAAAGAGACAGCCTTCCAGGAATTGTGAAACGAATCTTGTAGTCCAGGACCGTGTGCCACGAAGAGCGCAGATTCGCCACGAGATGGGGAAATTCGCTGGCGTCTATTGTGCTGAATGAGGCCAGGCTGATCAGGCCTAAGCGCTGTAGTGTGCGAGTTTGATAGACGAGAACCTACGTCATAGGGAAACCCCGTAGGAGCTGTTTGTGCCCAAAGAGATGTAGCAGTGTTAAATATGGCGGAACTAAGATCGGCCATATAGGGAAACATTTATGAAAACTATTTAGTTCTGTAGTAATTCAGGGAATGAAGCCACAATCTACAGTCTTTCTTAAATTTTCATGGTGATCCCAATAAAACTTGTATATTGATCATATATAATAGTTTAGGATTTACTGTTAAAGTGAAAATAACAAGTTTTGTAACAAAGACCTGAATGCTAAAATCTGAACGCTTTAGTTGATCTTAACGGTCGACATTTCAAATAAAAGCACATCATTAAAATGACAAATGTTGTAAATATCAACTCTGTAGCTTTATTTGTTTAAAATATATAGTAAATTTAAATTATCAATATTTTCAGTTAAGTATCAGATCATCATTGCCTCTACACAAAAGACATTGAACGATGACAGCGTCACACCTTATTGAATCATTAGGTAATAGAATATTTGTTGTAAAGTTTAATGTATAACAGTTACTTTTGTTCTTTATTTATTTATCAGAAAGCACATTGGTGCAAGGCTACTCGAGAGCTAGGATGAAGTCGCCAGTGTCGGTGCGGTTGTCTTTGCGACCCTTCTGCACATGTCGAACAAAATAAACGCCACGCCGCTCCAGATTAGCCCAGAGTTCCTCATCAGTTTGCAGGGTGAGGTCCCTATGAAAAATGACTCCCTGGACCATATTCAGAGATTGGTGAGAAGTGATGTACACTGGGACGTTGCCCAAGACGATCACAGGCACGAAGAGCTGCGGATTGGGTGGCAGAAGAAACTTTGATCAACAGGGAGCACGAGCGACTCCACTTCATCAAACTTGTCCTCGATATTTTCCACGAAAAACAATGGCCTTGTGACGCCGAATGTACAGACGACGTAACGGGGAAAAGGCTTCAGCCCAGGACGTTGAGCTTGGCCCTCCTCCCGTGAGGTAGCCAGGGTAGGGAAGGCTGCCAGGTCATACGAGACAGCACTTAAGGATCCTTCACCATTCGAAGAGACGGCCGTGTGAGAACGGCCAGATTTTTGCAGCTTGATACGCTTCATGCGCCAAGCATCCACCCTGATACCACCCACTCCAACCAGGGGCTCTCATCGTGGGCGCCACACAGCCACAGCAACGACCGTCTGGCACGGCGGCCATTGCTGAGAGTTCCGATGCTCCAAGATAAGCAACCACTACTTCGCTTACAAAGTGAGGAAACAGCTCAGGTACCAGTTGATCCCTATGTTGTCAGGGGGCTCAGCCATATGGGCACATAACGGCCCCACCACATGGACTGGCTACACGTGCTGGTGACCTAGCAGGGTGGAAGGGGGCTACAGTGGGGAAGGGAGAAAGGAAGGGGGAGGGGAGAGGAATCCACACCGTAGATGTTAGGAAGGGAGTTCTTCCCCACATGGCTCATACTAAAAACAGCAAATTTTGAAGTGGAGGTTAAATCTCAAGTGGGGACCGAAATGCCAAAAGGGTGAAAGAACCGGCAAAAGGAACAAAAATGCAACCAATACAGGAAACCAGGGGAATAGCCAGGTCGACATAAAGCAGAGCACTGAGAGAGGGGAAGGAGGTGGCAACGGGGAAGGAGCGGGGATAGGGAGGGAGGTGGCGGGTAGAAGGAAAATCAACTAGGGAATGAAGAATGAGCTGCAATAGCTCGGGGCCCCGTGTGCGCCACGCACAAACTCACGAATGAACCGTGAGCCCCCTGGGGGATAAAGCCAGATGAGTTTGAAAGGGATCAAATTGTGACCTTTCACGTAGCGGGATGGCCTTTCGAAGAATTGCCACACGATTTGGACTCACCTCGTCTGTTGTGCAACGATACTGCTATCAGTGGTCACGTAAAGATTCTCACACCAATAGACGAGGTTCTGGACGACCACGCAGCACAGACGCTCGCTCCAGGGTCGTCTTACTGTAAGGGCAGTAGTGGCAGATTGTACAGCTTCCACAGCACAAATAAGAGGGCTTGTGAGCCCAGACGTGTCAGCAGGAACTGTTGCTAACCGGTCGTAAGCAATGGGACTACGGGTACACACACAACTCTCGCCCGTTTTCCACTTCCGCCACAATATCGACGTGCACGGCTTGGTTGGTGCCGACAGGGGATCACTTGGAATTGGGCCCCGTAGTCTTCAACGAAGAAGGCAGATTCCGCTTACACTCAAGTGATGGTCGTTTGCTCGTACGACGCAAATCTGGTGAGCTCTGTCTTTTAGAGTGCATTCGTCCAAGACACACTGGCTCCACTCCAGCCTTATTGTGTGTGGTGCGATAAGATACATCTTTCGTTCACCTTAGTGTTTGTTGAGGAGGCGCTAACCAGCTCTCGGTACCTGCAGAATGTTGTTAGACCCGTTCTTTTGCCATTTTTGCAACAGGAATGTGATGTGTTGCTCCAACAGGATAATGCTCACCCAAACACTGCCCGTGAAAGTCAATGTGCTCTGCAGGACGTGCAGCGACTTTCGTGACCAGCACGATCTCCGGACTTGTCTCCAATCGATCATGAGCGGGATGTGATGGGACGAGAAGTGACTCCTGCAACTTGTCAGCCAACAACTCTGACAGAACTAAGTGAAAAGAACGAGCAGGTGTGGCATAACGTACCCCAGGACAGTATTCACCACCTGCACGAACGACTGCATGCCAGAGACAGCCAGTGCATAGCCACATGTGTAGGCTACATCGCATACTCATATGAGTGTTTTAGCATGGGTCGTAGATACCTGTTACGTCAGAACTACTTGTGCTGTTCATGTGTAATTGTAATCATTTCAAAAATTAATCTTGAGTGAATTGGAAACCTCTACAAGGATATACTATTTCTTTTCCTGCAGTGTATTTGTGAAATATCGTCGAGGTGATGTACATTATTTCGAATACGGGATTCGAGATCTCCCCATCACACGGACCAGTGTCTCTGCAAGGATGGTAGCAATTTCTTGAATGATTGCATTCTGCAACAGCACCAGATTTCGCTGTTTGGCACTGATAAGTCTAGAGATCGGGGAGGCCAAGGAACATTGCCAAAATGTTAGATAATCTGTCCAGGAAACTTGCATCGAAGAACTGTCACTGAAGCGTTCGCAGTGTGTGATGTAGGGCCATCCTGCTGGAACCGAACATCCTTTAAAGGGCTCTTGATCTTGTCAGCTCTGGTTTCAAGAACGTTTCAAGCATGTGAATCCATCGAGCCGAATCACCAGTGACTGTGGCCCCATTTCCTTCGAAAAAATACGATCCAATAATGCCGAATGAGCCAAGAGCACAGCATACTGTGACTTTTTCACGTTGCAAAGGACGCTGGTGAATAAGGTGTGGGTCCTCATTAGTCCAGTAACGCAGGTGTTACTTACTGACGGTCCCGTTTAAATGAAAATGAGCTTCATCACCCATCAATAAAAGCACATTATCACTCAAAATCATTTGCATTCTGCAAGCAAAGTCTCCACGTACAGCAATATGAGCTGGCTTCAGTCGTTATACGATCAGAAATTTAGACGGATGAAATTATAATGTATGCTTAATTCGTCTAACCAATTCACCATTGATTGCTAGCTGACTAGCATGAGGTTTGGCTGAACGTCCTGGGCCTCTGACTATCGTTTCCTTTAGTCCTGCAACATGTCATGGCGTCATTACACTGGATACCGAGGCTGTACGCTTATTATCCTCATATTCCCAGTTGATTTCAAGTGTTCCGCACATCTGAGGATTGTGTTACGGCTCGGAACAACCCTGTGTCGGCATGGATTAAATTGTACACGGAATATTAGCAGCGAAGCTGTAACGCACTAACCACTCTTAACGAAACTGTCATAGATAAACAAACTATCACTACTCCACCATAAGTGAAATGGCGTCTTGTGTGGAGAACTATCCCCAAGATCTTCTCCCACCGCCGCGCTATTAGTAGTACGCAGTTCAAAAATGTCCCTCTTCCGTGTCTCACCATGTAGCACGCTGCCATAGAGCAAGACTTGCTTGCTGGCATACTAGATACCACCAATAGCGCACAAGTTTTTCCATTATTCAGGAAGCAAATGAACGAAATTATTATTATTTTTTTAATGAAACCTCCCCAAAGCCCCTGCTGTAAGGCCGTGACGCCTCCGGGGGCCGCGACGCACACTTTGAAATCCGCTGCCCAAACCAAGTTCTAGGCGCTATCTGAGACTGAGCCAGTGCGACATACTTCAGCTGCTAGGATGTCTACTAGCTCCGCATCAGGGAGGAACAAGCGCAAAGGAGGAGGGATCTGCTAATCATCCGTATTTCGAGCCCTTTTGGAAAATTGCAGCAAGGGATACTTTTTTATTTATTCTTCACATTTACAGCCTATTATCTGAAAAGCTAAAATAGGCCACACAAATCACATTTTCTTGGATGACACTAATTTTACACTGAAGAGCCAAAGAAACTGGTACACCTGCCTAATATCGTGTAGGGTCCCGCAAGCAAGCAGAAGTGCAGCAACACGACGTGGCAGCGACTCGGCTAATGTCTGAAGTAGTGCTGGAGGGAACTGACACAGTGAATCCTACAGGGTTGTCCATAAATCCGTAAGAGTACGAAGGGGTGGAGATCTCTTCTGAACAGCGCGTTTCAAGGCTTCCCAGATATGCTCAATAATGTTAATGTCTGGGGAGTTTGGTAGCCACCAGAAGCGTTTAAACTCAGAAGAGTGTTCCTCGGGCCACTCTGTAGCAGTCTGGACGTGTGGAGAGTCACATTATCCTGCTGGAATTGTCGAAGTCCATCGGAATGCACAATGGACATAAATGGACGCAGGAGATAAAGCAGGATGCTTAAGTACGTGTCATCTGTCAGAGTCATCTAGACGTATCAGGGGTCTCATATCACTTCAACTGCACGCACCCCTCACCATTACAGAGCCTCCACCAGCTTGAACAGCCCCTCCTGACATGCAGGGTCCATGGATTCATGATGTTGTCTCTATACCCGTACATGTCTGTCCGCAAGATGTAATCCGAAACGAGACATGTTTCGATTCATCAACAGTCCAATGATGGTGTTGACAGGCCCAGGCGGGGCGTAAAGCTTTGTGTCGTGCAGTCATGATGGGTACACGAGTGGGCCTTCAGCTCCGAAAGCCCATATCGATGATGTTTCGTTTAATGGTTCGCTCGCTGACACTTGTTGGTGCCCCAGCATTGAAATCTACAGCAATTTGCGGGAGGGTTGCACTTTTGTCACGTTGAATGATTCTCCTCAGTCGTCGTTGGTCCCTTTCTTGCAGGTTCTTTTTCCAGCCGCAGCGATGTCGGATATTTGATGTTTTACCGGGTTCCTGATATCCGTGAAATGGTCGTATGGGAAAATCTCCACTTTATCGCTACCTCAGAGTAGCTGCATCCCATCGCTTGTGTGGCGACGATAACACCACGTTCAAACTCACTTAAATCTTGATAACCTATCATTGTAGCAGCAGTAACCGATCTAACAACTGCCCCATACGCTTGTTGTCTTATATAGGCGTTGCCGACCGCAGTGCCATATTCTGCCGGTTTACATCTCTCTGTATTTGAATACGCATTCCTATACCAGGTTCTTTGGCCCTTCAATGCATATATTAAGTATTTATTTATTTATTTATTTCTGACGCCTAATTTTTTAATACTACAACTACTGGTACTACTAGAAAAGTGCAATAAAACCCTTAGCCAGTTACCCAACTACTAATACTACTGTTAGTACTACAGAATCTGTTCTGTTTTTAGTTCATTTATTTTGTTGTATTTAACCAGTAAATGCTTGTTTCCACTGCTAGATCCACCCAATTTACTCGATTCCTTGAGCGTCAAAAAGCACATCTGTAGCATTCCATATATAACAAGCAATTCCACTGTTCACTGTGACAGAGTTCACACTTCCATATCACTTGCACCAACGCAAAGTAAATTCTTGAGAAACCATTTCATTCAATGGTCACCGAGCTCAGTTCTCTCCATCTGCAGAGGATGTTTCCCAACCGGGATGGTAGCATGCTGACGTGTGCTGAGTGCCTCGTGAAGTCTTCCTTGGGCTTCCTGGATACTACGGCTGCAGTATGTCCTAGATACGCTAGATTGTCTCCCTCGTCAGCGCTGCTTTGGGCCCCAACGTCCTTACTACCGGACGGCCATAACCCGGCGCGTCTTAGCAGAGCACGCAGTCCATAGTGTGTGTTCTGGCGCACATACACTACCGCAGGCGCAACTATCATTCATTTGTCTTTTGCTACGTATCATTCGAGATTTTTACACTCTCCCTGATGTTAGGAAGAAATTCGTATATTCTCCTGCGATCTCTCATTAACTTTTTCGTACTGGACTCAGTTCCAAGCATCCTATGTGCTTCCATTTCATTGCCTTTCTTTAACCAATAAAGGGCTCCTCTTCTCCTAATTTCGAAGTCCAATGGGCATACTCCTAGAATTATTAACAAAATCATCCTTCAGGGCAGTGCAACAGGCGCCCGTTCATTTTAGTAGCACTCCTCGTTGAACTCTTCTCACTTATGAGGCTGGTTTCACTATAAGAGCAGAAAGGGATAAGAAGATGATATCTGGTTTGTGGGGGTCTCAGCTGCGTGGTCTTCAGCGCCCGTACAAAGTCCCAAGTTCTACATAGTCCAATTTTTTCACACTTCAATCTAGCCACCGTCATGAATGATGATGATGAAATGATGAGGACAACACAAATACGCAGTCCCCGGCCAGAGAAATTCCCCAATCCGGCCGGGAATCGAACCCAGGACCACGTGATCCAGGGATAAGAAGACTCACCTTGTGGATGCTGGAGTGGGGGTGGGGGTGGTGAGGGCTAATGCAGTATTCTGAAGAGGTTGTTCCAGCAGCTACTGAGGGAATCGGTTACAATCAGCAGATTGTATCGCACGTGGGAAGGAACGTTGCGTGTCTTCTGCTCCACTGCTCTGGATTTGGGGCTATTGACGATGCCCCACCTGCGTAGGCTAACATTAGTTCTGGGGTGGCATGTTCTGAGCCTGTTTAGCGGCACTGTATCTTCCTTGGTAGTTAGGATGCTAGTGCTGGAATAGTAAGGGATCTTCGCAGCCGTTACGGCAGAAATCTTTATTAGCCTTCCATATCTTTTTCTATGCTTCCTCCAGAAGGAAGGATTGACGCTGTAAGAGGATATAATCTTTCCATCCATGTTAGTGGGACTTCAGGCGGGAGCTCGGAGCGTTAGTCAGTGTGGTGTGGACTAGAAGCACTCTTGTGAGTATAATTGTTTAGAACGCGTTATGCTTTTTAATTGTGGACTGTTGTCATCTCAAGTCTGGTGGAACGTCCCCTCTAGGGCATGAACCGATGTGATTTTGAGCCTACCATTTATAATGCGCATTGACTCACGAGAAACGCAGTCAGTCTTCAAAGAAGATTGCGTATAATACATTCATGAACACTGGAATAGCGATCAAATGCCTGGAATCCATACCACACAGGACTAACAGGGTTTTCTGAACGTAGTATATAAAGAAGTGCGCTACGAATAGGTACAGGATTGTGTGATTCACGGAAGATCGTCATTGAAATGTTGAAAATCTGAACTGGGAGACGCTTGAACGCATCGATCCCATAGGGACCGAGAAGACTAACTGCAGCGTAGAGGGAGTCATTAAAGCAGTTATTCCATACGAGAATGTAAAGGTAACAAACCCTAAGATGTGGTGCAATGGGAAGTAGACTCAGTCATGCACTTCACATTGGTTTTTTTTTTTTCAGAGTATGCAGAAGATGTAGAAAAAGGCCGATGTGATCCTAACGGATCAGTTCGAACATTTTTCCTCCCTACACAGTGAAGACAAAAAGCCCACACTATTACAGTTTCTCTGTCAATGGGTAATAATTTCTAACAAGAAATATTGTTGGACAACTGCTTCCAACAAGAGAGCAAAATAAGACCAGTTTAAATATGTAGCACAAAACTGAAAAATTGCACACATGTCTCAATTATCAAGGTTATAATTCCTGGGTGAGATACTAGAACAGCGTTCATACTAATACAATAACGTACGTAAAGTGTCGACTTTATGCACTGAATCGCTTTGCTTACAATGGTGTGTGTGTGTGTGTGTGTGTGTGTGTGTGTGTGTGTGTGTGTGTGTGGTTTTCTTTCTAGTAGTCGCTTTGTATGTGTTTATTCACATTGATACAATGAACTGCCTGCCGTCATAACTCTTTATAGTTCCCACAGCTTATCATGGATGGTAATATATCTAAAATAGTGACAGTTCATAAAGGATCTTTTTCTTCTTCTTTAAGATTAACTAGTGGATCGTTGAATTTAAACTATTTCAGCTCTTGAAACGACCCTCGTGAAGGACGCCAAAGAATAGCAACCTCAGCAGAAAACACCGAGAAAGTACCAAATCTGATACTGGACGATTGCCGAGTAATGATCTGTTAAATAGGTTACAGAGCAGGTGTATCAAACCAAAGTTGTGCATTTTGTACGGAAAAATTAAGTACAAGGAAACTTTGTGCGGATGAGAATCTTTAACTGCCGTTCATGTTGAGATTAGGGTCCACAACTTCAGAAACGCACAAGTAAGCAATGCAATGACTGGAAGCTAGTGGTCCTGCGCATAAATTGGAGAACAGATTATGACCAGTCTTTTGTGAGATTCGGAAGAAGTTCTCCTTATTCATTACTTTGTAATGAGTAAAATAACTCTCTTTGTGCAAGTGTGTCAAGTTACTGTTATTGTTGATTAGGATTCCTTTCTTTTACTGGATTTGGGCTACACATGGACCACGTAAATAACTATATCTGTCTTAACATGTGTTTTTTCAATAATTTTTCGTTTCGATCAGAATGCTGTTGTTCCTGGACTTCCTTCCAAAACGCATCGCTGTTCGGAGTGCCACATTCTTCAATCTTCATCTCTTTCGGATTACTTCTGATTTTTTGGAGACACTTCCACTAGAATATTTGTTTTCAGTTTATATCTCTTTCATATTTTTTCATCATTGTAACTAGATAGCGGTAAAACATTGTTTCACATTTTCTCATCGCTGCCTTTAGTTGTTCACATTTATTGTACATATCTTTGTTACTTAAGTCCCAGTATTTCCCATTGTGTTTTATTGGTATCAACATTTTTGTTAAGATTATAGTCTCTTTTTTCCCACTTTCTATCTCTCTTGCCCTAGTGATATATAAGCTTTCAGTTTCATATAAACATTATTCCTCTGTTAATACAACTTAATGTTACAACTTTGCTTTCGAGTAGCTAGAGCTCTTAGTGTACACATCTTTAGTCAAGTGAAAGGTTACATCCAACTTCCTTGCCCTACGTTTATTAGCCTTCCCGTCACGGCCGTTCTTCTTAATTCCTCCAACAAGACATTTAACTTTATCGACTCTTTAATTTTTCCGTAATTTGTGTTCATTTAATTTAGAACATTTCTGATATTTGCCATGTGTTCTATTTTTGCGTCAGATATTTGAAGACCTGTTTTTTTCTGCAATTCTTTTCGAAATGAGTTTTCTTGTTGCCATTGCCACATCTTAGAAAGTATTGTAAGATAGCAAAAGCTAAACACTGAATTCAAAGATTCTGGGCTTTACTCTTATAGGCTGCCTTTGAAATTATTTGAAATATCTGTAGGCTGCCTCTAAAATCATTTCAATTCTACATGTCCTGCAGATGACATTTCTGAAACTTAAAATTGCCCATAAGAGATGCACATAGGTGCACTACATTAACCTTCAAGCTGTGAGTTCTTACGATAATGTGACACCGGTTTCAGCCCCCTTAAACATTCCCCTTTAAATAAAATCTGATCCATAAGTGAACAACAATGCGATCTGATTAACTTTACCTTATGTGCAGTAGTGACCAGGAACTTCTTCATAGTGTAACGCAATAATGAAAAGGAGATTTAACACACGCTAAATCAAAACAGCTTGAAACCACATAACCTTTGCAACAACTGTTACGTGGTTACTCCCTGCCCCTATTAATGAATCACACCTTATAGGAGCGATTTCTGCAATGCAAATGAACTTGCACACTGTATCCCACAGAACCTAACAAACTGAAATGAGCTCGTGTGCTAGCTAATGTCGACGTTTTCGTCACTGCAAAGAGGGGCCTCGAACCTCCACTGCAACAAGTACTTACCTGGTCAGCTGAAATTTTCAGAAAATTTCATTTAACACTAAAAGTATCCTCTTTTTTGAAGGGAGTTCGTTCTATTTCGTCTTGAAATATGGGGTATTTTCTTCAATGAGCAAATATAAGGATTTGAATGAAGATCAGAGGACTGGCCAACAGTCTTCGTCAGAATGAGATTTTCACTCTGCAGTAGAGTGTGCGCTGATGTGAAACTTCCTGGCAGATTAAAACTTTGGAGGACCGAGACTCGAATTCGGGGCCTTTGCGTTTCGCGGGCAAGTGCTCTACCATCTGAGCTACTTAAGCACGACTCACGCCCCATCCTCGCAGCTTTACTTCTGACAGTACCTCGTCTCATACACTCCAAACTTCACAGAAGCTCTCCTGCGAACCTAGCTGAACTAGCACTCCTGGAAGAAAGGATATGCGGAGACATGGCATAGCCACAGCCTGGGGGATGTTTCCAGAATGAGATTTTCACTCTGCAGCGGAGTGTGCGCTGATGTGAAACTTCCTGGCAGATTAAAACTGTGTGGAGGACCGAGACTCGAATTCGGGACCTTTGCCTTTCACGGGCAAGTGCTCTACCAACTGAGCTACCCAAGCACGAATCACGCCCCGTCATCTCAGCTTTACTTTTGACAGTACCTCGTCTCCTACCCTCCAAACTTCATGGAAGCTCTCCTGCGAACCTTCGAGGAGTGATAGTTCTGCAAGGTTCGCAGGAGAACTTCTATAAAGTTTGGAAGGTAGGAGACGAGGTACTGTCAGAAGTAAAGCTGTGAGGACGGAGCGTGAGCCGTGCTTGGGTAGCTCAGATGGTAGAGCACTTGCCCACGAAAGGCAAAGGTCCCGAATTCGAGTCTCGGTCCTCCAAAGTTTTAATCTGCCAGGAAGTTTCACATCAGCGCACACTCCACTGCAGAGTGAAAATCTCATTCTGACGAAGACTGTTGGCCAGTCCTCTGATCTTCATTCAAATTCTTACATTTGCTCATTGAAGAAAATACTCCATATTTCAAGACGAAATAGAACGAACTCCCTTCAAAAAAGAGGATACTTTTAGTGTTAAATGAAATTTTCTGAAAATTTCAGCTGCCCTCCACACAGTTTTAATCTTCCAGGAAGAATCTTCGTCAGAGTCGTAAGTTATATGGATACTGTGCGGAAAATGAATATAAAATCTCATGTCTAACATTTAAATGCAGTTCCGTGAACCACATGACTTTGCATCACCACACGTTTTGAAAAGGTAGAAAATAATCCTATATTCACATTAATGCCCATTACATTGTTTAATGAGTGGAAAAGCAACGGGGAAAACAAGTTGTAAGCCCAAATGACTGGACAGAAAATAGATATTGATCCACGTATTCCAAACAAGTTGTGAAACCGAACAAAGCGTTGCTCACATGAAATATAACTGCAACGGTATCTCACAGATCAGAAGCATCATGTAACGTATCATCATGCAAAGTCCGCGCAAGCAAGCTGCGATCTCTCCATAAACGTTGACGATGTCACTTCAGTGTGCCCAGTTCAATATCACAAGGCAAAACGTCTATAGTAAAAAGTTCGGCACGCCCAAACAGAAAAATAGGTCATGTTCACGCCAGCAGGAAGAAGCGAAGGAACAGTAAAAGGCGCAGTATAACGAGTACTCCAGCAGCGACACAGTAGATCTTCATGCTTGGCGGCAGCAGGCAGCGCTGGCCAGGGTAGTGCTGTAGCTGCTGGTGGACTGGTTTGGTTATTCTTCGTGTTTTACCACCCCAGTTAATGCATGTCGATTTAAAAATATCTCACTAGACTAATTTGGGACTGCTCTACTGAATGAGCACGTAGAATTACGCTATCAAAAATCATTTTCTTCGTAATGGGAAACCAATCGACGCTTTCCATCACCGCTGATCGTTGCATGAATGACATGATGAGCAGCATTTCTTTGGACTGACCCAAGCTGCACATTGTAAAAATGAAATTTCGAATACCCTTCGAAGCACCAGAGGACGGGAGGCAATAGTGAGAGGCAAGTATATATTTGTGCAGTAGCAGCGAGCAACTAGACTATTGTAGCTCATGTAAGAAGATGAAAATTATTGTGGAGGTTATATAATTATTGTGGACCAGTTGTTTGAATGTACAAAATTACAAGGGCTAAAATTAATGAACTTTTTTTATTTTGTAGTTTAAGTTACCTCCATTTTTGGAAGTACGAGATTTCTTTCTGGTGGTATGACTTTAGTAAACGTGGTATGTCACAAGAAACGTAGTATGTCATTTTGACTTGCTTTCGTTTCACTTTAAGATCACAAAAAATGGTTCAAATGGCTTTGAGAACTGTGGGACTTAACATCTGAGGTCATTCAGTCCCCTAGAACTTAGAACCACTCAAACCTAACTAACCTAAGGACATCACACACATCCATGCCCGAGGCAGGATTCGAATCTGCTACCGTAGCGGTAGCGGGTTTCCAGACTGAAACACCTAGAACCGCTCGGCCACACCGGCCGGCTTTAAGATCACAATCGGATTATTAGAGGCTGTTATGGGACCAGTGAATTCGCTAATTAATTGTGCTGCACGATTACGTGCATTTCTTAAACGTTATTGACACTGGTTGATTTCTGGATTTGATTGGTGGATGAAGGCATTTTTCTGAGCATAATATCGCTTGCTAGGAGGAAGAGCCGTGGTAATTTGCGTCGCCAAGGACACGAAAGCATTTACGACCTCTAGCGAGGGCGCCGGTGCTCCTGCAACCAGGTACTGGAACGCCGTCGGCCGCACATTCTGAAAGCAACAGGGGGCTTTCTGGATGGAGGCGTGCAAGCAGGTATTGCGTCTGCTACAGTACGAGGTCTGCATTAGCATGGCGCCTTTCGGGTGACCAGTACAATTCGAAGCTACGTCTTGTGTTGAGTGGATTTTGTCAAACGGGGCCTGGGACGCCGGCAGAGCGTCGCCAGAGAAATTTTATGATCTGAAAACACAGCGAACATTCCTGAAGTGAAACGACGACGCGACGTCTCGTCCCCTCAGCTGGGCGACTGCTCCTGAGAAAAAACTCTGTTAAAAGAGACGTGGTTGCAGGTTTGAGTGGTGTGGACAGCTCTGCGCCGTCCTCCGTGGGAACGGTCGGCTCGAAGAATTTTTAGGATAGCTTTGGCTCCTGCCAGAGTTCTGCTGAAAAAATACAGATGGGATGGCCTGTGGTTCGATACGCGCTATGCCATGTTAGAAGCGATGGTTCATAATTGTGTGGAGGAGTATTTTCTGCGACTGGCGCAGAATGCGGAACAACGCTCGCGTTGTTGTTCTAAGACGTTAAACGTTTTCACTTTTGTCTTAATGTACTAGATTCTGTTATCCGTTCATTTCATCAAGGGGAAAGAAGCGGAAATCCTTCCTCTGCTTTCTCCACTTTGCCAACCCTAATTAATTTTACTCGGTGTATGGTCGTTAAATTTATTAATAAATGTACTTATCACTATCCAAACTTGTGTTTGATTGTAAATAAACATTTTCGTGATCCTTACTACGATATACAATTCACGTAGTTAATATCCTGATATCATTATTTTTGAGATGTCATGTTATTGGGGGAAATAATCTGATAATTAGAGAGATGTGAAGTACTCCAATCAGTGAGTCTAGCCATATAACAATTTGCATTTAATTCCACTGCTCACATGTTATAGGTCATTGTTTGGAGTCTATTTTTCTGTGCCGACGTAAATGACGGGAAATGTTTAGTAGATACCTCCCCATGCTTCATTTTAAACAACGCACTTCCCACACACACTAGATAGCTGTTTTAATTCTTGAAAAAGTCAATTGAAGCAGACAGGGAATACGCTTATATACTTCTCTCTTCGTTTCGCATTGGCAGTTTTTGTGATTACTGCTTATGGAAGTTCAGTGTGCAAGAATATTAAGAAATTAAGTCGAAGTATATTATCCAGAAAAGTAGACGACACCAAGCGTGACGCAATGCAGTAATCGAATGCTATGCAGAGGCAGTACATCGAAATCCCTCTACGTTCGCAGTAATTTTTCACTTTGCTATCACAACAAAACCTGACTCATTCTAGAGCGATTGTTGCCACAATGAAAGTAATTCTCTGTGATGTTGAACGACCCCACCGAGGAGCAGTTAAAGTTCGGGAAGACGATGTACGAACAAAACCACGAGGAATGAGGGTTTTCACTTTATATTGGATTCTGAAGGGGATCTCTTTCCTGCCTCCCCCTTCCCCTCCACTCCGCCCCTCCCCCACGCTCTCTCTCTCTCTCTCTCTCTCTCTCTCTCTCTCACACACACACACACACACACACACACACAAACAAACATCTAAACCGTAGTACACGTAGATAATTAAACCGATTAGTTTAGGCACTTTTCTGGTTGACTGTTGCCAATATTTTTTCAATTACTTGCCTTTTGCATTGTTGCATAGATAATTACTTACTAATTTCAAAACTAGATACTAGAAAATGGAAAAGAGAAGAATGGTGGAACATTTAAAGCGCCTAGAAAGAAGACAGCTTCTGTACACGTTTTGTATTTCTGTCAGCTTACAGCATTCTGCAACTCTTTCAAGAGAAATATTTCAGTTACGACCTTTGCTTCTCAACAGCCTAGATACAATAATGAATGAGTCCTATTAATCCAAGGCTTACGGGTCCGTGGAAGCAATAGCATTGGGGGGTTTTTCTTGTTTTAGTGTTGGACGGCGGATTCAAATGGTTCAAATGGCTCTAAGCACTATGGAACTTAACATCTGAGGTCATCAGTCCCCTAGACTTAGAGCTACTTAAACCTAACTAACCTAAGGGCATCACACACATCCGTGCCCGAGGCAGGATTCGAACCTGCGACCGTAGCAGCAGCGCCGTTCCGGTTTGAAGCGGCTAGAACCGCTCGGCCACCCCGGCCGGCCAAACTGCTGAGGTCATCGGTCCCTAGGCTTACACATTGCTTAATCTAACTTAGCTAAAGGCAACACACACACATGCCCGACGGAGGACTCGAATCTCCGACGAGGGATGCAGTGCGTACCATAGCAAGGCGCCCTTGACCGCACGGCTACCCCACGTTGCTTAATTTACTTCACGGACGTCTTTGCCATCCGGAGTTGTTAAAATGTCTGGATGCATGCTCAGTAGTCAAAGGAATTATATCGGGACGAAACTTTGACAATTAATATTCACCGATGAAAATGGCTGAACTAGCGATGTACCTGGTTAATAATGGCTCCCTCGCTATAGCGGCAGTTAATAGACGACGAAAATTTTTTCCATTATACTGTGGTTGTCCATTACCATAAGTTTTCCAAGCTGGGGCACACGAGTTCGCTTCCCGTCAAACAGATTTTGCTACTCCTTCATGATGACAGACGTTAATTTCATACATATCTAGTAATTCGGTGCCGGCCGCGGTGGCCGAGCGGCTCTAGGCACTTCAGTCCGGATCCGCGCGACTGCTACGGTCGCAGGTTCGAATCCTGCCTCGGGCATGGATGTGTGTGATGTCCTTAGGTTAGTGAGGTTTAAGTAGTTCTAAGTTCTAGGGGACTGATGACCTCAGATGTTAAGTCCCATAGTACTCAGAGCCAATTAGTAATTCGGTTTCGTGTATGTTCTACAATCGTATACAGACAGTCTGAAAACAGCGGACTGTCATAAGTTAACTTACTAGTCCCACCCGACACGTTGTGTTCTCACCTTAGCAAGTGATCTGATGGCTGATATTGTGGCGTTTCGAGAAGATACACAAGGATGACCAATTGTTAATAATTCAATAGAAATTTAGGTAAATATCTGTTTTCCAATGCTCAATGAATCAAACCACTTGGGACGTCCAGTATTACAACAATTCTGAGTCAGGATTACATTCTCCTTGAGCCACTGTGGTTACTGGTACAGAGTAGTGTGAGTCTGTCTTGAGCCTTCTGGTATTTATGGTTTGAGCACCACTGATAATAATTTAATCATCTCTTGCAACACGGCTGTTAGGCTTATGAATTGTCGGGTAATCCTGTCACCATGATCGGAATTTATTTCTGGCTTTAGAAAACGTCACTTGTAATAGGGTTATACAAGCTCACCAAGGACACACATCATTGAAAGATACTATCATTTATGTGTTATGCTCTTGTATCAGATTTTAATCGACGTGTAGCTCTCTTAAGGCGACAACATCAAGTCGAGTTCGTCCTACGAAAGCGTATAGTGGTATAGCATAGAACACAGCTCGAAATTACCGTTTGGTGGACAGATACCTCACAAATGTCGAGAAATTGCACCGAGAAAGTGAGAGTCAACTGAATTTATCGATTTACACTTTTTTCCTGCATTTATGGTCCCATAACGCTAGGTATTCAAAATGAAGTTTAAATTGTTTCCATATGCTGCCTAAATTAATTATTTACCAATACAAAGAGCGAACATGCCAATACAGTTGTGCGCATTCTTCTATGCTGTTCTGTCAGTCTGTGGCCTGAAAGACATGGCCGCAAAGATGTTGACTCCCTGAGAGCCTTCTGTGCTTTTCAGTTTCGAAGTTATCTGTGAGCGAGATCTCTGTATTAACTTCATCGTGGTCCTCCAAGTATTAGCAGTATAGAAGGCCGCTCTGTTTCTGTAAAGAGGAAGGTGTGAGAGAAACTGTCTCGTGAATTACTCAGAAATAGGTCAAGAGGGATTTAGGAAAACTCTTGCAACTGCCCCCTTACTGTTTATAACTGCTACAAAAACTGCTTACATTGATCTGCGTGCCAAGTTCGCGAATAAGTTTCGCACGAAGAAAAATTTCTTGGTTCTGTACTATTCAACAACAAAACAACATTTTATATCCACCGAAGGGTAAAGATCGTAAAATTCTAGGAAGTAAAAAAAAAAAAAAAAAAAAAAACCATGAGATGTTACAACGAAGAGAGAAATCCTAAAAATATTATTTGTATCATTTGCTGAGGGCGAGTTTATGATGAGATTTTCTTCTTCACAGTAGCAAAAGTGATTGGATGTTCTTAAACTGATGCGCTGCAACTATCATTGTTTCCTCAACTCCGAAATGAATCTAGGAACTTGATGTAGCAAAAAGATGAAGTAATAACTTAATCTGAGACAGGCCATATTCTCTTTCTTTCTTTTTCTCTGCACAGTTTCGGTGGATGTTTCAAAAGAAACCTGCAAGGTGAAAATGATAGACAAACGATGAAGTTATTAAACCACTATACCATGTTATGGCTTATTTTTACATTATTTGACTTAGCGGAAACAATTAAACGAAATCTAATTTTTATGCTCTACTGAGAGTGTGGTTTCGTTGCATTGCCTATCAGCCCCTTCCCACGGGAGCGACAGACTCATACGTCTACAAAATTTCTTTAAAAAAAAGGTTGCTGTTTTTTTAATGTGTACAATTGTTCGTAAGCGTTATTTTTAAAAATTTTGTCCATACTTTCAAATGGGTTCAATGCGTAGTGTGTTGGCAGCTGTCTTCTAGGAATGGATAAAGATGTGCGTCGTGGAATAAAAAGACAGTTTCATTTTAGAATATGAATTATGGCTTCGATATCGACTTCATTGTCAATATTTTTCCTATGAAGTGCAAAAATTATTTTCATGCTAATCTTTCAGACATCTGTGCTTGTTGTCTAATTGCAATCTATTTCGAAGTCCTTTGCAGTTTCATCTTCAGACATCTACGTATCAATACAAATTAAATGTCAGGCGATAACATAGCCAATAATCCGCGGTCTACACAGAAGAATTATATACATGCATATGCCTATAAGTCCAAAAATTAAATATATGAACATATCACACAATAAAAATGGATCATTTAATACGAATATTTTAATGTCCTGATGTAAAATTAGTGGTAATGAAATGAAATGAACGTTTGTCGTCATTGGCCGGGAGGTCCCTTGCGGGGCAGGTCCGGCCGCCTTGGTGCAGGTCTTATTACATTCGCCACATTGGGCGACCGGCGCGCCGGATGGCGATGAAATGATGAAGACAACACCCAGTCCCTGAGCGGAGAAAATCCCCACCCACCCGGAAATCGAACCCGGGCTCGTAGGACGGCAATCCGTCACTCTGATCACTCAGCTATCTTCTTTTTTTTTTTTTTTTAATCTCATTTTGTTCGTTGCATCTGCTCGGGGTGGACGTCGTAAACATCCGTTTAAGTTCGTTGTTGATCGATTAACTCAGTTTTTTTTAATCACAGAGGGCAGCTAACCATCTGACCGAACACGCTGAGCTACCGTGCCGGCTGCTATCGGGGCGGACAAGATTAGTAGTGAATGGCAAGGACTATAAAAGAAAGTAGACGGGAAAGAAATAAGGTAGACTATAAAGCCAATACCACCATGACCATCAGTTACGCAGAAAAAAGGATGGACTTCTGGTGCTAACTCCACTTGTCAACAATCATTTTGCATTTGATATGTTGAAAGGTCTCTGTTGGATTCCTTTCATGTTAATTTTTTAAAACTGTTGTCATTTACGGCATACATTCCAGTTCTAAATTTACTGTGGTGTTTCTGACTCCATCTGGGAGGAGACTGAGCAGTGGAACGTGTTACTTTTACACATAATCAAGAACGATCTGTCACACTACTACACTTTATAACACAGTTTATATGTAATTCATGTCACACAGTCTCATACGGAACCTACATCCGCTTTCTTTTGTATACTGTGTATGATAAGTTACTGTAATGCCCCTTCCCTTCTGTGTGAAAGGATGAATGAGCAAATGTATTTCTAGTTGCATGCTTGATGGTAGCAGACAAGCCTGTCTGCTAGAGAACAGTAGGACCAACGTCGGAACAGGTAGCTACGCTTTCTAAAAGCAAAGAGGTTTCTATTCTTAGTATGGTCCTGTCCGTCCCTTGTCATGTTGGTATAGGAAGTTACCCTCTGGTCCCTTCCGTTTTGTATCGGGAAGTACCCTCGGCAGTCTGTCCGCGGCGAGCGTCTGAAGTGGTAAGATCTCCGGATAAGCCGGTCTCTGCTAAGTTCGTAGGACAATAGATTTCTTAAGTTCAGCCTAACTGAAAGTTTAACCACCTTTATTTCAGGTTTAGATCTAAACTATCTAATGTTATCTTAAATTGCAACGCAGTGTAATTCGAGTGTGAAGTTCAGAATATCTTCCAGTAGTCGCTTTGTCACTACTTTGTGAGTAAAGTGGAACCACGCGTGGATGATCCGTAACTCTAACTAAGATCATCAATCTTAAATGCGAATGTGCGTGAGATTATAACGTCTCGTCTTGACAATATTTTTCAATATAGCAACTTTTCTTTATGTTCAACCCACGTGGGGTGTACTTTGTGAGACCAGTACCACGTGCTTATACAGTAGTCTGACCCATCATGTTAGTAAGTCGATAGTAACCAGTTCGAGGTTTTTCTTTTGTAATTTGTGTTTCGATGTAATTTATTTTACTTATCAAACTTATTGTGGAGTTACACTCTTTGTGTAAACCAAGTTGACCACGTGAAGCATGTAGTGTAATCATCAAAGTAGCCCTCAGCTATTCTTTTCGGGAAGATTTCACAGAGAGTAACTATGAATTTAGTATACCAGTGTGTGGTAATGTCATGACAGACAGGATTGCGCTACGAACGTAACTTCTTTGGGTGAAAATTGAATCGGTTGGTTGTGGTTAATTTCCTCTTGCATATGTTTTAACGTTCTTCGTGTGTTATTTTATGAATGCAGTGTTGTATGCAGTCTGCCATTCTTGGATCCATATTTGATGTGTTCCGTAAGATTACAAACTCACATTTTCACAATCCTAAATAAGGCACCAGTTTAGTTATGAATCAAGTTTAATATGCTGAAATTTTAACGAAACAATGATCAATGTTAAAATAAATGTCCCAATATAAACTGATTTATTTCTTTTTATTTAAATTGCCTTTATATATATATATATATATATATATATATATATATATATATATATATATATATCACCGTTTATCGTAAGATGACTACTAAACGATTATAATTAATGTTAGTCTGGTTGGGAATTCGGTAAGCTAGACTGGATACCTGGTGAAACAGTTGCTCAGTAATGCAAGGCTAACTTCCCCCGATAGCTCGCAGCTTTTAACCCGCTTTTATTGTCTTGAATATCAGAACCGCTTTCAGAACAAATTAATGCATCAACATTACAACGTGACATAAAACTTCCTACATATTTTTTATTGTAGAATCACAATGTACCCTTAGATATGTAGTATTACACTAGGTTTTCGATTTACTTTCTTTCAGGAGTGCTAGTTCTGCAAGGTACGCAGGAGAGCTTCTGTACAGTTTGGAAGGTAGGAGAGGAGGCACTGGCATAAGTAAAGCTGTGAGGACGGCGCGTGAGACGTGCTTGGGTAGCTCAGTTGGTAGAGCACTTGCCCGCGAAAGGCAAAGATCCCGAGTTCGTGACTCGGTCCGGCACACCGTTTTAATCTGCCAGGAAGTTTCATTTCAGCGCACACTCCGCTGCAGAGTGAAAATCTTATTCGGGAAACATCCCCCAGGCTGTGGCTAAGCCATGTCTCCGCATATATCCTTTCTTTCCGGAGTGCTAGTTCTGCAAGGTTCGCAGGAGACCTTCTGTAAAGTTTGGAAGGTAGGAAATGAGGTACTGGCAGAAGTAAAGCTGTGAGGATGGACGTGAGTCGTGCTTGGAGAGCTCAGTTGGTAGAGCACTTGCCCACGAGTGGCAAAGGTCACGAGTTTGAGTCTCGGTCCGGCACACCGTTTTAATCTGCCAGGAAGTTTCATATCAACGCACACTCCGCTGCAGAGTGAACATATCATTCTGGAAACATCCCCCAGGCTGTGCCTAAGCCATGTCTCCGCAATATCCTTCTTTCAGGAGTGCTAGTTCTGCAAGATTCGCAGGAGAGCATCTGTAAAGTTTGGAAGGTAGGAGAAGAGGTACTGGCAGAAGTAAAGCTGTGAGGACGCGTCGTGAGTTGTGCTTGGGTAGCTCAGTTGGTAGAGTACTTGCCCACGAAAGGCAAAGGTCCCGAGTTCGAGACTCTGTCCGTCACACCGTTTTTATGTGCCAGGAAGTTTCATATCAGCGCACACTCCGCTGCAGAGTGAAAATCTCATTCTGGAAACATCCCCCAGGCTGTGGCTAAGCCATGTCTCCGCAATATCCTTTCTTTCAGGAGTGCTAGTTCTGAAAAGTTCGCAGGAGACCTTCTGTAAAGTTTGGAAGGTAGGAGACGAGGCACTGGCATAAGTAAAGCTGTGAGGACGGCGCGTGAGACGTGCTTGGGTAGCTCAGTTGGTAGAGCACTTGCCCGCGAAAGGCAAAGATCCCGAGTTCGTGACTCGGTCCGGCACACCGTTTTAATCTGCCAGGAAGTTTCATATCAGCGCACACTCTGCTGCAGAGGGAAAATCGCATTCTGGAAACATCCCCCAGGCTGTGGCTAAGCCATGTCTCCGCAATATCATTTCTTTCAGGCGTGCTAGTTCTGCAAGGTTCGCAGGAGAGCTTCTGTAAAGTTTGGAAAGTAGGAGAAGAGGTACTGGAAGAAGTAAAGCTGTGAGGACGGGGCAGTAGTTGTGCTTGGGTATCTTAGTTGGTAGAGAACTTGCCCGCAAAAGGCAAAGATCCCGAGGTCGAGTCTCGGTTCGGCACATCGTTTTAATCTGCCAGGAAGTTTCATATCGGCGCACAATCCGCTGCAGAGTGGAAAATCTCATTCTGGAAACATCCCCCAGGCTGTGGCTAAGCCATGTCTCCGCAATATCCTTTCTTTCAGGAGTGCTAGTTCTGCAAATTTCGCAGGAGAGCTTCTGTACATTTTGGAAGGTAGGAGACGAGGTACTGGCAGAAGTAAAGCTGTGAGGACTGGGGGTGAGTCGTTCATCGGTAGCTCAGTAGACAGAGCACTTGCCCGCGAAAGGCAAAGGTACCGAGTTCGAGTCTCGGTCCGGCACACCGTTTTAATCTGCCAGGAAGTTTCATATCAGTGCACACTCCGCTGCAGTTTGGAAATCTCATTCTGGAAACATCCACCTGGCTGTGGCTAAGCCATGTCTCCGCAATATAAATCACTCTAGGCAAATGCCGGGATGGTTCCTCTGAAAGGGCACGGCCGATTTCCTTCCCCATCCTTCCCTAATCCGATGAGACCGATGACCACGCTGTCTGGTCTCCTTCCCCAACCAACCAACCAACCATCTCCACAATATCCTTTCTTCCAGGAGTGCTAGTTCTGCGAGTTTCGCAGGAGAGCTACTGTAAAGTTTGGGAGGTAGGAGAGGAGGTACTGGCAGAAGTAAAGCTGTGAGGACGGGGCGTGAGTCGTGCTTGGGTAGCTCAGGTGGTAGAGCACTTGTTCGCGAAAGACAAAGGTCCCGAGTTCGAGTCTCGGTCCGGCACACCGTTTTAATCTGCCAGGAAGTTTCATATCAGCGCACACTCCGCTGCAGAGTGGAATCTCATTCAGGAAATTTTTTTGTTTGTTTTCCAGTGATGACATCTTACGGTCGTGCACATCTCGTACCGAGCAGATGCTTATGATAAAAACTACACGCGTAGGCCTAAATAACATGGATTTGTGAATGTGCATTACACTGATTTTCATCTTCAAACGTGTGTGCATGCTTACTTGTGTAAAGTGATTCGAAATCACAAAACACTGACGCAGTCTTAATGCCCCTGCATCACTTCTGATTTTGCAGAAGCACAAATGTCAATCATATGTTGGTTGCCCATGTTGTGGTCGATTAGCGGAGCTTGTTCCTTCAACGTACCCGACTCATACGATTATAGTTGGTGGTGACGTTAATTTACGCGCTATGTGTTGGCGAAAATAAGTGTTTAATTCCGGAGGTACGCGTAAAACATCATCCAAAATTGTGCTAAATGCATTCTCTGACAATTATTTCGAGCAGTTAGTTCATGAGCGCACGCGAATAAAACCGGCTGTGGAAACACACTTCACCTCTAAGCAACAAATAATCCTGAGTTCATAACTAGCATGAAAACCGATACAGGGATTAGTGAACACAGCGTTCTCGTGGCGAGATTGAATACTGTAGTCCCTAAATCCTCCAAAAATAAGCGAAAAATATACCTATTCAAAAAAGCAGATAAAAATTCACTTGACGCCTGCCTCAAGACAATCTCCATTCTTTCCAAATTAGTAATATAAGTGTAGACCAGATGTGGCTTGAATTCAAAGAAAAAGTATCGGCAGCAATTGAGAGATTTATACCAAATAAATTAACAAACGACGGAGCTGATCCTCCTTGGTACACAAAGCGGGTCAGAACACTGTTGCAGAAACAACGAAACAAACATGTCAAATTTAAACAGACGCAAAATCCCCTAGATTGGCGATCTTTTACAGAAGCTCGAAACTTTGTCTCGAAACGTGACAGAAAATCCAAGGAGATTCTGGTCGTATTTGAAGTATGTTAGCGGCAAGAAACAATCAACGCCTTCTCTGCGAGATAGCAATGGAGATACTATCGAAGACAATGCTGCCAATGCAAAGTTACTAAACACAGCCTTCCGAAATGCCTTCACAAAAGAAAAATATTCGAGAATTCGAATCAAGAACAGCTGCCAACATTAGTAACGTAGAAGTAGATATCCTCGGAGTAGTGAAGCAACTTAAATCACTTAATAAAAACAAGTCTTCTGGTCCAGACTGTATACCAGTTTGGTTACTTTCGGAGTATGCTGATGCAAGAGCTCCATACTTAACAATCATATACAACCGTTCGCTCGACGAAGATTCGTACCCAAAGACTGGAAAGTAGAACAGATCACACCAGTATTCAAGAAAGATAGTAGGAATAATCCATTTAATTACAGGCCCATATCATTAACGCCGATATGCAGCAGTATTCTGGAACATATGTTGTTTTCAAACATTATGAATTACCTCGAAGAAAACGGTCTATTGGCACACAGTCAACATGGGTTTAGAAACCGTCGTTCTAGTGAAACATAACTAGCTCTTTATTTGCATGAAGTGTTGAGTGCTATTGAAAAGAGATTTCAGATTGATTGCGTATTTCTGGAAGGCTTTTGGAACTGTCCACACTAGCAACTTCTAATGAAATTGCGTGCTTACGGAATATCGTCTCAGTTATGTGACTGGATTTGTGATTTCCTGTCAGAGAGGTCACAGTTCGTAACTGACAGAGCGTCATCGAGTAAAACAGAAATGATTTCTGGCGTTCCCCAGGATAGTGTTACAGGACCTTTGCTGTTCCTTAACTACACTCCTGGAAATTGAAATAAGAACACCGTGAATTCATTGTCCCAGGAAGGGGAAACTTTATTGACACATTCCTGGGGTCAGATACATCACATGATCACACTGACAGAACCACAGGCACATAGACACAAGCAACAGAGCATGCACAATGTCGGCACTAGTACAGTGTATATCCACCTTTCGCAGCAATGCAGGCTGCTATTCTCCCATGGAGACGATCGTAGAGATCCTGGATGTAGTCCTGTGGAACGGCTTGCCATGCCATTTCCACCTGGCGCCTCAGTTGGACCAGCGTTCGTGCTGGACGTGCAGACCGCGTGAGACGACGCTTCATCCAGTCCCAAACATGCTCAATGGGGGACAGATCCGGAGATCTTGCTGGCCAGGGTAGTTGACTTACACCTTCTAGAGCACGTTGGGTGGCACGGGATACATGCGGACGTGCATTGTCCTGTTGGAACAGCAAGTTCCCTTGCCGGTCTAGGAATGGTAGAACGATGGGTTCGATGACGGTTTGGATGTACCGTGCACTATTCAGTGTCCCCTCGACGATCACCAGTGGTGTACGGCCAGTGTAGGAGATCACTCCCCACACCATGAAGCCGGGTGCTGGCCCTGTGTGCCTCGGTCGTATGCAGTCCTAATTGTGGCGCTCACCTGCACGGCGCCAAACACGCATACGACCATCATTGGCACCAAGGCAGAAGCGACTCTCATCGCTGAAGACGACACGGCTCCATTCGTCCCTCCATTCACGCCTGTCGCGACACCACTGGAGGCGGGCTGCACGATGTTGGAGCGTGAGCGGAAGACGGCCTAACGGTGTGCGGGACCGTAGCCCAGCTTCATGGAGACGGTTGCGAATGGTCCTCGCCGATACCCCAGGAGCAACAGTGTCCCTAATTTGCTGGGAAGTGGCGGTGCGGTCCCCTACGGCACTGCGTAGGATCCCACGGTCTTGGCGTGCATCCGTGCGTCGATGCGGTCCGGTCCCAGGTCGACGGGCACGTGCACCTTCCGCCGACCACTGGCGACAACATCGATGTACTGTTGAGACCTCACGCCCCACGTGTTGAGCAATTCGGCGGTACGTCCACCCGGCCTCCTGCATGCCCACTATACGCCCTCGCTCAAAGTCCGTCAACTGCACATACGGTTCACGTCCACGCTGTCGCGGCATGCTACCAGTGTTAAAGACTGCGATGGAGCTCCGTATGCCACGGCAAACTGGCTGACACTGACGGCGGCGGTGCACAAATGCTGCGCAGCTAGCGCCATTCGACGGCCAACACCGCGGTTCCTGGTGTGTCCGCTGCGCCGTGCGTGTGATCATTGCTTGTACAGCCCTCTCGCAGTGTCCGGAGCAAGTATGGTGGGTCTGACACACCGGTGTCAATGTGTTCTTTTTTCCATTTCCAGGAGTGTACACTACTGGCCATTAAAATTGCTACACCAAGAAGAAATGCAGATGATAAACGGCTATTCATTGGACAAATATATTATACTAGAATTGACATGTGATTACATTTTCACGCAATTTGGGTGCATAGATTCTGAGAAATAAGTACCCAGAAGAACCACCTCTGGCCGTAATAACGACCTTGATACGCCTGGGCATTGAGTCAAACAGAGCTTGGATGACGTGTACAGGTACAGCTGCCCATGCAGCTTCAACACGATACCACAGTTCACCAAGAGTAGTGACTGGCGAATTGTGACGAGCCAGTTGCTCGGCCACCATTGATCAGACGTTTTCAATTGGTGAGAGATCTGGAGAATGTGCTGGCCACGGCAGCAGTCGAACATTTTCTGTATCCAGAATGGCCCGTACAGGACCTGCAACATGCGGTCGTGAATTATCCTGCTGAAATGTAGGGTTTCGCAGGGATCGAACGAAGGGTAGAGCCACGGGTCGTAACACATCTGAAATGTAACGTCCACTGTTCAAAGTGCCGTCAAGGTGAACAAGAGGTGACCGAGACGTGTAACCAATGGCATCCCACACCATCACGCCGGGTGATACGCCAGTATGGCGATGACGAATACACACTACCAATGTGCGTTCACCGCGATGTCGCCAAACACGGATGCGACCAACATGCTGCTGTAAACAGAACCTGGATTCATCCGAAAAAATGACGTTTTGCCATTCGTGCACCCAAGTTCGTCGTTGAGTACACCATCACAGGCGCTCCTGTCTGTGATGCAGCGTCAAGGGTAACCGCAGCCATGGTCTCCGAGCTGACAGTCCATGCTATTGCAAACGTCGTCGAACTGTTCGTGCAGATGGTTGTTGTCCTGCAAACGTCCCCATCTGTTGATTCAGGGATCGAGACGTGGCTGCACGATCCGTTACAGCCATGCGGATAAGATGCCTGTCACTGCTAGTGATACGAGGCCGTTGGGACCCAGCACGGCGTTCCGTATGACCCTCCTGAGCCCACCGATTCCATATTCTGCTAACAGTAATTGGATCTCGACCAACGCGAGCAGCAATGTCGCGATACGATAAACCGCAATCGCGATAGGCTGCAATCCGATCTTTATTAAAGTCGGAAACATGATGGTGCGCCGGCCGAAGTGGCCGTGCGGTTAAAGTCGCTGCAGTCTGGAACCGCAAGACCGCTACGGTCGCAGGTTCGAATCCTGCCTCGGGCATGGATGTTTGTGATGTCCTTACGTTAGTTAGGTTTAACTAGTTCTAAGTTCTAGGGGACTAATGACCTCAGCAGTAGAGTCCCATAGTGCTCAGAGCCATATGAACCATTTGAACCATGATGGTACACATTTCTCCTCCTGACACGAGGCATCACAACAACGTGTCACCAGGAAACGCCGGTCAACTGCTGTTTGTGTATGAGAAATCGGTTGGAAACTTTCCTCATGTCAGCACGTTGTAGGTGTCGCCACCGGCGCCAATCATGTGTGAATGCTCAGAAAATCTATTCACTTGCATATCACAGTGTCTTCTTCCTATAGGTTAAATTTCACGCCTGTAGCACGTCATCTTCGTGGTGCAGCAATTTTAATGGCCAGTAGTGTATATAAACGATTTTGGAGACAACCTGAGCAGGCGTCTTAGGTTGTTTGCAGATGGCGCTGTCGTTTATCGACTAATAAAGTCATCAGAAGATCAAAACAAATTGCAAAACGATTTAGAAAAGACATCTGAATGGTGCGAATATTGGCAGTTGACCCTAAATAAAGATAAGTGTGAGATCATCCACATGAGTGCTAAAAGGAATTCGTGAAACTTCGGATACACGATAAATCGGTCTAATCTAAAAGCAGTAAATTCAACTAAATACCTAGGAATTACAATTACGAACAACTTGAACTGGAAGGAAGACATAGAAAATGTTGTGGGGAAGGCTAAACAGAGACTGCGTTTTATTTACAGGACACTTAGAAAATGTAAGAGTTCTTCTAAGGAGACTGCCTGCACTAGGCTTTTCCGTCCTCTTTTAGAATATTGCTGCGCGGTGTGGGGTCCTTACCAGATAGGACTGTCAGAGTACATAGAAAAAGTTGAAAGAAGGGCAGCACGTTTTGTATTATCGCGAAATATGGGAGAGAGTGTCACTGAAATGATACAGGGTTTGGGCTGGGCATCATTAAAAGAAAGGCATTTTTCGTTGCGATGGAATTTTCTCACGAAATTACAATCACCAAATTTCTCCTCCGAATGCGAAAACATATTGTTGACCTCGACCTACTTAGGGAGAAACGATCACCACGATAAAATAAGGGAAATCAGAGCTCGTACGGAAAGATATAAGCGTTCATTCTTTCCGCACGCTGTACGAGACTGGAATAATAGAAAATTGTGAAGGTGGTTCGATGACTCCTCTGCCAGTCTCATAAATGTGATTTACAGAGTATCCATGTAGATGTAGATGAAGGATACACCAGCTCCCGCAAAACTGAATATAGTGAAAGCACAACCCGTCCAGTGCCAACTTTCTTTATTATTATGGTGGCTGGACATAAGCATTAAAATATATTACTGTATTTAGACGCTATCTGCATTCACAGCATTATAATGCATATTCATAAGGAATTCGGGCGAAATGTGAATCTTTCAGTGGATGTGAGATATAACTAATCTCTTCTTGCTAAGAGTTGACTGTGAATATCAAGGAATGTTTTTGAAAAACTCCAAATCGTGTAGATATTTCTTAAGCTGTTTCCCGTTAATCCTGAAACGCCTTGTTTGGAACTTGTACTACGGGTGAATATGTTCACCATTATTTTTATTTTTTAAAATTTATTTCGAGTTTACATCAATCTGAAACCTGATTAATAATTTTTCGAGAGCCACAAGGAAGAATTCTGCCTCTAAAGCTTCTACCTCTTTGGGATATTGTAGGAAGTGACCTCAATGTGCCAACAGTGGCTTCTTCGTCACTCATTTCGTTATTTAAACGCCAAACAACAACGGGATTATTCTTCATCAAGCAACTGTAGTTCTACAACTGCTGAATCGCTGTCGTTGGCAGCAGTGAGACAAAGAGCACAGTAGCGAAGAAGTGTTTCGAATGGTGCTGTTATGAAACGATCAGTACTTTTCGCACTCCACCGATAGTCTCTGTTGGCTATGGAAATTCCGCGCTTCCAAGATTACTTTGTTTATGTAAGACGTGCGTAAATAGAGTTTTTTTGTTATTGTTTGAAAATGAGCCGTGAAAATCAGTCATCTGTGTGGATTTTTTAAAAACAGTATGGCATAATAGTCAGTTTGTTAAGTGTACCGTCTGCATTAAAGATTATAAACATGATCACGAAATAGGACTAATTTAAGGGACCACTGAAAAGAAAGCATTGCGAAATTCTAAGAACCACGAATTAGTAATACAAATGAAAGGTGAGGGATCAACTTGCGAGCTAGATCAAGTGCAAGAGGGGCAACTAAAAAAATTGAGAAGCTCTATACAAAATTATTTTAGCAGAAGTCAGTTGTACGATGCCAGTTCAAAAGTAAAAAAGGAACTTGATTCTCTTCATGCACAAACGATTGCTATCGATATGCTGCCTTACAGAACTTCTGAACATCAAGGTTTCAAAAAACTTGTTTATGCCTTAGACAGAGATTGAGCTGCCAGATAAAACCACACTTAAACGTATACTGATTTCAAAACTATGGAAAGAGATAAAAAATAAATGAGAGAAAGCCCTTACAAAATGTAATTTTTTTAGTGTTACAGTGGGCACTGTGACGTCGTTTGCCATTCGTTACGTCACATACAAAGGAAATTACATATATATATATATATATATATATATATATATATATATATATATAACTACCACTTATAAAAATATATTACATATATATATATATATATATATATGTAATATATTTTTATTTTTAATTTATCAGCATGCTTCTTCCTCTTAGGGATATTGTCTTTTCTTATCAGTTTTACTTACGTGCATAAGTAAATATGAAACGGGTTCTTGAAGGGCCTCAGTTATTCATGTACTAACTTTAGATTTTGAACGTGATGACTAAAATATAGTTGCCGTTATCTGAATTGAATGTAATTTTGTTAATTTCTATTTATTGATTGCAAAGCAAGGCTTGAGAGAATTTCGATTGTTGCCGTGGAGCGGCCAATATGTAACTTACTGAACTCATGGAATGTGTATAGTTTAAAAACATGAACTGTAACGTAAATTAATTATCTGTTGCAATTTAAAAAGGTTCTTATAACGAAATCTCTCGTATTTACAGTTACTGTTAACACTGAAAAATAAATTAATACTTCCGCTCGTAATGGCCGACCAGACGCTGCATCGGAAGGTGAGCTTCTCGCAGCGCAAATTACTGAAAAAATGCTTATTAAAAATAACTAGCCACTGCGAGCATTTGAGGTGACAACTATTACAAAGAAATTCATTTTGTAATAATAATAACAAGTTTATTTTAGCAATAAATACGAATAACTTACATAAAATATGTGTAGCCGCTCAATGGCTGCCTTCCGTATAGCGAAACAAAACAGTGTGTCCCACAAAATACGTCCTTCCTCCACGGCCGTACAATCGCGTCTCTTTCTATCCTTTTTTATTTTCATAGACATTAAATAAAGATGCTATTGCTGCATATCAGTTGTTTCAAGAACATTAACTATATCTTTTACACTAATAATATTCATAAAATACATAAACTACGATTTACAACCGCTAACAATGTCGATATTTAAGTGACTACCGTCGCAGCACGTGGAAAAGCAACGCGAATGAAAGCATACTGGCATTGCCTTGCCACTTTATTATAGACGGAAAATTAGTTCCACCCATATTAAAAGTGAAAAAACTGCAGGGCATCACAACACAGAATCTATGCACATGTAACTACCACTTATTTAAAAATATTTCTTCCTTTAACTCGTCAATGCCATGCTGGGTTCCGTTTCGTTTCTTGTGATCGGTATATGTCGATGTAAGTCAAGTCGGTGAAACTTGTTACGTATTTCTTGACAGTTTCACCCATCTCCTCCCCTCCCCTCCCCCACTCTCCCTCACTCCTCTTGTCGATAGAAATCTGAAGCCGTCGTGTCATTTGCGTTCTGTTTATGGACGCTGCCACCCGTAACAAATCATTAAGTAACTGGGTTACAAAAGGGTTAATATATTTTTGTATTCATTTCTATAAAATAAGCAATACATTTGAACATAAATGTCTCTATAATGCGCTTTCTTAATACATTGTTACTTCTCCGCCAAAAGTTTTCACTTGAGAGTTTCTGCGATAGTAGACTAACAAGTGAGAAACGAAGGCGAACCCCAACACTGTCTGCAGCAAAATTAATACAGCATAGCGAAATCAGCTGGCAGTGGCGTTACAATTACTTTGTTGCTGTCTTCCGAGCATATAAATAACCTGCTTTTGTGGCGATTTATGCGGAAGTGCTTCCATCGTGTTAGCAAATCGGCCCAGAATTAAAACTTTCGGTGCTTATAAAACAGCGACAATATTTTCTTCGGTTTCTGCCAGCGTATTTCTTGCTCGAATGAACTCTTCGCCGCTGCAGAATTTATTGGGCATCTAGGATTGCCCAGTCTGAAAATAGTTCAAGCCTAGCGGCTACGCCTTCACTACTAAAATATTGACAATAAAACATTAGCTTTTTGATTGTCTAGTTTTTTCCTGCATTAAAATGATTTAAAAAGACATTGGCTGATGGTATTTTAATTTTTAATTTTTTGTTTTTCAATTTTTTGTTTTTATTTTTAATAATTTTTTAAATAAATTAATTTTAAAGATTTTAAAATATATATGCACAAGATGTATAGTCTTGTTATTCGCCTAGGTCGTCGGGCCATCTGGTGGAGGCAAGGTAGTGCACCCTGTGTCCAAGTTCTCGTACAAGGTTGTTATCTGACTGTTGTGTGCTTTCGTAGAAGGTTTTGGCAGTGGTCCTGAATCGGTCCCTCAAGTAGGGTACCCCTGCGAGTTGATGAAGTTCGTTCGTTGGGAACTGGTATGGCAGGTGGAGTGCCCTTTTCAGAGCACGGTTCTGAATTCTTTGTAGCTGTTGTAGGTGGGTTGGAGCAGCATTGTCCCACACAACAGCGGCGTAATCTAAGATCGGTCGCACCAATTTGAGGTACAATATCACCCCCAGTCTTGATGGTAGAGTTGACGATGGATTTACTAGTGGGTAAAGCTGTACCATTCTTCTCCTGGCTTTCTCTCGAATGTTTTCTATATGAGGTTGCCATGTCAATCGTCTGTCGAGGGTCACACCCAGATATTTCGCTGTTTTTGACCATGGGACTGGGGTATCCCTTATCTCAATGGGCTGGGTGTTAGACGGAAGAGGTCTTCTGCAAATAGCTATTGCCTGCGTCTTCGTGGCATTGAAAGACAATCGCCATTTCGTCGCCCATTCACTCAGCTTATTACATGCTTGTTGCCGTCTTGCCTGGAGGTGTGCAGCGTTCAATACTTCGGGAGTAGATGGCTGTGTCATCGGCATATAGAGAGTTGTGTTCTGGCCGTCGATGGTAGGTCAGATGTATGCAGGATGTATAAAAGTGGTCCCAGTACACTGCCCTGAGGTACTCCTGCTTTGATGGGTCTGGTGGACGATGTATCATCTTGAGTGCGGACATGAAACGTCCGGTTTTCGAGATAGCTCTTCAGGAGTGTTGCATGTGACACGGGGACCCCTATATCTAGGAGTTTATACAGGAGTCCCTCGTACCATACGCAATCAAAGGCGCGAGAGACATCCAGAAATACAGCCCCGAAGAATTCCTTCCTTTCCAGGGCGCCGAATGCTTTCTCAACTAGGCGTGGTAGCTGCTGGGTGGTGGAGTGACCTCGGCGAAAGCCGAACTGGACGCCTGGTATCAGGAGCTCTGCTTCCACATGCTGCTGAAGTCACTTTATATACAGATGTTCAAAGAGTTTCGATGTGGCAGGTAAAAGACTAATTGGTCTGTAGCTAGCAGGCGAACGAGGGTCCTTTCCTGCCTTCGGTATGGCGACGACCTCAGCATGTTTCCATGTGAGGGGGAAGTCGCCAGTTGCCAAGATCTCGTTGAAGGCAGCCACTATTAGTGGTGCTGCGGTAGGTGGTAGTTGCTTCAGCAGCTCATTTGCTAGGAGGTCTGGTCCTCCTGTTTTTTTTTTTTCATTTCGTTCTTCGAGCTGTTTTATAACTTCTGCTGTGGAAATCGTTTGGATTTGGTCGTCTTCGGCTCGACTGGCGAGGAATCTTGGAAGTCTGTCATTGACTAGGCCAATGTGGGCTGCGTCGTCGGGGTCATTCATCGGCGAGAAATTATTTGCGAATACATCTGCCAGGGCATTAGCTTTGACGTCTGGTTCGCTAACTATATTGTTGCCCACGTGTAGTGGGGTAACTTCCGTCCGTTCCTTAGTAGAGACTTCGTCATCTTCCAGGCTGATTGGTCTTGTAGCTGTAGAAGTGCGATCTTATCTGCCCAGACTTGATTCTTATGTTTTTCTACTTTTGCCTTTATTTCTCGTTGAAGTCGGTTTACTCGGCGCTTTGTGGCTGGATTGCGCGTTGCCTGCCATTCTCTGAATGCTCGTTTTTTTTCCCTGATGGCTGCTATGATAAGTGGAGGCAGTTGGCGAGTTTTTGGTCGTGTTGGTCGTCTCGGAGGCGTGGCTTCTGTTGCAGCGTCCAGTGCTTTGGATTTTATGTATAATAGTGTCGCTTCTGCTCCTGCTGACTCTGGATCTGGTGTGTCCGGAAGGTCTCTTTCGAGCAGTTGGCGATATATTTCCCAGCTGATTCCTCGGATATCAAGGTGGTGCCTTGGCGGTTTATTGATGCCGACAACGTTGACATAAAAGATGACAGGTTCATGAGCTGAGGTGAGGGCCCTTCTGGTGGCGGCAGTAACATCGTTGGGGAATCGCTTGATGATGACTATATCCAGCACGTCGCTCTGGCCTCTGCTTGGAAAGCATGTGGGGTCGTATGGTCCCACAATGATGGCGTGGTTTCTTTCTGCGACTCGTAGGAGACGGCGTCCACTGATGTTCGTGATGCGGCTATTCCAGTTTGTATTTTTGACATTAAGGTCGCCAGCAAGAAAAAGGTTTCCTTGTTGTGACAGTAACGCCTCGAAGTCTGCTTCTTCTAGATGGCCACAGGAGAGGCCTATACACTGCAATGAATTGTATGCGATCCCTTGATGTTTGGACTGCAACCGATGTGGCTTCTACTGTGGCTAGTGCTGGGAGTGGCAGTTGGTGATGCACCAGGGAGTTTCTTACGTATTCTGCTGTTCCTCCACCAGCATTCGGCCGGTCCGTCCGGCAACAGCTGTAGTTGGTGACTCGTACGTGGATATCGTGTTTCAAGTGTGTGTCGATGACAAGGCACACGTCGATTCTTTCATCTTGAAGGAATTGACGGAACTCTCCTACTTGAGTGCGGATTCCATTGGCGTTCCACGTGCATAAAATTAGTCCAAATCTAGCTGCCATATTGAGTGGTGGAGGTTGGATTTGGAATGGCCTGTAGGGTAACTTGAACTGCAGCAGAAATCTGTTGCGGAATGGTGGCCATCATAGCCTGAAGGGCGTCAGTGATGGCTTTCGTCATGACTTGCATGACTGAGGTCAGGTTGAACTCCTGGGGGTGGGGAGTGTTGTGTTGTGCCTGAGTTGTTGGCGATGCGGCACTGATTGAATGAACTCCTGAGGGCGGGCGGCCGTCTTAAACCCTATCCCCCTGCGAGGCGTTCTGTCCGCTGTCCGCGTGCGCGTTGGCGGTCGCTGAGCCTCTGGCGTCAGCGTCTGTGGTGGGGTCGGTGTAATAGCTTCGTCTGCCCTGGTCGCCCGTTTGTTTCCTTTGCTGAGTGTCTTTTTAATGAGACTCAATGCTGGTTCCCATGACTTGCTGAGGTTACAGCCGTAATGTCGGTTGAGAGTCTGCCCCATGAGCTGGATCACCTCAAAACTGTATTCTGGAAAAACGGGTACTCGGAATAGCAGATCAGACGCGCTCTCCGCATCACTTCTACAGTACAGCGTGTGGCGACGGAAGAAGTCACGCAGGAAGAGATAGCCACTGCCTATGTACCGTATACTGGCGTACTATTGGGAAAAATAGGACCAATATTGAGGAAACACTGAGTAGGGACTGTCTTTTGCCCACCCAATAAAAGACGAGCATTATTGGGAAGCGTCAAAGACGATCTCGGATTGCGAAAGTATGTCATATGCCAGATTCCGTGTCAGTGCGGGAAGACTTATATTGGGCAGACAGTGCGCACCGTCGAAGATCGTTGCCATGAACATCAGAGGCACACTCGGCGGTCGCAGAGCACTGTTTGCCCGAAAATCACGAAATGCACTACCAGCATACCAGGGTCTTGGCATAGACATCTAAATACCGGGACAGCATCATTAGAGAGGCTATCAAAATTCGTACCAGGGATGGGATCATCAACCGAGATTGCGGCTATAAGGGCATGGGAACCAGCATTGAGTCTAATTAAAAAGACGGTCAGCAAAGAAAACGAACGGGCGACCAGGGCGGAGGAGGCAATTACACCGACGCCACCACAGACGCCGACGCCAGCGTCTCAACGACAGTCGACGCGGCCGCGGGCGCCGACCGCGGAGAAAACGCCTCGCAGGGGGAGGGGATTTAAGACGGCCGCCCGCCCTCAGGGACTCAGTTCGTCAGCGCACCAGACGATGGCGACATTTCTCATTGCCGAAATATTGTGCCCGTTGGACACTTTGGACCGGCAGTTCCAGTTCCAGTTCGAGCGTCAATATTAATGCATATATTTGCCAAAAAAGACTAACCACAGCAAGTTGTAAATATAGGCTTTACTAACCGAGTATGAACTTTCCAGAGGTAATGGAACCTGTTGTCTCATCACTACAGTGAAGCCGACGAAACGCTATCAGGTTGTGTCAAGTGCAAACTTCGAGAGGCGCGGGTATATTATAGGAATACATCGGTATGATGGGCAAAGGTGCCAGCACTACTGCCTCTCGCCGCAGCTTTCCTTATCCTTCATTAATGCCGTATTGTGCTCTTTATACCGTTCCGTGCACTTCTCCCGACAAAAGGTGAAACGCCCAACAAAGCTTCTATAAGTTACACATTTTACGTCGATTGCACTAAGATCACAAGTGCTGCCGATCTCATCGAGGCAGCAGGTGTAGCACTGCAATAGAGTGATGACCCTTTTGTTATGAGTGTCAACTCCACAGAGAAGAAACATAATAAGTGAAGAAGCCACCCTTGATCTCTTCAACGCAGTTTCAATCCTGTTATTCCCATGTGCAGCTTATACCGTGTCTCCTGCAGATCATCAGGAAGCATGCACACCTATGGTTAGCAGCATTGCGTGGTAGGCCAGTAAACACTTTCCCCCTCGCATCCCTATTCCTTATGCTAACCTTCCTCTTATTCTTATTCTTCTTTCTCTTCCCCCTCTCCTCGTGCTTCTAAGACACTGAAGCTCAACGTCACACCGACAAGTAATAAATTGGCCCAAATTTTATGAGAATTATTTTTTGTATATGAAAAAAAATTTTCAGACAACAAGACGTTGGAAAAAGGAATTTTTTTGACAATATTTTCCAAAATTTCGGACATGGAGATTACTTTATACTTTTTTTAGGTCATCAATCAAATCTTACTAGAATACAATATCCGTGATAAGACAATAGTAAAGGCTACAGACAACGCTGCAGCTAGGAAAAATGTACCTAAATCTTAAGGATTCGACATTCACCCTGTTTTGCCCACTTAACAGTACAAGATTGTTTCAGAGCAGAAACATTTTCCAAAATTTTATTGAAAACAAAGGCTATTGTGACTTTCATTCATAATTCTACACTAGCCAGTGACAAACTGCGCAATGTTCAAAAGAGAGCAAACAATAAAGAATTGAGACTGATACAAGAGGTGCTTACTCGATGGATTAGCTCATTACACACGCTCAAAAGAATTTTCGAAGTACGAAGTGAACTTTAGATTGCGATCAATGAAAGTTCAACAGCACTGCCTACCCTCACAGCAAAAAATTACGTAACTATACAAGAGATAATAGATCTTCTTGAAGCTTGTGAAGTAGCAACAACAACAATCTCAGGGTACTCATACATCACTACATCCTTAATTATATCTCTTATATAAGGTATTGCAGCGAAGATTCCGGACTAGTAAAGCAGCTTAACAACGAATAAGCGACTTCAGCTCCTCCATGTAATATCTCTTTATAATCTACTAATTATCCCTGCACAATTGTATGAGTGAATTACGTTTCCTACTTGACCATCTATATACTCGCAGAATCGATGCTCAAAGTAGTACAGTACTATTACTATTTCTTGAGCGCATAATTACTCATTCTAATATTCTCTCTGGTGTGTGTTGGGAGGACTTCTAGGATCTTCTCCGTGCCGAATAGCCGCATTGAATAATTGTAATTTTGCTATCGAGATTACTGGAAGCAAGAGATTGGAAAGATATTGTGCGCTAATCAAGAGAATATATACTGAGCATTTACATCAAAGGTGTACAAGGGATTTTATTATATATGTATTCTCTAATTGGAAATTTGCACGGATGTGTCGTTTCGCTGGTAATCAGAAGGGAACTTCCGATGAATTGGAAACGAACCTGCAATTATTAGATCCAAGAGCTCCATTATTTCATCGGATAATTAAACTCTATCAAAGAAAACTTTCCGCTTGATCTGAGGTTTCTCGACTGACTACGCAACGCCAGAAAGCCAAGACATTTTGTTTACACAGGACTGCAGATCGCTTCCAATCATCGAGACTGCGGACACAGAGAGTCATCGTCCTATTCTGATTAAACAAGTAAAGCTTAATTATAACTTTCTTGAGCGACTGTGATGACTGTCATATCGCTGCTTTTGAATGGGATCATGAATAAAATACTAATAACTAACTTTCCTCCTCACCAGCAACCTGTATAAACGCAATATTAGTTAAAATAATATACAGAGAGGGTTTTCTCTAAGGCAGGATAAATAATTACTTAAAAGCTCAACAGGATAAAGGAGAAGAATCTAATCACTTTACGTGTATCTTTTGATGTTGTATTTTAAACAACAGACTAAAGGACAAAAATTTAAATACCTTCATTTTTATAAAACAAAATTTGCATATCTTGTATTATGTTTTAAGCAGTAAAAATTCTTAGAAAGCTATTTTTCGTTTGAAATACTTGTACAGGACAATCTATAGTAAATCGATTCATCGATGGTGTTTAAAAACACTATCGATGTTCTCGGTTGTGCCAACTATCGATGTTTAAGTAACACTAGCGGCCACCTCTCATTATAGGTGTCGGACGCCGTAGTCTGGGCAGACTGGTAAAACAGTACAGGTAGCGTATTTTGGCGGAACTAATATCTGACTTTAATGATGGGCAGAGTACAAGTGTGTCTGAACACACAGTGCACCTAACACTCCTAACGATGGGCCTCAGCAGACGGCGGTCCATGCATGCGCCAATGTTAACACCACAATATCAGCAACTACGACTGAAATCTGAAATGGGCACGTGACCATCGGCACTGGACATTGGCGTAGTGACAGAGCGTTGCATGGTCTGATGAATCTCTGAACCTTCTTGATCATGCCGATCCGATGAGGGGGATTAGTGATAGGGGGGGGGGGGTGCGCGAATCCGTCGTTTTCCAGAGGAACAGGTCCTTGACACCTTGAGAGGTGGCAGAAGCCCCCTCCCATATTTCTATCTTACTCTGAGTAATTCGATTTTCCTCTCTAATTGCATGCGGTGAAAAGTTGCTATTCCTTCACAAGCGGACTTCCCACGCAGCGTCTCTCGTCACCCGGGTGGTCCGCTGTCAGGCGGGCTCTATGAATCTTGAAAAGGTTAAGCCGACGGGTGTGAGGGAGTCGAGTGAATGCTTTCCAGACGCCGACATTGTCATAATAGCGGCGGAGCCACGCCTGCAGGGGCCTAAAGTAGCAGCTGGGATAGAGATTCTGTTACTTCGCAGAAACTTAGCGAAAACACTTTCTGGCGGGCTACCAGCGAGGCGTGGGAATGACTTGTGTTCCCATGCAGTCTTGGCGGGCAAATTCCCGCGTTTTCTGCAAAATTGTAACTGTGATTGGCTTGCTCAGGGCATATCTCCGTGACGTAGCAAAATCGGCGCAGAAATTGGCGCCAAGTATCTCCATTGGTGGAATGGTAGTGCTTTGGCAACAGAGTGGAATTTTCCGCCGGTTTTCGAGTTGCTGATTGGAACGTTTAACCACGACCACTGTCGTGGGGGCGGGAATGTTCTGTGTTCGGTTTGTACGGGTGCTCTTGTGGTAGTCGGCTCTCGCCTTCCGGTCGGAGTAGGTTACAAGACTGAGCTCTCGCTGCTCTGGACAGCCTGCCTTACGTTGGCTGTCTAATATACTTTTTTTTAATTGTAACTGTTTGACGAAGTTGCTGAAGTTTCGACTTCAACGTAACTTTCCGAGTACAGTTGGCAATTGAGCGTTTTGCGTACAAGCGGCCTATGTTGTCTGTCTTGGGCAGTTTTGGCTAAAGTTGACTGTATCGGAGTTAGTGTGTGACTTCGCTTGTTAAAATCAATCACTGTACCGTCAGTGATTGTGTGGCGAGCCTTCTTTGTCTCCCTCAGAGGCGCATTTGTATTGATAGGAAGTCTTTAATCTGGAACAACCAGACCAGGACAATTTGTTTCGGGGTATACTCTCGACATTATCATTACCACGACGGGACGTCGAAGCAACCAGCCATCGCTTCCGGTACGCCAGATCGTGTCCTTGCAGTTAAGAAGACAGCTTGGTAATGTATGTCCGCAGCACCGGAAGATTAGGGAATTTGCACTGTGATAATCAGAGCTCAGCAGAGCGCGCCTGTTCGTCTTTTTCTAACTTTGTTCTGTTTTGGGTGTTCATTGTCTGAGTTCTCACTACTGTAGCAGCAATTAATGTTGGGTTGGTTGTGTGTTTCTCTTAAGATTTAAGTTGCAAGGGATTGGCTCCACATACCACTTCATCATAAATGTCACAATCTAGTTTATGGACAACTTCACCTTCACAGAATTTATTTGAGTATCCAATTTGATCCATTTTGGTGTATTGTAAATGTTTCATGTGTTTTGTTTATGATCTTGAGTTTAGTCATAATAAATCAAATTGTTATTTTGGACAGAACTTTCATTCTGTTTATTGGTAGAGTAGCCCTTTCATTTCTCACTACGTTACTGAAACTTTCCTTTATTTAATTAATGTCTATCAAATTAAATTATTGCAGGTACCAAACTCTTTTCTACTCCACTTGCAGGGTCGATTACAGTCAGTTCGCGTTTCTTCTTAATCCATGTACAACAGCAAAAGTAGGAGTTAGAAAAGGGGGGGCTTAGAGCATCATTTCCATATGAAGATTCGAGAAGAATTTAGTGTTAAATACACTGCTAGCCCCGGCACCTCGCAACCTGTACTACGGGGTGGAGACAAGCTGGTGGCGGCTCCATTGTTCTTTGGTGAACATTCACGTGGGCATCCATGGGTCCAGTGAGGCTTGTGCAACGCACCGAGACGACCAAGGAGTGTCGTACACTGGTTGCAGATCACGTACACTCCTTCATGACGATCATGCTTCCCGAGTGCAGTGGCATTTCTCAACGAGGTAATGCGCCATATCACAAGGCTAGGAGTGTGATGGAGTGGCTGGAGGAACACAAAGGCGAGTTCCAATTGATGTGTTGCCTCCAGACTCAGCAGATCTGAACCCCATTGATAACATCTGGGATGTGATTCAAGGTGGAGTCAGACTCATCGACCCCATTCCCTGACTTTACGGAACTTAGGTGACTTGTGTGTGCAGATGCGGCGCCAACTCCCTCCAGCGGCCTACCAAGGCCTCATTGCTTCCATGCCACGACACATCGTCTTTATTAACCGTGCCAAAGATGGACGTACCATTTATTAGGTAGGTGGTCATAATGTTCTGGCTGATCAGTGGAATTCTGATTTCACTTGGTTTGATTTATTGCTCATTTAGAGACCTATTGCCTTACATTTTATAGCAGGTCTTTCATTTAAATGTGTGTGTCTGTCCTTAAATTGCTGAATGACTGAGAAGATGAAACTTCTACGTTATTTGATTCTGAAACAGCTGAGTAAAATTGAACATATTGAGCCTACCTTCTCTTTACTTTTTCTTATCATGTCAACACTGACCCACAATATTTCTAGGGCAACGCAATCTGACTGCTCAAAAAAATTACAACCTGACTTCAAATAATTAATTCAAAAGAATAACCGTGACTAAAAAGAAATCTTAACAATAGCCTATACATTTCATTAAGCACTTACCTTACAAAAATCTTCATTACGCGAACTACTTCAATACAGCCAGCGTCAATACTGCCAACTAAATAAAAGATTCTAACTACTAAAGCCATTAACTACTAATAGGCATGTGCTTAGCAAAGGAAAGATTTTGTTGCAAACCAGATAATGTATTTTTTACCTTAATAATGTGACATTCAGTTGAAACACGAATATAAATCGTCGTTGACATCCAATACAAAGATATATAATCATGAATAATTTTCAATTTCCAAGTCTGATACTTCCAAATCGTTAACCTACGCTAACATTTCAGATTTCTACCCTCCATCAATGCCAACTTCTCACATCTAACATCCATCACTGCTGGCTGTTCACCTCCAACTGCCCAACAGTATTTCCATCACTGCTGGCGACTAACTTCCAAGTGCCTAACACAACTGGCGATTAACTTCCAACAACGAGTTTTACCAGCCACAGAGTCTCTTACAAAGAAAGCGCAGTCAGAGATCCGATGCAAAGCGCTACACAGCGCTGACAACACAGAAGCAGCCCACTTACACTTTTACAGCTTTCATGGAGATTACAATACATATTCCACATCACAAACAGCAATTTTATTTTCAACCATTACAACGAAAGTAATAATGAATTAAAAATACGACAGAAATGGAAAGAATTTTTTTAAAAATGTATGATGGTAGATGATAGGAAAGACTTGGATAATAAGAGAGAGAGAGAGAGAGAGAGAGAGAGAGAGAGAGAGAGAGGTAAATGTTACCCTATCTGAGTCACCCTGGTCTGATACCTCAGAAATACTTGGAGCCTTGCAGTCCCAGTTCGCCACAGTTTAATTTACGGATTAATATTTCTAAACACTATTTACAGAAACTCTGTAACTACTACGTGCATTGTGGAAAGCGCGATGATCATGAGATCATATCAGTGGAGTGTATCTAACGGTTAATCAGTGTTATAGTCTTGCTGGCAAAATTTGCTAGCCACAGAACTGAATTTTAAGCACAGTTAGCAATCTACCCACCATGATGAATACCGAATGGTGCCTTCTCCTCTTGTTAGAAAAATTTCAGCTATCAGGCAACTCCGATATTAGACCCCAACACATTTATCAGTTTCAGCCGTTAAGTAAGCGTTCATTCATTGGGTGAGTTGTCTCTTTTCGTGACTCACGCCGCCAAAACCGCAAACACGACTGCCTGGGACGGCGCAGCAATAACGGCGATTGCTCGAGAACATCGCCACGCACCCTCATCTCGAGGACCGGCCAAGTCGATGCGCTCACTTGGCATCGCGCCTATCGCTGATTAACTTATAAACGAGGGGCGCAACAGCGGCCTAATTGAATCGGACACCCACCCTGCTCTCTCCGGCCATAAATCCCGATGGATAATTAACGACACACGGCCGGGGCGCTACACAAAGGAAGGAGCTTGTTGTTCGGCGCCAGTTCATTATATCTCAATCGGCGGGCAGGTCCCAGGACGCCCCTCGGACAAGTGCGAGCGGGCCATATTGTGCCTCCCCGCCCCCTACCAGCACCCCGTCCAAAACCTCTCGCAGTGCGTCAGCGGGACTCGCGAAGGCAGCTGCGCGGCCGATCGCCACGGTCCGTTTCCACGGGTATCGCGTCGCCGCCCTCACCGGCGACAATGGGCTGTAGCCACTGTTCTCGGCGGTCTGCTGTCGCGCGCCCCTGCTCTGTGACGCGTGAGAGCTTCGCGGCGTGAGGTGCAGGCGCAGCCTCCCTTGGGATGGTGGGGTGGGGGGTGAAGGGGACACGCAGAGTGGGAAGAGGTCGCCGGCTGTTGTTAAACGCTGTTTGTCGAGGGGATCTGCAGAGTTCGGCGCGTGCCTCCTCCCATGCGGTGTTTTTATTGTTGCCTTTGTGCGGCGCAAATGCCCAGTGGCGAGGAAATTGGAGGGCTCGTTCGGCTTGTGAGTGTGCGCGAGAGCGTGTGCGGATGTGTCTGTGCGTGTTGTGTTAGAGCGTGTCGATGTGTGTGCCCGGAACTACTTTGCCGACTGCTAACTGTTCCTCTCCGTGTCACCGGTTCACTGAGGCGCTGGAGAGACGGAAAAGATTTAAATCTTCAGCTCCGCTTCGCACGAAGTAATGGCCGCTATCGACAGGGGATCTCAAGTTGATTTCGTATTTCTAGATTTCCGGAAAGCTTTTGACACCGTTCCTCACAAGCGACTTCTAATCAAGCTGCGGGCCTATGGGGTACCTCAGTCCGGAACCGCGCAGGTTCGAATCCTGCCTCGGGCATGGATGTGTGTGATGTCCTTAGGTTAGTTAGGTTTAAGTAGTTCTAAGTTCTAGGGGACTGATGACCACAGATGTTAAGTCCCATAGTGCTCAGAGCCATTTGAACCTATGGGGTACCGTCTCACAAGGGGAAGGCCTCAGACACGGCCAACCGATTCAGCTCAAATTTGGCAGGTCGCTTGTTTACAATCTAAAACGAAGGAATCTAGGATATTTTGGGTCAACACCCCCGCAATTTTGAGAAAATCGCCCCTAAAGGTTACGACGAGAAATCGACTCAAAATTGGCGGGATCGATAGATAATTGTAAATAGAGCATTTTTCATCATCAGGTATAGGGTTCGAAAACGCATACTTTTTCAGAAATTGAGGTAAGAAACTTTTACAGCTGCCGCTTCTGTACCCACATGGTAAGCGCTTTTCGCCGACAGCACCGATAGCGCAACGGCCGAGGTAATTGGCTGGGACTCGGAGAACCCGGGTTCGAATCTCGAAGAAATCTCGCGGATGTTCTTCTCTTCATTTGCATTTTTCCATATCTCAGTTGATAGGGATAGGAGGGTTCATAAGGTCAGTATTACTATCATTCCTCATTGATTTACTTGCCTTATTAACCCTCCTATCCCTATCAATTGAGATATGGAAAAATAGAAACGAAAAGAATAGCATCCGCTACGTTTCTTCGAGATTCGAACCCAGGTTTCCCGATTCCCAGACAATTACCTTGGCCATTGCGCTATCGGCGCTGTCGGCGAAAGGCGTTTACCATGTGGGTAGAGAAGAAGCAGCTGTAAAAGTTTCTTTCCTTGATTTCTGGAAAATTTTGCGTTTGCGGACGCCATACCTGATGATGAAAAATTCTCTACTTGCAATTATCTATCGATCCCTCCAATTTTGAGTCGATTACTCGTCATAACCTTTAGGGGTGATTTTCTCAAAATTGTTCATCTTTTGAAGCGATCCACGAATCGATCCAATTTGTGACTTCTTCATGAGATCGTAAATGTTGGTCAGCCAGGCCATGCGCCATTGATTTAAACAGGTGATAGTCAGAGGGAGCAATGTCTGGAGAATACGATGGGTTGGGTAGTACTGCCCATTTCAGCGTTTCCAAACACGTTTTGACCTCTTTTGCAACGTGGTGTCGTGCGTTGTCGTGCTGCAAAATCACTTTATCGTGCCTCTCGCTGTATTGCGGCCGTTTGTCTTTTAATTGCGTTCGATAACGAGCACCAGTGATTGTTTCACTTGGTTTTAACAGCTCATAGTACACGACGCCGAGATGGTCCCACTAAATGCAGACACGATCTTGGAGCCGTGAATATTCGGTTTGCCCGTCGACGTGGAAGCATGGCCGGGATATCCACATGATTTTTTGCGTTTAGGGTTATCACAATGCGATGCAGAAATCCCTTCCGTTTTTGCCTCCGAAGCAACTGTTCACAAAGGCACAAACGCCGTTCAACGACTCTTGGTTTCAGCTCACACGGGACCCAAGTTCCTTCTTTCTGAATCATGCCCATAGCCTTGAGACGTTTTGAAATGGCTTTTTGTGTTACTCCCACTAATCGTGCCAATTCTTCTTGAGTTTTACGCGAGTCTTCACTCAGCAACGTCTCCAATTCTGCATCTTCGAAAACATTCTCTCTTCCACCACTATGCCAGTCTACGAAGTTAAAACACCGTTCTTGAAGCGTTGAAGCCACTCACGACACGTTCTTTCACTAATAGCATCCTTACCACACGTACCTGAGAGCGTTCGGTGAGACTCAGCCGCTGCTTTTTTCGTACTGAAACAAAACAGTAACACCTCCCGCAAATGACGAGAATTAGGCTCGTAAACTGGCATTTTCAATCAAGAATAACTTCATGATGCAGACACAAATCGACTAGTGTTTGAATGAGGTTATGTTGACCGAGGTCCATGCTAACTGCCTGACATCTGCGATCTGTTTCTTTCGACCGCTACTTACCGTTGTCGCCACCTATCGGCTAACGGCGGATGCAAAGTTGTGCACATTGTATTTCTTCAGTCACATTTTACTAATATTTACTATCACGCCGCGTTTCTCCAGTGTGCTACCATCGTCAAGTGCTGCAACCCACATTTTACTATCAGCCTCGCAGCTTCCCGAACTGAAACACAGCATGAATCTTACAAATATCCTCTGATTGTATTTTCATTACTGGCTTATTTTTAAAGACAATTGCTGGTGCCTCAGCGTTTTTGCATCTCCTGCTTCGCAGCATTCCTTATGAACGGATGGATTAGAAAAATTCGTGTAATTTTATTCAATAAAATTTGACTTAAATTATAGTATCACAATATTTACTTCAATCGTTTGTCATTTGGTTCATTCCTTGTCCTAACCTGATTCTTAAAAGCTTTTCACAAAATTAATTGTTCCACGTCGGTCGTCTTAATACGATGACGCAACTGATCCGCCGTCATTATCGCTGCTTTAAGTGCAAATGCACGAAAAAAGTTAGAACCTGCAAAGGCTATGATTTTACCCCCCCCCCCCTCCCCCGTTGTCCGATATGATTTTAAAGGATCATCCTTCCGCAAAGTCAATATAAGCACTTCTTAACAATCTTTTCATTCTCACGCATCATTGTGTCAAAGATAGGCCGCCGGTAGAGGCTTCACAAGTTTTAGGTGTTCCCATGATCAATATACAGCAACGGCCTTGCCGTAGTGGATCCACCGGTTCCCGTCAGATCACCGAAGTTAAGCGCTGTCGGTCGTGACCGACACTTGGATGGGTGACCATTCAGGCCGCCATGCACTGTTGCCATTTTTCGGGGTGCACTCAGTCTCGTGATGCCAATTGAGAAGCTACTCGACCGAATAGTAGCGGCTCCAGTCAAAGAAAACCATCATAACGACCGGGAGAGTGGTGTGCTGAACAAACGCCCCTCCTATCTGCATCCTCAACTGAGGAAGACACGGCGGTCGGATGGTCCCGATGGACCTGAAGACGGAGTGCCATGATCAATATAAACGCACTTTCTCTCTTTTGCTTATCTTATTCCTCACAACCCGCATTAAAAATATTGGAATTCAGAGGAAGAGCCATTTTAGTGCCTAACTGTTGCATGTGCGTTACATTAACCTGAAGTATGATGATGGTTGTTTGCTAGGTGTACCAGTGAGGATAAGCACCGCAATTTAACCCTGTACAGACGATACATTTATTTTGGTGCGTACCTTAAGCGAGTTGTTATCATTTAGTTAGTGTATTTACTTTCATTTGTGTTGGAAATTCATTGATCTAGCACACAGAGCACACTAATAAACACACTTTCACATTGAGATATTTATATCATTCCAGACACTCGTAACTGCTAAGATAAACTTACTTCAAATGTTAAGTTGGTATAAACGTAAAGAAAATTTTTTATGTAAACTTACTTATGTGATAGACATATTACATAATATGATTATTTGGGGTGCCTTGATTATTCAATAATGTTAAAATGTTTTTTTAGTTAACCCTTGATAATAAAATAAGCATTCCACATTCGAAAAATTTTTGAAAAAAATTTATATTGTTACTTTCTAGCTTATCGTTTAGCAACCTGTTACCAAGTACCGTGCCATGAATTAGGATTTCTAATTAATCATAAAATCCACTTTTGTCTCTTATCGATTTTATGTTATATATGAAGATCATGCGCGATATCATGGAATAGGTACCGAGTGTCCTTAATGTGGGTGGCTGTTGCAGATTTAGTATAATTTTTCTGTTGTAGGCATTTATGTGTTCATTCCAGCTTTTTTGGCAGTCTCTCCCAGTTCGATCTACATAGAGGACCCTGCACGGATAACACAGTATTTTGTAAATTACTGATCGTGTATGTTTATCTCTGTGTGTTTATGTTGTGTCTCTGTGTGTTTATGTTGTGTCTCTGTGTGTGGTGCAGTTCGTTATTTGTGATGAAAGCAATTTGTAGGTTGTGAAATCTGAAAATATTGGCTGTTTTGTAGGAGAGTTTACTTTTGAATGGTATACCGGTAGTGGGCTTCTTTTTATTTTCTGTGTAGCAGTTTTTTTATTACTATTTTCTTTTTTCTGTATCATGTTATCAATAAATGTGTCATTATAGCCATTAGCTGCAGCTGTTTGTTTCACTTTCTTGAGCATGCCGCGCTTCGCCATAATTATCCGTTGGTATATTACTCCCTCTGTTAACTAGTGCTATGAATGAAGCATATTTAAGTGTTGTAAGCGGGGGTGGGGCAGATGAGCTGTATATGGCGGCACCTGCTGCTGTTGTATTATTGTGACCTTTGAAGTTGCGTAAATTGTTTTCTCTACTGAGGTTCAAGTCTAGATAGTTGATGCTAACGCTATTTTGATATTCAACAGTGAATTTTATGTTTAACTCCTGTTTATTGAGTGCATACAAATATTTTGCTTCACGTGGTTATATATTGGCAGTTATACCTGATAAACTTGAAACCGTTAGGAGATCTTTATGCTGCGTTTAAATGTTATTATTAAATTTGAAGTAGTTGAACTTTTGTGTTGGTTGAAGCAGGTCTATGAATTCAAATGGCTCAAGCAATGATAACTTTTCATGTTTTATGGGATTTGACTCGATCCCTTTGAGTGATTCTGGGACGAGTATGTTTATGTATAGGTTTATACTCATTTAACTATTTGACGCCGTAGACATGCCAACACATACCCCACGAGAAGCTTACAATAGATGAAGGACGCCTACGCAACTCGTATTGTATACCTGCAGTTCGTCCTGTGCAGATTTGTTTTTCTGGATACACGCACTTTGTTTACACCTTTACGCCTCCATCTACAATCGGCAAATTACTGTGAAAAGCCTGACAGAAGTACTTCCTATTGAACTACGTATTAGGTTTTCTTCCCGTTTCATGCGACTATGGAGCGTGGGGAGAATGTTTGTTCAGATGCCTCTGAGTGCATTATTATTTGTCTAGTCTTGTCTCCACGACCTCCACTGAAAAGACAGGAGATTATGGTATATTCCTAGGTTCTTCCCTTAACACTGGTTCTTTAGACTTTGTAAGCGAGCTTTTCTCAAACTCTCTGTGGGTTTTTTCGGCGTGTCTGTGACGTTCTTTCGTGGATGAAAGAAATCTGTGACCCTTTGTGCTCCCTTTCTTTGCGTAATTTCAGTATCCCTAGTAAGTCCTATTTTGTACGTGTCCCATACACTTCATCAATATTCTAAATGCACAAGAATTTTGCAAGCAATTCCCTTTGTAGACTGGTTGCGTGCGTATCACTGGGTTTTCACCTTGTGTCAAACCCACACTGAGCATTCATACCTTTTCAGACATCTCTCCATCAGACCAGAGGCGACAGCAGACGGCAATAAGAAAAGGGAACAAACTTCTCGATCCACACCTTAATGGATAACGCTCCTCGCACTCACCTGAAGTCTCGCAGACCTGTGTGGGAAAATGACGGAGCGTCACTTGTTTCTCCTGGACAAAGCAAAGGAAGAGAGTTGGAAGTCTAACAGTGGTCATTACAGTAACCCCTGTGTAGACCCCGCTATAACAACGCCAGGGTCTGAACTATTCAAGACTATATGATGCCGCCTAAATAGGATTCGAACAGGTCACGCCAGAACTAGGGTTACTTTATGCGGAAGAGGCGTCATCGATTGCCCGCAATATGATTGCGAAACAGCAGAAGATTTTTTTCTTTTCGCAGAATTGATAACTTGTGTTAATTCTTCACTGAATGTGTAATAATTTGCTTTCTCTTTTGTAAAATTTGTAGTTTTCAACCTGCAGATTTCAGTTCACCAGACAACAAATAAATACACTACAGGCCATTAAAGTTGCTACACCAAGAAGAAAGGCAGATGATAAACGGGTATTCATTGGACACATATATATTATACCACAACTGACATGTGATTACATTTTCACGCAATTTGGGTGCATAGATCCTGAGAAATCAGTACCCCGAACAACCACCTCTGGCCGTAATAATGGCCTTGATACGCCTGGGCATTGAGTCAAACAGAGCTTGGACAGCGTGTACAGGTACAGCTGCCCATACAGCTTCAACACGATACCACAGTTCATCAAGAACAGTGACTGGCGTACTGTGGCGAGCCAGTTGCTCGGCCACCATTGACCAGACGTTTTCAATTGGTGAGATATCTGGAGAATGTGCTGGCCAGAGCAGCAGTCGAACATTTTCTGTATCCAGAAAGGTCCGTGCAGGAGCCGCAACATGCGGTCGTGCATTATCCTGCTGAAATGTAGGGTTTCGCAGGGATCGAATGAAGGGTAGAGCCACGGGTCGTAACACATCTGAATTGAAACGTCCACTGTTCAAAGTGCCGTCAATGCGAACAAGAGGTGACCGGGACGTGTAACCAATGGCACCCCATACCGTCACGCCGGGTGATAAGCCAGTATGGCGATGACGAATACACGCTTCCAATGCGCGTTAACCGCGATGTCGCCAAACACGGATGCGACCATACTGACGCTGTAAACAGAACCTGGATTCATACGAAAAAATGACGTTTTGCCATTAGTGCACCCAGGTTCGTAGTTAAGTACACCATCGCAGGCGCTCCTGTCTGTGATGCAGCGTCAAGGGTAACCGCAGCCATGGTCTCCGAGCTGATAGCCCATGCTGCTGCAAACGTCGTCGAACTGTTCGTGCAGATGGTTGTTGTCTTGCAAACGCCCCCATCTGTTGACTCAGGGATCGAGACGTGGCTGCACGATCCGTTACAGCCATGTGGATAAGACGCCTGTCATCTCGACTGCTAGTGATATTAGGTCGTTGGGATCCAGCACGGCGTTCCATATTACCCTCCTGAACCCACTGATTCCATATTCCGCTAACAGTCATTGGATCTCGACCAACGCGAGCAGCAATGTCGCGATACGATAAACCGCAATCGCGATAGGCTACAATCCGACCTCAATCAAAGTCGGAAACGTGATGGTACGCATTTCTCCTCCTTAGACGATGCATCACAACAACGTTTTACCAGGCAACGCCGGTCAATTGCTGTTTGTGTATGAGAAATCGGTTGGAAACTTTCCTCATGTCAGCACGTTGTAGGTGTCGCCACCGGCGCCAACCTTGTGTGAATGCTCTGAAACGCTAATCATTTGCATATCACAGCAATTTCTTCCTGTCGATTAAATTTCGAGTCTGTAGCACGTCACCTTCGTGGTGTAGCAATTTTAATGACCAGTAGTGTACCTTCAGGAATGATTCGGTTGTTCAAATTAAAGAAAGAAATGTCGGATGCCAAAGCAGAATTTGACAGATATCCTCCCTATTGTCAACCAATTACCCCTACTCGTTTCGTTGAAGAATTGCATCAGTGTGTCTGAAGTTGTTCTAGCATTTTATTACTACCGGTAAGCATTATGACCTTAAAATACACTTTTGAGATATTCAATCATACCAGGGAGAAAGACAGGTGCCAGTCTCACTTATTCTGCGTGAGACGGCGGGAAGTCATCGGTCACATCTAATGTTAAATTTAACTTCTCATTTCGTTCCCGTGTACATTACAGATACAGTAATTTTACTGAAAACAATAGATCCAAAGAACTTTTTTCCCGAGTAACAGTTACTCAGCACAACATAGAAACTTAGGTCATGATTAATGACAGCCTATGTAAACAACATAGTTTGGCCTGACACGCGAAAAATAATGTGATTCTCTTAGACGTAGAAGGGCATAGCATGCCATGTATTATTTTTCCGGAGTGTTTAATATCTTCGTCCCGTTTACGCTGAAGTCAGTATTCTTCAATTCAGTACTCATGAACATTTGGAAACTGCAATGAAAGTACTATTGAAAATTTTAAAATGTGTTGGAAGTAAGTATAAGGTGGATAACATTAACAAAACTTGAACCATTTGCAAATTATTATCATCCTACTACAGTCACTTGAAACTGGTTCAAAATTGATGTTGTTTGTCTAAGTTATTGCTTTATTAGGGTGCAGTGGTGGATGATCTATTGTGAGAATATTGGCTTGGCTGAGACATTATTTTGTGGTGTCTATGGGGACAGTTCCTTCACAACAAGAACAACCCCCATATACACCACAAAATAATATCATTAACTAGGCAGTATCTCCATCCCAGATCATACACCACTGTATCATAATAAAGCAATAACTTACACACACAGTAGCCAGGACATGTCACACAAACACACACGCGCGCGCACACACACACACACACACACACACACACACACACACACACACACACACACACAAACAGAGAGAGAGAGAGAGAGAAAGAAAAGAAAGAGAGAGAGAGAGATAATTACCCCCAATTATAAAAGTTAAATAAATATAATTAAAAATTAAAAAATAACAAATAGTACCTTACAGGAAGGTAAAAAAGTAGTGCTTTACAGATAAGCGTCTCTCTTTCTCTCTCTCTCTTTACCAAGTCGGAAAAGCGAAATGCATCTGGTCTTAATAAGACTTTCATTACAGTCACACACGAAAATGGAAAGTGTGACACCATGAGTACCTTGAGCGAACGTTACCAAGGTGATATGCCATTATTTCGATTCCTCTGGAATATGTTGATTAAAACGTTATGCGAGGTTATTTTCAGTACAGAAGAAAGCCATTCCTGAAGATGAAGAGTGATCTGAGAACTTAGGGATTGCAGAAAGTAAGTTACATACGTCGTCCCACGCTAAAACCACTGAGCAATAAGAGTGGTTCATTGTCACGAGGGAGTACACGTTCCGCTTTTCCTCCACACACAGTTCGCACAGCAGTTGCTTATCGCAGTGCCTGCGGTTGAAATAGCGCGGCAACTGGAAATGTATTCTGAGGCTGAAGTACGTTAAGATTCTTAAAGGTAAAACGTCTAAACTGCGCACCAAATCAATGTGAAATTATGGTGGTACGTGGACCAAATGCGATGATGCGTCCAGCCGTTGTGAAATAGCGCCAACAATTTGCCCAAGGCCGCACAGACATGGGTGGTACTGATGGGAAAGTCCAGATTTTTCCCCAACGATTTCCATCTTTTTCGACAAGATGACAAATATCTGGGATGGCGATAAGGGAGGAAGAGATTTTCCATCGGGAAGGACATTCACACAGCTGTTCTCAAATGTCTCCATGGTCAAGGAGCGGATATCTGTTATCGTCGACGAACGAACGTTCCGATCATGGTTTACAGTCATTTTGAAGTATAGTGCACGAATGAATAAAAATTACCTGGTCTGCGATAATAATGTGTAACTTACTTTTTCAAGTCCCAAGGTACATGGCAGCTATTGGGTGTGCCTGGAGGCCGCAACACAGCATACCTATAATGTACTCGTACTGACCTAGAACTAAAAAGTTTCACATAGCCGACCACCAGCTGTTACAGTGAAAGCAGGGTATCGAAAACCTTCGTGAGCGCTTTGGAGTTGGCCTCTGGGCTGACGTTATAGCAGGCCGGCCGCCGTGACCGAGCGGTTCTAGGCGCTTCAGTTCGGAAGCGCGCGACTGCTACGGTCGCAGGTTCGAATCCTGCCTCGGGCATGGATGTGTGTGATGTCCTTAGGTTGGATAGGTTTAAGTAGTTCTAAGCTTTAGGGGACTGAGGATCTCAGATGTTAAGTCCCATAGTGCTCAGAGCCATTTGAACCATTTGACGTTACAGCGGAGCCTGCGACGCTCGTGAAAAAACACCTGTGTTACAAACTAGGGCTACAAGTAATGCAAGAAAGCGTAGAAAACCGACAGGACCATAGCAAATTGAAACAAGCGATTTTAATAACAAAACTAGTTACAATAATGCTAAAAGAACGATAAGACTAAGTTCATTCAGTCGAAATTGAACTACTTTCATTAAGGTTCACAATAAAACGCTCTTCTCTCTCCTCTATAATGCGATCTGATTTCCACATTTGAGTTTAAACTTTTCTCACCACATGGATATCTGCGGAAAAAATTAATATATACTTTTTGCACCATGTTGAAGAAATAAGCAGCTTCCAAGTATGCTTTTGCCACATCATCTAAATAGAGAACATATACTGTAATGTTCACGAATTACATTGTTAAATTCCAGATTCCACTTCCACTATAACGCCCCTCGTATGGGACCCGTTTTGGTAACTCTGTCTTCTGCAAGTGTTAACCCACTCATTAAGTACTACAATATATTTTCCTGTGAATCTTTCGACTAAGATGAAACCTAAAAAGCTTTCATCATTTTTAATTTCAACACCATTTATTGATTGAAACATATATGATTGCAAGAGTCATCTGATCGAACTTACATATGTCAGGAGTACACTCTAAAATTCTCGAAAAACTGCTTGGAATTCTTTCATTTCCTGAATAATGTGAGACTTTATACTTTGATGCAGCAGATGTATATCTCGTTTTGTATATTTCTCCCGAGGTAGTGAGCTTCAGTCTCTTCTTTCTTCAGCACTATACGTACGTGCTCTTCCATAATGGGACCAAATTCAGATTGCAACTCAACTACTTTGAAGAAACTACCATTATTGCTCACTTATAACTTATCCATTGTACCACTTTTACCAAAAATTTTAGTAGTTGCTAACATTTTGAGAAGCTCTTCCTTCCAACGATTTGTTTCGGCATTAATAATTCTTTGAGCGCCTGCCTCTAGTTTTACAATACTTTAACCTTCGATTCGTTTCTAGCCACGATTTTTGGGCCTGAATATGTTTTTAGAAATTTCATGCTCCTTTAAAGTTTTACCGAGGCGCTTCCAGCATTTGAAACACGCCTTTGAAAGGGAACTAACCATACAGCCTACTATGCTGCAACAGAAACAGTGAACGCAGTTTTGTGAAAGTGTGTACACTAGCCAGGTTCGTAAACCTTGCTCTGCATTGCTTAAAATTGGTGTATAATAATTTTCGCTAAAATTTTAACCAGTGCCATTGGTAGGTAATTTGTAATTATGTAATGGTTAAGGTGGACCTACAAGTTCTAGAAGTTTGTAACGGGACTTTCCGAACATCAAATGGTTCAAATGGCTGAGCACTATGAGACTTAACATCTGAGGTCATCAGTCCCCTAGAGCATAGAACTACTTAAACCTAACTAACCTAAGGACATCACACACATCCATGCCCGAGGCAGGATTCGAACCTGCGACCGTAGCGGTAGTGCGGTTCCAGACTGAAGCGCCTAGAACCGCTCGGCCACAACAGCCGGCTACCGAACATCCTTTATATTTATTTATAATTATATGTACAGGGTGTTTCAAAAGACAAATTCGGTATTAGTGGAGGTATCGAAAACTACAAGTAGAGGAATGACCCACTGCAAACACACCACCGGCCGGGGTGGCCGAGCGGTTCTAGGCGCTACAGTCTGGAACCGCGCGACCGCTACGGTCGCAGGTTAGAATCCTGCCTCGGGCATGGATGTGTGTGATGTCCTTAGGTTAGTTAGGTTTAAGTAGTTCTAAGTTCTAGGGGACTGATGACCTTAGAAGTTAAGTCCCATAGTGCTCAGAGCCATTTGAACCATTTTGCTAAACACCGTCAAAGTAATTAGTCTCGTGCAGGGCGTAGTATCACATGGCCCATTGTCTGTGAGGCAACTGATTTACGTAGTCCGACCGAAGGGTATTAATGGTGCGCCACTTACCACAGCGGCAGAATAAGATACTGTTCTGCAGTGTAGCGACTCGTACGTTAGGACTAGATGAAAATTGTTCTCATCCATGCGGCAGGCATGAGTCAACGGGAAGTACCAGCGGAATACCACAAGCGACATCCATACCAACGTGAGCTTAATCACAGAACGATTGGCCGTTCAATGGAACGGTTCAAGCCTACAGGCAGTGTTCAGGACTAAATACGTTCCGGACGATCATGTACAGCAACAGGCATACTAGCTAAGGCGACAGTGAGTCCAACTCGGTCAACTTGGAAGGTAACATAAGAACGCAGCATCAGCCAAGTCTGTCCTCTAATTATTTACATCCACTTTGTGCAAGACCTTCACGGTGATGATAGCTACAGGCGGGTACAGTTCCGTGAGCACTTTGAAAAACTACACACACACACACACACACACACACACACACACACACACCTGCGGAACCTTAAAACTGACACTTTTTTCGGCGATGAACGTGTGGTGTTGCATAAGTCCCATATTTTTTAACCGCAGGCTAGTGCAGCACGCTACAGACATCAACTTCAGGAACCGTTGCTACCCTGTTTGGACGATCTGCCTCTCGGATGTAGATGTACGATGGCGTACTGAAAAGAAATGCCTCCAAATTTTTTATGCTTTCTGAGCCGTGCGCGGCTCGTGTTCATGTCGTTTCCAGCTTGACAGCTTGTCTTTACGGAACTGTCACATCGTTTCTTATTCGATTTACTGGCGTCATTAAGTTGCTGGTTTGCTTGCCCGTGAGTGGCAGCAGCAGCGCTTATCGATAAGTGCACTGTCGTACTGTCTCTGGAGCGACCGGGAGTGTTTTCCGGGTCGGCGTCTGGAGGAGTTCAGTCGGGACGGAGCGCCAGTGAAGTGCAGACAGCCAGTACTCGTCGACCGCTGGCGACACACGCGTACTGTTCGACGGAAGGAGACTGGAGCGGGGACGACCCCCGTTGGTTGGTCGTTCGGTCGGTCGTCTCATCGGGCGACGTGTATTTGGTCTTTTGACCGTTCCTGGGCCTCGTCAGTTGGCCATCTTGACGGACGTGGGTAGGTTCCTTCCTTGTGCAGAGATGTCGAGGTCGCCAATGGGAAACTTTTCTCTCTGCATGGTTGGGTCCGAGCCAGTGTGCCCGGGTCGCCGTGTCTCCGAGTTCCGAACGGACATCAAGGGAGTTGGGATGGAGCTGCAATGAGCTCTGGACAGTCATGACTCGCCCGACCGTTGCCAACACACATAACTTGAATGGGAACGACCTTGGTTGGTCGTTCGATCGATTGTCTCATCGGACGACGTGTATTTGGTCACCGACCGCTTACGGAAACTCAGCCTGTGTCGACCTGTGATTCGTCCTTGTTGTTCCGCAGTGATTGGTTTTAGGATTGTCGGAGTTCTATGTGCAACTGTGTCTAGACTGTGTAATTTCGACTGAGCAATTATGAACGCTCTCTGCGTACTGGAGTAGGCAGTCGGTCGGTTGGGACAGAGTAGCGAGTGTGTGTGTCCTCGCCATTTTGGTGCTGTCCGGGACGGCGTATAGTTTGACAACCTCTGTGTTTGTTCATATTTTTGAGTGGTTATTTTGCCTTGGCTGTTTTTTGACGCCAATTTGAAGCCGTAGTGCTGCTGGTATCTTCGTCCTCGGCTGATATTTTCCGTTGTCGTGCCGTTGTTCGGCGGAAGGGAATTGATGAGGTTGTTGGTCGGTCCTTCAGCCGTCCCTGAGTCGGGTTGCCATCTGATTACTTAATCTTATTCTCGGCTGCCTATCTGACCTAACCTTACGTTAGAGTTACCTCCTCAGGCCGACCCTTGGAAAACTTCTGAGCACCATTGTTCTGTTGTTTTTAAAATGTGATTTTGTCTCAAGTACTGTGCAAGGCTTTCAGCCGCCTATTAATTTAGTGTGTTTTAATTTTAAAATAAGGCCTTCAGCCGTCTTAACTTAAAACTTTGAAGATTCTTGTTTCAACATTTTTTTTATTAAAAAAAGAGGGCGAATTTTGTTCTATTGTAAATCCTTGTTAGCCAGGGTTTAAGCCTTGAGTTGCTCGATCTTCAGTATGTGGCGTTCAGCCTAGCTTTTATGTCAAATATTTTAAGACAAGGCCTTAAGCCGTGTTAAATTTAAAATTCAAAATTCACTTGTTTAAAACCTTTTAAAATTTTCTTCTCTATCTGAAATTCTTGTTATCCAGGGCTTAAGCCTCAGTTCTATGTCCAATGTGGAGCCTTCAGCCGAGTATTTATGTAAAATTTTTGGTAACTAAGGCCTTCAGCTGTGTCTATTCCTTAAGGAAATTTTAATAACTTGTTTGGTTCAAATGGCTCTGAGCACTATGAGACTTAACTTCTGAGGTCATCAGTCCCCTAGGACTTAGAACTACTTAAACCTAACTAACCTAAGGACATTACACACATCCATGCCCGAGGCAGGATTCGAACCTGCGACAGTAGCGGTCGCGCGGGTCCTAATAAATTGTGTTCGGGCCTTCAGTCGTATTGTTTTTGAATCCTTTTAAGGGCATGTGTGATGAAGTGTTTTAGGAATATAAAGTTTGTGAGTTTTGTCTGACTAACAGTAACTGCTTTCGGCTCCTTTCCACAACTATAACCTGATCCCCTCTGCCCCGTGAAACCAGATTTCACTTTCTAATGAAACAAGCTTCATTGACATTCTACATCTTTATTCTTCATTTCATCCTGGCGACGAATATGTTTCTCCCAAAGAGAGTCCATTTTGTTGATACCGTCACCGTGGAACGTTTGACTCTATTGACGGAGCCTCAACGTCACCTATTCTTGCACTGCTTCGTATTATCAAAGTGAAATCCTCGAACATCTTCTTTCTGGAAGCAGATGAAAATCGGATGGGGCCAAGTCGGTACTGTATGGAGGACGATCGATGACAGTGAACCCAAGGCGTCGGATTGTTGCAGATGTCGCAGCGCTCGTGTGCGGTTTGGCGTTGACATCCTGAAGGATAGGGTGCTCCATGTGTGGACGAACTCTTCGAATTCGAAACTCGGTTACAACACGTTGTTCCTGACGCACTGACGTAATTACTTTACACACTGGCATATTACACGCTACAATTCGTAGTCCTCTAGGGGCAGAGAGATGGAAATCTGTACGCATGTAGAATAAATGTCTTTAAATTATGTGCTATTTTATTATACGACCAAGTATCTTTGGTTTTCGTGATCCCGTGGGACCAAATAAGCACATAAAAATTATTTTATAGATTTTGGTGTATTTATACGTCGCTTATTTAACTCGCAGCTCTTTCTGAAATGGCGTATTATGTTTGTTTTATTAAAGAAAGCCTTAAGAGCTTTCAAAAAAAATCGGAAGCATTTCTTTTCAGCACGATCTCGTAGATTTTTCATCCAACAATATGGCGCACCTGCACACTTGGGACGAAACATTCGTCGATTCCTGGATGAGGTTCTTCCTTAGCCCTGGACTGGACTTTTTGCTTTGGAGGAATCTCAAGTCTCCAGTATAAACCAACAAACCAAAACATTAACTGACCTGCAGGGGAATATCACCAGAGCCTGTATAGAAACACCAACAGCGGTTTTACGGTCAGTGTCCAGCAGTGTCCGTCGCCGTTTTCAGATGTGTCGTCTGCGGGATGGCAGCCAGTTTGACCACCTTTTGTACTAGAGGTAAGTACGAATAACTGAAAGGTGATGGTGGGTGCGTTGTACAGATATGTTTCAGATCGTCGTTGACCGATGATGTAATGTTTTGTTTGTACTATTAAAGCACATCTATCGCCTGCGTTAGTCGCTTTGTATTTTCACTATATCCTCTAATTACGACTTTGTCGAATGGGCCAAGATTATTGCAACGACAACGTGCAGTTTGTCCTATTGGACGAGACTTTTGGATCACCCTGTATATTCCACCTTAATTTAGTAAATCGCATTTAAGAAGGCACGAAACTGCCACACATACATGTGTATATTTTTGGCGTGCTGACATCGCTGTGAAGATTCTTTTGTAAGAACTGAAGCCCTGATAATGAATCTGTGACTTTAAAAAGTATATTGTCATAGTAAAAAAGCGCTATTGAAAAGAGTGGATACGATCTTCTTCTTCTTGTGCCGAATGCGGCCTGCTGTGTATCTCGTAAAACAAATACTCGGATGAACTGTTCTTTCGAATACGGTTCTTCTCCCAGTCTTCGCAGTAGTTTTCGTTATCTCGCTCCGATGTTGTTTTCGTTATCTCCCTCCGATTTTGTTTTCGTTCCTGGGTGAAGATTATTCCACCTGTCTTCTCTTATTCTTGAAAAACCTTAAAGTTTTTTTTCTGTTCTGAATGTCTTTTTCAGTTGTGTTCATCTCTTCCAAGTCTTTTTGAGTATCTTTAATCGGCTGGTTTTTGTTCTATATATTAATAAAATATTGGAACATGCCCTTAGTTAATCTGTTGTCCTTCCTACATTCATGTGTTCAAAGAAACTGATCCACCTTCTCCAGGTTGTGGCTGCGAGTTTGAGACTTTTTTCATAGTGTCCTTTGTTGCCTCGCAGTTTATAGTTGCTATTTTCGTCCATGGTGGGCCCCAGAATATTTCTAAGGATTGTACTCTCTTTCTTGTCCATTTTTTTTACTTTTCTTACTTCAAGTGTGGCAATAGATTCTGCTGCATTGACCGCTTTCGCTTTTATACCTGTTTCATAGTGTCTAATTTTCACATTAATGGAGATTGCTTTTTTACTGAAGGTGACTTTCGAGAGTTGATACGCCATTTCCACCTACTGGGACCCGGCTTTGTTTGCTTCTCTGATCAGTTCATATTTCTCAATGATGCTTTCGAGGTATTTAAATTTGTGAATTTTTTTGTTTTTGTTATCTGTTATCAACCATTCGGTGGCGCCTAAGATATTTGTCATGTATTTTTTTTTGGACTTCGCGACTACGCAAGCATTCGTGAACAGCTGCCTGCAGTTATTCGTTGTTGCGAACCTTTCATCCCGCAGCGCGTCCCTCATGTTAGCGAGTAAAGCATAGATGTAGCGACATCCGGTGAACATGATAGGTGTGGCACAACAATGAACATCAATGATGTCAACTTTCCTCGTCATATCACTGCTGATGGCCGTGATGTGTCTCATAAACAGGAGTTTCTTGACCACACACCGCAATTAAACGTTTATGAATATCAGTTGTGACTCCTTCCTTCCACAAAAACCATAGAGTCCATCTTTGTCCATGATAGCCTCTTTCATCTCGTCCACAAAAAAATGTTCAAATGTGTGTGAAATCTTACGGGACTTAACTGCTATGGACATCAATCCCTAAGCTTACACACTACTTAACCCATATTATCCTAAGGACAAACACACACACCCATGCCCGAGGGAGGACTCGAATCTCCGCCGGGACCGGCCGCACAGTCCATGACTGCAGCACCTTAGACCGTCTTGTCCACAGCTTTCTCTACTTAACAACAGACAAATGCTGTCCTTTCACTATGCACACTGTTCACAACTGGCACCTAGCGTCTGCATGGTGCACTAGAATGAGTCCTTCGCTCTCCTACGAGAGGACGCGCCCGTTTTAGTGGTTATTTGTAGAACAACGCAGTTGTAAATAATTTCAGAATTGTGATCACACACACACACACACACACACACACACACAAAGAGAGAGAGAGAGAGAGAGAGAGAATGGTAGCACGAATGATCGCATGTTTGTTTGACCCATGGCAGAGTGTCACGGAAATGTAAAAACTGAACTGGCAGACAGTTGAAGATATGACCAAACCATCCCGAGAAAACCTGCTTACAAAGTGCCAAGACCCAGCTTCACATGATGACTTTAGAAATATTCTACAACTCCCTACGTATCGCTCGCGAAGGGATCAGGAGGATAAGATTACAGTCATTACAGAGCGCATTAAGCTAGTTAAACAACCATTCTATTCTCGCTCCATACATGAATTGAACTGGAAAAGGCGCTAATAATTGACACAATGCAAAGTACACTCTGCCAAGAACTTCACAGTGGTTTGCAGAGTATGGATGTAGAAGTTATTTGTTGTTTTAGTATAGCCTTTTACAGTACACTTTCAAGCCCTAAACTGATTTTTTTCCGAATTGCAATTAAAGAGTGCAAAACTCCTGTTCAGATTTCAAATGGTTCATTAATTTCACCTTGGTTTTCATTATTAAGTTTTCCATTTATTTCACAGTCTCAATTTTCGGCAAGAATCGCCGCTATAGTTCGTATGACCAATGAGCATATTCCCTTTAAAAGGCGGAACTTTACCTTTCGTTTTACAGCACAAAAATAAAAGCTAAAAAAAATTAACTGTTATGACGTGCAACACAGCTGATAATGTCAGGCTTTAAGCGGTCTGCCATCGTTGCGAGGTTTAAGACGAATAACAGGGACATATTTTGCGCGGACATGCTCTGCGTGTGGCGTGCCGCCATACGCGATCGCGGCAGCAATTTCGGTGGCAGAAAAGGAAACAACAATAATAAGGCCCACGAACTGGCCGAAACTGGGGACTTCGCGTTAGGAGGACTATTTCAGCATGCCGTGCACCGAAAGAAATGGCCATTTATCGCGAGTGCATACGACCCGAGCCAAATGTTGTTTCACGCACGACGCTGAAACGTGACTGCGCTCACGCAAAGTGTGGCACTCTGCTGATAGTGTATATCGGCACCGCCAGGTGAACTCGCTCGGGTGATTTAATTAGCTCGTGTCCTTTCCCCTAACCGGAACAGCGCTTAACCATTAACTACGCTGTTCTTTTTCCATTTAGTGCAGTAAAGGTGATGAACAGTCATAAGGCAACTCTAGAAGATTAGAGTCGAGATTATATTTTAACCATGAAATGCACATGGCGGAGTAATTTTGTCCCTAATTGTAAGTAACAAAGCCAAAAACGAATATATGAAGAACAATTGTGTTTCTGCATTGGAACAACACTAGAAAGAAAAGAAAACAGAAATAAATTTCCTAATGGTAGTTGAGATATTAAATTAATGTAACATTAAATAACATATTTCATCGACTAGCTTAGTAATAACATTTATTTATTAATATACTGCCCATTTCGAAGTGAAGACAGACAGTCAGAGCTTCGGAAACTAGTGAAGGAACAACGTCCCAATATCAACGAAAGAGGAAAAGTCTAAAGTCGTTATTTCCAACTCTACTGCAATCTGGTAACTTTTATTCAGTGTGCATACCCAACCGAGCAGTTTCAGCCTAATACGCCATTTTAGAAAGAGCTGCGAGTTAAATTAGCGATGTATAAATACACCAAAATCTATAAAATATTTTTTATTTGCTTATTAGGTCCCACGGGATCACGAAAACCAAAGATACTTGGTCGTATAATAAAATAGCACATAATTTAAAGACAGCGACGTTCTCGCAGGTTCAGTCCAAAGACTGCGTTGATGTAGCTCTCCGCGCTAGTCTATTCTGTGCAAGATTTTTCATTTCTATATAACAACCGCAACCTACATCCGTCCAAACCTATTTTCTTGTTTCAAGTCTTTGTTTTCCTCTGCAGTTTTACCCCACACGCTTTCTTCCATTACCAAATTGACAATTCCTCTATGCCTTATGATATCTCCTATCAGCTGATCCCATATTTTAGTCAAGTTGTGGCATAAATTTCTTTTTTTCCCCATATCGATTCAGTACCTTCTCATTTGTTATTCGTTTACCCATCTAATCTTCAGCATTCTTCTACAGCACCACTTTTCAAAAACCCACGTTTCACATCTACACAATGCTACACTCCAGACGAATAGTTTCAGAACACTTCCTATCACTTAATTTTTATTAGATATTAACATTGTTTCAGTAACGCTTTTCTTGCTGTTGCCAGACTGCATGTAATACATCTCTCCATTTCGGTTATCATCACTTTCTTTTGCCATCCAAATAGTAAAACTCATCTTCCACTATCAGTGGCTCATTTCGTGATCTAATTCCCTTGTGTAAGTAGGCTGTTTATGTTTTCTTATTGGCAACGTTACGTATTGCTCTGTATGAAAATCACTGGCTGTGCTGTGTGCAGTCTGTGGCCAGTTTGCATTGTTGTCTGCCATTGTAGTGTTGGGCAGCGGCAGTTGGCTGTGAACAGCGCGTAGCGTTGCGCAGTTGGAGGTGAGCCGCCAGCAGTGGTGGATGTGGGGAGAGAAATGGCGGAGTTTTGAAATTTGTAAGACTGGATGTCATGAACTGCTATATATATTATGACTATTAAGGTAAATACATTGTTTGTTCTCTATTAAAATCTTTCATTTTGCTAACTATGCCTATCAGTAGTTAGTGCCTTCCGTAGTTTGAATCTTTTATTTAGCTGGCAGTAGTGGCGCTCGCTGTATTGCAGTAGTTCGAGTAACGAAGATTTTTGTGAGGTAAGTGATTTGTGAAAGGTATAGGTTAATGTTAGTCAGGGCCACTCTTTTGTAGGGATTATTGAAAGTCAGATTGCGTTGCGCTAAAAATATTGTGTGTCAGTTTAAACACAGTCATGTACAATTGTTCAAAGGGGACGTTTCACTTAGAACCCCCTGACTGAATTCGATTACATTCCATCATCCTTGTTTCACTTTTGTTGGCGCTCATCTTACAAGCGCTATTCAAGACATCCATTCCGCTCAACTGATCTTCAACTCATTTGCCGTCTCCGACTGATTTACACTGTCATCGGCAAAGTACAATCTTTTTATTTCTTTCCACTGGACTTGCATTCCTGTTTCCAAATTTCTCCTTGCTTTCCTCCACAGCTAGCTCACTGTATAGACTGCGTAACATTGTGGATAGGCTACAACCTTGTCTCACTTCCTTCTCAAGTACGGGCTCCCCTTTCATGTCTTCGACTCTTATAACCGTAATCTGGAATCTGTACAAGGTTTAAATAACCTTTCACTCCTTGTATGTTATCCCTATTACCTTTATAATTTCAAAGAGTGCATTCCAGCCTCCTCTATCAAAAGCTTTCTCTAAATATACAAATGCTATAAACATGTCTGAATTTTTTCAACCTATCCAGTGAGCGTCTAAGTTTGTACTTTGTGATGTTACTGTCACGTCTTGTAAATGGTAGGGCTTGCGGATGCTTGTTCTGTCAGTTAATTGTATAAAAGTCTCCCTGTTTATCTAACATACGCGTAATTACACCGCTGCTCACCAAAATAATGATCAATGAATTCGTTATCAACGAAATTAAACAACAATCACAATTAACTGAGTTTGGTTTGACAATCATTGACAATTATAAGATAATGTCTTGGAAAAACTGGACAAGGTATCCGAAATATGAGTCACAAAAACGAGTATCGGGATAAAATAATTGCCGGCCCCCGTGGTCGAGCGGTTCTAGGCGCTACAGTCTGGAACCGCGCGACTGCTACGGTCGCAGGTTCGAATCCTGCCTTGGGCATGGATGTTTGTGATGTCCTTAGGTTAGTTAGGTTTAAGTAGCTGTAAGTTCTAGGGGACTGATGACCTTACAAGTTAAGTCCCATAGTGCTGAGAGCCATTTGAACCATAAAATAATTATATTCGCGGAAGTCATACGATTATTCTCGAAGAATTTGCGTTTAAAGACAGCATCTAAGGCCAGACTTGAAAGCATAGTCAACCTCTAGCTGCAGGGAAGTGTTCAGAATGAAGTTGGAAACTACTGAATCTCGTTAAAAACGGCTCGACTTTCCCTGTATTTAATCTCGCTGTTGTGGCCAGATCTCTCCATGTTAATCCTTAGGTGAAGACTGAAGTGGCTGCAGAATCAGTCATTAATTTCGTATCAACGCTTGCTAGTTCAGGTCAGCTGGAAAAGTGGCTTTGTCGCCGGCTCATCAAGTCTGCTCGAAGAGGAGCCTGGCTGGGGAGGCACTCGCCTGAAGGGACTTCTCCGTGATGGCTCCTGGCTGCAGAATAATATTGGGCCGCGTCCTTCTTACAAGGAAGACTTGCGTATTTGCGTTTTTCCTGCACCACGTAACTTTGATTGAGTGATAAATATTACGAGCACTGACCGGTGAAAGTTATCTTAATGAATGCTGGCCTCCATTTAACCAATAATAAGATTCCAGAATGAGACTTTTCACTTTGCAGCGGAGTATGCGCTGATATGAAACTTCCTGGCAGATTAAAACTGTGTGCCGGACCGAGACTAGAACTCGGGACCTTTGCCTTTCACGGGCAAGTGGTCTACCAACCTTTTTTTTTTTTTGATCGTTGTGTTTGGTCGTTGCGGACGTCGCAAGACATCCTGTTCAAGTTCAGTGGTTGATCCTTTCACTCAGTTTTTTATTACAGAGGCCAACCGGCTCTCTGACCGAACACGCTGAGCTACCGTGCCGGCACCAACTTAGCTACCCAAGCACGACTCACTCCCCGTCCTCACAGCTTTACTTCTGCCAGTACCTCGTCTCCTACTTTATGCAAGGTTCGCAGGAGAGCTTCTGTAAAGTTTGGAAAGTAGGAGACGAAGTACTGGCAGAAGTAAAGCTGTGAGGACGGGGCGTGAGTCGTGCTTGGGTAGCTCAGTTGGTAGAGCACTTGCCCGTGAAAGGAAAGTGTCCTGAATTCGAGTCCCGGTCCGGCACACAGTTTTAATGTGAAGGAAGTTCCATATCAGCGCACACTCCGCTGTAGAATGAAAATCTCATTCTGGAAAAATCCCCCAGGCTGTGGCTAAGCCTTGTCTCCGCAATATCCTTTCTTTCAGGAGTGCTAGTTCTGCAAGGTTCGCAGGAGAGCTTCTGTAAAGTTTGGAAAGCAGGAGACGAAGTACTGGTAGAACTAAAGCTGTGAGGACGGGGCGTGGGTCGTGTTTGGGTAGCTCAGTTGGTAGAGCACTTGCCCGCGAAAGGCAAAGGTCCCGAGTTCGAGTCTCGGTCCGACACACAGTTTTAACCTGCTAGGAAGTTTCAGTAATAAGATTCGTAATGGTTGGCGCTGAAAAAGTGTGCCCTCCTCTCTTTCATTCTCTGTCTATGGCCGATGTATCTGGGCCTCTGAAAGTTCAACGATGTCTCTCTCTCTCTCTCTCTCTCATTTCTAAATTATACAAGTTTTCCAATTGTAGCAAAATTGTCCTGCAAAATGATGGTCAGGTCCTGTAGAAAGTGTCATCACTTCTGTCTCTAAGCTGGTCGTAGGTTGTGTTCCAAAAATAAACAGCAAAGAGACAGAAGTGATGACACTTTCTGCAGAACCTGACCATGTTGCAGGACATTGCTCAAGCACGTACAGTGCAAGCTGTTACTCATTTGTTTGACTGATGGGGCTGCTAAGTGCTTTACCACCTACTGCACTCCCCTGGCTTAAGCCCTCCTGTGTTGAACTCGATTTCTACACTGAAGGAAACACTTCACGGCGTTCACTTCAGAACTGCTACAAATTCGTCGGGCAATAGACCGCCCCTCTCGAACTGTCAAGACAACTGGCACTGCTGAGAGTATCCTACGACTTCCAAATTGCTGGCAATGGGTTATACACAATGCTGGTGACTACTTTGAAGGTCAGTAAAACTTTGAAACAAGTATCTATTTTGTACGACCTGTAAATAAATAGTTGACACTATTAAAGTTCAGACCCTCGTACATTAGGTAATTACTGAAAGTGATGCGTATTTCATTTACTGGGGGGATTAATTATTTCAGTTTGCTTTGCCACTAAATTCTGGATTTTATATCAGTAGCGGGACTTGGGGAAGTAAGGCTGCGGCCTGTTTTGTGTTTTTGTCGGCAGAGCCGGTGCCTCTCCTGTACCTAAGCGTAAGACGCCGAGCTGCCACTACTGCCGTCCCCAGAGAATAATCGAGAACAACATTTGTGCCTATTCTGTTTGGACATCAATGGAGGACAGACGCCGCCCAACCAAAGTGGATAGTTGCTTCGTTCCAAAATTTGGTGTACCCAATCGAATAAACTCGTCTCGCCACCACCCTTAGCGCGAAGAAGGCGACCAATTGATGGGACAATGCTCCTATCCAGTACCAACCTCTTATTTGTTAAGGTATGCCGAGAATGGGAAGTATCTGTAACATTTCCCCATTTTTTCATGAAATAAGCGATATTCTTATCCATCACATTGGCATCAGCATTGAGTCATGCCTCCATATAGATTATTTTTGAAAGAGGAGAATTGTGAAAGGAGATCTATGTTTCGTGATCATTCGATCGCTGCCTACCATGAGGATCACTTTATCTCCCAGTCGGCGTCTGGTGCAGATGGGTGCACGCTTTGCTGGTTGTGGGAAAATATACGAGGGCTATTCGGAAAGTAAGGTCCGATCGGTCACGAAATGGAAACCACAGTGAAAATCGAAACTGTTTTCTTTACAACAGTTAGCTACACCTTCCAGCTACTTCTGTACATAGTCACCGCTCCGACTTAGACATTTGTCGTAGCGTTTTACCAAGTTTCCAATACCCTCGTCATAGAAGGCAATCACCTGTTCTTGCCGCCAATTCTCTACGTTCTCTTTATAGCTAGCGGTTCATGTGAACAGAGATGAAACTCAGGAGGAGAAAATTACGGGGTGTATTATGGGCGATCAAACACTTCCCAATCGAAAACGTCGCAGGAGCATCTTCATTGCCCCTGCAGAGTGCGACCGAGAACTGTCATCAAGATGGAAACGCATGACAGTTACGTTATGTGGGCTGCATGACATCGGGCGGAATCTCTCACCAGGCTCTCGTACTTGACGGGAGACACTATTTTCTAGGTGTCTTTACGTGGTCACTGTGCTCTCAGAACTGAAAAGACAGACGTGACGCTATCGACGGGAATACTAGAGATACTGCCCAACACACCTGTGGAAAGCTTCATCGGGTGTTCACCGTGGTTTCCATCTCGTGTCCGATCGGACCTTACATTCCGAATAGGTCTCGTAAGTGTCGCAATTGCGATAGCGTGATCCATATTCTGAGCTGCTTGTTACTTGCTTACTTTGCCACTCAACTTGTGTTGCTTGATTTATTATTTCTGGCGTCTTGTGTCTTTAACTTTGATTTCACGAGCTGCCCAGATGAGCAGATCTTGTTGAGTTTTCTTCGTACTGTCTTCCACACTTTTTGATACTTCCTCATAGTGATAGCGTCAGTTTGTAACTTGATTTGTTTTAGAGAACTTCGTTCTCTGTTGATTTTTATTGTGAGTTTTGTTAATCATTAGAGGAAATAAATATCCGTTAATGTCAAGTCGTGACTTAGATTCCGTGATCATTTACATTGTTCTACAACTTTTGCACGGTTAAGAGACCCACCGTCAATAAATGTATAACGTGGTGCGCACCAAAGCTTGTTGTTCTCATTATGATAGCGTTATTTTCTTCCACCGCGCCAAAACTCAAGGCTCAGTTACATTAAGACGTCAGAAAGGAGAACCAATGTTGCCGTCACTCGACTAGTATGATCAAAGATTTGTTTTATAACGAGCATTGCACTTACGCTGCTCGAATCTGATCCAGAACTGGGGCTCACCTTTCAAGGTTACCTGTGAACGGTTAGCTGCCTTATCGCATGTGACATTGCGTTATTCTTTCCATTTCATGCAAACCTATAATAGTTGTGTGTGGTTGTTTTATACAAGAAATAGAAGGAGCAACATAATTACAAAAGCATAAAATATGAAAATACCACAAATGAAGCCAGTAAGAGGCAAATTAGACTGACAGGAAGCGGAAAATAGCAAAGCAGTAATATAGAGAGGAGAAATATGAAGCTGAAAAAATATTTATGATCATGGGAAAGACAGACGCTGCCTACAAGAAAATTAAAGAAACTTTTGGAGAAAAGAAAAGTAGCTGTATGGCCATCAAGAGCTCAGATGTCTGCCTAGTATTAAGCAAAGATAGGAAGACCGAAGGGTAAATGTTGTTGTTGTTGTTGTCTTCAGTCCTGAGACTGGTTTGATGCAGCTCTCCATGCTACTCTATCCTGTGCAAGCTTCTTCATCTCCCAGTACTTACTACAACCTACATCCTTTTGAATCTGCTTAGTGTATTCATCTCTTGGTCTCCCTCTACGATTCTTACCCTCCACGCTGCCCTCCAATGCTAAATTTGTGATCCCTTGATGCCTCAGAACATGTCCTACCAACCGGTCCCTTCTTCTTGTCAAGTTGTGCCACAAACTCCTCTTCTCCCCAATTCTATTCAATATCTCCTCATTAGTTATGTGATCTACCCATCTAATCTTCAGCATTCTTCTGTAGCACCACATTTCGAAAGCTTCTATTCTCATCTTGTCCAAACTATTCATCGTCCATGTTTCACTTCCATACATGGCTACACTCCATACAAATACTTTCAGAAACGCCTTCCTGACACTTAAATCTATACTCGATGTTAACAAATTTCTCTTCTTCAGAAACGCTTCCCTTGCCATTGCCAGTCTACATTTTATATCCTCTCTACTTCGACCATCATCAGTTATTTTCCTCCCCAAATAGCAAAACTCCTTTACTACTTTAAGTGTCTCATTTCCTAATCTAATTCCCTCAGCATCACCCGACTTAATTCGATTACATTCCATTATCCTCGTTTTGCTTTTGTTGATCTTCATTTTATATCCTCCTTTCAAGACACTGTCCATTCCGTTCAACTGCTCTTCCAAGTCCTTTGCTGTCTCTGACAGAATTACAATGTCATCGGCGAACCTCAACGTTTTTATTTCTTCTCCATGGACTTTAATACCTACTCCGTATTTTTCTTTTGTTTCCTTTACTGCTTGCTCACTATACAGATTGAATAACAACGGGGAGAGGCTACAACCCCGTCTCACTCCCTTCCCAAGCGCTGCTTCCCTTTCATGCCCCCTCGACTCTTACAACTGCCATCTGGTTTCTGTACAGATTGTAAATAGCCTTTCGCTCCCTGTATTTTACCCCTGCCACCATTAGAATTTTAAAGAGAGTATTCCAGTCAACATTGTCAAAAGCTTTCTCTAAGTCTACAAATGCTAGAAACGTAGGTTTGCCTTTCCTTAATCTATTTTCTAAGATAAGTCGTAGGGTCAGTATTGCCTCACGTGCTCCAACATTTCTGCGGAATCCAAACTGATCTTCGCCGAGGTCGGCTTCTATCATTTTTTCCATTCGTCTGTAAAGAATACGCGTTAGTATTTTGCTGCTGTGAATTATTAAACTGATAGTTCGGTAATTTTCACATCTGTCAACACCTGCTTTCTTTGGGATTGAAATATTCTTGAAGTCTGAGGGTATTTCGCCTGTCTCATACATCTTGCTCACCAGACGGTTTTCTCAGTACTGGCTCTCCCAAGGCCGTCAGTAGTTCCAATGGAATGTTGTCTACTCCCGGGGCCTTGTTTCGACTCAGGTCTGTCAGTGCTCTGTCAAACTCTTCACGCAGTATCGTATCTCCCATTTCATCTTCATCTACATCCTCTTCCATTTCCATAATATTGTCCTCAAGTACATCGCCCTTGTATAGACCCTCTATATACTCCTTCCACCTTTCTGCTTTCCCTTCTTTGCTTAGAACTGGGTTTCCATCTGAGCTCTTGATTTCATACAAGTGGCTCTCTTTTCTCCAAAGGTCTCTTTAATTTTCCTGTGGGCAGTATCTATCTTACCCCTAGTGAGATAAGCCTCTACATCCTTACATTTGTCCTCTAGCCATCCCTGCTTAGCCATTTTCACTTCCTGTCGATCTCATTTTTGAGACGTTTGTATTCCCTTTTGCCTGCTTCATTGACTGCGTTTTTATGTTTTCTCCTTTCATCAATTAAATTCAATATTTCTTCTGTTACCCAAGGATTTCTACTAGCCCTCGTCTTTCTACCTACTTGATCCTCTGCTGACTTCACTACTTCACCCCTCAGAGCTACCCATTCTTCTTCTACTGTATTTCCTTCCCCCATTCCTGTCAATTGTTCCCTTATGCTCTTCCTGAAACTCTGTACAACCTCTGGTTTAGTCAGTTTATCAGGTCCCATCTCATTAAATTTCCACCTTCTTGTAGTTTCTTCAGTTTTAATCTACAGTTCATAACCAATAGATTGTGGTCAGAGTCCACATCTGCCATGGAACTGTCTTACAATTTAAAACCTGGATCCTAAATCTCTGTCTTACCATTATATAATCTATCTGAAACCTGTTAGTATCTGCAGGCTTCTTCCATGTATACAACCTTCTTTTATGATTCTTGAACCAAGTGTTACCTATGATTAAGTTATGCTCTGTGCAAAATTTTACCAGACGGCTTCCTCTTTCATTTCTCTCCCCCAATCCATATTTACCCACTATGTTTCTTTCTCTCCCTTTTCCTACTCTCGAATTCCAGCAACCCACGATTATTAAATTTTCGTCTCCCTTCACTATCTGAATAATTTCTTTTATCTCATCATACATTTCATCAATTTCTTCATCATCTGCAGAGCTAGTTGGCATATAAAACATAGAGGAAATAGATGAAGTTGAAATGAGAGGTGCGGTGTTACAGGAAGAATTTGAGAGAACACAGAAGGACATAAGTCAAAACAAGGTCTCCAGAGTAGATGGCACCCCACATAATTACTGAGATGTTTGGGAGAGCCAGCCATGACAGAACAACTTCGCCTTGTGTGCAATATACAAGAGACAGTAGAAATATTCTCAGAAGAATGTAATAATTCGAATTCCAAAGAAGGCAATTGCTGGCAGGTATGAATACTGCCGAGCCTTTAGTTTAAGACGTCATGGCTGTAAAATAATTGACACGAATTACTTAGAGCTGAATGCACAAACTGTTAAAACCGGGCTCATTTAGGAATCGTACACTCGTCCTTCACTTCCTACGCAGGTGCTTTGGTCGATCGACCAGTGCCGCGTTCGTTGAAAGGCATTAACCTTAAGGGTAAATAAGTGGAAGTTGTAAAAGCTTCTTTTGCAGACTCCCTATATTGTTGTGAATGTACTAACTGAACGGTACTATTAATTCAGCCCAGACATCCACAGTAGCAGAAAAGTAATTCCCTGCTACAATTCTTTAAAGGTGACAGGTTGCTCTATTGCTAACTAAAAACCCATGTGGCAGGACGGCACTACAATAGAAATTTGGAGACAGAGTAAGAAACAATAAATAACATTATAAGTGTATGTTACAAAATGTTACTTAACTTTCGTACAATTTGAAGCATGGCAATTCATGTCCTAAACATAATACGACGAAATCTAAATAACTTTGCTTTCTCTAAACAGTCTATGACCCGGCCACTATAACTGACAGTAATTGTGAAGACACTATGTTAATGGTTTTAGAGCTCCAAAAATAGCGACTGCTATGTTGTAAGGTAGTCTTCAAATTACTGTACTGAGTTGCTCGCAGATACTGAACGGATTTGTCTGTCGACTGAATTGTAATTGACTGTCTGCCTCACATTATATTCTGTTGCCTGTTGGCAGAAGGGTTTCCACGTCCGCCGGTACAAGGCGGAAGTAACGTAGACCTCGTTTGACAGCACTTCCCATGGACTATCAGCACTATCGGCACACACACACGATGCGCTGAACGCAGTGGCGCGGAAGGAGGAAGAGGTGCAGGTTCATGAGCGCTGTCTGGACGCTGCTGCACGGAACTGACAAGGAAACCTCCGCATCGCACCCCCCTCAGATTTAGTTATAAGTTGGCACAGTGGATAGGCCTTGAAAAACTGAACACAGATCAATCGAGAAAACAAGAAGAAGTTGTGTGGAACTATGAAAAAATAAGCAAAATATACAAACTGAGTAGTCCATTCGCAAAATAGGCAACATCAAGGATAGTGTGAGCTCAGGAGCGCCGTGGTCCCGTGGCTAGCGTGAGAAGCTGCGGAACGAGAGGTCCTTGGTTCAAGTCTTCTCTCGAGTGAAAAGGTTACTTTATTTATTTTCAGACAATTATTATCTGTCCGTCCGTCCGTCCGATGCAAGGTAACTGCGCGGTAGTATGTATCCACAAAAAAACCTATATCGGGCAAGGTAGAAGAATCGTTTTACCCATTCGCTAAGTGTACAAGTTAGGTGGGTCGACATCATATTCCTGTCATGTGACGCACATGCCGTCACCAGTGTCGTATAGAATATATCAGACGTGTTTTCCTGTGGAGGAATCGGTTGACCTATGACCTTGCGATCAAATGTTTTCGGTTCCCATTGGAGAGGCACGTCCTTTCGTCTACTAATCGCACGGTTTTGCGGTGCGGTCGCAAAACACAGACACTAAACTTATTACAGTGAACAGAGACATCAATGAACGAACGGACAGATCATAACTTTTCGAAAATAAATAAAGTAAACTTTTCATTCGAGGGAAGACTTGAACCAAGGACCCCTCGTTCCGTAGCTGCTCACGCTAACCACGGGACCATGGCGCCCCTGAGCTCACATTATCCTTGCTGTTGCACATGAACTACTCAGTTTTTATATTTTGCTTATTTTTTCATAGTTCCACACAACTTCTTCCGGTTTTCTCGATTGATCTGTGTTCAGTTTTTCAAGGCCTATCCACTGTGCCAACTTATAACTACATCTGAGGGGGGGTGCGATGGGGAGGTTCCCTTGTGAGAGACCCCAGGCGAGTGGTTGTGCCTGATTGATGGCGGTCGCTTGCTGTGTTTTCTGTGTACCTCTTGCTCGATACACAAAGTAAATAACTAAAGGTTTCAGTTTTCAATTATCTATTAATCCAGTCAATTTCAAACGACTGCGCGTCATGAACTTTAGCTGTACTTTCCGCAAAAACGGGGAGGAAGTGGCCCAAAACACCTTAGTTCAATTGGCCGTGTGTAAGACCTCCATTGTAAGCAACAGTTTGTACTTACGTAAGCTACAGAAAGCTTGAATCCGTCCGGTAGGATGGTGATATGAAACCAGTTCATCTGATTACTTGTCCAGAATTTTGATCACGTCACCATCCCGCTCAGTATATCACGTTCTGAAGGTTCCACTTGCTGCTAGGAGGAGGGCGTCGACGACATACCTAGCGTGCTTAAATCGTATGCCGTAATGACGTACGATACCCCGCCCAGTGAATCCGTCCTGCACGAGTCGTGAGCTGGAGACGGCGGCCCACCGGCCGTGGCGCAGTGCCTAATGACAGGGCGCGCCCTCTAAGGGCCGGCCCAACCACATAGCGCACCCTGCAGACCGCAAGGGCAGCTCTCCCTGCCCGTTTTCCCAGAAGGGCGGCAATGCCTTCCTTATACTGTAGGCCCTCCGCATCCTGCCCAAGTGTTCGCTTTAGGTTCTGTTCACGTAAGATGTCATCGGAATAGAACGGAACGGAAGGCGGCGTCCCCTGCAAAGGGCAGTGTGTTGACACTAGACGGAACGTCAAGACGTAAAAATATACCACCAGAATGAGAGAGAGCTAGCAATTTTTACTAACGGCTAAAAGAAAATTCGTAACGGATTTTCTTGGCAAAGTTTGCTATGGTAAACTGCTAAGAAATGAACTAATAGGAAAAATATCAAACTTCCTGGCAGATTAAAACTGTGTGACGGACCGAGACTCGAACTCGGGACCTTTGCCTTTCGTGGGCAAGTGCTCTACCAAGTGCTCTGCCAGGAAGTTTCATATCAGCGCACACTCCACTGCAGAGTGAAAATCTCATTCTGGAAACATTCCCCAGGCTGTGGTTAAGCCATGTCTCCGCAATATCCTTTCTTTCAGGAGTGCTAGTTATGCAAGGTTCGCAGGAGAGCTTCTGTTAAGTTTGGAAGGTAGGAGACGAGGTACTGGCAGAAGTAAAGCTGTGAGGACGAGGCGTGAGTCGTGCTTGGGTAGCTCAGTTGGTAGAGCACTTGCCCGCGAAAGGCAAAGGTCCCGAGTTCGAGTTTCGGTCCGTCACACAGTTTTAATCTGCCAGGAAGTTCCATATCAGCGCACACTCCGCTGCAGAGTGAAAATGTCATTCAGGAAAAATATCGTCCAAACATTTCAAAACATCGACATTTATTTGTTAGAGGAAATACAGAATGTGCAAAACTTCAGAAGGAAAGTTACTTTGGCATGATGCATCACTGTCAAGTAACAAAGCTCGATGAAACTTGGACCACACATAGAGTTGCTACAGTATAGTACAGAGTGGTACTGAAAGAAATACGCAGTGACGAACAGAAACGATACTTTTATTCAAAGACAATAATTACACTCAAGTCTTCGCGAATGATGATGATTTTCTGGACACTGAAAACGTCGGGACCTGGTTGTTAGTACGTTGCATGCTCTGCAACGTGATCCCGTGCTGGACGCAAGCTTGGTTAGGAGTTCTTGTCGTAGGGCGTTCTACTCCTCCACTAGCGCTGCTGACAAATACCGAATGGTTGTTGGTGCATGTGGACGTGTCGAAATACGTCTCCCCAGCGGATGTCACATGTGTTCGGTAGGATGTAAATCGGAGCAATGGGCAGGCCAGTCCTTCTGTCTAATCGCCTCTCGTTCCCAGAGGTCCTCCCCACTTGGGCTGTTCGATGCTGTCGTGCGATGTGATTCAGAAAAAAAGTCAGGGCTAAATGAGCCTCTGAAATGATGCATATGGGGAGGGAGTGTAGTGTCACAATAGCGTTGACCTGTGAACGTAGGGTGATCAAAAATATGGAGGTAGTAAGGACCGCGCAACATTACGCGACCCTACACCATAACAGCTGAATCACCAAAACGACCACGTTTGACAATGTTTCTGGGTGCAGTACCTGTTCCCACCTCTCGCCATATGAGGGTATTCCCCCTACTGCCCAACATGGCGGTAGTCCAAGTGTGACGGTGTGGCGAGGCATAATGTTGCATGGGCTTACTGACTTTCAGATCTTTGAATACAGCACACTCACCGGTCAACGTTATTGTGATACTGTGCTCCTTCCCCACGTGCATCTTTTCAGGGTGCATTCGGCCCTGACTGCATTTTTAAGAATCACAAAGAACGACAGCATCGAACAGTACAGGTGGAGAGGAGGTCTTAAAACGAGAGGTTGTTCGGCGAATGGACTGATTTGCCAGTCACCCGACTTAAATTCGATGGAAGACAAGTGGGATGCGTTTGGGAAACTTATTGTAGCACAGTCACATGCACCAACGAGCATCCATCAGTTGCCAACGCTGGTGGAGGAATGGAATGCCCTACCACAAGAATTCCTTACAAATATTGAGGCTAGGATGGGTGTATACTGCAGAACATGCATTGCCATCCATGGTGATCGCACACCTTGTTATTAACCATGTCCCACTGTTTTAAATATCCAGGGAACCACTGTGAATCGCGGAGTCTTGAGTGTAGTTATTATCTTTGTATATAAGTGTCATGTCGGCCGGAGTGGCCGAGCGGTTCTAGGCGCTATAGTCTGGAGCCGCGCGACAGCTACGGTCGCAGGTTCGAATCCTGCCTCGGGCATGGATGTGTGTGATGTCCTTAGGTTAGTTAGATTTAAGTAGTTCTAAGTTCTAAGGGACTGATGACCTCAGAAGTTAAGTCCGATAGTGCTCAGAACCATTTGAACCATAAGTGTCATTTCTGTTCGTCATGTTGCGTTTTTCTTTCAGTTACGTTCGGTACTTGACTGTCATAGTCCTTTCTATGTATTATTCAAGTTTGTTTGAGCTATGTTAGTTGGTAATGACACTTCATGCGAAAGTAACTAGAAACACGTCAAACCGTTTTTAGACGGAAATACGTAGAGCTATTTTCCCTTATCTTATCCATTGCATGTCTTTCTAAAAAACAGATATCGTAAGACGTAATTGGATTTTTCTTTTTTTTTTTGGCCTGCATTTTCACTTTTAATAAAACATTATTTAATGAGAACTGTTTCATGAATTTATACCCTTATAAACTGAAGCGCCAAAGAAACTGGTAAAGGCATGCATATTCAAATACAGACGTATTTAAACAGGCGGAATACGGCGCTGTGGCTGGCAACGCCTATATATCAATAAGAGACTGGCACAGTTGTTAGATCGGTTACTGCTGCTACAACGGCAAGTTATCAAGATTTAAGAGAGTTTGAACATAGTGTTATAGTCGGTGCACGAGCGACGGGACACAGAATCTCCGGGGCAGCGATGAAGTGGGGATTTTCCCGTACGACAATTGCGAGAGTGTACCGTGAATATCAGAAATCCGGTAAAACATCAAATCTCCGACATTGGTGTGGCCGGAAAAAGATCTTGCAAGACGGGACAACGACGACTCAAGAGAATCGTTCTACGTGACAAAAGTGCAACCCTTCCGAAAATTGCTGCAGATTTCAGTGCTGGGCCAACAACAAGTGTGAGCGCGCGAACCATTCAACGAAACACCATCGATATGGGCTTTCGGAGCCGAAGGCTCACACGGTTACCCTTGATGACTTCACGACACAAAGCTTTACGCCTCACCTGGGCCCGTCAACACCGCTATTGGACTGTTGTGACTGGAAACATGTTGCCTAGTCGGACGGATCTCGTTTGAAATTGTATCGTACGGATGGACGTGTAGGGGTGTAGAGACAATCTCATGAATCCATGGAACCTGCATGTCAGCAGGGGACTGTTCAAGCTGGTGAAGGATCTGTAATGGTGTAGGGTGTGTGCAGTCTGAGTGATATGGGACCCCTAATACATCTAGATACCACTCTGACAGTGACACATACGTAAGCTTCCTGTCTTTTCAACTGCATCCATTCATGTCCATTGTGCACTCCGAAGGACTCGGACAGTTCCAGCAGGACAAAACGACACCCCACGCATCCAGAGGTGCTACAGAGTAGCTCGAGAAACACTCTTTTAAACACTTCCGCTGGCCACCAAACTCCCCAGCTATGAACATTAGTGAGCATATCTGAGATGCCTTGCAACGTGCTGTTCAGAAGAGATCTCCACCCCCTCGTACTCTTACGGATTTATGGACGGCCCTGCAGAATTCATGGTGTCAGTTTCCTCAAGCACTACTTCTGACATTAGTCGAATCCCTGCCACGTCTTGATGGGGCACTTCTTCGTGCTTGCGAGGGCCGTACGCCATATTAGGCAGGTGTACCATTTTCTTTGACTCTTCGGTGTATATGCACAGATGGTTCAAATGGCTTTGAGCACTATGGGACTTAACAGCTCTGGTCATCAGTCCCCTAGAACTTAAAACTACTTAAACCTAACTAACCTAAGGACATCACACACATCCATGCCCGAGGCAGGATTCGAACCTGCGACCGTAGCAATCGCACGGTTCCGGACTGCGCGCCTAGAACCGCGAGACCACCGCGGCCGGTGTGTATATGCACAGCGTAGACTTAATTCTCCATGCATCTTAAAACGTAAATAATTTTTTGCTTTCAGATACCTCTAATCCTCTGAGGAAGAACGCTTTATATTTATAACGTCCAAGTTGTAGTGGAACCTTTTGAAATTTGTAGCCGACCGGTGTGGGCGAGCGGTTATAGGCGCTTCAGTCTGGAACTGCGCGATCGCTACGTTCGCAGGTTCGAATCCTGCCTCGGGCATGGATGCGTGTGATGTCCTTAAGTTAGTTAGGTTTAAGTAGTTTTAAGTTCTAGGGGACTGATGACCTCAGATGTTAAGTCCCATCCATAGTGCTCAGAACCATTTGAACCTTTTTTTTTTTTTTTTTTTTTTGAAATTTGTCACAAAAATAAACCAGTCAAAAACATGAAGATTAAGAAGTCACTGAAGCACGAAATTCACTACTACAACAAGTGCTACAGGTTAACTTACGGTGTTAGCGGGCAATTTAGTCGTCCACTGTGCGCTATGCTTTTCAACTCTGTACGTACAGATACTGTCCTCGCTAGAGTGCTGTTAGAGCTTTGGAACTCACGAGTGATTCCATTCACCGACTTTTACCAACCACGCTCCGCAATGCTCGACGTTCCCTGCCCGTCGGTACATGAGAACTTCCTCGTCTTGTTTTAGCTTTGGTTGCTCCTTCCTGTTCCCACTTCCACATTCAAATCACCAACAGTCGACTTGAGCAGCTTTAGAAGTGCTGAAACATCCCCAGACTCAGACGATATTCAATAACCAGTCCACTTTTGGAATCACTGAGCTCTCCTTAACGTCTCAGTCTGCTGTCACTCTTCTCTGTCGACAAAACAATACTCCCCGCCTCTTTTTACGCTGGTCGTTATGCATCTCCTGACATCTAGTGGTCAATTCTGCATTACATAGGGAAGTCCAGATGCTTTCTATCAGGTAGTATATATCTTGGACAGTCTTAGCGATCATAGGAGGGCTATCCAGAAAGAGGTCAGATGGACTGCGAATGGAAACCACAGTGAAACTCTGATGAAGCTTTGCACAGACGTGTTGGGCAGTGTCTCTATAATGCCCGCCAATCGCGTGACGTCGCTCTTTTCAGTTCTGAGCGCACAGTGAATACGTAAAAATGCTTAGAACAATAGTGTCTTCCGATAAGTATTAGGACCTGGTGTGAGATTGCGCCTGAGGTCATGCAGCCCACATAACGCAACTGTCATACGTTTCCTTCTGCATGACAATTCTCGGCCACACTACGAAGGGGCAATGAAGATACTCCAACAGCGTTTTCGATGGGAAGTGTTTGATTACCCACAATAGAGCCCATAATTGGCTCTCCCTGAGTTTCATCTCTGCTCACATTAACCGCTAGCTATGAAGACAACGTTCTGGCACAGACAACTAGTTGTAGACCAGCGTAGAGAATTGGCAAGAAGCACAGGCGGCTTGCTTCTGTTGCGAGGGTATTGGAAAGTTGATACATCGCTACGACAAATGTCTAAATCGGAGCGGCGACTATGTACAGAAGTAGCTGGAAGGTGTAGCTAACCGTTGCAAATAACACATTTTTGATTTTCACAGTGATTTCCGTTTTTCAACTGATCGGACCTTACTTTCCGAATAGGCCCCGTGCCAGACATTAATTAAAATTTAGTGTATGTGTGTGTACTTCTTTTAGTGCATGTGTGAATGTGATGTGTTTCCCCCGATGGCTGTATCAGTGTTTATGTGGCTTCCTGTATTACAAGTCAGTGAGAGGTATCAGTTCACTCACTGCGACACGGGATATGTTCTGCACGCTTGTCGAGTTTACGAAGCAACGTGACACGGCACCGTTGCGAAAGCTAAGAAATCCGTCGACAAGGATCGGAATGACGCAGATCGGATATCGCGGGTTACCAATAGTCGGAACTGACGGGTAATAGTCGCTGTACCTGCAAATCCGTCTTAAATTGGCCGCGGCCGACCCCAGAGAAAATTACAGCTGTTTCCTCCGTCCCGGGCAGCGATCTGTTTCCTTTTGGCAGCATGCGATGCCAGCGCGCAGTGAAAAGGTGAAAGGACGCAGGTGGAACTACAGGCAGACAGTGAAATATAGCGGACCATTTGTATACTGTGCTAGATAGGTCGTGTTCACCGTCCCAGTAGTGGAGCTACTTTCGAGAGAAAGCTTCCCACGTAGCAAAGAGAATACGTTTAAAATAGAAGACTCTAGAATTTCACACAAAAAATATGGTTTACAGTTTTATACTGCTAGGTTCTGAATTTGGATTGCCTTTGAAAGCAAGCCTGAAAATGCTCTGATTTGAAACGTATGCTCTCTCACATACAAAATTTTGACCCGTGAATCAAATTTTGGAACGTTATCTGACAGCTAAGAGATTAGACAAAATTACATAATCAACTAACACGTTCGTTGTTAGGTCAACGACCGACAGTGCGCTTAGAAAATTGAAAATTGAGTTTAAGTGAATGAGAGTAATTGTATCAGATATCTCACCAAGCATAAAGGTGTTTAAGCAACATGTCTTTTAGCCATTTCCAGTGGAATGGTAATGTACGCCCAGTTTGTTGTAGTGATGTACAGAGAATAAGATATCGAATAAACACATTTTCTGTAGAACAAAGCTTTGTGCCTGTGCCTGTGCCACCTGCGTCGGCACCAAAACCTACCTTGTGTGCTGAAAACATGAGCACAAATGTGATGTATAATGTTCGTAGTGATTACTATTAATTTTGGCGTGATTTGTAATGAGAAAATCGTGAAAAACTGAATCATTTGATGTAGACAATCAGATCAAGTTATTTAGTATCAGCTGTTAGGTATAAATCAGCCTAATTCGTTTAATTAGGAAAATGCATGACATGGAGCATGATTGTAAAGAATGTTTAAATCTAAATTCATGTAACTGATCTCAGAAAAGTGAATATATCACAAGGATAGATGTATTACGTCTAGGGAACACGTGGCGGACAGGTAGCCAAAGTCTAAGAAAAGTTAACGAAGTATGATCCAATATAAATCACAAATCACAAACGTTCACTAATAGAGAGTGTGACTAAACTGACTGTATCACCATTCTGATGAATTAATAACAAGTAAATTCCGCACGGAGCTTGAGGAAACATATTCACCTCACAAAGATGCAAAGAGCTCATAACCACTTCTGAGGTGAAAGTCCAGCACGTGAAAGTTATAGCAATTTAACGAAGCGAACCAAGAAAAAGTAAAGCTTGAAGCACATGTACGTTGTAAATGGTTGACAAAATCGTATTGTAAGTGTGCTCTTACACGCAGCCAAGCTACATGTTACCTCCCCACCATACAGCATCCCAACACCCGGCATTCGACACCAAGAAAATTTTCCCTCCATGCGACAGAACACAAGAATAGCTATTCAAAACAATGCCCATGCATTCTCAGAGAATGAGCAGTGATGTTATTGATTCGGAACTCAAAGAAACTTTCAGTGTACCCCACAGACTATCCCCAGAGACACCTAAATTGTCTGTAGTAGGTATTAGGTACAGAAGTTGCATCTCTGCAGTATCCCTGCAGTCTATACTGCGCAACAAAGGACCCAGGTGGCTATAACCTTCCTCTTTAATGGTGCAAAAGCGTAACGTCCGAAGATGGCATCCTCGCCCTCGGCATCGCTTCAAACAACAAGGTGTTGACACTTGAAAAAAAGGCCATAGCTAAAAAGTTCATGTGAGTAGTCACCTGGGTTAATGATGTCACATTGACACCAAATTTCACCACAATTCTGACCAACGGCACCTTGGGCGTGTCACACGATGAGAAGGACGTCACAGCACCTCTTAGCCACATTTCACCCCTTCTTTTGACGTCTCTGCCGTGGGTATCAGAACAATGACACCCAGCGTTAAAATCACGCCTATCTCGTATGAATGGCCGAGGAAAATATTTTAGACATAACGTCGCTCAGAATAGACACGAAAAGGAATCTAGAGGTGGCATAAAGGGTCTCAATGGAAACACCCCTCCCTTGTGGCGTTGATTCCCACACCCTTTGCTGTCGAAAACGACTGTTCGCAGTGCGATGAGCAACAGGAAGATGTTCTTGGCAATCTTCGACCCTTCTGACACCCTCGGACGTTTCAACCTTCTCTAACGACACTGTGGGGCTACATCCCTATTGAACGTGATCGCACCCCTTTGGAGAGCAGCGCAACCGCAATTTTTCTTCTCTTGTAGAGCTACAGGCTGGAACCACTAGGGAGTGTTCAAAATCATTCGACAAAATTTAAACGTTATCCGAAGCTTTTTCCGCCCTCTCGTGACGTGATCACTCGTAAGCGCAACTTTAACATGTACGTAAACAAAACGACAAAAGTTCCGTGTAAGCCCCCCGAGTTCGACAACGAACTCGGTGCCACCGACGCAACTTTTTTGAGCCCCAAAACAATTTTCGGTTAAATGGGTAGCACTGGAGAGTGGCAAGTCGAGTCTCCAGACATATGGAGATGATGTCATAGGACCCACTGGCACGTTTAAAGCGGTTATACAGAGCTCATTCCGATCTCTAGTCTCGAGAACCAACCGATTGGTTCGACTGTGTGCTGGTCTGCTGGCAGGAGCAGAACAAGAGGTACATTTGGAACAACGGCAGAAGAAGATGCTTGGCTGCTGGAAGCTTAAAGGGAGGAGAACACAAAGGTAGTGGCGCCCTTTGATCCTGCCGTCAACCTCGGACGTTTCAGTCCTTTTCTAAGGACGTTTTGGGGTTGCAACCCTGGGTGAAGAAGGGATCAGACGGTGTTGACGTGGTGTCTGAGAACTCTGTGGTTGTAATGCACGGGTAGTGCCTTGTGCATTGTGCTCCATATGCACAACTTACCAAATAAAACTCTCATATTTGACAGCCATTTGCTTTGCTATTAGACGTTGAATTGCCAGATCGTGTCACCCAGTAGTGTATGGAATTTCATGAACGTTAATTCACATATTGACGTGCATTTGTAGCATACTGTTGGTTTTCTGCTCAAGTTACTGAACACATTGCTTTCATTTTTTTTTCTTTTTAGGGATTTCTTTGCCTGTAAGTTAGCCCGTGTGTACACCTTACTGTTTTATTGTTGTCGACCGGCCAGAGTGGCCGAGAGGTTCTGGGCGCTACAGTCTGGAACCGCGCGACCGCTACGGTCGCGGGCTCGAATACTGCCTCTGGCATGGATGTGTGTGATGTTCTTATGTTAGTTAGGTTTAAGTAGTTCTAAGTTCTAGGGACTGATGACCTCAGAAATTAAGTCCCATAGTGCTCAGAGCCATTTGAACCATTTTTTTTATTGTTGTTGTTTCCTTAGAACACTACTTGTGTATAAAAACATTCGAGCTAGAGCTGACTTAGGTTTGATAATAACGTTGTGTTCACGACTAAAATATGTTTCCGCCGCCACAACCGCTAGTCACTATCAAACCTTAGCCTACTGCTGCCACAAAACCTAGCATGTATCATTGCTGCAACAATCCGATCTGAGTTGGTGGAAGTGTATGACTACGATGCACCATCATACGACACGGTGGTTAAGTGACACAGACACTTACAGAGTTATTAAACAAGTCTGAATGAGGCTGAACGAAGTGACATACGGGAACCGGAAATCGCAAGAGCAGTGGTGATGCAGGGCCAGCGAATCGCAATCGAGGTGACAGAGGAAAAAATGAAATTCAGACATGGATCAGTTTTCAACATCTTGCATGACATTTTGAACCTGATAAAGGTTGCCAAATGACAGCTTCCACAACACAGTGCTCCCTACGCAGAACACAGACATATGTGCTGCTCCTTTGGACTATCAAATTTTGCCTCATTCCTGTATTCTCCTGACATGGAACTGCAGGACTTGTTGCTCTATCGTTGAGTGAGGAGATAGAGAAGGACTATCATCAACAATAAATTTCATGGGCGCAGCTTCAGTTTTTTTCCAAGCTAATAATTAAAACTTTATGACTACCTCTCCTAAAGCATAAGACAACACATCAGAGTATGAACCACTTCGTACACTACAAAACTTTGAGGGGAAATCTTTACTAATCTATCATACTGGCCTGTCTTAGCAGCAGCATCTGTAGTAAAACTCATCGTTGTCCTTACTTCGCAGATGCAAAACTAATGTAAATATCTGAGGAAACAGATACTAATTGTTGCTGCACTTTCCAACTAAAGACTTTGTAACATGACAGTCACATATCGCTGCACGATATTTGATTATTTTTCTATTTATTTCTTGGATATTTTTGAGTGGAGTACAAGGATTTCTAATTCAGGAAGAAAGCTTTTATCTTGTTAGGGATGAGCAGGCCCAGACGTCTGTCTCATGGTCTGCTTCGACCGCAGGAGGTCAGTCTTAGTGGATAGTAAAGGGACATGGTTTCCCAGGGCACTCTATTTTGTAGAAGTCGGGTGAAGAAGGCCCCTGCTCCGCACCTTGTCAGCCAATGCCAGCGGTTTTCTCCTTCGAAATCAATATGGCGCAAAACCACTGCAGTCCCTAGTGTATCACTGAGTGTGACCAATTCAGCCCCCTGTATGCAGATATAAGAACCGGCTGCTGCGGCTCTGCTCGACTGTCATGAGAAAATTCCATACCTTACACTCCAGATTTTGTTATCCAATGAAATGGGTCTGTACTAAGTGCAGACAAATCAACTAATGGGTGGACCAGGACTAGCAGTCAATACCCACCTCATGCATTTTAAAACGCATTCTGTAAGCCAAGATCGGAAATTTCTGCAGGGTTCTTCTGTATTCACTTAAATAAAGCGAAAAATCTCGCTGGTCACTTTGGCGTTGGCTAGGAATCCTTCCCTCCATGTACAGTTTTTCACGAAGTGATGAGTTGGGTTTGATAAATGACAACTGGAGACACTTTACTTGAGAACGCCGGCTGGAGCACTAGTGGTCCTGAATCGTCAGGGTCGGCCGTTTTCTGCTGCCGTATCAGCCGTCTTTATCCCATCCTAACTGGTGCTGATCGACGCACACTTTCTGAGTTCAGAGAATTGTTGTGCGTCATCCTTCTTTTTGAAAGTGTAATCCGCTTTCTGAGCAGCTTATAATTTTTCAGATTTTGCTACGTAACTTACGTTGCTTGACTAGTTATATTTTTGTGTCAGTTATAACTCGCTGGCTTTCCATTTACGAGTTCCACAGAACAGGAAATCTTGTTGCATTTCTACCAGCAGTCTTTCAAGTAAACTCTTACCTCCACACAGTGTTAGGGAGATTTTTGTAATTTCACTTGAGCCTAGAGAGCTTTGTCTTCCAATATTGTATTTTTTTTATTCATTTACACAGGAATGAATTCTCCGCCATTTAGCGTGAGTTGTGTTCAGTGATTTGAGTGAATAAGTATCTATTATTTTGTAAGAGCATGGGCTGAGACCCTTAGGGTTGCAGGATAGCGAGGCACGGAGTACAGTGGTGAAGGCCAGTTGGCACTCTGTGCACTAATGAAACAGCATCAGCAATACATATTTATTCAGTTTAAGTGTTACAATTGAAACATGTTCTCCACGGCACCGGCGAGAGCAGTGGATGCAGCAAGCAGCCTTGAAAAAACTGACTTATCTACCTCAGCAGATTCTCGGGTTTATTGTCTCTGTTAAGGGGTGGTTTACTATCTTTGGCCCGAAAAAAGCATGTTCTTTGAGAATTTTTTCTTGGGATATGTTAAAGATATCAATGTCAAATTTGGTCAAAATTTTTATTGATATTTCCTCTACAGACTTGAATTTTTTCGACCGGAAATGTCGAAGAGCAAAGGCGGAAGTGCCGTCGGAACGAAACAAAATTTCGATGTAGACCTCCACGCACGGTATGTCACAGGTCAGCCGGCTCGTCTGAAATCAAAATTGAGTTGACGTTAGCGAAGTATATAAGATTATTTCGGAGTTGTACCTCGCTTAAATCATTTGGACCATAGGAAACAAAATGGCGGCCATTTGAAGAAAAATAGGGTTTTTTCATCGATTTTTCGATTTCGTCGGCCAAGTAAAAATATTTATTGTTGATGGATCGGAATAAAAGTGGTACACCTCGTAGACAATCTAGTTAGCTTCGTTGGAAACAAAGAATCATGCCAATGGGTTCAGTAGATTTCAAGTTACCATACCGCGCGTTAAAAAAAAAAAAAGGATGGCATTTCGAGAAAAACGCGTTTGAAGTTTTGACTACATATAAGTGCAATATTATGCAACGTACGTTCAATCTGCTATTCCGGGTCCATAAACTAGTCCTTCCTCTTCCTCACAGAGGGAGTTCTGTTCGATCTGGGCCATCCTGCGCTGCTCCAGAGCCGCTCGTATGGCTGGTGACAAGCGATTTTCGGCCGCTTCAATCCGCTGGTCGTCCGAATGCTTGGCGAACTGCGTCGAATTGAGTCCCCGGGTGACGTCCATCGTTTTCACGGTCTTCAGAATTGCTGAGTACCCTTCGTTGAAGCTGCTCACTGCCAGGAAAGTCGCAATCTCCACACTCTTCGTACCAGAATGCAAATGCTTGGGAGCTAACTTCCAAACACATGCGTTCAAACTTTCATTTGGATTTTGTGTATTTACTCCCAAGTACCGGTACAATAACTCGTCCTCCGAAAGAAAAAAAAAAAAAAAAACGGGTGCGTGAAAAAGGCTGATTTCAAGCAGGTGCATTTTTTGTTCAACCGCGAATAACAAACATTTCCGTTCCGTATTCGTAAAAACCGTTTCAGGGGTGGATGCAATTAAAAAAAATAGATTTTTTGAACCAGAAGATAGTAAGGTCTCTCATTTTTTGTAACACCTCGGAGCCGTGCAGGGTAGCGGGCAGCAGGTGTAGTTCTCAACACCAGAGTATTGTCTGCTTGTTTCTAGGGGACTCTTGAAGGGATGTGCCTGAGTGAACTCTTGCAACTCTGCACGGAATGTAGATGGTACTGCAGAGTTGAGGCATAGTCTCTTCACTAGAGGAAGGTCGTGGATGCCATTGTCTGCTCACAAATGCAAGTTGGGGGCAGCAGTCATAAGTGCACCTCCCAGATACGGTGAAGGTTGACGGTTTGCCAACCACCATCAGCTCAGTTCTCAGCAAGCTGGAGGTAGAATCCTCGAGCTTTGCAGCAGCAGATGAGATGTTGGCAGCTCACAGCAACTAGGTTCGGCAGACCAGTCAGGCAGCAATCTTGAAGGCATAAGTCATCGTCTGAATGGTAAGCAGTATGTAACAGAGAGTACATCGTTGCTGGCTCACAGTATCTGAATAACATATGGGTTTGAAAGCCTGTACATCTGCATCAGTGACGTTATATCATGTTGAGGATGTCACCATGTTTTCTCATTTTCTGGGGTCATCAGCGTTCTTTGCGACACCTTGGCGTCACAACAATGGCTTCCAGTGCTTTAGGTTGGTGCTTTTCCACCACGTCAGCAGGCTGATATGTGTTCTTATGCAATATCTACTTGTTGCTGCGGCATCCAGCTGTGCTGACGGAATGTTATGATCCCTTCTCACTGAGTCCATGTTACTGAATTAATGATTCAGAACTTTCGATCAAGCGAGGTGAAGCAGCAGCTTCAAGAGTGTGCCACACTGTTTGCAGTATTACCTCCCTGCCTACTTGTCGTTCTGGTTGCTACATGGTGCACAGGCCTGGTTTGACTTGTCTTGGCGCTGGCTGGAGAAAACTTTAAGATAATTTTGCATTTGCCCATGACGACTTCCTGGGAACCAACAGTATCCAGATTTGATTTATATTTCAGAATCAACATAGGTCCTGCAACTTTTCCTCGTTAGGTGACCCTCCAAATATAAATATGAACAATCTACCCGCATCTCTAATTTGTTTTTCTCGTTGTGAAGGTGTTCGTTGCAATTCGGTGGCCGTGGTCTAGGAGTAGTGTCTTTGACTCGTAATCAAAACGTTCTCAGTACTGTGTTAGAACTGCGCCACTGCTTAAATTCTAAATAAAAATCAACAGCAGTGGCAGCCGAAGACTTCCGACATAAGAAGTCACCCCCACTCAGCAAACGGTGCTGTCAAAGAGGACAGAGGAGGGAACAGAAGTTCAGTACACTCTCTTGCTCTTAGGGCGGGAAACAGCCCCGAAGAGCGGGAGAATCAGAATTGACCAACGGCATGAGGATGCAGAAGGCAATGGAAACCACTACATTAAATCCACAGGACATGTGATCTATAATTGAAAAAAAGTGTCATAATGGACTCTCCACTTGCAAAATATTCCGGAATAGTCCCCCATTCGGATCTCCAGGAGGCGACAGCCAAGGGAGAGGTGAACATGAGAAAAAGATTGAATAACCAACATGAGAATAATGTGCTACAAGTCGGGGCGTGGAATGCCAGAAGTTTGAACGTGGTAGGGAAGCTAGAAAATCTGAAAAATGAAACGCTAAGGCTCAATCTACATGTAGTGGGGGGTCAATGAAGTGAAATGGGAAGAAGACAAGGATTTCTGGTCAGATGGTTACAGGGTAATATCAAAAACGGCAGAAAATGGTATTATGGGAGTACGATTCATTATGAATAGGAAGACAGAGCAGAGAGTAAGTTGCTGTGAACAGTTCAGTGACAAGATTGTTTCACTGAACTTCCCTCCTCTGTCCTCTTTTACAGCAGATTGTTTCAACACCGACCACGACATCTCAGGTATACATCCCGGCGTCGCAAGTAAAGATTGAAGAGATAGGGAAAGTTTATAAGTATATTGAACGGGTAATTCGGTATGTAAAAGGAGATGAAAATTTAATAGCCTCGGGGGATTGGAATGCAGTTGTAGGGGAAAGAGTGGAATAAAGGGCCACTGGAGAATATGGGCTCGTTGCTTGGAATGAGAGAGGAGAAAGATTGAGTTCTGTAATAAATTTCGGCTAGTAGAATCACAAGAGGAGGAGGAATACATAGAAAAGACCTGAAGATTTGAGTTACATTATGCCATGGTTACGAAGTGATTGCGAAATCAAATGGTTCAAATGGCTCTGAGCACTATGGGACTTAACTTCTGTGGTCATCAGTCCCCTAGAACTTAGAACTACTTAAACCTAACTAACCTAATGACATCACACACATCCATGCTCGAGGCAGGATTCGAACCTGCGACCGTAACGGTCACGTGGTTCCAGACTGAAGCGCCTAGAACCGCACGGCCACTCCGGCCGGCGATTGCGAAATCAGATACTGGATTGTAAGGCAGACTCAGGAGCAGATATAGACTCAGATCACAATTTCGTAGTGATGAAGAGCAGGCTGAAGTCTAAGAGACTAGTCAGAAAGTGCACAAAGAAGTGGGGTACAGAAGTGCTAAGGAATGAAGAGGCACGCTTGAAGTTCCAAGAGGCTATAGATACTGCGATATGGAATAGCTGAGTATGCAGTTCAGCTGAAGAGGAATGGTCATCTCTAAAAAGAGCAGTCACAACAGCTGGAAAGAAAACCGTCAGTACAAAGATAGTAACTGCAAAGAAACCAGGCGTAACAGAAGCCCTTCAGTTGATCCATGAAAGAAGGAAGTACAAAAATGTACTGGGAAATAGAGGAATACAGAAGTACAAGTCACTTACGAATGAAATAAATAGGAAGTGTAGAGAAGCTAAGGCGAAATGGCTGCATGAAAAATATGAAGAAATCTAAAATGAAATGATGGTCGAAAGGACTGACTCAGCATTAGAAAAGTGAAAACAACCCTCGGTGAAAGTAAAAGTATGGGCGGTAACATTAAGAGTTACTTTTAAATGCAGAGGAGAGTGGAAGGAGTACATTGAAGGCCTCTGTGAGGGGGAAAACTTGTCTGATGATGTGACAGAAGAAGAAACAGCAGTCGATGTAAAAGAGATAGGGGTTCCAGTATTATAATTGGAACTTAAATGAGCTCTGGAAGACTTACTATCGAATATGGCAGAAAGTATAGAAACCATTCCGTCGGAACGACTAAAATCATTTGGGAAAGTGGCAGCAAACCGACTATTCACGTTGGTGTGTAGAATGTATGAGTCTGGTGATATACCATCTGACTTCCGAAAAAACATCATCCTCGCATTTCTGAAGATTAAAAGAGGCGGTAAGTGCGAGAATTATCGCTCAGTCAGCTTAACAACTCTTGCATACGAGTTGCTGACAAGAATAATATACAGAAGAATGGAAAAGAATATTGAGGATGTGTTTGATGACGATCAGTTTCAATTCAGAAAAGGAAAAGGCACCAGAAAGGCAATTCTGACCTTACAGTGGATAGCAGAAGCGAGACTAAAAAAAATCAAGGCACGTTCGTAGGATCTGTCGACCTGGAAAAAGCGTTCAACAATGGCAAATGGTACAAGATATTCGAAATTCTGAGAAGAATGGGGGTAAGCTATAGGGACAGACGGGCAATATACAATGTTTACAAGAACCGAGAGGTAACAGTAAGAGTGGAAGACCAAGGACGAAGCGCTCGGATCAAAAAGGCTGTAAGCAAGGGATGCAGTCTTTCGTCCCTACTGTTCAATCTATACATCGAAGAAGCAATGACGGAAAAAAAAAGTTCAAGACTGAAATTAGCATTCAAGGTGGAAGGACATCAACAATAAGATTCCCTGACGAGATTGCTATCCTCAGTGAGAATGAAGAAGACTTACAGGATCTTCTGAAAGGAATGAACGGTCTAATGAGTACAAAATATGGATTGGGAGTAACTCGAAGAAAGAAAAAAATAATGAGAAGTAACAGAAATGAAAACAGCGAGAATTTTAACATCGGGATTGCACATCACGAAGCAAACAAGTTAAGGAATTCTGCCACTTAGGAGAAAAAAATCTATGACGCATGGAGCAAAGAGGTCATAATAACCAGACTGCAAGTGACAAAAAGGGCATTTCTGGCCAAGGGACGTCTACTATTATTATGGCATAATAATCAGACTGGCACTGACAAAAAGGACATTCCTGGCGAAGGGAAGTCTAGTATTATCAAAGGTATACCTTAAATCAAGGAAGGAATATCTGAGAATGTACGTTGGGGCACAGCATTGTATGATAGTGAAACACGGACTGTGGGAAACACGTAAAAGAAGAGAATCGAAGCATTTGAGATGTGATGCAAGGTGAACTGATAAGCTAAGGAATGAGGAAATACTGTGCAGAATCGGTAAGGAAAAGAACATATGGAAAAGGGACAAGATGGTAGGATATCTGTTAAGGCATCAGCGAATAAATTCCATGGCACTGGAGGGAATTGTAGAGGGTAAAAATTGTAGAGGAAGACAGAGACTGGAATACATCGAGCAAATAAATGGGGACGTACGCTGCAAGTGCTACTACGACGTGAAGAGGATGGCACAGGAGAGGAATTCGTGGCAAGCTGCATCATACCAGTCAGAAAACTGATGACTCCGAACAAAAAATTCTTCTGATCCTTCAGCTTATACGCAGGTACGGTGGTCTTGATGAGCATTGCACTCGCTCGTTAGCGTGTTATTGTTGATGTTGTATGTAAAGTCAGATAGCTACCACTTTGCGGAAGAAAGGTAAAATAATGGTTACTTTTCAACTTGTAGTTCATATATGAAACATTGATCATATTTGGCAGTTTGTTCATAATTGTCCGTCCTGGTCGGACGTTATCATATAATTCGCGGTATGATTGGTTTCAGTTCAGTGCCATCATCAGATCTGTACAAAAATTGAAAAAAAAAGTACCTTATGTAGCAATAGTTGGTTTAATTGGCTGAAGCTCAGGTCTACAGAAAAAATCTAACAGCAAATAATAAGGCTAACATGGCGGACGGCCATAACAGACCATTAGAAGTATTCTGATACAATTATCATAATGAAATGTTTTGAACCCACAGGTACCATGAACAAGTGGTGGGGATGGCCTGGGGGCGTTCTATACTTACGGAAAAATGAACTGTATTAGAGGGAGAGCGCTAGTGACGAGATAATGTAAGTGTCCAGCATCACAGATTCAATAGTTTAAAATAGAATGTTCGTAGTTACTAATTAAACGATTTCACGAGGCTAAAGTACGTGTATTATATTAAAGAGTGAGATTTAATAACATATGTAGCTACAAAAGTCTTACTTAAAATCCAAATATTATGTGTGAAAGTGGTTTACAATCTTATTCTTTTTCTTTTTGTCTTTTGCCCTTGACCCACATCTACGCAGGACGGCATGATTACTGTAGCATATGCTATGGTCAGTTGCCCTAATTGTCACAACCACCGTTACCTCCTGGGACGGAATATGTGTATCCCAAAATCTCTGCATATTATGTTGTAAATACAAAATTCAAATGGTTCTAATCACTATGGGACAACATCTGAGGTCATCAGTCCCCTAGAACTTAGAACTACTTAAACCAAACTAACCTAAGGACATCACACACATCCATGCCCGAGGCAGGATTCGAACCCGCGACCGTAGCAGCAGCGCGGTTCAGGACCAGTATCAGCCCGGTATTCTCTCAGCGGGAAACACACATCTAGACTGGCCGGCACACCGGCCATCGTCGTTAATCCGCCTACTGGATTCGATCCGCGCATCTGTCCAAGTCCGGCAAGTGGCGTGATAGTCAGAGCGGCTATCCAGGAGGGTAAAGTGCTTCAAACTTTACTTATAAATAAATCTTTTGGTATATCGAAGAAAACAAAAGAATATGTACTGTGAAGAGTGAAAAACTAAGGGAAAAAAGACAACGCTCTACGAAGGAATTATTCGAATGGCATGGAAATCGGTAGCAGTGATGTATGTGTACAGACAAACAAATGATTACAATTTCAGAAAAGTCGATCATTTATTCAAGAGAAAGAGCTCCGTAATGAGCAAGTTAGTAACGCATTGGTCCACCTCTGCCCTTTATTCAAACAGTTATTCGATTTGACACTGATTGACACAGTCGTTGGATGTAGTCCTGAAGGATACCGTGCCAACTTTTGTCCAAATCCCGAGATTGTTGGAGGGCCCTGCCCATAATGCTCCAAACGTTCTCATTTTGGGAGAGACCCGGCGACCTTGCTGCCCAAGGGAGGGTTTGGTAAGCAAGAAGAGAAGCAGTAGAAACTCTCAGCGTGTGCGGGTGGGCATTGTCTTGCTGAAATGTAAGACCAGGGTGGCTGTCCACGAAGGGCATTAAAACAGGGCATAGAGTATCACCGACGTACGGGGTCCTGCTGTGGAATGGAATGGCATCCCAGACCATCACTCCTGACCTTGATGGCATAACATCCTGGGCTTACATTTCAACAAGATAATACCCACCACACAAGGTGAGTGTTTCTACTGCTTGTCTTCGAGCTTGCCAAACCCAATCTTGCCCAGCAAGGTCGCCGGATCTGTGCCCAGTGAAAAACGTTTGGAGCATTATGGGTAGGACCTTCCAAGCCTGTCGGGATTCTGACGATCTAACGCTCCAGTTCTACAGAATTTGGCACAGTATCCCTCAGGAGGACATCCAACAACTCCGTCAATCGCTGCACAAGCCGAGTAACTGATTGCATAAGAGCCAGAGGTAGACCAACGCGTTATTGACTTGATCAATATGTGAAGCTATTTCTCTTGAATAATTTTTTTCTGAAATGGTAATGATTTCTTGGTCTGTACATCTACACCACATCTGGCAATTTCCGTCCCATTTGGATAATTCCTTCTTGGTATTTATTTTTTTCCCTTAGAGTGTACTGCAAAATATACGTACAAGTTAAACTCAATCTGTTTATTAAGCAGTAGCTAATGTTTGTTTCCTCCAGTAATTTAAGTAATTAGCATCGACGTTTCTTGTTGCACCAAACTCGGTCAGTTAGGAGAACTCAAGGATAGCGAACATCGACTAATTATTAGATGTCACCTGAGTAAGAAATCCATCACGGATGTTTGTTCCGTTCTAAAACTGCCGAAGCTGACTGTTGGTGATGTGGGTCAGAAGTTCAAATGCGGAAAAACGATCACAGCTAAGCAAGACCAGTCAGAGCTTATGTACTGACAGAGAGGAGCGTCGAGCATTGGGAAGGGTGCATGTTTTAAAATCAGCGTTAGAAATTACTGGTAATTCCCAAAGTGACACCAGTAGTCCACCTAGCACAATAAGGTGGAGCTGAAAAGAATGGTGTACAATGGTCGAGCAACTCCTCTTAAACCATACTTTTCTGTAGTCAGTGTTAAGCGACGGTTGAGGTGGGGTGAAGAGCGACATCACTCGACAGTGGATGACTAGAAGCAAGTGATATGAGGTGATGAATCATGATCTACCACATGGCGGTACGGTGGAAGAGTTTGGGTTTGTTTAATGCCTGGAGGATATTACCTGTCATCGAGCGCCGCGCCAGTAGTGAAGTATGGAGGTGGTTGTGTTACGATACGGGTGATCTGAACATATTTTACAACGTTGTGCACAGTATGCAACATTGGAACAGTTCGGAGAGGACGATTGTATCAGGATGACGATGTACACTGTCATAAATCAGCGTTTGTAAGACAGTAGTTTGTGGACGATAACTGGTTTGTCCAGAGTCCCGCGCTGAATTCAGCGGAACACCTTGGAGATGAGCTAGAATGTCGACTTCGCTGCAGATATAATTATCTTCTCTGGTTTCAACTCTTGATGAAGAGTTAGCTTTCACTCCTCCCATAGACATTCAAACGACTCGCATTCGGGAGGACGACGGTTCAATCCCGCGTCCGGCAATCCTGATTTAGGTTTTCCGTGATTTCTCTAAATAGGTTCGGGCAAATGCCGGAATGGTTCCTTTGAAAGGGTTCAAAATGGTTCGAATGGCTCTAAGCACTATAGGACTTAATATCTGTGGTCATCAGTACCCTAGACTTAGAACTACTTGAACCTAACTAACCTAAGCACATCACACACATCCAACCTGAGGCAGGATTCGAACCTGCGACCGTAGCAGCCACGTGGTTCCGGACTGAAGCTCCTAGAACCGCTCGGCCACCGCGGCCGGCCTTTGAAAGGGCACGGCCGACTTCTTTCCCCATCCTTCCATTATCCGATGAGACCGATGACCTCGCTGTTTGGTCTCCTCCACCAGATCAATCCAACCCCAACATTCAGACGGGAGCGAGCAGGGTTCAAGCCGTCAGAAAGTCGAAGGGTGAAAGAACATACGCCGTATTAGTGTCCTCTAATAGAGGTCCAGTTACATCCGATCAGATTGTATACAGTGTAAAATTAAGCTGATTTCGCTGTGAATCAAATAAAGTATAAAATACAACATATATACGTTTTTGAAGGACCCTCGTAACTTTTTTCGAAAACGCAACTGCTGCTGCAGTGTCTTTATGGTGCCATACGACTGCGCGATCCAGTTAATAGTGTCCACCTACAGTTACTTCTGTGATCTGTTGTTGGTGTTGTTGTTGTTGTGGTCTTCAGTCCTGAGACTGGTTTGATGCAGCTCTCCATGCTACTCTATCCTGTACAAGCTGCTTCATCTCCCAGTTCGTACTGCAGCCTACATCCTTCTGAATTTGCTTAGTGTATTCATCTCTTGGTCTCCCTCTACGATTTTTACCCTCCACGCTGCCCTCCAATACTAAATTCGTGATCCCTTGATGCCTCAGAACATGTCCTACCAACCGATCCCTTCTTCTAGTCAAGTTGTGCCACAAACTCCTCCCCAATTCTATTCAGTACCTCCTCCTTATTTATGTGATCTACCCATCTAATCTTCAGCATTCTTCTGTAGCACCACATTTCCAAAGCTTCTATTCTCTTTTTGTCTAAACTATTTATTGTCCATGTTTCACTTCCATACATGGGTACAATCCATACAAATACTTTCAGAAACGACTTCCTGACACTTAAATCGATACTCGATGTTAACAAATGTCTCTTCTTCAGAAACGCTTTCCTTGCCATTGCCAGTCTACATTTTATATCCTCTCTACTTCGACCATCATCAGTTATTTTGCTCCCCAAATAGCAAAACTCCTTTACTACTTAAAGTGTCTCATTTCCTAATCTAATTCCCTCAGCATCACCCGACTTAATTCGACTACATTCCATTATCCTCGTTTTGCTTTTGTTGATGTTCATCTTATATCCTCCTTTCAAGATACTGTCCATTCCGTTCAACTGCTCTTCCAGGTCCTTAGCTGTCTCTGACAGAATTACAATGTCATCGGCGAACCTCAAAGTTTTATTTCTTTTCCATAGATTTTAATTCCTACTCCGAATTTTTCTTTTGTTTCCTTTACTGCTTGCTCGATATACAGATTGAATAACGTCGGGGAGAGGCTACAACTCTGTCTCACTCCCTTCCCAAGCGCTGCTTCCCTTTCATGTCCCTCGACTCTTATAACTACCATCTGGTTTCTGTACAAATTGTAAATAGCCTTTCGCTCCCTGTATTTTACCCCTGCCACCTTCAGAATTTGAAAGAGAGCATCTCAGTCTACTATCACAAGTTTATTCCTCAATGGTTTCTGTTGGGAGTCTGGAAACTGATGAAATGCTGGACTAGCTCGGACCACTTACAAAGGGAGCACTCCGGCTGCGTGGCGGAAAGCAGGCGCGCGTTAGCCCGAGCGTGGGCGCGCTGTTGGTCCCGCGTGAGCTGGCTGGCGCGAGGGCTGGGGTTTTCATCAGGCGGCGGCGCTTAGCGCGGGATGAGCGCGTTTGTGGCCGCCCGCGTCATCCCGGCCCGCCTAGTCCCAACTCATCCCGCGTGGAACGCTCGCGTGTCGCCGGTGCAGCTTCATACCGCAGGGCCGCGGCCACCCGCCGGGGGAATGCAGTCAGCGCAGCAAGTGGTTTAGCGGGCTCAGCCTCGCATTTGTTTACGCGTTTCCCAGAATTTCCCTCCAGTTAAATACGAGCCGCGTGCCTAAAGCAGGGGTCGACTGGATGCCAAATATAATTTCTGCAGTGATCATGTTCCTCTAGAGTGTAAATAACGGCAGTGTCATTCATCCGTCGTTCTACATCTACATCTACATACATACTCCACAATCCACCATACGGTGCGTGGCGGAGGATACCTCGTACCACAACTAGCATCTTCTCTCCCTGTTCCACTCCCAAACAGAACGACGGAAAAATGACTGCCTATATGCCTCTGTACGAGCCCTAATCTCTTATCTTTGTGGTCTTTCCGCGGAATATAAGTTGGCGGCAGTAAAATTGTATTGCAGTCAGCCTCAAATGCTAGTTCTTTAATTTTCCTCAGTAGCGATTCACGAAAAGAAAGCCTCCTTTCCTCTAGAGACTCCCACCCGAGTTCCTGAAGCATTTCCGTAACATTCGCGTGATGTTCAAACCTACCAGTAACAAATCTAGCAGCCCGCCTATGAATTGCTTCTATGTCCTCCCTCAACCCTCATACTTGTCCCACTTCATATCGCTCTGCAATGTTACGCCCAAATATTTAATCGGCGTGACTGTGTCAAGCGCTACACTACTAATGGAGTATTCAAACATTACGGGATTCTTTTTCCTATTCATCTGCATTAATTCACATTTATCTATATTTAGAGTTAGCTGCCATTCTTTACACCAACCACAAATCTTGTCCAAGTCATCTTCTATCCTTCTACAGTCACTCAACGACGATACCTTCCCGTACACCACAGCATCATCAGCAAACAGCGCACATTGCTATCCACCATATCCAACAGATCATTTACGTAGATAGAAAACAACAGTGGACCTACCACACTTCCGTGGGGCACTCTAGATGATACCCTCACCTCCGATGAACACTCACCATCGAGGACAACGTACTGGGTTCTATTACTTAAGGACTCTTCGAGCCATTAACATACTTGGGAACAAATCCCATATGCTCGTACCTTAGTTAGGAGTCTGCAGTGGGGCACCGAGTCAAACGCTTTCCGGAAGTCAAGGAATATGGCATCTGTCTGATACCCTTCATCCATGGTTCGCAAGATATCATGTGGAAAAAGGGCGTGTTGCGTTTCGCAGGAGCGATGCTTTCTAAAGCCGTGCTGATGCATGGACAGCAACTTCTCTGTCTCAAGGAGATTCATTATATTCGAACTGAGAATATGTTCGAGAATCCTGCAACAAACCGATGTTAAGGATATTGGTCTGTAATTTTGAGGATCCGTCCTTCTACCCTTCTTATATACAGGCGTCACCTGCGCTTTTTCCCAGTCGCTCGGCACTTTACGTTGGGCGAGAGATTCGCGATAAATGCAAGCTAAGTAAGGAGCCAATGCAGTAGAGTACTCTCTGTAAAACCGAATTGGAAGCCCTTCAGGACCTGGCGATTTGTTTATTTGCAACCCACTCAGCTGCTTCACAACCCCAGAGATGTCTATCACTATGTCCTCCATACGGGAATCTGTACGAGACTCAAACGGCGGTATGTTTGTACGATCCTTCTGCGTGAAAGATTTCTCAAATGCGAAATTTATAATTTCAGCTTTCGTTTTGCTGTCTTCCGTTGCCAGGCCAGACTGATCAGTGATCACCTTTACAAAGATGAAGGATGGTGGACTTTTTGACCATTACAGTTTGTCAAAAAACAAATGAAAATGTAATTCATACACTACCTGTACGGAAGTAGTGTATCCACCCTTTGCCTTTGTGGCAGCCTGAACTCTGGTGGGAACACTTTCAATGAGATGTCTTAATGTCTGGAGAGGAATCGCAACCCATTCTTCCTCAACAGTCGAAACCAAAGAAGGTAGCGATGATGTACGCTAGATTTTGCAGCCAAATTGATGTTTCAACTCATACCAGATGTGTTTTTTTATTTTTTTTATTTTTTTTTGTAATGATGTCGAGACTCTGAGCAAGCAGTTCATTTCACGAATTTCGTTGCCCACAAGCCACTACCCCACAGATGACGGTTTATAAAAGTGTGCACTGTCATGTTGATTCGAAGAATAGTCGTCTCCAAACTGTTGCTCTACTGTACCCAGCATACCATGTTCCAAAAGGGGTTCATATCCACCCACATATTGCATTTTCTTAAGCAGAAAAACGGGACCACAATCTAACCACGAAAAACGCACCGATACAATAACACCACCTCCTCTGTACATCACTGCTGGCTCGTCACATGATGGCAGGTAACGTTCTCCATACATTTGCCAAAGACAAAAGCATACATCGATTGGCCACAAGGTGTAGCGCGACTCACAACTCTGAATCAATCATCCACTATCCAGTAGCGTCGCGCTTTACGCCAGCTCAAGCATCGTTTGTCATTGACTACATATATATGAGGCTTATGAGTAACTACTCAACCACTGTACCTGTATGCTCTCTGTCTGCATACCGGGAGGAGTCATTCCAGATGTGGAACGGGTGCTTCCAGATGTCATGAAGAGCACAGGGTGCAGTCAACTGCAGGTGGCGGCACATGTTCGTAGTAACGAAGTGTGTCGCCTTGGATCGGAAGAGATTCTCTCTGGTTTCGGGCGGCTAGCTGAAGTAGTAAAGACTGCCAGTCCTGGTTTTAAGATGAAGGCGAAGCTCATAATCTGTAGCCAGTCCTGGTTGTGAGATGAAGGCGAAGCTCGCCGTGTGTAGCATCGTCGACAGAACCGACTCTTTTCCTTCGGTACAGAGCCGAATGGAGGGTCTGAATCACTGGCCCTGACGGTTCTGCGACCGTGTACGTCGCAGATTCCTCAACTTGCACCATAGTACGGTGGGTTTCGGGGTTCTACTAAATAGGTCAGGAGTCCACTACATGTAGGAAGCACTTACACCAGTAGTGGAGGCTGTGTGGAGCGGACTGGGCAGTTTTTTAGATTAGAGGGTGTCGAGAAAGTGCAGAAAGGTTTCGATCACAAAGGGTAGAGGACGAACACAAGATGAGGGTAGACGTAGTAGTAATCAATATTGTATTTGTAAATTGTCGTAGGTATGTTGGAAAAGAGCCAGAGTTACCAACGCTAATAGAAGGCACTAAATCATGCCCGAGGCAGCATTCGAACCTGCGACTGTACGGTTCCGGATTTACCACCCCCTAACTCACAAGATACAGTTGCTGAACAGTTCAAACAAAACTTGAATGTCATTTCAAATAGATACGACACTCATACAATTATAGTTGGTGGTGACTTCGATCTACCCACGATATGTTCGCGAAAATACCTGTTTAAAGTCATTGGTAAGCATAAAACTTTTCCGAAATCGTATTGACGACATTCTCAGAAAATTATTTTAAACAACTAGTTTAGGAGCCCACTCGAAGTGTAAATGGTTGCAAAAACATACTTGACATCTTAGCAACAATTAATCCTGATCATATATGGAGCATTATGAGAGATGCACGGATCAGTGACCACAAGGTTGTTATGGCTACACTGAATACCGTAACATCCAAACCTACGAAACTAACGTAGAGAACATTTATTGAAAAAAGCTGGTAAAAATTCCCTTGACACCTTCCTAAGAGACAGTCTCCACTTCTTCCAATTTGATTGCAATGTAGATCATATGTGGTTGAAATTCAAAGGAATAGTATCGACGGCAGCTGAGAGATATATACCAAATAAACAAATAAGAGTGGTATTCAAAATATCCACGGGTGTGCTGCCGGTCTATAATGTCCAACGGGCACAATATTTCGGCGATCATACATGTCGCCATCATCAGGTGAACTGACGGACTGACCTCTTGTGAACGTGCCGGCACGGAGATCCGTACGCTATGGCCCAACCATTGCAGCACAACCTGTTGAGATGGATGAAGTCAGGAGGGAGGAGGTAGGCACTGCATTTATTCCATACACAGGCGCACTCTCGGGGAAAATCGCCCGCATTCTGAAGAAACACCGGGTCGGAACTTTGTTTTGTCCTCCAAATAAAACTCGTGCACTGGTGGGGAGCGCCAAAGATGACCTCGGTTTGAGGAAGGCCGGCGTGTACCAGATTCCGTGTCAATGTGACAAGTCGTATATTGGTCAGACGATGCGTACCATCGAGGATCGATGCCGTGAACACCAGAGGCACACTCGACTGATGTATCCGAGCAAGTCGGCGGTCGCTGAACATTGTTTGTCGGAAAATCACGCCATGGAGTATGGCCGCACGAGGATTCTGGTACAGACGTCGAGATACTGGGACAGCGTTGTTAGAGAGGCCATCGAAATTCGCACCAATGACGACCTCATAAACCGTGACTGTGGCTATAATCTTAGCAAGGCTTGGGAACCAGCGATTGGGTTAATCAAGAGTAAATCGAGCAAACGTATAGTTGTGACGACCACGGCGGACAGAGCCATCACACCGACGTCATCTCAGACGCCGTCGCAATCTGTTCCACCGCGCGACCGTGGCGCGGGGCGCGGACGGCGGAGGGAGCGCGCCGCGGGCGGAGGGTATTTAAATCGGCCGCCGCCGCGACCGAACCCAGTTCCCTCTGAGCAGCCATAGCGTACGGATCTCCGTGCCGGCACGTTCACAAGAGGTCAGTCCGTCAGTTCATCTGATGATGGCGACATGTATGATCGCCGAAATATTGTGCCCGTTGGACACTATAGACCGGCAGCACACCCGTGGATATTTTGATTATCAAATACGCCGGGAGAAACTCAAAAATCACAAGAGTGGTATTGATCCCCCCATGGTACACAAAATAGGTTATAACGCTACTTCAGATGCAACAGAAAAGCATGCCAAATTTTAAAAAATCGCAAAATCTCCAAGACTGGCAAAGTTTTACAGAAGCTCAAAATTTAGCATGAACTTCAATGTGAGATGCTTTTAATAGTTTCCACAACGAAACTCTGTCTCGAAATCTGGCAGAAAACCCAAGGAGATTCCGGTCGCCTGTAAAGTACACCAGTGGAAAGACGCAGTCAGTACCTTCACTACGCGATAGCAATGGTGATGTTATTGATGACAGTGTCACTAAAGCAGGTTAGTAAACACGGGTTTTCTAAATTCCGTCACAAAAGATCAAGTTCTTATGAAACACAACAAGTTCTTTATTCTCAAGAAATAGTGAGTGCTATCGATAGAGGACATCAAACTGATTCCATATTTTCAGATTTCCAGAAGGCTTTTGACTTCTAATTAAACTGCATGCCTATGGAGTATCGTCTCAGTTGTGTGATTGGATCCGTGATTTCCCGTCTGAAAGGCCACAGTTCGTAATAACTGAGAGAAAGTCATCGATTAAAACGGAGCTAATATCTGGCGTTCCCCAAGGAAGTGTTATAGGCCCTCTGCTATTCCTGATCTACTGTAAAACCCCACCCGTTACTTACCTGGTTTTGGTGTGTGTTCACCCTAGGTAATTGACAAACAGATCAACAGGGAGTGCAAAACTGCCGCAATGTCGGATAATGCAAAGAAAGTAATAAGGCGCTGTGACTCCTGATTGAACTGTGGTGGCAGTGTTGACATTAATTGATTCAGAATTGATCCCTTTTAATTAAAAAGGGGTGCACATTGATGTTATATTGAGCTACTGAACACCAGATGCAAATGTTGAACATAAAATTAATTAAGAAGGTAACTTGGGATTTCAAATACTTGATTGAAAACAGGTGAAGTCGATTAACACAGATTTATTTTCACTCCCGACCTTCAATCATCTCATTACATGACTCTCCTAACAGGCAGTGGTAATGAATTGCGTTTGCGTGGAGTAAAGCGCGATAAATAAAAAGTAATTCCTATCGACTGACCCAGGCGTATTGCGAAGTGCGGGAAGAGTTCTACAATTCACGGCCCATGAAGCCCTCGTGGAAACTTTGCCGACGTGATCCAACAAATTAATCAGTGGCCGGAGCGGGCGCAATATCACCGAATACAGCGTGGCGGAACGTCGTCGTTGTGTAGACGTCGGCCGGCCTCGTGGTGCTGCAAGGCTGCGCTCGTCTATTCACTCCTAGCTATCTTGCTCAGTACATAGCTGAACGAAAACTTTCCATCTCCAAGCTCAATCGTTCCGTTTGCTAAATCCTAAAGTGCAGAGATACTCACTCTCTCTCAGGCAATCTGAGCACAGAACGCCACGTCCGCACTCTAGGCAAGCTGGGAACGGAAGACCCTTACGGAGACTTCTCCCAGTCCGCTCTTCGCCTCGGTTTCCCCTCCAGCAAAATCACTTACGCCAATTGCAGCGCAAGTCGCGTTAATTATGCGTCGCTTCCCAGCGCCGACCAATGCCTGCTCTGGGAAGTGAATAAATTCCCACAAAATTTCCCTTCCTCTCAACTTCTGCTATTTAGCTCGTCCCAGGCCACCCATCAAGGTTAGCGTCTGCACAAAACACCAATTTTTCCGGAATTCTGACTCCCAGGAGAGTATTCAAATTCCTTGGTCCTACGTTCCCATTGGAGGCTGGCGTGTTTCATTCAGTCGCTCTTCACCTGATTTAGTTCAGACTCTATGGACCGTGAATTCAGCGTGAGTTGCTATAGTCAAGAACACGCATATTTTGGCCTCTGTTGACCGATCCCCGTAGCTTTGCGCGGCTTTCTCACATGTTTATCTGGAAACGGGACGACGGACATTTATCAACAGGCGTACAAGTTCTCCGTCTGCTTCCTGGTACACCAGCGTGGGGTCAAACACCCACTCACTGTCACTCATTTTAAGGCGGCTGGAGGCCGTGCCCCGTTACCGCTTTCTAAGAGCTTGAGCCGCCCTAAGCTGCCTATTTGCGCTTCCCTTCGCCGCTCCCCAGCCGGCTATGGTCAATTCTGAATACCTCCCTGGGATAAACTAGCCTCCAGTAAATCGACGCGTTTCGACAAAGTTTTCATGTTGTGTGAATTACTTTAAAACCATCACCTGACATTAATTATTCCAATACCTCCATGCTATACCCTCTACAAGATGCATTGCGCCTTGTCAGTCATTTTGTTCAGCCCCACTGTTCGCTCAACGTGAGTTAGATGATCTTTCATGACTTCATGTAAGGGGCATAGTTCTTGCCACCTTACACTACATAAACGATTTAGGAGATAATCTGAATAGCGTTCTTAGATTGTTTGCATATGATGCTGTCATTTACTGTTATATAAGGACATCAGATGATCAAAACGAATTGCAAAATGCTGTAGACAAGATGTCTGTGTGGTGCAAAAAGTGAAATTAGTTTTAAATCATGAAAAGTTTGAAGTCATACACCACAAAAATGTAAAGGCTGTAAACTCAATTAATAGTTGGGTATTATAATTACGAATAACTTAAATTATGACGATCGCATAGATAATGTCGTGGGGGAAAGCAAACCGAAACCGTGATTTATTGGTAGAACACTTAGAAAATGTAACAGGTCTACTAAAGAGATTGTTTACACTACGCTTGTCCTCTGGAGTACTGCTGTGCGATCTGCATTAGAGAAGACATCGAAAAAGTTCAAAGAAGGGCAGCTCGTGAAAGAAGGAAAAGAGTGCCATTGATGTGACAAATAAACTGGTGTGGCAGTCATTACAACAAAGGAGTTTTTCGCTGCGGCAGGACTTTTTCATGAAATTTCAATTACCAAGTTTCTCCTCAGAGTGTGAAAATATTTGGTTGGCTCCCTCCCACACAGGGAGAAATGATCATCATAATAAAACAAATCAGAGCTCGCACGGAAAGACTTTAGTGTTCGTATTTCCCGCGCACTGTTCGAGAGTGGAACGGCAAAGAAGCAGCTTAAATGTGGTTCGATGAACCCTCTGCCACACACTTAATTATGAATTACAGGGTAATCATGTAGATGTAGATGTAAATGTAAAGGTACCTTAATATTTTTGATTCGCCACGCACACTCATTGCCTCAGATGGACTGCTGGTAGTTCTTCAGAGTGACTCCTTTCAGTGATTTCATGCGGTTTTCCTTTTACAACTGCCCTCCACACACCTCCACGGTGTCGCCGTCTATTAGTGCATGAGATGTGTCTGGTCTTGGTTAAGCTGTTTCTTTCGCGTTTCCAGTTCAAAGTCACATTAGCGTCGACTTGGGCAGTTTTAAAGGGGCTGAAATGTCTCTGATGGATTCGTTACTAACGTGACATTCAATAGCTAGTCCACGTTTGAAGTTACTCAGCTGTCTTGATCGATTCATTCTGCTGTTACCGCTTCTATACTGACAACACAATACTCGCCACCTCCTCTTACAGTGGTCATTCCGCCTATCGTGGCATCTAGTGGCCAGTTCCGCATTACATGGGAGTGTCTCTCTCCACCTCCTTTTAAATTGGCGGGCCAGTTCCGCAGTATGTAAGGGTGTCCGGTTACAGGCATTTACACACGTTAAGGTATAGTCCGACTACAATGGGACAGGAACTCGGCCTTGGTCTTATAACACGCACCATCCCAGCATTTGTCTGAAGTGATTTAGGGAAACCTCTGAAATCTTAAAATGGGATTACCAAATGGAGAGTAGTGCCTCATCCTTCCGAATCAGACTATTCAAAGCAGCTCAACCTGATTTTCTTTACCCCTAGTGCACTATTTAATAATGTAAGGGACTAGTGCTACACTGTTCATTCGTTAGACACCATCAGACACCGCACACACTATTCTTAGTACACATGCATTTAACACTACACACACACACACACACACACACACACACACACACACACACACACACCCACACCCACTACCACCTGATCTCAGGCTCATACCGAAGGTGTTAGTCGCCCATCTTGAATATTACAACTTCCCGCTTACTAACCTGAAAAAATAAGTCAGCATTGCTCTAGACTGTGTGAGGTATACAGCTCAGAGAAACAATAAAGTGTTAGTATTATGTACTGCATAGTTTTGGGAGTAAAGTTTTTCAGAAAAGAAAAAAGAACAAAACTAAGCATTCTCAATATGACATTTTAAATGATAAATGTTCTATTCTTCTTCTTATTGTTACTATTATCATCATTGTTATTATTATTATTATTACGGTTATTATTATTTACTTGTGTTTCATTTTTTTACCAAATTCCATATCGATCTTATCTAAGCAATACTTCGGTACATAGAATGTATTCCTTAATATATAATTGTAACTGAATTTTTAAATAACTTGGTTTTCATAATCAATTTAATTTGCTTGGACAATTTATTGAACAATTTTATTCCTTCTTAGAAAGTAGTGTTTTGTGTTTTATTTTTATTCCGTCTTCTTAAACGTAAGTGTAGGCTCTTTCCCTGGTCATAAATTTTGTTTGTGCAATAATTATCAACGCTATTTTTGATATGCATAACTATCTTGTAAATATACTTACATGTTGTTGTTGTTGTGGTCTTCAGTCCTGAGACTGGTTTGATGCAGCTCTCCATGCTACTCTATCCTGTGCAAGCTTCTTCATCTCCCAGTACCTACTGCAACCTACAGCCTTCTGAATCTGCTTAGTGTATTCATCTCTTGGTCTCCCCCTATGATTTTTACCCTCCACGCTGCCCTCCAATACTAAATTGGTGATCCCTTGATGCCTCAGAACATGTCCTACCAACCGATCCCTTCTTCTGGTCAAGTTGTGCCACAAACTTCTCTTCTTCCCAATCCTATTCAATACCTCCTCATTAGTTATGTGATCTACCCATCTAATCTTCAGCATCCTTCTGTAGCACCACATTTCAAAAGCTTCTATTCTCTTCTTATCCAAACTATTTACCGTCCATGTTTCACTTCCATACATGGCTACACTCCATACAAATACTTTCAGAAATAACTTCCTGACACTTAAATCTATACTCGATGTTAACAAATTTCTCTTCTTCAGAAACACTTTCCTTGCCATTGCCAGTCTACATTTTATATCCTCTCTACTTCGTCCATCATCAGTTATTTTGCTCCCCAAATAGCAAAACTCCTTTACTACTTTAAGTGTCTCATTTCCTAATCTAATACCCTCAGCATCACCCGACTTAACTCGACTACATTCCATTATCCTCGTTTTGCTTTTGTTGATGTTCATCTTATATCCTCCCTTCAAGACACCATCCATTCCGTTCAACTGCTCTTCCAAGTCCTTTGCTGTCTCTGCCAGAATTACAATGTCATCGGCGAACCTCAAAGTTTTTATTTCTTCTCCATGTATTTTAATACCTACTCCAAATTTTTCTTTTGTTTCCTTTACTGCTTGCTCAATATACAGATTGAATAACATCGGGGAGAGGCTACAACCCTGTCTTACTCCCTTCCCAACCACTGCTACCCTTTCATGTCCCTCAACTCTTATAACTGCCATCTGGTTTCTGTACAAGTTGTAAATAGCCTTTCGCTCTCTGTATTTTACCCCTGCCACCTTTAGAATTTGAAAGAGAGTATTCCAGTCAACATTGTCAAAAGCTTTCTCTAAGTCTACAAATGCTAGAAACGTAGGTTTGCCTTTCCTTAATCTATTTTCTAAGATAAGTCGTAAGGTCAGTATTGCCTCACGTGTTCCAGTATTTCTACGGAATCCAAACTGATCTTCCCCGAGGTCGGCTTCTACTAGTTTTTCCATTCGTCTGTAAAGAATTCGTGTTAGTACTTTGCAGCTGTGGCTTATTAAACTGATTGTTCGGTAATTTTCACATCTGTCAACACCTGCTTTCTTTGGGATTGGAATTATTATATTCTTCTTGAAGTCTGAGGGTATTTCGCCTGTTTCATACATCTTGCTCACCAGATGGTAGAGTTTTGTCAGGACTGGCTCTCCCAAGGCCGTCAGTAGTTCCAATGGAATGTTGTCTACTCCGGGGGCCTTGTTTCGACTCAGGTCCTTCAGTGCTCTGTCAAACTCTTCACGCAGTATCGTATCTCCCATTTCATCTTCATCTACATCCTCTTCCATTTCCATAATATTGTCCTCAAGTGCATCGCCCTTGTATAGACCCTCTATATACTCCTTCCACCTTTCTGCTTTCCCTTCTTTGCTTAGAACTGGGTTTCCATCTGAGCTCTTGATGTTCATACATGTGGTTCTCTTATCTCCAAAGGTCTCTTTAATTTTCCTGTAGGCAGTATCTATCTTACCCCTAGTGAGATAAGCCTCTACATCCTTACATTTGTCCTCTAGCCATCCCTGCTTAGCCATTTTGCACTTCCTGTCGATCTCATTTTTGAGACGTTTGTATTCCTTTTTGCCTGCTTCATTTACTGCATTTTTATATTTTCTCCTTTCATCAATTAAATTCAATATTTCTTCTGTTACCCAAGGATTTCTACTAACCCTCTTCTTTTTACCTACTTGATCGTCTGCTGCCTTCACTACTTCATCCCTCAGAGCTACCCATTCTTCTTCTACTGTATTTCTTTCCCCCATTCCTATCAATTGTTCCCTTATGCTCTCCCTGAAACTCTGTACAACCTCTGGTTCTTTCAGTTTATCCAGGTCCCATCTCCTTAAATTCCCACCTTTTTGCAGTTTCTTCAGTTTTAATCTACAGGTCATAACCAATAGATTGTGGTCAGAGTCCACATCTGCCCCTGGAAACGTCTTACAATTTAAAACCTGGTTCCTAAATATCTGTCTTACCATTATATAATCTATCTGATACCTTTTAGTATCTCCAGGGTTCTTCCATGTATACAACCTTCTATCATGATTCTTAAAGCAAGTGTTAACTATGATTATGTTGTGCTCTGTGCAAAATTCTATCAGGCGGCTTCCTCTTTCATTTCTTAGCCCCAATCCATATTCACCTACTACGTTTCCTTCTCTCCCTTTTCCTACACTCGAATTCCAGTCACCCATGACTATTAAATTTTCGTCTCCCTTCACTACCTGAATAATTTCTTTTATTTCATCATACATTTCTTCAATTTCTTCGTCATCTGCTGAGCTAGTTGGCATATAAACTTGTACTACTGTAGTAGGTGTGGGCTTCGTGTCTATCTTGGCCACAATAATGCGTTCACTATGCTGTTTGTAGTAGCTTACCCGCATTCCTATTTTCCTATTCATTGTTAAACCTACTCCTGCATTACCCCTATTGGACTTTGTGTTTATAACCCTGTAGTCACCTGACCAGAAGTCTTGTTCCTCCTGCCACCGAACTTCACTAATTCCCACTATATCTAACTTTAACCTATCCATTTCCCTTTTTAAATTTTCTAACCTACCTGCCCGATTAAGGGATCTGACATTCCACGCTCCGATCCGTAGAACGCCAGTTTTCTTTCTCCTGATAACGACATCCTCTTGAGTATTCCCCGCCCGGAGATCCGAATGGGGGACTATTTTACCTCCGGAATATTTTACCCAAGAGGACGCCATCATCATTTAATCATACAGTAAAGCTGCATGCCCTCGGGAAAAATTACGGCCGTAGTTTCCCCTTGCTTTCAGCCGTTCGCAGTACCAGCACAGCAAAGCCGTTTTGGTTATTGTTACAAGGCCAGATCAGTCAATCATCCACACTGTTGCCCTTGCAACTACTGAAAAGGCTGCTGCCCCTCTTTAGGAACCACACGTTTGTCTGGCCTCTCAACAGATACCCCTCCGTTGTGGTTGTACCTACGGTGCGGCTATCTGTATCGCTGAGGCACGCAAGCCTCCCCACCAACGGCAAGGTCCATGGTTCATGGGGGGGATACTTACATGCTCCAGTTAATGTACATAGTGCTTTTAGGGTAGACCTTTACAGTGAATCCGATTACTATTTTTGGTTTCACTCTTTGGCTCTCTTCCGTAGTTTGCATTTGTTTCCCAGAAAATAATCCCATATCGAAGAAATGGTTGTAGATATTAATTGTATGTAACTGAAAGACACTGGCTTTTACACACTGTAGACTCTAGAGGCATAATATGGTGATGAAATTTTGTTTGAAAGTATATTCGTGTGTTCACGCGACTTCAGTTGGGAATTGATTTTCATTCCCAGAAATTTTGTGTTTGCTACTCACTCCATAGAGTTATCGTCTGCATTTAATTTACACTACTGGCCATTAAAACTGTTGCACCACGAAGATGACGTGCTACAGACGCGAAATTTAACCGACAGGAAGAAGATGCTGCGATATGCAAATGATTAGCTTTTCAGAGCATTCACACAAGGTTGGCGCCGGTGGCGATATCTACAACGTGCTGACATGAGGAAAGTTTCCAACCGATTTCTCATACACAAACAGCAGTTGACCGGCGTTGCCTGGTGAGACGTTGTTGTGATGCCTCGTGTAAGGAGGAGAAATGAGTACCATCACGTTTCCGACTTTGATAAAGGTCGGATTGTAGCCTATCGCGATTGCGGTTTATCGTATCGCGACGTTCCTGCTCGCGTTGGTCGAGATCCAATGACTGTTAGCAGAATATGGAATCGACGGGTTCAGGAGGGTAATACGGAACACCGTTCTGGATTCCAACGGCCTCGTATCACTAGCAGTCGAGATGACAGGCATCTTATCCGCATGGCTGCAACGGATCGTGCAGCCACGTCTCGATCCATGAGTCAACAGATGGGGACGTTTTGCAAGACAGCAACCATCTGCACGAACAGTTCGACGACGTTTGAAGCAGCATGCTCGGAGAGCATGGCTGCGGTTACCCTTGACGCTGCGACGCTGCATCACAGACAGGAGCGCCTGCGATGGTGTACTCAACGACGAACCTGGGTGCACGAATGGCAAAACGTCATTTTTTCGGATGAATCAAGGTTCTTTTTACAACATCATGATGGTCGCATCCGTGTTTGGTGACATCGCGGTGAACGCACATTGGAAGCGTGTATTCGTCATCGCCATACTGGCGTATCACCCGGCGTGATGGTATAGGGTACCATTGGTTACACGTCTCGGTCACCTCTCGTTCGCATTGACAGCACTTTGAACAGTGGACGTTACATTTCAGATGTGTTACGACCCGTGGCTCTACGCTTCATTCGATCCCTGCGAAACCCTACATTTCAGCAGGATAATGCACGACCGCATGTTGCAGGTCCTGTACGGGCCTTTCTGGATACAGAAAATGTTCGACTGCTGCCCTGGCCAGCACATTCTCCAGATCTCTCACCAACTGAAAATGTCTGGTCAATGGTGGCCGAGTAACTGGCTCGTCACAATACGCCAGTCACTACTCTTGATGAACTGTGGTATCGTGTTGAAGCTGCATGGGCAGCTGTACCTGTACGCGCCATCCAAGCTCTGTTAATGCCCAGGTGTATAAAGGCCGTTATTACGGCCAGAGGTGGTTGTTCTGGGTACTGATTTTTCAGAATCTATGCCCCCAAATTGCGTGAAAATGTAATCACATGTCAGTTCTAGTATAATATATTTGTCCAATGAATACCCGTTTATCATCTGCATTTCTTCTTGGTGTAGCAGTTTTAATGGCCAGTAGTGTAACAGGCCTATTGTCATATTTCTTTCTTCAAACTGAAAGACTTAGCCGTTGTTTTCTTTAAGATCAGTGTACCTTTTTTGTATATTGGTCAGGGGTGTACTTCCTTGAAGGCTTTATTTGCTTTCTGTGCAAGGAGTTGGTTCATTCTCTCAGTGACTATGTTAATGCTGTCATCAGCAAGGAAAACTTTTCTCTCATGACTAACACTAATGGGAAAATCGCGTATGTATGTCAGGAACAATATTGGTCCTAATATGCTACCCTGAGGATCTGTGATATTAATGTATTCTGGTTTGGACAAGTATTTCACTAAGAATTTAGCTTTATTTGAGGTTTGTGTTATCTCTATTCGTCTTATCTCACCTCCTAGGATGCTATTAGTTTCGCCTCTTGTTCGTAATTATTGTGTATTGTTTAGTAGAGTCTTCTGGTCAGCAGTATCAAAAGCCTTAAGAACATGTAAAAATTTGCCTGTGACACACTCATTTGTATAGCCAGCCAAACGTCTGTTTCACTGTATCAATGTTACAGAATAGTAAGCAAGGTTAGAACGAAGAACTGGAGTTGGTGCCCAGACAAATAGTACGAACCGATTAATTCCTTTTGCAAAAGATTTTAATTAGGCTGATTTAATGCTCAGTTAATGGCACCATTTTTATGTGCACCATTCGGATTTTACGAGCATAAACAGTCACCCTCGTTTGGATTTAATGTGGGAAAACGGTCACCTATAAATAGCTCCATACTGGAGTGAGACTGATGGTACAAATTTGGTCAACCATTGCATCGTACCTTAAGTGTAAAATAAACTTCAACCGCTTGAAAGAATCTTGTTTCGTTTGGATTTCACGTTCAAAAATACGTTTTACTGGGAAGTTTTTGAAGCACACAATTTCTATACTTTATACACTTTAAACTTGTACGAATCGGTTGAAACTTCGCAAGAAGGTAGATAAATGGATTAAGTCATAACGATTTTTTTATCCAATGACTTTTTGTTTTCGAGATAGGATGGTCTAAAGTCGAGCTACGTGTAGCACTTAAAATTCGTTCTTACGTGAATTGAATGCACAGAAACGGTTTGAAATGAATTAAATAAATACAAAAGTGCATTCTTACGATGAAATTGAAAACATGCTTTCAAAAATTTAGCTTCATTCGGATTTTACGAGCAAAATTTATCAAAAGTTTTAAACTTGTGCGAATTGTTTCAGGTTTGTAAGAAGGTAGACGAACATATGAAATGGTCGTGCTGTTGTTCGGTGAAAGCTTTATCCATTGCCACGATGAAAGCGACATGGTTCGACAGACATTAAAAAAAAAGCCTGTACTGAATAAGTCGTCGCCCGATTCAACGAAAGTGCACAATAATTGCCAAGTTATTGTGGTATAACTTGAAAATTATGGAAGAGTAAAAAATGTGAACCAGAATGAAAAATGTTCCTATCGTTGGACAAGAAAAGGCGAATATGTACTGGGCAGAGTTAGGGGTATAAAAGAAGGGAACAAGCTTTTCAACTTATCCGGCTACTTGAAAGGGATTTGAATCAAAATATATTGACATATTCGTGATTTTTTATGAGTTTATCCAGCATCCCCAGCGTACTTAGGTCTCTTAGACCCCCCCCCCCCCCCCCTGTTACATGTTTGGTGATGGGTGTAGACACAAACAGACACAAATTTATGTGCTTCTGGAGAGTGGGTTGCATGTATAATAAGAAGTATCCCAGAGTCGCTATGCATGCATCCTAAACTTTAATGACACATTGTGTCATATTGCACGACATTACAATTGCCGTGTCGGACTTTAAGATGACGTGTGTCATGTTATACGACATGACATTGCGTATCATTTTACTCTACTTGACACGATTCATTTTATGTTACATGACACGGCTACTAATACTAACAAGTAAAAAGCGCAAATATATCCAGCTGTTTTGATTTAAATGTCTTTGGAGGTGCCAGATTAGTCGAAAAGCCATTTCCTTTCCTTTACATCTCTAGTCTGCCCAGGATATATTTACCTTGTTTTGTGCTACGATAAGAGCATTATTATTTCTCGTTATGCTAGCGATGGTTCTGTATTACTGCCATATTGGAACCCAAAGTGTGATTCGCTTATGATGTTGCATTTATTCAAATAAGCCATTTGTACCCAGTTAATTGTTGGGTAAGGTAAGCAAGAGCTCGGGAGTGGTAAGATCTTGCAGCAGAGAAAACAAATTTAAAATTATCATGAGATATTTACCTTACCCCAGAGACGTGTTGCAAGGAAATTTGACATGTGACAACAACCATTGAGCGCAATAGATGAAACTATATGCCGTTTGGAAAATTAAAAAAAAGGATTATAACAAGTTTATTTTTATTTACACCAAATCTGATCTGATACCACAATAAACCTTAAAGCACAAATGCCTCAATTTCTTGTAACTAAATTTGAATCTTAATTGAGTCAAAATTTATACTGGCAGAATTAAAAAGCAAAAATTAATTTTATTGAATCTAAAGATTCATGTTGCGTGAAGATAAAAAAGTTGTTTCCTTCCTTTTTTTACAAGGATTGCAGCTAATAAACTAACATCTGACAAATATAAGATACGTATTTTACAACATGGAAATTCTGCGAATGATTTATCTTTTAAAGTGAAAATAACTGTAGACAAATCACTTTCGACCGAACGGAAACGAATAGATTCTTCCACCACCACACGAACCTGCGAAACACAGTACAGAAAATAACAGAATGACATTTACAAACAAAGTAAGAACCGTTCTTGACACTAGAACAGGTTAATTACGATAATAAATATACAGTAAAGTTATCCGCGACATAGCGCTTGACAACAAGTAGTAATAACTTCAACTGGATCACTGCAGTTAGTTTAATTCCGTGAAGTCTAGAGCGAAGTTTTGAAAAAGAACTTCAACGGACAAAAAAAAAAAAAAAAAAAAAAAAAAAAAAAAAAAAAAAAAAAAAAAAAAAAAAAGGTTCGAATGGCTCTGGGCCCTACGGGACTTATCTGAGGTCATCAGTACCCTAGAACTTAGAACTACTTAAACCTAACTAACCTAAGGACATCACACACATCCATGCCAGAGGCAGGATTCGAACCTGCGACCGTAGCGGTCGCGCGGTTCCAGACTGAAGCGCCTAGAACCGCTCGGCCACAGCGGTCGGCAACAGACAACAGATCATGACCAGAAAACATAACTGAGCGTACATAAGCGTAACCTGAGTTTGTTCCAGATTAAACAATAATACCTACAACTCACAGAGAAGGAGTATATCAAATTAACTGTAACCACAACTGGCGAGTTGTTATAGTCGGAGCACGACCAGTGGCCAAATAGATACAATGGGATACAGTGTTCAATGTTATCAACGCAAATCCTCGGCAGTAACAACTGCCAGGCTGCAGTCGCTCTGATGCAGTCGTAGTCCTGACGTTCAACATGGTTCTTATGTCAGCAACGAATCAACTCCAAACGACCTGGGGAATGCATAGCAGAAAACAAAATCTCTTGTCAATACTTCACATTCGTGTAGTGCCTCACTACCAACAGTGACTCGCTGCGCATGCGTTGCTGCGTCCAGCCGTACTGGTAGAGAGCCTGTATAGGGAGAGAGTGGCCAACCGGAAGAAACGGCGGCCATTTTTCTGCCAAACTGCGGGCGGGACTTTTGAATGGCCAGTAGTGGAGTAGTGGAGTACACACTCACCGAATGAAAAGCACAAGACAATATGGCGAAATCATTCTTAAATGCCTTTCTTTACAGCTACAATATACTCATAGTAGCCTACTACGTACAGCACAGGAAAATTTGATACAGTGGCTGTAAACATTATTCGTTACTTGCATTTATCTCCTTTAAAGTTCGTTTACTAGACATATTGCAATGAAAGTAACGTAAATAAAAAAATATAGTGTATAGCATTTGTTTTGTATCGGAAGTGCATAACGCTAAAGATTTAACGTACCTGTATTACGTCAGATGAATGAAAGTCGGCCGGCCGCGGTGGTCTAGCGGTTCTAGGCGCGCAGTCCGGAACCGCGCGACTGCTACGGTCGCAGGTTCGAATCCTGCCTCGGGCATGGATGTGTGTGATGTCCTTAGGTTAGTTAGGTTTAAGTAGTTCTAAGTTCTAGGGGACTGATGACCACAGATGTTAAGTCCCATAGTGCTCAGAGCCATTTGAACCATTTTGAATGAAAGTCGTAAGCAGTTGTTTACTTGTGACATGCAAAAAGTGTGAGACGTATTCTTTTCACACAGCCAATTTATAAGTCTGTTTTCAAATTTAACTATGTATATTGCAAGTTGTTTTATATGTAGTAAAAAGCAAAAACGACTTACTTCGCATAGCTAAGACTACTTGGTTGGTTTCCACAAGTTTCCTGTTTGATTTATGTCAGCCCTGTTGACTATGACTGCCCACTGCTTTCGTTTTTCTTCATTGCGTGGTAATGCTAACATGCGAAATCCACCTTCGCCTCTATTGGAACAACCAAATGCAGCACAACCTGGCATCGTTTACGAACGTCTGCGGAACGAATTACAGATGTCAAAAAAAATACTGTACAAGTAATAACGTGTTTACTTCAAATATGTAGGCCTACCGACTTCATCACAAAACGCTTCATTATTTTAACTCGTATTTAAGATCGCAAACGCTAATTACGTACTAAAAACGATAAGCAACTAAATCGAACACGCATGCACAACGCATAACAAGTCTCTCAATAATTCAAATACCTTTTAATCGTTTCCAAAAGTCCTCTGAACTTCAATTCAACTCAAAAGCACGGCAAACATAGGAAGCGCGAGAGACGTTTGGCGCCATTTTTCTGCCAAAGCTAATCAACCAATCAAGGATAACTTCACCTACTGTATACAGGGTCTCTAGTACTGGCTGTCAGAGCCTCCTCCTAGTGGGAGACACACGCACTTCTCCCGTAGACTCGGGCGCACTGCTCTTTTGCGGTCAGAAGCAAAGCTCGTGAGACACGGTTCCCGAAGGTCTTTGGTACGGCGAGATCGATTACTTTGATACAAGGAGATCAATCTCAGCCGACCACACCTCACCATTAATCTATCTTTCATAACTGATTCTATTTATTTTTGAGAAAGACGACAGTAGGGAAGCTGATCCGTAGCTCTCAATGTATTCTGTATTAACTTTATTTGACAGAGGCGCAACGCTTGCCTGTTTTAAACAAGCACGAAAGGTTCCTGATGCAAATCAGTCAGTTAGCGTGTTCACATCCTCAATTGCGCGAACAGCGAAAGTTCTCACAGTGCGGTACATAAAAGTTGAGCTCTGCAGTTGTGCCTCCGCTGTGACGTCAGGAGGTGAGTGGAGGGAAGCGGGACCGTGTCGTCGCTTGCCTGCCTCTAACCGTTCTGCCGTCGTCACCCTCCAGCAGCGCCTGCTCCAGTTACGCGGCCACGCGCCCTGTCCAGCGGCGCGTGCTGGAAAAACAGGTCGCAAATAGTGTAGTTTGTTTCCCGCGGGAGCAGCTCGGTTATCGCCAGAGATTATCTCGTAGATGCCGGCGCTGAGTGAAACTCTACACTGCAGTGGGTGAGGTGGTTTGTTTACCGGCGCCGACAGCGGTGGGAAAGGGCACGGCGAAAGCGCACGCACTAAGGTTCTGATGGTGCCGTTTGAAGACGGCTACGATAATCTCATTTGGTGACTAAATGTACGCTAGGATTACTATAGAATTTGTTGCCTCTCGGTGGCTCAATGGAATATATTAATACGGCATAGAGACAATGACCTGCAAGGCGAAGTTAAAGTTAATTTGTCATGTTCACAAACATTACATTCTTGTCGATACGAATCTACACTGATTCTGTCAGTATTTTATTTTAATTCCTTTCTTAATGTAAATACACTGAAGCGCCAAAGAATCTTGCATAGGCATGCGTATTCAAATACAGGGATAACTAAACAGGGAGAATACGGTGCTGCAGTCGGCAACGCATATATGACAAAGTGTCTGGTGCAGTTGTTAAATCGCTTACTGCTGCTACAATGGCAGATTAGCGAGATTTAAAGTAAGTTTGAACGTAGTGTTATAGTCGACGCACGAGCGATGGAGCAGAGCATCTCTGAGGTAGCGATGAAGTGGGGATATTCTCGTACCACCATTTCACGAGTGTACCGTGAATATCAGGTATCCGGTAAAAACATCAAATCTCCGACATCGCTGCGGCCGGAGAAAGATCCTGCAACAACGGGACCAACGACGACTGAAGAGAATCGTTCATTGTGACAGAAGTGCAACCCTTCCGCAAACTGTTGCATATTTCATTACTGGATCATCAACAAGTGTCAGCGTGCGAACTATTCAACGATATATCATCAATGCGGGCTTTCGGGGACGAAGGCCCACTGGTGTACCCTTGATGACTGCATGACACGAAGCTTTACGCCTCGCCTGGGCCCGTCAACACCGCTATTGGACTGTTGATGACTGGAAATATGTTGCCTGATCGGACGAGTCTCGTATCAAATTGTATTTAGCGGATGGACATGTACGGGTATGGAGCAACCTCATGAATTCATGGACCCTGCATGTGACCAGGGGACTCTGTTCGAGCTGTTGGAGGCTCAGTAATGGTGTGGGGCGTGTAGCTGGAGTGATACGGGACCCATGATACATCTAGATAGGAGTCTGACAGATAACGCGTACGTTAGCATCCTATCTGATTACCTGCATCCATTCATGTCCATTGTGCGTTCCGACGGACTTGGGCAGTTCCAGCGAGACAATGCGACACCCCAGACGTCCAGAATTGCTACAGGAACACTCTTTTGAGTTTAAACATTTCCGCTGGCCACCAAACTCCCCAGACATGAACATAATTGAGCATATGTGGGATGCCTTGCAACGTGTTGTCCAGAAGAGATCTCCACCACCTCGTAGTCTTAAGGATTTATGGACAGCCCCGCAGGTTCATGGTGTCAGTTCCCTCCAGCACTACTTCAGACATTAGTTGAGTTCATGCCACGTCGTGCTGCGGCACTTGTGCGTGCTCGCGGGGGCCCTACACGATATTAGGTAAGCGTACCAGTTTCTTTGGCTCTTCAGTGTAATTTGAACGATGTGATGATAATGGCCAAGTTTTTTATCAACATTTCCACAACCTTGTAGTTCATTGTATTTCAGTGTAATAAAAGATTTTGTAGTAAAAAGAAAATATTAAAATGCCGTACTACAGATCCAAACGTCTTGGTCTCAATCCTAGGATTTTTATCTAACATCTATCTCGTTCAAAATGGTTCAAATGGCTCTGAGCACTATGGGACTCAACTGCTGAGGTCATTAGTCCCCTAGAACTTAGAACCAGTTAAACCTAACTAACCTAAGGACATCACAAACATCCATGCCCGAGGCAGGATTCGAACCTGCGACCGTAGCGGGCTTGCGGTTCCAGACTGCAGCGCCTTTAACCGCACGGCCACTCCGGCCGGCCCATCTATCTCGTCTTTCACCTCTGGAAATTGATTTTTTAAGATAATGTTGACATCTAAAAGAGTCATAAATCTGTATGTTTTGTTTAAGTCTGCGATGCAATCCTAAGCATACTTCTGTGGGAAGCGGTACGCTGTTGCCTTCCTCTGACCTTCTAACTCACTTACCCAGGCATTCATAGGAGAGCCTACAATTTAACGTGGATTCTGAACCACGCTGTAGCTCGTTATTTTTCGCGTGAACAAACACTGCCAGACGTGAAAGAAGTGATAAGTGACAGATAAAAATCCTAGGCTTCACTGGGGATCGAAGATGAGAACTTTGGATTTGTAGTCTGGCACTTACGCACTGATCCAGCGGAAGAAACTGAAATATTCTGTATAATTTTGCAATGCAGTTTACTGCCAACATGAAGATCATGCTTCCGTTGAATTAAGTTTGTTGAACTAGTTGTCTTTGAGTATAGGTAAATGGATAGCTTACTGTAGACCAAGGTGTCAGACACGAATGTGTTTATACCTCCTGCAGTATTTAACTTTTACAAAGACGACATGATTCAGAATTGAAAATAACGAGCTACCGAAGATGTAGGTGGTCCTTGTAACCATGAGCACGTAATTACAACGGAACCAGAGGATCAATCTCAAATGTCAGGCCACGAAGTGCATAAAATACAAGAAACGTATAATTTTGAAATACCTGTATGTGAAACCATGAGGGTCGTACAATAAGTAATGGGCTCTCCGTCTTCAGGCCACAAGTGGCCCATCGGGACCATCCGACCGCCGTGTCATCCTCAGATGAGGATGCGGGTAGGAGGGGCGCGTGGTCAGCACATCGCTCTCCCGGTCGTTATGATGATTTTCTTAGACCGGAGCCGCTACTATTCGGTCGAGTAGCTCCTCAGTTAGCATCACCAGGCTGAGTGCACCCCGAAAAATGGCAACAGCGCATGGCGGCCCGGACGGTTACCCATCCAAGTGCCGGCCACGCCCAACAGCGCTTAACTTCGGTGATCTGACGGGAACCGGTGTATCCACTGCGGCAAGGCCGTTGCCCTCAATAAGTAATGCAACACATTTTTTTCTCTGCGAGAATTTGTTGGGACATCATGGATTATTCTCGCTACGGTTCCTATGATTTCATGAAGTTCCGATAGGTGGTGGCGCTATATGCAGCTTTCAAAATGGCGTCTGTATCGGAGGTGCGTTACAAGCTGAGAGCTGTCATCGAGTTTCTTATGGCCGAAAATAAGAGCTTGCAAGGTGGCTACGGAGACCTGGCAGTGAACAAAAGCACGGTGAGACCTTGGGCGAGGCGTCTGTCATCATTGCAGCTAGTTCGCGCAAACCTGTCCGATCTCCCGTGTGCCAGCCAGCCGTACTCAGCTGTGACTTGTGCAATTTGGGAACGTGTAAACACCTTCATTCGAGGTGATTGACGTGTCACAATCAAACGCCTCACTGCACAGCTGGACGTCTCTGTTGTAGTGCTGACACCATCGTCCAACAGTTGGAGTTCTCAAAGGTGTGTGGCCGCTGGGTTCCTCACCGCCTAACAGAAGACCTTAAAGAGCAACGAAGAACTACTTGTACGGAAGCAGTACGTGGATGATAGGGAGGTTATTGAAGCAGCAAGGCGTTGGGTCCGTCTTCGATCATCAGAGTGGTACCAGCCGGCATGCAAGTCTCCCCAGTAAGATAAGATAACGTAGATTATGTTGAAAAATAGGGTTCTGCAGCTGAAAGAGTGGGGAATAATAGAAGCAACCTGCTTTCAGAAAAAAATGTGTTGCATTACTTACTGAACGCCCCTTATAAGGTACAAGTATTCACCAGGAAGCGGTTTACGAGAGTAAATACGAGGGTAATCCCGAAAGTAAGGTCTCCTACAGAACTCTGTGTGGCAGTTGGTCTCAGTGTTATGAAGAGTGCTTCACGCGCTGTGTGTAAACCTGCACACGCCGCGCTGAGGCGCTCAGTCTTGGCTGGGCAGCCGTTGAGAATGGAGCTCCCGTTGGATGTTACCGCCAAGTGCTAATGGCGCGCAGTTATTCGGTTTTTGAACGCAAAGGGCACTGCGCCAATTGAAATCCGTCGCCAATTGACGGAAGTCAAAAATGTTCGTAAGTGGTGCAGGGAGTTTGCAGCTGGTCGGACCGAAATTCACGACGAACAAAGGAGCGGGAGACCGTCAATTTCTGAGGAGACAGTGTTGAAGGTTGAGCAAAGCATGCGTGAAGATCGGCTGATCACCCTGGATGATCTCTGCACGTTGGTTCCTCAGGTTTCCCGAAGCACCGCTCACAGAATATTAACGAAAACATTGAACTACCGGAAGGTGTGCGCAAAATGGGTGCCACGCATGCTGACTGAGGACCACATGTGGCAACGAGTTGATGCTTCCCGCGCATTTCTTCACCGCCTCGCAATCGAACAGGACAACTTTCTGGACTCAATTGTCACGGGTGACGAAACCTGGGCATACCACTTTACACCTGAGACCAAGCAACAATCACGCCAGTGGCGGCATCCTTCTTCGCCAGCCGCGCGGGATTAGCCGAGCGGTCTCGGGCGCTGCAGTCATAGACTGTGTTCGAGTCCTCCCTCGGGCATGGGTGTATGTGTTTGTCCTTAGGATAATTTAGGTTAAGTAGTGTGTAAGATTAGGGACTAATGACCTTAGCAGTTAAGTCCCATAAGATTTCACACACATTTGAATCCTTCTTCGCCAAAGCCGCGGAAATTCAAACAAACACAGTCTGCCGGTAAAGTCATGACAACCGTTTTTTGGGATCGGAAAGGGGTATTTTTCGTCGACTTGATGCCCACTGGGACCACAATTAAAGCTGACGGTACTGTGAGACTATGAAAAAACTCAAACAGGCAATTCAGAACTGGAAAAGAGGAACGTTGAGCAAGGGCGTACACATTCTCCATGACAACGCTCGCCCACACTTCGCCCGGCAACAGTTTCAGTGGAACATAATCACCCACCCACCCTATAGTCCTGACTTGGCGCACAGTGACTATCACCTGTTCCCTAGGTTAAAAGAACATTTGGCCGGAAAGCGATTCAGCTCCGACGACGAGGTGAAAGATGAGGTTCATAGCTTTCTGAACAGCATGACGGCGAGCTGATATGACACGTGCATACAAAAACTGCCACAGCCTCTACAAAAATGCATCGACGGAAATGGTGATTATGTCGAAAAATAGCTAAATGTTCAAGCTGTAAACTGATGCAAATCATTGCAGAAATAAACAGGTCTATGTACTTATAAAAAATAAGAGTCTTTACTTTTGGGCTCGTATCTCAAGACAAACGATGTAGAACAAATCACTGTTTTTAAATACCTCGAGTATAGTTAAAGTTAACATAATTCCAGCAACAAAGACTCCAGAATTAAATCAGTATCTAGCTCATACCGCATAACTAAAACAATGAATTCAGGGAGCTGTTGTGCTGAGGGAGAAATAGTAGAAAACCATGAAATACACACACACCAACACACACACACACACACACACACTCACACACACACACACACACATACACTTAACTGATAATAAAGACTGAGAGAAAAGACTAGTTTAATACTTACAATTGATTGTACAAGTATTTTTTCTGTCTGGAGGTGGTACATCTTTGACGACATTTGACGGCTATTACGCCTGGATGTGGAGGATGTGTGGTGACCGCAGACGACCACAGTGACATGACATAGAAACTGAAACAACTATTTTGGACTGCAACCATATCCCCAGGTCAGCCATTTTGGAATTTGATGTCACTAACGACATGATGAATGGCCATCTTGGATTCTAAACTTAGAACCATGCAGTTTAGTACCTGTAGAGTTGTATCATACAAAAACGGTTACTCTACTCAGTGGTTTATTCTGCTGGAATGTCACACTTGAATAACACCCTAGAACTTCGTGGCAGAGACATTTTCTGATGTGCTCTGATGAGTGAGCTTTATAAAGCTTCACCAGACAATTCCATAAGATCTGTACATGTAAGGATGTCACAAGATGGATAGTTTTGCTGACATGCATTACGCTTCTGAAAGTGAGTGCGCTGTATGGTATTCTCGTTGTTGATGCATATTTTCACTGTTCATGGGTAGTTCTTACACACTGTAATCCAGTAACACTATCAGTGTCTCAGAGTTGAACACTGCAGTCGTTTGTGATGAATTCCATTATAACCGATATTAATCCTAACCTGGCATCGCTACTGTCATTTCAGTAAATTGTGAATTTTTATAAATTAACATTACATTAAACTCACGATCTGATGAAAATTCTCTAACAACACATTTAACTTTGCAGCTAGTAATACCATCTTCTTTCGCGCACTATGTGCTGCTACTGGTCTAGACGATGGAGACAGTGGAATCTCAAAAGTCTGGGAACAATTGTATCTATCATGGAGCCTGTCTGGAAACAGTTCTGCATGCTGTTCTAATGTATTCCTGATGGTTAGCAAGCCTGGACGCTACAGGTGAGTGGTGGATATAAATTTGCTGGAAATGTTAGACGTCTTATGTAGAAAGTAAAACACTTATATTTCATATGAGGGATCACTTAAAACTACAGTGCTAGCTCTGACATTAGGTCACATTATGTTTACTAGAAGCATGGTCGGAGTTTAACTTTCGTCTACACTGATATTAAGTTTCCATCACATCAAGGCATACCTACAGTGAAACTCGGTGTTAGTTAAAGAATAACAGTGTCAAAATAATTGTTCAAATGGCTCTAAGCACTATGGGACTTAACATCTGCGGTCATCAGTCCCCTAGAACTTAGAACTACTTAAACCTAACGAACCTAAGGACATCACAACCATCCATGTCAGAGGCAGGATTCGAACCTGCGACAATAACAGTGTCACCCCTCACGAGAGTGTGCGCGTCGCTGTAGTATAGCTGGCTGAGAATCCATGGTTATAAACCTACTCCTATAGTTATTCGGGAACCTATTGCAATCTATAGCATGGGTCCGCCTCACTGTTTCTGCCGTGGGACCAACTGTTTCAATCTATAGAATCTACTACTAATGCTAGAACAATCAACAGTAGTATTCCAACTGAGCCACCTGTGAAAACCAATGAAAGGCATTGTGTCTGGTGAATACCTGGAGAGCGTTACCTGTCATTATGTGTAATGCCAAGAATGAAGTACAGACTAGGTGCAGTTACGGAATGGGAGTGTTTTTCGCGGCTAAGTTGTGTTGCCGTTATTGCACTTAAGAAAACACTGAATGGGGAAGGATAGGAACACGTTTTATAGCATTGTATACTGCGTGCGATAGAGGAACAGTTCCGAGAAAATGACTGTTTGCATCAGCTTGACAATGCATCCTGTCCTAAAGCAGCACCCGTGAGGCAATGATTCGTAGACAATAACATTCCTGAAATGGTCTGGCCTGCCCAAAATCCCAATCACAACCCAACTGCAGACCTTGGGGATGAATCAGAATGTCGACTTCGCTTGAGATCCGAGCGTCCAGCTGATAACCTTTTCTGGTTTAGGGTCTTGAGGAAGAATGGGCTGCCATTCCTCCACAGATATTCAGACGCCTTGCTGAAAGCGTCCTCAGTAGAATTCAAGCCGTCATAAAGGCAATGGGTGGACACACTCCATATTAACGTCCACTATAGATGCATGGATACTTTTTATCAGCCAGTGTACTATTTTTATACGCGCTTCGTTCTTGGTAATGGAAACATTTTTTGGGTTACCATACACAGATTATAGACCATTATAATACTAACTGAAATAGAAATCGAGCTCCATCTGAAGATCAGTTTAAACACCTGGGACAGCAGCATTCGTGATCATGAAGCAACAGCCTGACTAATGTCGCATCTACCAAGAGAAAATGAACAAAAATACAAAACAGCATTTTCTATAAGGAGAAAGTAAATTGCTTAAGGAAATTAAAGACAAAACAGAAGTCAAATTATACAAAAAATTGAGTCAAGCGTGCCACTCAAATAATTCATACTACAAAGTCAACAATTATGTAGATAAGAGACAGTATGGAACTGTAAAAATTAACTCGTTTAATAATAAATAACGGTCATTATACAGTAAACTGTCATACCGTAACGAATACTTCTGTAAAATCTTGTGCCTGAAATCTGTGATTGGTAATTCTAACATCTTTCCGTTTTCTTAAACTCAACATCTTGTTCTTTGGGACGTCGTGTTGATTCAGTTTTTACAGATTGGGCAAGGGGGCTAAAAGAGGAATTCATACTCTGCGGATACTTTGTGTGAGGCTTCTGAATGTCTGTGGAGAAATGGTAGCCCATTCGTCCTCAAGAGATGAAACCAGCGAAGTTAATCAATTTGGATGCTCGGGTCTGAAGCGAAGTGGTTGGGACTCTGGGCAGGCCAGTCCATTTCAGGAATGGTACTGCCCACAAATCATTGCCTCACGGATGCTGCTTTATGACAGGGTGCATTGTCACGCTGATACAAAAATCATCGTCTCCGAATTAGTCCTGTACTGTAAGCAGTATACAATGCGTATATCAGTATCATTAAGTTCCTGATGCCAGTGGGAACTGTGAAAATCAGGCGGTGAAAAGTGATTGACCTCTACGTACGTTGATGATTCGTAGAACGGCCCGATGACTGTGTAATTCTGTTAAACAGTGCTACATACCGCGGGATACTACGTTTTCTCGCCTCGTGTTGCTTAGCTGTGGGCCATACATCAACTGGAATAGGACCTGCTATCGGCTTCTGCACACCTCAGCGGCAAAGTCAACAGATAAAGTTACCGGCCCCGTTTCAGCGGCTCCTGTCACCAGTCTACGACAACGTGCGGGTGTCACATTCTCGCGCGTTGTTCACTGTGAACAAGTTTGTGGGCTATCTCTGTCGTCAAGGTTTGTACGGGACCGATATCATTTGGCGAGTATTGCGATTTTCTTTGTTATTCGTTTGTAGCAAAATTTTCTGTTGTAGAAACGTCTGAAAGTTCTGTTTGACAGTTTGCTGCTATGAGAAGGCCGGCCGGTGTGGCCGAGCGGTTCTAGGCGCTTCAGTCTGGAACCGCGCGACCGCTACAGTCGCAGGTTCGAATTCTGCCTCGGGCATGGTTGTGTGTGATGCCCTTAGGTTAGTTAGGTTCAAGTAGTTCTAAGTTCTAGGGGACTGATGACCTCAGATGTTAAGTCCCATAGTGCTCAGAGCCATTTTTTTTTTTTTGCTATGAGAACCAATTTAAATTGGCGTGCAAGACACAAAGGAAGCACAGGAGAAACACGATGGACATACATTTCATATTGGGTGTGTCATTTACTTGTGTCACGTCTTCATGACATGAACCATTTCGGAGTACACAATATAGTAGACTCTCGTCCAAAGTACATTTTGGACGCTAATAGCAAGCATACTCAGCCGGTTTGTTTAACTTTCTTTTGTTACATCTCTTTCCGAAGATCTCGGTCATCTCATTCTCTATACTCTGTATCGTTCACTTCTGTAAAAGGGGTGACTCCAGGGACATAATTTCAGAAACACCTCATAACATACCGTGTTGGTCCAAATATGAGCAGCAACATTAATACTTAGGGAAGAGGAAAGAACTTCAGTGGGGATAAAATTATGTCACACATCCACGTAAAAAAGAACTGTTCACAATATGGTCACTCTTAATTACATTTTGTAAGTTATAATGAAGATAAATCCAGAGAAATCCCATCTTTCTTACCGCAGTATTTAATGATGCCACCTGCAGACTTAACTACCGGAATTTATTTTATCACTATTAGGATTTCCGTTACTCTCCTACCAAAGTGCGTTGTCGTCGCTACTGTCCGCAGCATTAGACACGCAGTACTTCGTAAACAATACCGTTTGAAGGCTTCTATATTAGATGTACTTTTCACACAACGAATAATTGCAAGTTTAAAATCTGTATGATAACTTCGTCGGACTCCATAATTTATCTAAGATCTTCTTTCGACAACAGAACTCATTGGCGAGGATAAAATTTACTCTTCAGTTTGATAAAAACTTTGCCTGTCCTCTCGTGTAAAATAGTGGAACTTTTTGCGCAGTTATACGAGTAGTCAGTATGTAACGCCGGAAATGCATATACTCCTATTTCCATCTATTGTACTATTATTTTTTTTCCTTGTTTTGTTACCTCAAGATATGACATTTCTGTCTCTTTATATATTGTAATTGTTTTACTGTTTGTATATATATATATATTTATGCACTCATGTCGATGTATAATTGGTTTGTTTCGTAAATATTATTTGTATTTTTACGCTGGGTCTTGCCTAGGGAAAACTGCTATCGAACGATTACGTCGATAGGTCGTGTGACGAATCAAAGTGTGTAGGATCTTTGGTAGTGTTAACTCTGCCGCGTGGAGCGCGGGCAGAACAGGGGGAGTCTGGCGGGAGTAGCGAGTGGAGCAGGTGTCGTGTGACGCTCCCGCGAGTTGCCGCGCTTTCGGGGTTTGGCAGCAAGTAATTGCGCTCGACTCGCGATGATAGTTTCTGACATGGTGTCGCGGACGGGAAGCATTAGCTGGCGCACATCAAGAGCCCGTTTCGCCTGGTGACCGTGTCGAGAAGAAGGCGCGCCAACATCCAGCTTCTGCAACAGCGACGGCCGACAATGAGTGACTGTCGCCACCTCCTCGATCGACGGCTTCAAACCTTCAATCAACCAACAAGGAAGACTAAAAGCACGTAAAGTTTCAGAACTGTATGGCAGACCTCAGCTTTTCAAATTGTTCCATTTGCCTCGCAAAATTACAGCAACTTAGCATGAACCTTTGTTGCTCATTGTCCCAATTGCATTGCCAAGCAGGGTCCCTTCCTTTTCCGAAATGAACCCGAGTGTCGTTGAAATTCAAACGCCAGCATTAAAATAATATGATTAGATTTCACTGCTTTAATTTCAAAGTTCAGTAGCTGGCTACAATATTTAGGTTACACGAGCACAAATTTAGAGTGCGAGTTTTGTTAGCATATTTTAGCTTACCTGTGACTGCAGCTCAGCTTGGTACGTACTAAATTTTACTATTGTTAATAGTTCAGAATCATTTAATTCAAGTTCAAAGTTAAATATCTTGTTTCTAAATTGCGTAGAGTCAAGTTGCGTTTGAAATGATTGTTGAGGTAGTCCAAGACTAACCGTATTTTACTGGATTTCGATGTGCTTCAGAAAGAAAGCTCACTATTAACTTCAGTCACTAAATTAATTTTCGATTTTCCGGTTTTATTAATTCTTTTGCTAAATTAAGTCAGAGTGTAGCGAAATTTATTACTTCTGACAAACTTTCAGTTTTCACACTACACGTGTCAACCTTCAGTTGCCACGCTTCTAGTGCTAATTATATGTGTAATAACCTTTCTTTTTCAGTTACTATAGTAATTGTCCTTAGGACTGGCGACCGTGATTTCCCCCAAATCTCAAATATCTAATTACCGCTAGTTAATTGTTAACGTAACGGCCGCACATTTACTTTCTTTATTAACTTTACCCCTTTTCAAAATTGATTTCCACCAGTTTCATTTGCATTTTTCCTTTCATTTAGATGTAACCCTTTCCTCCCTCTTTACCGATAGATTAACTTCGGTGACGATTGCTTTTCCCAAATTTCCATTAGGTACACGCGGTTTAATTTTTCACTGTCATTAAGGTCGGTAAGTGAGGGGGAGGTTACAAGTATCTAAATGAAATGTCAGAATTTGAACACCGTTACAGTCCTATCTCATACGTGACGATCGTTTTCCAGACACAAGCGATATTATTGCTCCATTTCGGCCTATGGAACGAGTGCTACAGTCGACGTTTCTATGACGTGAAAATATACCTGGTAATTGTAGGCAAGTGCAGATGAGCAGCAACCTACACTGAAGAGCCAAAGAAACTGGTACACCTGCCTAATATCGTGAAGGGTCCCCGCGAGCACGCAGAAGTGCCACAACCCGACATGGCATGAGCTCGACTAACATCTGAAATAGTTCTGGAGGGAATTGTCACCAAAATCCTGCAGGGCCGTCCATAAATCCGTAAGAGTACGAAGCGGCGGATCTCTCTTCTGAACAGCACGTTGCAACGCATCCCAGATATTCTCCATAATGTTCATGTCTGGAGAGAATGGTGGCCAGCGGAAGTGTTTAAACTCAAACTGAGTGTTCCTGGAGCCACTCTGTAGCAATTCTGGACGTGTGGAGTGTCGCAATGTCCTGCTGAAATTGCCAAAGCCCGTCGGAATGCGCGATGGATATGAATGGACGCAGGTGATCAGACAGGACGCTTGCGTACGTGTCACTCATCAGAGTCGTAACTAGAAGTATTAGGGGTCCCGTATCACTCCAACTGCACGCGCCCCACACCATTTCAGAGCCTCCACCAGCTTGAACAGTCCCCTACTCACATACATGGTCCATGGATTCAGAAGGCTGTGTCCATACCCGTACACGTCCGTCCGCTCGATACAATTTGAAACGAGACTCGTCCGACCAGACACCATGTTTCCAGTCATCAACAGTCCAATGTCGGTGTTGACGGGGAGAGGCAAGACGTAAAGCTTTGTGTCGTGTAGTCATTAAGGGTAGACGAGTGGGTCTTCGGCTCCGAAAGCTCATATCGGTGATGTTTCGTTGAATGGTTCTCACGATGACACTTGTTGATGGCCCAGCACTGAAATCTACAGCAATCTGCGGAAGCGTTGTACTTCTATCACTCTGAACGATTCTCTTCAGTCGTCGTTGGTCCCGTTCTTGAAGGTTGTTTTGAAACGTCCCCTTAGAAAAATTAGTGAATTACTGTGCTGATAAACCTCTTACGTTATTTGATTTTAAAACAGCTGAGCAGAACTGAACGTACTCAGACATTTCTCTCTTGACCTATTCAGATCAACACTAAACTGAGACAGAATATTTTTAGCGCAACGCAATCTGCTTTCAATAATCCCTGCAAAACAATGGCCCTGACTAACATTAACCTATACTTTTCATGAACCACTTACCTCACAAAAATCTTCGTAACTCAAACTACTGCAATACAGCGAGCGCCAATACTGCCAGCTAAATAAAAGATTCTAACTACTGAAGGCACTAACTACTGATAGGCATAGTTAGCAAATGAAAGATTTTGACAGAGAACAAACAATGTATTTACCTTAATAGTGTTCAAAAGTCATATATATATATATATATATATATATATATATATACACTCCTGGAAATGGAAAAAAGAACACATTGACACCGGTGTGTCAGACCCACCATACTTGCTCCGGACACTGCGAGAGGGCTGTACAAGCAATGATCACACGCACGGCACAGCGGACACACCAGGAACCGCGGTGTTGGCCGTCGAATGGCGCTAGCTGCGCAGCATTTGTGCACCGCCGCCGTCAGTGTCAGCCAGTTTGCCGTGGCATACGGAGCTCCATCGCAGTCTTTAACACTGGTAGCATGCCGCGACAGCGTGGACGTGAACCGTATGTGCAGTTGACGGACTTTGAGCGAGGGCGTATAGTGGGCATGCGGGAGGCCGGGTGGACGTACCGCCGAATTGCTCAACACGTGGGGCGTGAGGTCTCCACAGTACATCGATGTTGTCGCCAGTGGTCGGCGGAAGGTGCACGTGCCCGTCGACCTGGGACCGGACCGCAGCGACGCACGGATGCACGCCAAGACCGTAGGATCCTACGCAGTGCCGTAGGGGACCGCACCGCCACTTCCCAGCAAATTAGGGACACTGTTGCTCCTGGGGTATCGGCGAGGACCATTCGCAACCGTCTCCATGAAGCTGGGCTACGGTCCCGCACACCGTTAGGCCGTCTTCCGCTCACGCCCCAACATCGTGCAGGCGTGAATGGAGGGACGAATGGAGACGTGTCGTCTTCAGCGATGAGAGTCGCTTCTCTCTTGGTGCCAATGATGGTCGTATGCGTGTTTGGCGCCGTGCAGGTGAGCGCCACAATCAGGACTGCATACGACCGAGGCACACAGGGCCAACACCCGGCATCATGGTGTGGGGAGCGATCTCCTACACTGGCCGTACACCACTGGTGATCGTCGAGGGGACACTGAATAGTGCACGGTACATCCAAACCGTCATCGAACCCATCGTTCTACCATTCCTAGACCGGCTAGGGAACTTGCTGTTCCAACAGGACAATGCACGTCCGCATGTATCCCGTGCCACCCAACGTGCTCTAGAAGGTGTAAGTCAACTACCCTGGCCAGCAAGATCTCCGGATCTGTCCCCCATTGAGCATGTTTGGGACTGGATGAAGCGTCGTCTCACGCGGTCTGCACGTCCAGCACGAACGCTGGTCCAACTGAGGCGCCAGGTGGAAATGGCATGGCAAGCCGTTCCACAGGACTACATCCAGCATCTCTACGATCGTCTCCATGGGAGAATAGCAGCCTGCATTGCTGCGAAAGGTGGATATACACTGTACTAGTGCCGACATTGTGCATGCTCTGTTGCCTGTGTCTATGTGCCTGTGGTTCTGTCAGTGTGATCATGTGATGTATCTGACCCCAGGAATGTGTCAATAAAGTTTCCCCTTCCTGGGACAATGAATTCACAGTGTTCTTATTTCAATTTCCAGGAGTATATATATATATATATATATATATATATATATATATATATATATATGTCATGGCATCCAGTCTTACAAATTTACTGTCTCTGATGGACACACGTCCAGATCATCCGCTCTCAAAACTCCATCTCTCTCCCCACATCCACCACTGTTGGCGGCTCACCTCCAACTGCGCAACGCTACGCGCTGTTTACAGCCAACTGCCCAACACTACAATAGCAAATTCCAACAATGCAAACCAGCCACAGACTGCACACAGCACAGTCAGTGATTTTCATACAGAGCGCTACATGGCGTTACCAACATAACAACCTAAACAACCTACTTACAGTTTCTCCGGCCGCAGCGATGTCGGAGATTTGATGTTTTACCGGATTCCTGATATTCACGGTAGACTCGTTGTACGGGAAAATGTCCACTTCATCGCTATCCCGGAGGTGCTGTGTCCCATGGTTCGTGCGCCGACTATAACGCCACGTTAAAACTCACTTAAATCTTGATAACCTACCACTGTAGCAGCTGTAATCGATCTGACAACTGCGCCAGACACTTGTTGTCTTATATAGGCGTTGCCTATCGCAGCGCCATATTCTGCCTGTCTACATATCTCTGTGTTTGAATACGTATGCCTACGCTAGTTTCTTTGGCGTTTCAGTGTAATTTTTCGATGCCGAATTTTGGAGAAAAACTTGCAGCTTGTATTCCGCTCAACGTGATGTGTTTTTCCATAATGCTTGAAACATTATCAGTTAGGGAGGGATCTCGTAACCTCCTTGGTCATGGTAGGGTTAGAAAACACGGAGACAAGCAATAGAAACTCTCGCCGTGTGTGGGCAGGAATTATCTTGCTGAAATGTCAATGCAGGATACTTGCCATGAAGGGCTACAAGACGGGGCGTAAAATATTGTCGATGTATCGCTGTGCTGTAAGGTTGTCGCGGATGTCAACCAAAGGGATCCCTCTATGAAATGAAATAGCAACACAGACCATCACTCCTGATTGTTGAAACGCAATAGCGGGCGACATTCTTGTTGATATCCCACCGCTGTTCAGGACGTCACTAGACACGCCTTCGACCTGGAACGTCAATAACTGGAGTGGAACTGTCGTCAGTGATGAGTCCCCCTTCGAACTGACTCCGATGTCCAGCGAAGACGTGTCTGGAGACGCCCTAGACGGTGATGGGATACCAGCCTGACTCGCCCACCATACTGCCCGACAACCAGGACTGTTGGTTTGAGGTGCCATTTCTTTTCGTAGCAATAGCTCTTTGGATGTCAGCCGCGGCACCCTTACAGCACAACGGCACGTCGACGATATTCTACGCCCCGTTTTGTTGTCCTTTATGGCAAGCCACCGTTACGGAAACTAGGCTATGTGAATGTATTGATGTTGTAACGAGTGCCATAATAAAGTGTTTTGTGTCTGTCAAGTGGCCGGCCGAAGTGGCCGAGCGGTTCTAGGCGTTTCAGTCTGGAACCGCGCGACCGCTACGGTCGCAGGTTCGAATCCTGCCTCGGGCATGGATGTGTGTGATGTCCTTAAGTTAGTTAGGTTTAATTAGTTCTAAGTTCTAGGGGACTGATGACCTCAGAAGTTAAGTCCCATAGTGCTCAGAGCCATTTGAACCATTTTGTCTGTCAAGTCTTATGCTTTGTGTGCCTTATGCGTGTTTCAGAACAATAACCGAGAGATAGAATCACGAACTCTTTTCAAAATTCCCGAAATAAGTATTCGTGAAGGAGAGTAAAACCCATCATCAAAATAAGGGAGTATGTCTGTGCAATGTCAGCGCAGTATTTACCTAGAGGGCAAGCGAATTATTTGAGTAATGTGCATGCTCAACCAAGGAGAGAGGATTCCACAAAGCATCTGCGGTTACCTCAGGAAATAGTAACAATTGACTGAGACGTATACTAACTATATGTTTACTAACTACTAACGAGATACTAAATGATAATTTGTTATTGTCTTCCAGTGACCAACTAAAGACAAATCGTTTAAAATTTAATTGGTACCACTATCTTCATTTGTACATTCGTGTTTCTATATTAAATTAATTTGATTGGTCATTTGTTAGAAGACCTAGGGGTCTGAATTTATTTCTTCGCTTTTAAGAGGCCTTGGTGCTAAGATGCAAACGTAAAGATATCTTGACCTTACGTCTGGTGCTAAGATGCAAACGTAAAGATATCTTGACCTTACGTCGCTTTATAAGTAGTAGGTTTTGAAGGTCAAAGAGCAACGATACTTTATTATTCATTCATTGTGAAAGGCCACGGAGCTTTAATGCCTTGATATACTATTTGTTTGTTGCCAATTGAGAGTTTTATTAGGCAAGGACATTGAGTGTCATGGTTATTATGTGAATTTTATTTCTCTGTGTTTAATGTTTCCATGTAGCACTGTTCGAGAGCAACATGATCGACCAACGCAACACACTACGAGAAGGCAAGATGGGCTACTTGACCATAAAGGCAGCCGTCTAGAGAGAGCGAGGTGACGTTAAGACACTAGTGCTGGATGTGGGTGCACACTACACTGTGCATCTCGTGCGTCCCTCACCCCAGGTGGGCCTGAGTTCGAGTGCGCCTGCCTATCGGCACGCGGCTCTCACCACCCCAGGCTAGCGCAACGAGCCACACCTGCACGGCTGCTATCTAACTCCGGGTGACCCGAGCCATTCACTGAGAGCACCGTCGCAAGAGATCACAGTCTGATTATCCTACTGAAGACAACTTTGGTGACACTTGACAGTGTGATTAGTAAGCGATGCTACAGAGGAGATCAAATCCGCGTCCACAACACTAATTATCAGGGAGGCTGTAAGTCGACCTGAGTCGTTAGCGAACCTATATGCGGAGACTGCACAAAGAACTGCTTATGAACTTGTTATTGTGGTGCTCAGAAGGTCGTGCTATTATATGAACAATTATCATTTGACACATGCTTTGAACTATTACTTAGTATTACCTGTAAGGCATAGGACTGTGACACAGATCTATTCAAATAGAAGCTGCAGAAGACGACATATTTCTTCGTTATTTCTGTGTGAGAATAAACATTATTGTGGCACTCTCCACAGCATCGACTTACTTGCGATCAAGGAAATAAACTTTTACTGCTGCTCGCCAAAATTATTGGTGTACAGATCAGATAGGAGAGCAGGAACTAGTGAACTTCAGTAATGATAGACACTGTATGTGATATGAGGGGGGAACAGTTGTTGTCACGAGCAGGCTATGGACATGGACTTTTATGCTGGCTAGCCCATTAATTACGGTCGAGATGTGCCACCAGTTACTTGAACGAGCTTCTAACGTGAACTTATGAGTCGTCCCACGCTCCTGCGAGAATTTCTACAAGAACTGTAAACATTAACTCTTTCGTTATCGTGTCATCTCCTATGTCGAGGTTTTCATCAGAATAACTCGTGTGTTGAGCGGTAGGTTTGCCCGAGAACAGTGAAGCGTATTAATGTTTCTTTTGTGCTTTTATTTCTACATTTTTAGGTACGATGTTGATATTTTAATTTGCGTAAAAGACAGGCCTGTAGGCACAATCAATAAAAACTCATTAACGTAACCATCTTGACATGCACCATCAGTGTCGTGGCAGTTTGTTTGCATTTATAACTTTATGTTATTCTGTTGATCAAAGACAATACTTGTGTAATCTTGATGTCGACCATCAACGGTGTTGCAATTTGTATGTGTCTGAAATCTTATGATATTTTATTATAAAGTTATGCTATAATAGTGTTATTATTTTGTGTGAGTCTGTCAATGTGTAATGTCGCAATTTCGACACTTATTTACCGATACGTATCAAATCCTGTTTATACAGTGACACAAGTATTCTTACATGAGAGTTGTCTAATGTTTCTAACTTTCTGGAAGTTTTCTTTGTATTTCATCACTTCGTATGTAGCTATGATTACATTTTTTGATTGTTTACAAATGTGTACCTCTACATTATCATAGAGCAAGACATGTTTGGCCAATTTCCTTTCATTATATTTTTGTTACCATGTACATGTGCGTTCATATATGTCAGTGTATCTTTATGGGTCTTCTTCTTCAGTGTGATATACCATTAGTAGGACATGTTTCTATGGGAATGAATGATTTGGTATTGTAATAAGTTTGGATCTCATAATGAACTGTTAAATTGATTTCGAGTATATGTATATTTTGAACACAAGCCATCCACATGCGTGTGAGATTGTCAAGGCATTCTCTTTATTCATAAACATGGTAAAACGAATTAGTATGCATGGGTAGTATCGTTTCAGCTGATGTTTCCATTTTTATAATATGTATTCCAAATAAATTTACTCCTAGCGCCAATGTAACGAATGAGTATGAGGAGACTTGTAAGTATGTGAGTGTATTTCCACGTTGTCACCTTGGTACCAGGTTAACATTTTCCACACATAAAATCCAGCATGACACTCATCAGTCGATGATACGGTAAAAGAAAAAGAAAAAGTATCTGTAGCCCAACTTGATGAACTTGAGGTACAGATTGATCTCAGCACAACTTCATTAGCAACTGTTTTGAAAATGGTGAGAAGCTGATGTTACGTAACAATTTATGCCCAAACAGTCACGCTATAAATTTTTATGATGTAAGATGCAGATCCCAATGGTCAGTATAGTTAATTATTTAACGCTGCACGAAAACTGCAGACCGTATTGACTACTGCCAATTATTACAGCGCTAATTAATCCTTCTTCTCCTTTATTTTGAGTGCAGTGATGGAGATGTATTATTTCTGCAGCCTTGGGGGCTTTCCTTAGCCGGCGTGCAGCAGGGAAGTTAGCTTAGGACTGGAGTGTCGAAAACTAATTGGCGCTGAAAGCCATCTCCACGCAGATATGGAATAGGGGAGTGGCAGTCTCCAGTGTCTTCACAGCGGGAGCATACGAGAGGGTGGACTGTGTTCCATAAAAACGGTATTGTGTGACACGCTAAAAGGAATCCTTTTTTGGCCAGATAAGATCTGAAGGCTGGAGGGAAACGCGGAACTTCAGACCGTGGGATCAGCCACTGGACACGCCGTGTCCCGCAGGAATGTTCTTGGAAATCCATGTAACGGGTTCTGAAGTTGGCTTACAAAACTTTTTTTGGTAGAAGTGGCGATATCCCGTAAGTGACTACGTGCAAGGCTTTTGATTGGCTGTGGCTGGAAATCTGTTACGCAGTGAAACCGATTTTCTGCATTATTTCTTACACCACATCATTTTTGGTTAATCATGACAAAATCCATGAAAGGAGGAAATCGTTAAACTAGCTTATAAAATTATTACTGGTCAGAACTTGCAGGGTCTGAAGCAAATGGCTGGCGAGATTCCGATGCCGACAGAAGCAGCTAAGCTTCATAGAGCAAAGTCAGAACACACATCAGAGATGTCGAAGAATACGCTTGCGGAAAAGACTTCGAAGAGTACACTTGCTTCAGGGATGCCATCGAGAGCGCACTTCAGCCGTAGAAAATATTTGCAGAGAGAGACGTCTCTGAGAGAGAAAAGTGCAGAGACCGAGCTTTTGACGAGAGTATTAGTGTTCTTTCTTGTTTTTCCAGGGAAAATTTCTTTGAAACACTAACCATTTTTGCAGTCATTGGCCATATCCACAATATAGTTTCATAATACGCTTTCCTGTATCCATTCACTGGTGCCAATTCGTATTTGCAGTCTCTTGTCCATTTATGATTTTGTTTCATGTCTTATGGTAATAAACGAAACTATTATACTGACTCCTAGTTTCCTTTTATACTTTGGCGAATCCTTTCATTAATGTATCGTTGTACTTTCATGCTTAATTGGGCCACCCCTAGTAATCATCTTTTAACAGACGCTAGCCATTGTGCAACATTACTTCTCTTAAAGCTTTGTAATGTTACAGGGAGCTTCCCTCCCCTGTAGGTCACTGGGTATAGGATCCATAGAATCTTATGGGCATGCTAAATTGCTCAATTGACACCTCACACAGGGTTTAACTATTGTTATTTCTTTGATTTTCCACTTCACGTTCACATGACCAACAATCGACTGGGGCAGCTCTAGAAGGGTTGAAGTGACCCTGACGGATTTTCTACTCATGCAACATCCAGTGACTAGTCCAATGCGAAGTCCCTGAGCTCTCCTGGTTGACCCATTCTGCTGTTATTGCATCTCTGTTGATAACACAATACTCCCCTCCACCGTTTACTCTGGCAGGTGGCCTCTCGTGACAACTAGTGGTCAACTCCGCATACCTGAGGGGTACGTTATTCCACGCTGCTTCATCTCCATGCCAGAGTCGATCGACAATGCTGGCTTTGTCCGATTAAAATTACTTGATACTTGACACCTCACGTATCCGAGCTGGTTTTCTCCAGTCAGAGCACTCAACGTCACGCCCGAAACTTTCGCCATTGTCAAACTGTCACGATAACTCCTCAGTTCACTTCCAATTCCTTGCCCGGAATTCTTTCTTGATGTGTTTGTATCCCGAATCACGGGTCTTCCACTTTTATTTCGTATTTCATCACACGTAATAGCCACAACTAAAGCAACACACATACACAAAGATGCTAATGAAATACACACGCTTCATACACAACACTAACCAAACACTGTTGGATACTTCCACACAAGGCACGATTCAGCATCATGTATAGAGTTATCATGATCACAGAGATAAGTTTTCGTTAGATAGTATTCACACAACATTGCCTGGAGCAGGATTTTTAAGATTGCAGTTCATCGTTTCAGTGGATCATCTTAGACATAAATACAAGAGGGGTATATGACGAACTGGCATGACGTAATGGTTAATGGTTAGAGTATTAACTAGATGTGTAGAAGGTGATAGGTTTCAATACTGACACTGGTAGAAAAAAAAATTAAATTACAAATCTAGTCCAAGTACTTTGATTATCATTCTTATTCAGTTCCATGGTTTCAACGTAATTTTCTAATTCCTTGTTGCGCCATTTTCCATCGTCGTATTGACCTCATTTGCTCTTATTTTTCTTCCTATCATTCTTTTTTCGTTAGGAATCTGCCAGTGCCACCTATAATCTGCAACCATGTACAACGAAGATGGTAACGCGGCAGCTCGTGTAGCGAGTGTTTGAATAGTTTCAAGTAACCGATGATAGTCAGAAATTACAGTTTCCTCTTACCACTGAGTTTGCTCGTAAAGGTTAGCTTTAATTGCAGTGAACAAAGCGATCGTCATTTTCTTTTTGCCGCAGATTGTTGATCGCCGTTTTCTCGGATATATTGCACATCACGAGGTTGTGGTTGGCTTAGGAAATGGTTCAAATGGCTCTGAGCACCCCTAGAACTTAGAACTACTTAAACCTAACTAACCTAAGGAAATCATACACATTCACGCCCGAGACAGGATTCGAACCTGCGATCGTAGTGGTCGCGCGGTTCCAGACTGAAGTGACTAGAACAGCTCAGCCACTCCGGCCGGCGCTTAGGACATGACTTTAAATTCAGGGCTACAAAATGCATAGTCTGCCGCATTAGATCATTGGTCACTCAGAATCATCTATCGACAGAGCATCTCGCATTTATGGCGTATCTCGCGGCGGCCACTACCAACATTGCCTCTTTACACAATAACAGAATTTGTGAAGTAATTCGCCGCGTTTGTGTGTCACCTACAACCAAGCGGTAGCCGTCAACACTGTAACGGCAACTGACATACGTTAACAATGAAACAATTTCAGTCGAACTATAGTTAGTGAGGACGTTCCATTTCCTCGACAAACCTTCACCAAATATACAAGTGTGGGAGACCCGGAGAAAGTGCTAGCCAGGGCAATTTTTGAACAACCTAGTTATCAAGTCAGATCAGGATAGTACGAACCACATGCAGGCTTGCATTATCTTGTTGAAGGACAACGTCACGGAAAACCTCAAGATAGTGTATAAAATGTCCGAAATGTAATACCTGTTCTTCAAATTGTTGACTATGAGAACCAGAGGTGATGGTGTTGTGAACCGATGGCCTACGGGAACTGGGCCTATTAGATGTGTGCAGTCTGGCAACGTTCGTTCCCTTCAGTACCCACACACACAAAGTCATCCATCGTGATGCTGCACTCATCCGTGTTGCGATTGGACGCTCCACTGTCGGCGCGCCTATCCCTGCTGCTGCGTCAAAGCAAGCCACTACAACATCGTCGTGCTCATAGTCCAGAGTGCTCCAGACATCGTAGGACTGTCCGTAGCCGTCGGTAGCGTAAGAACGAAAGCAGTACAGAGTGCGAATAAGACAGCGTCAGTAGTTAAATTTGTATTACATTTGTAATGTGTGACGGGTCGCCGCCAGCGTAGACGGATCGCCTCTCGGCCACAGTGTTAAGCTCTGTGCTCCTGATACGTCAGCCTGTCACGCTTCATCAGCTGAGCTGAGATGAGCTGGTGGTGCCACGTGTGATACAGATCGCGTGATCTGGGGTAAGGCGCAAGAGGCGCAACCAGCTGCCTCGCCATCCATTAAGCCCATGTTCCATGATACACCTAAGTTGCGCACCTTTGCAGTAGCGCCCCAAACGTACATGTTCGGAACTGCAAACTGGTGCACCTCGCTTGATCACACGATAAACGCGGGATATTGCTGTGCGTGAATTTCTAAGGGACCAAACTGCTCAGGTCATCGGTCCCTAGACTTACACACTGCTTAAACTAACTTATGCTAAGAACAACACACACATCCATGCTCGACGGAGGACTTGAACCTACGACGGGAGGAGCCGCTCAGTGCGCGACATGCGCCTCAAACCTCGCAGCCACTCCGCGCGGCGAGGGATTTTCACAATATCAGTATCAAGAAGATTTGAGGTACTGCGCCGTCCACAAAAACAAAATCTTCCGAACATTCAGAAGTACGTAATGTAGAGTCAGACGAATATGAGACAATAATACAATACAATGATGAAGAATTCCATGTAATCATGAAGGTTACTTCCGCAAAAATACTAGAACTGAAAAACAAATCCATTCACTGGGCAATACCAAATGCAAGATTGGACGCACAAAACAAATAGAAAAGGAAAATGCCATACTTAGGGAGGAATAAAAAAGCGGTCCGTTTGTTCGCTAGTGTGGCTTCAATAGCTCAGACGGACGCCACAAAATCAAAGACCGAGGCCACACTAGCTCAGCAAATCCCATCAAATTAAAGGACAAGTAAGAAATACGGACACACCTCAAGAAATTAAAGATCAGAATCAAGAAAATGAAGAAAGCAAATAATGTAATCATAACTGAAAGAGGAAGAGAAGAGGAAATTTGCAAGCTGAAATAAAATTCAGAGCTAATTAGAGAAATGATATGTGAGTCGCCGCTGGAGGCCGAAAGTCATAGTGCATGATGTCCTAGTTAGCATGCCAGAAAATCAATATACGAGCAGAATTTGGAGCGAACCACAGACAGGAAGCAGTTCTGAGAAGAAAACAGTCGGGTTTAAAGCATGTCCATGCGTGATGCTGACAGTAAATTATGTGCTAGAGGTAAATCCAAAGCACAATTGGTTACACAAAAAAGAACGCACATTGTATTTCGATTAACCACTGTGAAGGACTACGTTGCAGTCACCAAATTCTACAGCTGCCACTACTAAGGGCACATTCCAAAGAACTACAGGAAAAATAGCCTAATATGTTCCATTGTGGAGTATCTGACCATCTCACAAAAGACTGTAAAAACAGCAAGCGAGCTCCATTGTCCATTCCATGTGCGAATAGGAAAAAAATCTTGCAACCAATGAAATAAAGATTAGAACAGGAAATTAAAAGAACGGAATATGGATTCTGAACTATTGAACAATCTGCTAACGAACATCATAGGAAACCACAGAGTAAATACAAACGCAACAAATATAAGCTCCAGTAGAAGAAGATGGAACAGTTTCCAAGAAGAAACTTATTAATTCCCAGTCTATTGATCAAACAGATTATAAAATCACATCTTTGTAAGAAACGGAAGCCTCCATAGAAAAAAAAACAGGATGCAGAATGAGCCAAAAGATTGTGGTTCATTGTCAAGAGTAGAACGAGAAGAGGCACAGCGACACAAACCGAAAACCTGACTGATCATACAGACAACGGCGGTACACAGGGTGGACAATAAAAAACCTGCAATAAGAATGATAGAGAGAAGGAGTGGAGTTTCAGTAAGTGGTTAAGAAGATAGGAAAACAAGGAACGGACAGCATGTCTACCTCTAAGCGAAGCAGACTTAAAAATGAAAGTACTCTGTAATTCAGAAAAAACTGCCATTCTTGCAACAGAAAAGTGATATGTTGTTCCAACAAGATAATGCTAGCCCACAGAATGCCTGTGAAACTCAACATGCTCTGTAAGATATGCAGCAGCTTCCCTGGCCATCACGTCTCCGGACTTGTCTTCAATCAGGCATGTGTGAGATTCATGGAAGAATACATGACTCGTGCGACTCGTCAACCAACAACGCTTACAGATCTACGTGAACAGATCAAGGGGTGGCACAATATATCCCAGGACAGTATTCGCCATCTGTAGGATCAACTCGATGTCAGAGTCAGCGCCTGCATTGTCGCCTATGGAGGCTATACCACGTACTAATACGGGTGTTTCAGCATGGATCGATACCTGAAACCTCAGAGCAGCTTGTGATATTGATCTGTAAACGTTATCAGTTCATGTGGTCCGTATGCGCTGTTGCTAGAATAAATCTTGAGCGAATTCGAAACCTCTAGAAGGATGTACTAACTTTTTCCTGGAAGTGCAATTTCTTTTAGTCTGCTAACTAGGTAGAATAACACATGAATTGGTATGAATTCAGCGCTTAATATATATCAACAAAATTTCAAATGTGTCAGTAAAACTAATCATTGTGGTGTTCAGGGACAAAAAAGTCTACATAAAATATCTGAGGCCGAGTGGTTCTAGACGCTTCAGTCCGGAACCGCGCTGCTGCTACGGTCGCAGATTCGAATCCTGCCTCGGGCATAGATGTGTGTGATGTCCTTAGGTTAGTTAGGTTTAAGTAGTTCTAAGTCTATGGGACTGATGGCCTCATCTGGTAAGTCCCGTAGTGCTTAGAGCCATTTGACCCATTTAAAAGACAGAAGAAATTCTACATACTACTCTTTGACAATCTTACACGCGGATGTATGTTCATCAGGAATCCAGAAGCCACATGCTACGGTTCCACTGTGCTATGCTGCATTTCTAGATCACAAATTTTCTAACTGTAGTTCTTGTGTTGTGCTACACAACACGAGACTACACAGGATCATACTACATTAAACTACTGCACTTGGAATCAGAACCAAGTTAGATTTGTCATTTGTCTAGATAGTTGGACCCTGGTGTGCTGAGGCATTTCTCAGGATTCACAGTGACTGTGGTGTAAGGCTATCCAAAGTGTTGAGATTGGGAAACGGCTGTCAGGGTCTCAGAAAACCTTTTCTGGTCCTTCTTGAGGCTCATCTCCTCACTGTTTCTCGAGGTGAAGCTTCTCGTTTGTATGATGTTTTGTTTATCTGTCAACCATGAACGCTTCATAAACTGATATTTTAGCTATCACCTAGTTCAACTTACGCAATAGTTTCTCATTCCTTATTACGATATAACATATCGCTAAAGACGTTCCTGTCCTTGTCTGTAACATCTTGTCTAGTGGCTCCCTCCCAGACGATGTGGTCCGGAGTGCTGATGGCTCCACATTCATAAGTGTCTATGGCACTTTGCCATACTTTCAGTAAGTAGCTGGCATATGGACCGTGTCCCGACAGACAATGTATAGCTCCCTGGGCCGCAAAGATGACATTATGGATCTTTCTTTTATGTTGGGAAGGAACTGATAAGTTCTCCTCCTTGTTTCTGCCCTGTCGCAGATTTGTCGACATTTTCTATCAATGCATTGCTTTATTTTCTTATTCGATGTGGCTCTTATGACCAGTGTCTCATTTACATTATCATATTTGTGCTTCTTGAGACAATATTGTACACCTCTCTTTTTTAGTGTTAGGTCTAGAGGTTGTTGTTGTTGTTGTGGTCTTCAGTCCTGAGACTGGTTTGATGCAGCTCTCCATGCTACTCTATCCTGTGCAAGCTTTTTCATCTCCCAGTACCTACTGCAACCTACATTCTTCTGAATCTGCTTAGTGTATTCATCTCTTGGTCTCCCTCTACGATTTTTACCCTCCACGCTGCCCTCCAATACTAAATTGGTGATCCCTTGATGCCTCAGAACATGTCCTACCAACCGATCCCTTCTTCTGGTCAAGTTGTGCCACAAACTTCTCTTCTCCCCAATCCTAGAGGTAGAAAGCATAATATCAACAGCAGCACTTCAGTCGGTGTTGTACTGTACGTGCCTGTCAGGCGCTGGATTATATTTCTCTGTGCTCACTGTATAGCCTGCGCTGTCCTTACCTTTCCGGCTCTATGTGCCTAAAGGCGATTAAGACTGCGTTTTGATACGTTCTTATTGCGTTTAATGGCAACTGTAAACTTCTGTGGCCAATTGTTACTATTTTGTTCAGGATTTTAGTGCCTCTCTGGCAGAAGATTTCTACACGTGCATGAAAATTTTGCTTTTCTTTGATGTTTATACCGGGTTACCAATATATTTCTTTTCTTTTCACAAGTTAGTCATTTATTTTGATTGAGAGTTTTCTAGATCTTTATAATGTCCCTTTTAGTAACATATAAACTGCTTTGTGTGCTGCTATCGTTAGTTTGTTTTCTACGCACCAGTTACCTAGTCTTTCAAGAACTGCCCTACTATTTTTCTCTAATTTAGTCCTTGTGTCGGCCGTTACTGTAATCAGCAAATCATTTGCGTATGTGATGCAGCCTCTCGTGTTTGTTATACTCTGCAGCTGGTTCAGTAAGGGGCTTATGCCAACAACCCAGAACACTGGACCACAAACAGAGCCCTACAGACAGCTTTTGGTGATGTTTTTCACAATTTTATTTCCTGAACATTCTAATTGCACCTGCCTCTCTGTGCAATAATCTCGTAGTCTGTGTTAGAGATACGTGGGACAGGCTACAGCAAATTATGAAACATCTCAAATACAACACTCATTATACGTACAGATATTGGTGCTCTGAGGTGTTCACAATATTCACTGCGTGATTTAGCGCATACCGGGTAGATTTCCCTTTCCTGAAAGCGTATTGCAGAGGGCTGATGCTTATTAACTGTCGGTGGTTCCAAAGGCGATGCCACAGAAGTTTCCACTGTGCTTTGGCTAGAGCATTTACAAAATAAATCAGTTATCTTGGGTCTCTGTCTTCTCTCCTTTTTTTAGTATAATGAGATTCATGATTTTCTTCTGGATACCAATTCCTGCAAAAGTCATTAATAGCATTCTTATATACGGTACAGTTTGGTTCTCTAGCTGATGAAACTCTTCTACCATAATTCTATCGGGCCCTGGCGCTTTCAGCTTCTTTAACTTCATTATAACCAGCCTCACTTCCTCCTGGGCAGAGGGAATCATAGCACTATTGTTCACATGCTGTTCTAGTAATTCCGGGTGAAGATGCTGATGGTACTCTGTGTCTTCCATCGTCGTGTTGTCCAGCAACAGAGTTCTGAGTAGGTACTGCGCTGATGTCTCCTCGTGTGTCGTCATTGTGGCACGGGATGGTCTCAGAGTCGTTAATACAGTGGAACATCGAACCTTGTTTGTTGCAGATTTGTACATCGGTCCTTGACGTATACCTCCCATTTTTATGCTCTTGTCGTTTTAATAATTCTTTATATTATTGTTTGACCGATCGATAGGAAGTCAGCCTTCTTTGTCGGTCTGTTTCTCCTAAGATTCTCTGGTAGTATCTTCTCACCTGCCTTTCTGTGCGTGTTAGAGACGAGGACGAGATTCCAAGGAATTTTAAACGCGTTTGACTTCCTCACAAATATTGGGGATGCCTTGTCTTGAGCAATCTTCAATGCTCACACCAATTCGTTGGCTTAGAAGTCAACATCATATCTTCTTCCTTGCAGTAGCTGTACCTTGAATTCTGCCGTTCGCTTTGAGTAGATTGTATACTCGCCGAGGTTGGATGTTAGCGTCTATATCGTTATCTGTGTCTGTAGTCGTGAAGTAAATAAGATTACGGTCAGTTGTTGTAAGACCATCAGAGACCTTCCAGTTTGCGATGTGGTCACTGACTTTCGATTTTTCCAAGGTGATAACTATATTTGTACATGGGCGATTTTGCAAAGTAGGCGGCATGAGAGACCTATTCATGACACGTAGCCCAAGTTCCTTCATAGTGTCCTGAAGGCAGAGTACTCTTTCATCAATTAGGGCTACTCTACTATACCACAATGTTTGTTTTGCATTTACGTCCATTACGAAAATGTGTCTGAACTGTCGGTCCACTATTGCTGCTGTTTTTACCTTTTCTATGTGTGACTGTATCTACAAACTGTATTGAAAATATTGATTAATTATGTAAAGTCTTCGTAAGGTAGTCACTACTTCTGTTGTCACCGCATGTTCATCACATAGTTGATGTGTCTTTGTCACGGTTATATCGTTGTTTAGGGTAATACCCCATCTCTTTTATCGTCCGCAGTTCGTGGTCTAATGGTTTTCGGCGGCACGGTAGCTCAGTGTGTTCGGTCAAAAGGTTAGCTGCCCTCTGTAATAAAAAAAAGAAAAAAAACTGAATGAATGGATCATCGATGAACCTCAGCGGTTGTAATGGGATATCCGCCCCGAACAAACGCAACGAACAATACCGAACAAAATAAGATTAAAAAAAGGGGTTAGCGTTGCTGGTCCTGGACCACAGCGTCGCAGGTTCGATTACCGACAATTGTCCTCATAATTTCATCATCATTCGGGAAATGGTGAGCCTGGAAGTGAAAAGATTTGGAATTTGTGCGAGTGCTAATAACCACGACGCTGAGCGCCCCACAAACCAAAATCATCATCTCCTATAACACTTTGTTTACTTATTGTATCACCACGGCACCACACATGGCATTATCTGACCGATCTGTGTATGTCCCATTGCTGCTGAAGTGCGAGCTTATTGTATGTGAATGCTACGGGTACCTAGCGAGCAGATAGCTATAGTACCATTCTAAACTGTGTTCATATACAATTCCGCGATGTGTCAGGACTAACTGCTTATACAGATGCTCAATATGAAGTGTCTTCTGCCTCCACATAAAGACGTCAAATAGGGTCTGTAGTTCGTCTGTGTTTAGAGACAAGTAGTTGACACTGTGGCGGATATGATCAATTTCCTCTGTGACAAAAAAATGTATGGTAAGCCTTTTGTATGAAAGTGTCTAAACAGGTGTCTTATTGCTATGGTTAACAAGCAGTTTATCTAGTTTCATTACGTTTTCACACATATTGTAAACTGGCCATGAGCCTGACCATCAACTTTTTTCACTTCTCATGTTATGCCCATCACTGTTTATATCCCCTTCGTAATACCTGTTGCCATCTGTAGGTTCTATGCTCTGTGTATTTTTATGATCTTCCTTTATTAGCTGTTGCTACTATAACGTATTGCATGCTGTCACACCCTGCAAAAAATGGTTCAAATGGCTCTGAGCACTATGGGACTTAACATCGGAGGTCATCAGTCCCCTAGAACTTACAACTACTTAAACCTAACTAACATAAGGACACCACACACATCCATTCCCGAGGCAGTATTCGAGCCTGCGACCGTAGCGGTCGCGCGGTTCCAGACTGTAGCGCCTAGAACCGCTCGACCATTCCGGCCGGCTCACACTCTGCACTTTTAGCTTTTTCTGAATTAGAAAGTATTTTCTTCTTTAAGTCTGCACATACTGTGTTATATTGCTAGAGAAGGCCGAAATGCACGCTATAAGCTCACGCAGGATGGCGTGAGGTCTGAAACAGAATACATAATGAATGCTATAAAGAAAAGTACGTAGCTGCTGGAATACTTAACTTTAATCCATCATTTGTATACATCGTTCTTGATGAGACATGCTTCATACGATAACTATCAATTGCTATGGCGCCTTGCTAGGTCGTAGCCATTGACTTAGCTGAAGGCTATTCTAACTATCTTCTCTGCAAATAAACGAGGCTTCGTCAGTGTTGCATCGCTAGCTAAGTCGTCCGTACACCTGGGGCGAGTGCTAGTAAGTCTCTCGAGACCTGCCGTGTGGTGGCGCTCGGTCTGCAATTACTGACAGTGGCGACATGCGGGTCCGTCGTATACTACCGGACCGCGGCCGATTTAAAAGCTACCACCTAGCAAGTGTGGTGTCTGGCGGTGACACCACATACTGAGTGCTTGTTATTATCCCCTTCAGAAGCACCAAAGGTGAGCGAGAGTCGTACCTTCACGCATACCAGACTATAAGGCATGAGGTGGGAAGTGTGTCTCGGACGAATGCACTCTACAAGACGGTGCTCACCAGGTCTATGTCATACATGCAAACGACCATCAACTGCGTGCAGATAGAACCAGCTTTCATCTATGAAGACAAAGGTGTCCCATTCCATCGTCCAAGTGATCCTCTGATGGCACCAATGACACCGTGCAACAGTTCACGTTGACACGTCTTGGTTCAGAAGCCCTCTTATCTGTGCTCTGGTTGCTGTACGATCTACCACTGCTGCCCTTACAATACGATGATCGCGGTGGACGGCTGTGCTGTGTGGACGTCCAGAACCTCGTCAACGGGTGTGAAATGTTCGCGTGGCCACTGATACCAGCATCGTTGCAGAAATGACACTGTACGTCCAACTTGTGTGGCAGTTCTCCAAAAGGACCATCCCGCCACTCGGAAGGCGACAATTTCATTCCTTTCAGACTGGCTCAGTTGGCTGTAGGAAACAGGAGTGCATATCCAAGGCATGGTTGCCTGTTTGCTTCACAGGAATGCACCACTGTGAGACTTCTGGCTGTGAACATTCCCTATTAAAAAGTAGACACAGAGGGTGCTACTATCCCCAGGCGGTATATCCTGACAACGAATAAAAATCGACGTCGTCTTCCCAGTTGTACTAATTGTTTTTCTGGTAGCGCAGCAAATAAATAAATAAATCACTACATTCTCTGGTTTCAGCTCTTAAGTGGCAATGCGCTGCTATTCTGCCTCAGACATTCAGACACCTCACTGAAAGTATCCCCAACAAAGTTCAAGCCGTTATAAAGACAAAAGGTGGATACGCACCATATTTACATCCATTAATAGGTTCCCTGATACTTTTTATCATATAGTGTATGTGTCATCAAAGACCAGTTCGAACGGATTCCAGTAAGCTAAGAACCATTGCTACTGCCAGAACTGGCAGGTCTGAATACTAAATTTTGTACTCTGTAACGCCACAATGATCTACAAATTTAATCATGTATTCTACCGAATAAACTGTATACGGACAACAAGTAAAATTTCGTTATTTAATCCCCCTCCTGGTGCTGCAGTTTTTGTGGCCATTAGTGTATTTTGATAAACAAATATACCAAAACTAGTCCCCTGAGACATCGGAATAAATTTGTGTCCAGCTGCAAAAATTAAAAAAAAAAAGTACTGAAGCATCATGAATTTTTGTAATTACTGAGCAAACGATTTATTGCGGTAGTCACTAACGTATCCGTGGCGCTGGGTCCGGCACGGCACTTTTAAAACGTTTCAGCCGCCACGTGTTAGTGCCTCGTCAGGCCGTGCCGTCTGACGCAGCGGCGAAGCGGCAGCTGTCGGCCAAATTAGGCGCCAGAAATCCACTGCGGCCGCGGCACGCCGGAAATTAACCCGCGTATTACCGTGGCCGCTAGCCTTTTCCGCGTACAGTTCCTCTTTTTACCTTCGTTTTTCATTGCCGATGCGGTGTCGCAGTTAATTTAAACTTTATTTAATATTTCACCTGACGGTTAACTAAATAACCGAAAAATTTGAAAACCTAAAACAGACTTGGTAATTCAATATAGGGTAGCTCCTATATTGGCGGGAACAACGTCAGGGGGTGGCGGGGTGGGTTGAGAGGCGCTTCGCACTGCTGGCTGCTGCTGGTGATGCAAACAGAAAAATGCACATCTCGGCTGGAAGTGTGTGTCTCGTACACCATGTGAATACGCGTAAAATTTCCGTCTGTTCTTTCTTGTTAATCGAGCCCTTACTGAAAATAATTTAACAAATTCATGTAGGTATAAGGTTGGTGCATAAGTTTGTAACATTTTTGTTTTCCATGTTGGTATTCCGGTTGCTATGTGTTTATTTATTAATCGTCATTTTTTATTTATAGATAACTGTTGCTATTTGAGTTTACATACTGTCATTTTCTCATGGGAGATAGTGAGTGGAGCTGTGGACGTTATAAGATAGAGACTCAAGTGGAGTAATCGGACCATTTCCGTCATATCCTACCGTTTGAGTTCAGTAGAGAGATGAGAGCAGCGGAGGCAGCCAGAAACATTTGCGCTGTCTATGTGGATAACACCATTGAATAGAGCATAGCGAGAAATGGGTTCCTCGTTTTAAGGTGGATTGTTGTTGATAATTCTTCAAGGTTATATGGCCGTGGTCCATGGACTCCTTCTATTCATAACGTTTCGTCCAATACTACGTTGGACATCCTCAGAGGTATGGCTGGTCCTGCAGAGTCCTGCCGACTGGACTCTGCAGGACCAGCCATACCTCTGAGGATGTCCAACGTAGTATTGGACGAAACCTTAGGAATAGAAGAATCCCATGGACCACGGCCATATAACCCGGAAGAATTATGAACAAAAGTACCATCCGGTCGTGAAAGCCTTCATTGTATGATTAAGTTGGATTCTTTTGACGCTAGTGACTCTCCATGTTCAGAAAGACCTTCGGGGTTTGATAAAGACCTTTTAAACGAATTAATCCACAGTGATCCACGTCAGTGTACGCTAGAACCAGCAAATGAGTTGAACTGTGGGATTTTCCCTGCCTCGTGATGATTGGGTGTTGTGTGATGTCCTTAGGTTAGTTAGGTTTAAGTAGTTCTAAGTTCTAGGAGACTGATGACCATAGATGTTAAGTCCCATAATTCTCAGAGCCATTTGAACAAAGCTTTACACCTCGCCTGGGCCCGTCAACACCAACATTGGACTGTTGATGACTGGAAACATGTTGCCTGGTCGGACGAGTCTCGTTTCAAATTGTATCGAGGGGATGGACATGTACGGGTATGGAGACAACATCATGAATCCATGGACCCTGCATGTCGGCAGGGGACTGTTCAAGCTGGTGCAGGCTCTGTAATGGTGTGGGTCGTGTACAGTTGGAGTGATATGGAACCCCGTCTAGATATGATGCTGACAGATGACACGTTAGTAAGCATCCTGTCTGATCACCTGCATCCATTCATGTCCATTGTGCATTCTGACGAACTTGGGCAATTCCAGCAGGACAATGCTATAACCCACACTTCCAGAATTGCTACAGATTGGCTCCAGGAGCACTCTTCTGAGTTTAAACACTTCCGCTGGTCACGAAACTCCCCAGACATGAACACTGTTGAGCATAACTGGGACGCCTTGAACGTGCTGTTTAGAAGAGATCTGCACCCTCTCGTACTCTTACTTATTTATGGACAGTCCTGCAGGTTTCATGGTGTCAGTCCCCTCTAGTACTAATTCAGACATTAGTCGAGTCCACGCCACTGCGGCACTTCTGCCTGCTCACGGGGGCCCTACGCGAAACTAGGCAGGTATACCAGTTTCTTTAGCTCTCCAGTATATACCATTCTACAACTGTGGGAGGTTACACTGAAGACACGTCTTACGCACATAAAAGACTGCACAATAGCAGATGTTGAATATCCAAATATAAACACTTAGACTGGCTGCTACTTGCGATCTGTTAATAACTGAGGTCACCGTTACCGCTCCTGCTTTTAATTCAAGATATTCAACAACTAATGTAATGAGCAGCGAGGTGCAACAAAAATGGTTCAAATGGCTCTGAGCACTATGAGACTTGAACATCTGAGGTCATCAGTCCCCTAGAACTTAGAACTACTTAAACCTAACTAACCTAAGGACATCACACACATCGATGCCCGAGGCAGGAATCGAACCTTTGACCGTAGCGGTCGCGCGGTTCCAGACTGAAGCGCCTAGAACCGCTCGGCCACGTAGGCTGGCGAAGAATTCTAGGACAGTTTAGTTCATCTATATGGGAGACCGCGTACAGAACGCTTATGTGACCCATTCCGGACTGCTACTCGAGTGTTTGGGTTCTCCGTCATGTCAGACTAATGGGAAGCAATTTAGAGGCATGCTGCCAGATTAGCCACCAACGGTTTCGATTACCACGGGAGTATTACGTAAATGCTCCGTGAACTTGAATAAGAATCTCTGTGGGGAAGAAGATATTCTCTTCGCGGAACACTACTGGTAAACTTGAGAGAACCTGCACTGGCGACAGACTGCAGAATGTTTCTGCTGCCGTCAACGTACATATCGCGTAAGGATCGCGAAGACAAGGTAAGAAAACTCACGGTTCGCACGGAGGCATACAGACAGTCGTTTTTCACTCGCTCCATTTGCGATAGGAACAGGAACAGGAATACATAACAGTGGTACAAGGTACATTGCGGAATATGTATTATATGCAAATGATCATGATTTCCCAGAGAAGATGTTGTGTGGCGAAAAGCTCAAGAGAAGAAGATGATGGAGGACCACGATTTTCAAGACCATTTGGGAGCATTTTCTTACATCTTACTGCAAGTTCTCGTAGAACTGGGCAACTGCTGGAACTTTTTCTCAGAGTTGCAGAACTTGTATGTGTTCAATACCAGTACAAAACTGTCAGAGTCGAAAAGACAATGGGGCAACGACAGATGGACCAAAATAAATGTACCATTGGAGCCACTAGACGTATACAATTAACCGCTGTCAGCCAAAGAAGTGCGAAATGAATTTACCGATTACTTTGTTTCACCAGGACGGGAAGTAGAATGCCAGCGCATGTCTTTCTATTTTAGCTGGTTTTTAATGTTTGCGTACTCGTCAATGGATTACATTTGTAATAAAAGTAATAAATACTGTTTACAAAAACAGAAGAGTAATTAAAAGGTGATATATCTTACTGCATTCTTGTATCCTGTTTTCGAATATCTATTTGTACAATAGTCATTAAGTGTTCGACACTTGCATACGACGCCGGCCGCTGTGGCCGAAGAGGTTCTAGGCGCTTCAGTCCGGAACCGCGTGACCGCTACGGTCGCAGGTTCGAATCCTGCCTCGGGCATGGATGTGTGTGATGTCCTTAGGTTAGTTAGGGTTAAGTAATTCTAAGTCTAAGGGACAGATGACCTCAGATGTTAAGTCCCATAGTGGTTAGAGCCATTTGAACCATTTTGCATAAGACATTCTCAGTAATTTTTTAATGTGAGTGAAGTCCTCTGATTTCAGTTCATTCAATAAAGTTTCTTTGTAACAAATGTGTACACCTCTGGATACATTTCTTCATCTAAACATTTCTTTTCTTTCATGGAGGTATGTTCCGTCTATGGAACTAAATTAAAGACAGTTTTTTTTATTGTCCTATGCATTTCCTTCTTTTATTTGTGAAGCATCTTCAGTGGCCTGTAATAACTGTTTCTTTTTATACATATAATAAATGTATTATGTAGTAGTTACAATATATTACTATGTTACATTTTCTCTTGTTTTTCAGATTAAACTTAAATTTTGTAACATAAATTTCGCGTGGTTAAATTATTGTTCGGTGTGACGATTAACAATGCTGTTAGCTCATATGTATAGTCCTGAAGATATGTTCATTAGTCCCCATGCTCCAGCTGAACTAATGAACACATCATATCTAATCGCGCTGTGGGTGAGCTCTCCACTACAAGCAGGAATCTCAGAGTCGTGATGCCTAATCAAACTTAAAAGAGAGGCATCGGAAACATCTAACCACTGTCCTCTCATGCTAGCTCAGGCTGAAAGACGTTCTCACCAGTATCGGTTCAGAGTGACAAGACATGCATCTCCTGCGGCCTTACGACAACAACAACTCATCAGTCATGGAGTGACGGGCTGATTCTCGAATGCAAGTCCGCACCACTGGTATGTGTTTTCTAATCAAGTGTATTCCTCAGCGGCCCCTGAACAAGTGTGTTACTCAAAAATATTTTTTTCTCTCTCTCGCAATAGTCCGTGCTGTAAGGGTTTACGGGTTGCACTCATCATACTATACGTAACACGCGCTTGCCAGCCGACCTGTCCGGAATGCTGACAATTTGCTTGGTCAGTACACATGTGTCCGGCCACAGTGTGACGCAGGTAGTAAGCCACTGGCCGCCATCCGCAGCGCGCAGTATTAACTAGCGTGACCTCGGGCGCGAATATGTCTCTTTTCTTAGCTCACCATGGAGCCTTTCGATACGACTGTAATTAGGATGGGTGTCCATAGTGTGCGTGTTTTATGATCAGCCTTTGTTAATAAAACTGTTTAAACTTACTTCTCGTGTTTGCATGTTGCCATACCTCAAAGGCCCACTGCTTACAAATCCCGACAAATATTTCGTCTAATTATCATCCGGGACAAAAACACAAACACCCCCCCCCCTTATAGAATTTGTGTCAGAAGTGGGATACTTATGGAAAATCTACAGTCCTTGAGAGGTGCAGCACAACGTGAACTTCGAGCAGCAGCAGCATGAACATCTTCCGACTACGCAGGGACATCCAATGCTGGAATTCAGGTTGGTCGACTCCAGTTTGGCTACAATACGAAAGGCAGTGATGGATTTTTATTTTACATTTGAGTGACTCATTGGCGCTAAATTAGACGAATTGTCAGCATTCCAGACAGTCGGCTGGTGAGCGCGTGTTACACACTGTACGGCTGCGTGCAACCTGTAGACCCTTTCAGTGCCAACTCTGCTGTACCGATAGGGAGATTCGCCCAAAAACTGTCGAATGAAAGGTTTGAAAACTGGGCTCCAAATCCCACCCAGTAGAGATATTTTACGCCACCCAATGACGTGATTTCACAAGGTGCTAGAGAAAAAATTGTTGTTCACGTGATTTTGCGTCTAGATGGCGCCATTCCCCTCCACTTAAAGGGAGAAAAAACTTTAAAAGTAGCTTCCCCATAACTTTCCAAGTGAAAACGGCGGTATCGCTACATGTCCGGACTCACAGTACTGTTTCCAAATTGAGCTGTTTAGAGCGTCACCCCTGGCGTGCAGGTTGACATCCGCAATTCTAAGGACCCGTAGCTACACACGACCGTCTCGTCCACAGCTACAATACGTCGTGGCCGACAGAGGCTGCCTGCTGGTGACCGCGTGGGTCGCTGCCCTCTCTGTTACTTTTGGTGGTCCTTCCTTCAGAATTCGCTTCATCGCTGAGACCGTGCCTGCCGCTCACAGACAGGTTTCCAGACTACCTGTTTTGTGGCTCATCTACTTCTTCCGCATATACGTGCTGTTCATTTAATAAAAAACACGTGCAATTCGACAGTCTGATAAGGAGATGAAATTAGATGGCTGTCATCGGCTCAGTTCTCACGATCATTAGCATTACCGATGATTCTAACAGATTTCTATAAATAAGATAACTAATCACACAGATTTCCATATATCGGTGCAGAAAATGTTACAAGAAATGTGTCAGCGCAGCCCTCAGCTGACGCCTGTCAAACTGTACAATTCCACTTGCGTATCTCACGACGCGGTTGTAGTGGCAACACTTCTGCGAGTACCTGCAGCAATATCCTGAAATTAACTTCCCCAAGTGACTTACAGAAGTGAACCTACGCAAGTTTTGGTTGAAGTTTAAACACCTCAGAACATATTTACAGGCGTTACTTGCAGAAGTTACATGGCGAGTGGAAGGACGCCTTCAGTTGTATCTGAGAAAAGCTGCCCAAGGTTGCACGGTATTCTGCATTACTACTGACACCACTCATATTAGTTCCACGGTGAACGACGAAATGTTCTGAAATTTCAGGTCAAATATCTCTGTGTGCACCTGCTAGTAGACAGTACTTGTCATGACTTCTGGCGTTCTTCAAACTGAGATTGAACCCATACTTCGTCTGTTTGACAGGGTAGGATACGAGGTCGGATTGCGAATTACTTTTTTTCCCCAGGTGGTGCTGCTGGCAGCTGACATCTTCTGCTTGTTGAGTATAACCGTAATAAACTAGCCAAAATCTTCGCTGTCAAGTCCGTGGGCGTACGGGCTGCTCTTAACTGTGAAAGTTCCCTTTTACATCGCAATTTTCAATATTTACTTTGTTATTTTTGCAACTGGATCATTTTCGCGTACTATTTAATGGAGGCTTACTGCGAAAATGCACTTCTGTACGTAGTATCGACTTCACATAACTTAATTACGTTTAAGGTATCTTGGGCTTCAGTTGTATTTAGTCCTTTATTATTGGATCACTACCGGTTTCGTGGCACTAAAAGCCACGTCTTCAGGTTAACATCTGTACAATGATAAATCCAGAAGGAATAATAGCCCTGAGGTATACACTGGTATGGTAAATTTTAAGATTTAATTTTTTTAAAGAAAACATAAAAACTTTTACATGAGAATATCAAAATGTTGGTACTCACATGACTAAAACATTGGAGCGGAAAACCTCGGAATCTTTTTACCCAACATTCGCTGTCCATCAGAACTAAACACCGCGAAAAGCCGGTATGTCGTAGAATAAAACAGCCCAGTTACAATATAGTGGATGGTTCCTAAACAAATCGTACCATAGTGATCCGTTGGTAAGGAGAAAAGAAATGAAAACTATTAAGATCTAATTTTCGGTCAGAATGAGAAACACAGAAGTGGCTGCCACAAAATGGTGGGATGTTCTACCTAGACAAATTCTTCAAGTAAATACTATTACCGGAAAAGTACAGCATGAATAGCTCTTGCCGCTTCTCCCATCTATGCGGAACCGTGTACAGGGGGCGCGGCCACGTGCTCTGTCATACTGAGTGCACGAAAGTAAACAGCTTGCCTGCGCTGATGATGCGCGGCACCGTGCTCTCCTTCTGTTATGTATGGTATTGTAGCGATAAGGAAGCGACTCTGCCTTCTTTCCCTGGTTTCCTTATTACTAACCTGGTGTCTCGCTGCTTCGGTTGTCCCTCATCGCAGTAGTAGCACTCAAGCGCCAGGTTCAATGTAAGTTTGTGCTCCTGCTGAAATGGGGTGTATCGGGATACCAGTTGTTAAAGGTTAACAACGGTTTGTAATATAATCGTTTTAATGAAGAAGACTTTAAAACACGCATCACAGACTTTGCAATATGGCGGCTCTTGGCTGCGCCGTTACACTCAACACTTTACAACACCGTTATCACTTTCAATACTCATTATAGATACTGGCGTCCACTGATAATTAGTACCGTTCCCTTTAACTTTATATCTTGTTTATCACGTCTATATTTGTGGTCAGCGGTGCATTCTGCTACTGCCACTGCCTACTCGCGATTGTCCTTTTGGAGCCGCCTCCGGTTACTCGACCGTGCGTTTTGAGTAGCGCCTTGCTACTAACTTCGCACCGTCTTCCCGACGCACAAGAGAGACCCCACCTTTCTCCCTCAGCCAATAAGGATACTCCTCTCGTTTCCTACGCATATAGATATCAAAACTCATACGTCAGCCAGTGGGCGTTCAGATCGCTGTTGTCAGGCGGATCTGACGTCACGTTTGTGGACAGTGTGATGGAAGTTTGTCTCGGAACACTCTCTCCCGAATAGCTGGATCTTCTCCCTACTAAGGTTGCACAACGTTGCCTCTTAAATTGCTATCGTTATTGCTCCTTTCTGACGCATAATTATCAGTTGGATATGTATCCTGGCTGCTACAGAGCATTCCTGAGCGTTTAGCTCTCGCAGTGCTTCATAAATGTGCATAATAATTAGCATAAACATATGAAGGGAATGCACGTATGCATTACAGCGGGTTCGACCGAATGATTGGTAGTTCAAAAATGGTTCAAATGGCTCTGAGCACAATGGGACTTAACATCTGTGGTCATCAGTCCCCTAGAACTTAGAACTACTTAAACCTAACTAACCTAAGGACATCACACACATCCATGCCCGAGGCAGGATTCGAAACTGCGACCGTAGCAGTAGCGCGGTTCCGGACTGAGCGCCTAGAACCGCTAGACCACCGCGGCCGGTGATTGGTAGTCTTTTGTGCATTACGCCAATGATGAATGAGAAAGAGGAATATTGGGATAAAAAGACCAAAACTTTTTGAAAAGCAATCTGTAGAACAATAATAGTGACAGCTGACATTTTTCGTTAATAATGCTTGTAAGTTGTGCTAAATCTAGAGTTGCGGCACTTCTGTGTGCTCACGGTGGCCCTACACGATATTAAGCAACTGTACCAGTTTGTCTGGCTCTTCAGTGTATGGTTCAAATGGCTGTAAGCACTATGGGACTTAACAGCTGAGGTCATCAGTCCCCTAGAACTTAGAACTACTTAAACCTAACTAACCTAAGGACATCACACACGTCCATGCCCGAGGAAGGATTCGAAACTGCGACCGTAGCAGCAGTGCGGTTCTTGACTAAAGCGCCTAGAACCGCTCGGCCACAGCGGCCAGCTCTTCAGTGTATAACCACATGGTATATAAGAGGGCGCTTTTCTTAAATTGGGGCATATTTGGATTTCTTTTTATAGATGTAACATTTTCGGCTTTCCTTGCGGCAGCCAGTCCTCTCGCTATTTCCCCGCCCCCCACACCTACCCTTTTTCTTTCTCTCTGTGTCACGCTCTCGTTTCGTCTCTTTCGCATTTGTTACGCTACTCTTTGTCCGCCCGTGATTCCTGTCGCTTCGACTGGCACTCGATAGAAGACTGACAGCGCGACAAGGGCGGCCCTCAGGCGAATCAGACAAACGGCGGCTCTCGGCCGCTGCGGGAATGTGGAGGCTGTGCGTACGAGTGCATGTGTGTGTGTATTTGTGTGTGTGTGCGCTCGCCAGTGAGTGCGGCACAGAGAGGCTCCGCACCCGAGCCGGCAATCGGGCCCCAGGGCTGCCATATAAACTGCCATTGTCACGGATAAGCTAATTAATTCTCCGGGCGGCCATTTTTCATGCGGTGCCCGCCGTAGCACCACATCAAATTAGCCAGCGCGTTAATACACTTAGGCCCGCCCGCGTCGGCTCTCGCGTCTCCACCGCACGCGCCGAGTCCGGCGGGGGCGGCGGCGGGGGCGGCGCTGCAGTGGGGGCGGCAATTGAATTAAGTTCTCGTTTGGACCGGTGACAATGATTGAGGGCGCTGCGGCGGCGCTGTTCCAAGGAGGGTGGCGCATGTGCTCACTCCCCACCCCCCACGCGGCAGGCGGGCGAGCACTCATTTGATTCTGGAATCTGCGGGAGGCGGTAGGGCCCGTGGCCACCGCTTAGCGCTTAGCGACGTGCTGAACACACTGCCCGTCTGGAGACGCCTCGTGGCACTGCACAGTGGATGATATGCAGTTTGTCAGTTCATCATATTCTCTACATCTTCACTCCGTCGGGGTTGGCGGTCTGTTGCCTTTCCGGAGTTATTACGTTGGTGCGTAAGTTCGTAGCGTTTCTTCGTAAGTTTTAATAAACACAGCAGATACATATAACAGAGACTTTAGTCATCAACAGTACATTTTCCTTCACTGTTTACAACAGTATGCCAACACTGGGATAATTTTTCGATAAAGCGCCTGTAGAAAGCATGTGGTTTTGAGGCGAAGGACTCTTCGAGGTATGTGCGGATCGCATTTTCATTCGGAAAGGAAGTTCCTTGAAGGCGGTTCGATAGAGAGCGGAAGAGTTGAAAATCTGAGGGCGCAGGATCAAGTGAATGAGGTGTGTGCGGAATTGACCGACCCAACTCCTGTATATCGTTCGTTGTCAGCCTTGCAGAAAGCGGGCGGGCGTTATCGTGGATTAGTATCACTTCACGCAGTCTTACTGGTCATTGTTCTTGAACTGCGTCTGCTAGATGTCTTAGTAGTTGACAATAAATGCGAGTAGTAATGGTTACACCTCGGGTAAGCAATTCGTAGCATACCACACTCGCCATTCCACCATATGTGTAACATTATCATTTGTGTATGCGCTCAGGTCTTTCTACGTGGAGTTGTTGCTTTGTTTGGGCTCAACCATCCCTTTCTTTTCCTTATGTTAACACAAAGACACCATTTCTTGTCACCAGTAACTGTACAGGATAGGAACGGACACTGTAGTTTATGAGCTAATTGATGACGAGCAAGCAGAGATGTTATTTTCTATTTTAATTTAAAGCATGCGGTACACATACATTCGAGTTTTCATCCTTCTCCGTTGCATGCAATGTCTCATGATGGTGGAATGATTACAGTTCATCACATTTGCCAACTGAAGATTAATGCGTTTAAACGATCTTCATCACACAGCGAAGGTCTTCCTAAATGTGGAGTATTACCAATGTCAAAACGATCCTCCTTAAAACGAGAAAATCATTTTTTGCCGTGCCCTTTCCAGTGGCATTTTCTTTAAAAAAAAAAAATGGTTCAAATGGCTCTGAGCACTACGGGACTTAACTGCTGAAGTCATCAGTCCCATAGAACTTAGAACTACTTAAACCTAACTAACCTAAGAACATCACACACATCCATGCCCGAGGCGGGATTCGCACCTGCGACCGTAGAGGTCACGCGGTTCCGGACTGAAGCACCTAGAACCGCTCGGCCACAACGGCCGGCGGCATTTTCTTCATACACGGCGCAAATGTTTCTGGTTTCGTCCGCTGCTGCCACTCCTCTATTGAACTCAAATAAAAGAATATCTCCAATTTCTCCACTTGGCACTGCATTTTCTAGCGCCCACAGCTCCATTCACTATCTCCAAACGACAAAATGACAATACTCGATGTGGATTCAAATACAACAGTGAACTAAAAATAAAAAATAACAATCGATCAATAAACCTATAGAAACCGGAAGACCAACATGCAAAACAAAAAAGCCACAAACTTATCCACCAGCGTAACGCTTTATAACTGACATGTATGAGGAAATAGCAAGATGAGGCTAAGGAAGTAGACACGGCAAGCATTTAGCCAATTCCACGAGGCTTCTAGCCGCAACAATCACTCGCATTCATCTGACCTTCAGCGACTCACAGTTTCATTCAACAGCCCAACAATTCCTGCTTTTTCTATACTGCAGTTTGTGAGGCTTCCTGATCTGTAAGACCGTTCATTGTGCGCTGAGATTTGTTTGTTTTCATGTCTTAAAGTTGTGGGGTTAATATTCTGTCTGTCACTACTATTGTTTGATATGTACTGGAAGATAATGAATAATGTCAGTAGTAATTTCATCACATGTTATTCAGGAATATTTCCATGTCGCTCTCTTCTCCAGCAGATCGCCGTACGAAGTCCGTCGGGAGAAACAGTTTTGCGTGTTTCATGCTATACGATCTTCATAATGCTCCCAACCGTTCTCTTGTTGACGCCTACCACGGTTAAGCGAAGAAAAGGAAATGACAGGTTCACAGCTGAAACGTCGAAGTAAGTGATAAATTCTAAAAACATGAGTTTATGGATGTAATAAATCGTCATAAACCACCGTTTGCCATTTACAAAATCGACGGGCTGGCAAAAACATTTGAGCATAGTCATTAGGCTGCTACCTCATTATTGCCGTTTCAAGCCAACAGAACTAATGTGGACCCACACCAAAGGCTGCTTTCTGAGCAAGAATAACAAAACTACGCTGTCTGCAGTCGAGACAGTCAGCAACTAATCTGTTAGGGAAGTCACCACTGAAGACTCGAATGAAGCCGTCAGTTATAAGCTGCTTGTCATGGAAGAAGTATGGAAGAATAAAGAGATTTAAAAAATTACACCTGTGACGGCGACGAGAGTAATGTCACTAGAGTTTTACCATTTCATCACAAAAAAATATGCTCAGGCAGATTCATCGGGATGTTTGGTGTGTGTGGTTCACGTATCTGTATAGCAAAATTGAAAACTTGAAAAAAAAAAAAAAAGCTCTAAGCGGAATGATCTCGAATTTGATGGAAATGAGTTTTAAATGTACTAGGTAATTAATGATTGTAGTTTTAGTATTAATGTGTTTTATTTGAAAGTTCAGCATAATGTGAATCTTTGAAACATCATGATGTAATAGTACAAAAAACTTACTGAAAGTCGAAATTCAGTGAAAGGCAAAAAGGAAAGGAAAGTTCCGCGTTCTGCTGCTAGTCGGGTCAATTGGTCCTGACCGACCGCCGTGTCACCCGCTGCCAATGGCGTCATTGGATGCGGTGTGGAGCGGCATTCGGTCAAGAAACCGCTTTCCCACTCATTCTCTGGTTTCTTCACCTTGGAACCGCTAGTAATCGGTCGAGATGCTGCTCATTTGGCCTCACGAGGCTGATAAGTTCTCCCACCAAGGAAAAATCCTTTGCAGTACCGGGAATCGAAGCGCTGTCCTCCGCATAGCAGTCAGCCGCGTTGACCGCTCAGCTAGTGAGGACGAAAAAACGAACAAAAGAATGCAACAAATATGTTTTTTTTTATCCACTAAAGGTTCATTCTGTAACGCTTGTGTAAAGCTGTTCGTGGTCTTCGTTTGTCAGGTACTGCATTATTTCAGTCAAGTCTTTCTTCTCCTTTCCTTCATAGATGTGGTTTGTCATATCCGAGGCAGGTAGTTGGGTTTTCCTGATATCCTGTACTAGTACACGGTTTTATTTCTCCTCAAAATTGTAATATCTTCCCAGGCTTCAATTCCATTTAAGCTTTTTCTGGTCTTAACTACACGAGCTGTACTTAAGAAAAGTTTAGTTTTGCTGTGTTTATATTACAATCTGCTGCTTTCGTGAAATCTAAGAAGTCAGATGTTTACATGTTACTAACAATAAAAGGGTTTATTTGTCTTTGTCTTGATTTGTGTTTCTCTCCTTTACAGCTTCAGGAATAAAACACTCCTTAGTTTCTTTTCTTTTCTCAACAAGGGCGAAATCACTGACGCAATTTAAGGAGTGACCTGATATAAGGAAGTTGTGGTTCATTTATTCAAAAACACCAATTATATGTAGGGAAAACCAGAGAAAGAGAATGACTCTGTTTTTATTTTGGCCACAACAGTTGTCACTCCAGATTATCAGTTTTTTTCTTTAAAGATGCGCAATTTGCAAAGATTTTAAAGAAACATGAAGCAGTTTCGTTAACACAGCATCCTGTCACTCCTTCGTCCTGCAGAGTCATTTACGCGTTGTTGTTGCCAACAGTACGCACACCGAAGCTGTAAATTGCAAGCTGTCTGAGGCTGTGTGTTAAGGTTGGATCGTAAACGACTTGCAGCAAATCAATGGATGCTGTACAGATAACACACTGCTCCTTTTCTGTCATAGCTATACCTTTCTCGGCCTCGTGTTGATGTAACCACAGATGGGCAGGCGTTCCTTTTTATCACGCTGGTTAATAAGAACCTACGCATGAAACCAATCACACGTGCCACTTGTATCTGAACAAGGATGGTGAAAAGAGAGATAGAGGAAATGCTTAAAAGTATCACAATAAAAAACTGCAGCTCACTTGTGAGTCAGTGTTGATGTTCTTGCAGGCTTTGAACATTCGTTTTTCTTTGACATCGGGACTGAGCTATTTCTTATCACGATTGGTACAGTGAGATCACTTTTGTGGAAATGTTTGCATGTGTTGTATCAATTGATTTTCTATTTCTTCACTGAATTTCCTGTGGTGTGTTTTCGTATTTTTGTCTTCTTGTTCCTGATAAAGCCTTTCTTCTTCTTTTCAAGAAATTCAAATGGCTCCAAGCACTACGGGATTTAACTGCTGAGGTCATCAGTCCCCTAGACTTAGAACTACTTAAACTTAACTAATCTAAGGACATCACACACATCCCTGCTGTGGTGTCACCGCCAGACACCACACTTGCTAGGTGGTAGTTTAAATCGGCCGCGGTCCATGTAGTACATGTCGGACCCGCGTGTCGCCACTGTGATCGCAGACCTAGCGCCACCACCAAGGCAGGTCTCGTGATACGAGAGTGGACTCGCCCCCAGTTGTACGAGAACCAAGCTACCGCCCAGTTGTACGCGAACCTAGCTATCGCCCAGTTGTACGAAGCCTTTCTCTCTCATTAGCCGAGAGACAGAATAGCCATCAGAAGTTAATGGCTACGAACTAGCAAGGAGACATTTGTATCAGTGCCTATAGCTTACGAGTATTCAAGACAGATGTATTCCAAGGATAATTAAAAAGATAAGTAAAAAGCATCTACATACTTTTCTTCGTATTCATTTATAAGTTCTCATGTTCCAGACTTCACACCGGCTGCTTATTGCTGTGCGTGCACTATCGGCCACAGCGTTAGTCACTAGCTTTCTTTTGCAGCAGTCAACTCCACAGTGTCGGTCCAGATACCGACGATACAACATATGGCGACGAGTAAAAACTTCTTTCTGATTGCTTACATTTAATTGTGTCATGGCTTCGCCACATTCTCCAGATGTACTGTCCGAATTTTATCGCTTGCAGAATCAGCAGACGCAGGCGTTACTGGATGCCCTTGGACAGCTCGTCCAGGGTCAACGTGCGCTGCACACCGATGCGGCCGCAGCCGCTTCACCGCTACCGCAGCCACAACCTGCCGTTGCACCGCCTTTTAGGCACTACGACCCGAACCACGAGACCTGGCAACATTCCAGGCCCTTTGCTTCGCGCCGGAATCGAACCAAGGACACTCAGGCTCGTGGACCTTCGCCTATGGACATTCATGTCGTTAATTCCACTTCGTCCAGTGACACTTTCTCTTACAGTGCCTGTGATCGTCCCACAAAAACTGTGCGTCGACGTCGCCGGAAATCACGTCAATTAGCAAGTGATTCTGTACCAGTGTCTGTTCCAATTGCACAAAACAGTCGCTCTTGTCGTCAGCAGGACAATAAACTTTTTGTGGACTTAGACTTTGAAGGCAAAGTGATACCATTCCAGCTCGATACCGGAGCTGCAGTTTCATTGCTCAATCACGACACATACAAACAACTGGGCGCACCTCCGTTGCGTGCCGCAAATGTTAAGCTAACTACATATTCCGGACAAAAAATTCCTGTGTTAGGACAGTGCAGCCTTCTTGCAACATTCAAGGGACAAACAAAACTTGTGTCATTTTACGTTCTTCGTTCTTCTTCTGCAGTGAACTTATTTGGTCTAGATTTATTTAAGTTGTTTAACATGTCTATTGTAAATCAGGTCCTCTCAGTGAATCAGACTGTGCCTACAGACAGTGTTTCTCGGCTGTGTGACGAATTTGCAGACATTTTTGCACCGGGCTTAGGTTGCGCTAAAAACTATGAAGCACATTTAGAACTGAAGGTAAACGCGCAACCGAAATTTTTCAGGGCGCGGAATGTTCCCCACGCATTGCGTGATGAGGTCGCAAGAACGTTACACGATCTCGAATCACAGGGTGTAATTGAACGTGTGCAAGCTTCTCTCTGGGCCTCACCCTTAGTAATTTTGCCAAAACCTTCCGGAACATTGAGACTTTGCGTGGACTTCAAGGCCACAGTGAATCCACAGCTAGTGACTGCTACTTTTCCTTTGCCCCGCCCGGAAGATCTTTTTGCTAAACTGTGCCCGGGAAAATATTTTTCAAAATTGGACCTAGCCGATGCGTACTTGCAAATACCGGTGGACGACGAATCCCAGCGCGTATTGGTGGTTAACACGCATCTTGGATTGTACCGCTTCAAAAGACTGCCTTTCGGGTGTGCATCCGCCCCTGCCTTGTTTCAGCAATATTTACAAACTATTTGTGCGTCGGTCCCTACTGCTGCAAACTATCTGGACGATATAGTGATCTCCGGACAGACAGAAGATCATCTTGCGAATTTACGAACATTATTTCAGGTCTTGCGGCAAAATGGTCTTCGCTTGAGGAAGGACAAATGTGTGTTTTTTGCTCGTGACTTACCATACCTGGGACATGTCATTAATGCCCAAGGCATACATCCGAGTCCAGAGCACCTCCGTGCCATTCAAGACTTGCCGTCCCCTAAAAATGTGAAACAGCTACAGAGTGTGTTGGGTAAAATTAATTATTACCATAAATATGTGCGCAATGCCTCTTCCATTTCAGCTCCGCTTCATCGCTTACGCCGTAAAGGTGTTCCGTTTCTCTGGACGACGGAATGCGAACGCGCCTTTCGCCAGTTGAAATCGGCGTTGCTTTCTAATACTTGCCTTACGCCATTCGATCCCCAGAAACCCCTTTTGTTGATGGTAGATGCATCGGATTTCGGGATCGGTGCTGTGCTTGCGCACAGAGTTGGCTCACATGATCGCCCTATTGCCTTTGCGTCCAAATTGCTCTCGTCTGCGCAAAGAAATTATTCCCAGATAGAGAAAGAAGCTTTGGCTCTCGTGTTTGGTGTTACTAAGTTCCATGATTTCTTGTATGGTCGTCACTTTACCATCATCACAGACCACAAACCTTTGACATCGCTTTTTCATCCGACCAAGCCTGTACCTCCACGTACAGCGCAGAAGTTCATTCGCTGGTCTATTTTCCTCTCGCAGTACCGCTACGATATCTTGTATCGGTCCACTGCTAAGCACGGAAACGCCGATGCGTTGTCCCGTTTGCCTGTTGCTGAGGATAAAGCATTCGATTCTTCCGAACTTGCTTGCATGTTCATTGATTCGGAAACCGATGAAGTGGTCGAATCGTTTCCGATTGATTTTCGTCGTGTAGCTACAGCCACAGCTGCTGACCCTGTCCTTGCTACTGTTTTACGTTTTGTTGCTACGCAATGGCCTTTGTCAAAGTCTCGGATCGAGGATCCGTTGGTTCGCCGATTTTTTGCTCACAAGGAGAGACTTTTTGTTCGACGTGGTGTTTTGTTGTTGCGTTCTGATAATGATCAGTCCAGAGTCGTGGTCCCACGTTCGTTACAGTCCTCTGTATTACGGCTTCTTCACCAAGGACATTGGGGTATAGTGCGAACGAAACAACTTGCTCGTCAGCACTGTACTTGGTTCGGAATCGATGCTGCGATTACGAATATGTGTTCTTCGTGCCCGGCGTGTGCCGAACAACAATCCGCACCGCCGCGGAAAGTCTTTGCGTGGCCAAAAGCCACTTCCCCTTGGCAACGCTTGCACATTGATTTTGCTGGTCCATTCTGGAATGCTCGATGGTTGGTTCTGGTCGACGCCTTCAGTAATTTTCCTTTTGTTGTTCGGATGTCTTCCACGACGTCCTCCGCCACCATCCAAGCGTTGTCTGCTATCTTTTGCATTGAAGGTCTTCCGCAGACTATTGTTTCCGACAATGGCCCACAATTCATGTCCGCAGAATTTCAGTCATTCTGCCAGGCCAATGGTATTCAACATCTGACATCCGCGCCGTTTTCGCCTCAGTCCAACGGTGCCGCTGAACGGTTGGTCCGGACTTTCAAGTCACAGATGTTGAAATTGAAAGAGTCGCATTCTCGGGAGGACGCATTGTTGCTCTTTTTGTCTTCGTATCGCTCTCAGCCCCGAGATGGTCGCTCGCCGGCTGAGTTGCTCCACGGTCGTCCTCATCGCACCTTGATGTCTTTGCTGCATCCGCCGCATCAGGTTCCTGTGCAGCGGCAGACTCCTACTTTTGCTCCAGGCGACGTTGTATTTTATCGCAACTATCGAGGTTCACGGCGTTGGCTCGCAGGGCGCATTCTTCGCTGCCTCGGCCGCGCGATGTATTTGGTTTTGGGGGCCTCTGGTGAGGTGCGTCGGCATCTCAATCAGCTGCGCCTCTGTCGTCGCTCGGGTTCTGCCGCTCCCCGTCTGCTTTCAGCGACGGTGCCGTCCGGTCAGCGCCCTGGGGACCCATCTACTGGCTCGCCTCATCCCCAGGTGTTACCGACGATGCCTTCCATTTTGCCCCATGGCGACGCGCCGCCGCCGCCGCAGCAGCAGCAGCAGCAGCAGCAGCAGCAGCCGCCGCCGCCGCCGACCGCATTCGACGCTTCGTTGCAGCCGCCAAGCGCCTCCCAGGGTCACGCGCCGCCGATCGCTTCCCGTGACCAGCTGTCCTCCGCCATGGAACGCCCGCCCGCTCCGGACCACATGACGTCATCGCGCGTCGGCTGCCCCGACGCAATGGAAATTGATCCTTCAGTCCCTCCTGTCTCTTTACGGGCGCATACACCGCATGTTGACGTGCACCCTGGACTAGTTTTGCAGGCGTTTCCTAGCTCCCCTCGGACCGGATGGCCGGGTGCGGGTGGCACAGCCTCGCCTGTTGTTAGGCTCCCCACCTCATCGCATACGTCAACATGTGGTCCTCCCCACGGCGGGCGGAAGCCTTATTCCACGACCGTTCGCCGATTTGCGGGGGAGGAATGTGGTGTCACCGCCAGACACCACACTTGCTAGGTGGTAGTTTAAATCGGCCGCGGTCCATGTAGTACATGTCGGACCCGCGTGTCGCCACTGTGATCGCAGACCTAGCGCCACCACCAAGGCAGGTCTCGTGATACGAGAGTGGACTCGCCCCCAGTTGTACGAGAACCAAGCTACCGCCCAGTTGTACGCGAACCTAGCTATCGCCCAGTTGTACGAAGCCTTTCTCTCTCATTAGCCGAGAGACAGAATAGCCATCAGAAGTTAATGGCTACGAACTAGCAAGGAGACATTTGTATCAGTGCCTATAGCTTACGAGTATTCAAGACAGATGTATTCCAAGGATAATTAAAAAGATAAGTAAAAAGCATCTACATACTTTTCTTCGTATTCATTTATAAGTTCTCATGTTCCAGACTTCACACCGGCTGCTTATTGCTGTGCGTGCACTATCGGCCACAGCGTTAGTCACTAGCTTTCTTTTGCAGCAGTCAACTCCACAGTGTCGGTCCAGATACCGACGATACAACACCTGCCCGAGGCAGGATTCGAGCCTGCGACCGTAGCGGTCACGCGGTTCCAGACTGAAGCGCCTAGAACCGCTCGGTGACAACGGCCGGCCTTGTTCTTTTCAGTTAGTTGCTGGGTTTTCCTCTGAGTTAGTGAAAATATTTCGGCAAATGTTACCTTGTAGATCTGCATGAAGTCACCTTGCCTATCTGGAGCAGTGAAACGAATAATTGCTTGTGTCCTGATCTGCGAGGGCCATCGTCGGTAGTAACATGCGATACTTGCATCAACCCCATCAAGTAACTCCCTTGATATACAGTATCTTCCAATCGTAAAAATCTTCAAACAATACGACTTTGTGTGTATAAGTGAGGTGCTTGCATTTATGCACACCGTCTCTGAAATCAGTGAGAACCCTATGCAGCGTAACTGTATTTGACTTTATTGTTGCTTTCATGCAAAAAGAGCAAGAGTAAACAGGCTGTCTAGGTATAATGTAGGCTAGCGATCAGTAATGGAATCAACGTTCTGTGCTGGACAAGCTTTTGCAAGAATACGTTTATTGATTGAACTGTTGTATTGATTCCTTACATTTTTAACTTTTTTCCTGATTGAAGCCACAGTACCTTCTTCTTTCATGCGTCGTTTCTTTCCATTCAAACTGTTACAAAAAATCTGCTGCCTCCACCATTTTCTGTAAGACTGATGAGTAAGCTCACAGAACATAACGCCTTCCATTTGTCAACAGAAGCAGCTGTGATATCACAAGCCATCTGTTGAGTACACTTGGTACTAAATTTGTATTCGTGACAGTTTGAGCCTTTCATACATTACTGTTGGTTGGCCTGTAAACCCATTTTACACAAAACTTCTAAATTTCTTATTATGGTACTCTAAACCTTTTTTTAATTTCAAGTGTTCAATTATTGTTCCGCAATTTTTGATTATTAATTAGATGGCTGCTACCAGGAAATGAGCCTGAATGAAGTTAATGTGAAGAATAGTCTTAATTGCACAAAAGAAATCCCTCTCACTTTTTGCATTATAACTGTTGCAACACTGAGGTAGTGTATTTTGTAATCACTTCTTTTTTCCAAACCGATATGATCCTCACATCGATTAAAACCCACAGTTTTTTGATGTGTTACAAATAAGTGGAAAGTGTGGTCAGGTAACGTAAACGTGTTAACCGTAAACCTAGCGGATGACTGCTGAGGTTTTGACGGGCGAGCGTAGCATACGTGGCACATTTAACTGAAATTATCTCGTATTAGAGATAGCCGACGAAGTTCCGGTGTGGAAGAAATGAATTCTTAAGATTTCGCTTGCGTAATATGTTCACCTATATTCAATAACAAAACGTTTCCCGCATGTCTCAGATTTAATCACGTAATCAGTAAGTGCATTTCTGTGGACTGTCTGTGTACCATATTAAAACTTTGTTACCACAGATACAACTAAAATGAAAACTCAGAAAATACCTTCTAGAACACATTGGCGCTCGTTCCATGTTGAACATCGTATAGGCTGAGAGTTTGAAGGAGATGAAGTCGCAAGATCGAATCCCACTCAGACCACAGAATACTTCAGTTTTGTTTAGCTTAGTCATCACCTCTCAGTTACATTAACATTCTCCAGCAACTAAAAGTGGGTCGGAGTCATCGTTAAACTACAGGCCCCCTTCCCAGGAAGAACTAGTGGGGTAGGTTAGGGACAAACACGTCTCCGAAGCGGCATCCGACTGAAAGACTTCCACCAGGCCTTTGAGCCACACGGTATTTTTATCTATATGCCACAAGGTACACTCCATCTCATAAATTAACGATAATTGCAGAACGTGGTGCCACACAACGTGGCACTACACAAAACTGGCGCTAATAGCATAGGTACTTAGGGAACACACACAACGAAGATCTGTAAGTCCACGGTGCTGGTGATAAGTTGGGAAAACCGTCCCGAAACACAGGTGCTACAAAACGCCACTGTTTACTGCGCATGTACCCCAACATCAATATGAGATATGATCACCATTCACACGTACACAGGTCGCACAACGGGTTGGCATACTCTGGATCAGGTGGTCGACAGCTGTTGGGGTATAGTCTCCCACTCTTGCACCAGTGCCTGTTGGAGCTCCTGAAGTATCGTAGGGGTTTGAAGACGTGCAGCGATACGTCGACCGAGAGCATCCCAGACGTTCTCGACGGAGTTTAGGTCTGGAGAACAGGCAGGCCACTACATTCGCCTTATATCTTGTGTTTCAATGTACTCCTCCACGATGGCAGGTTCAATGGGGCCGTGCGTTATCATCCATCAGGAGGAAGGTGGGACCAACTGCACCCCTGAAAAGGTGGACATACTGGTCCAAAAGGACGTCCCGATACACCTGACCTGTTGCAGTTCCTCTGTCAAAGACCTGAAGGGGTGTACATGCACCAATCATAATGCCACCCCACACCATCAAACCATGAGCTCCAACAGGTCCCTTTCAAGGACATTAAGGGGTTGGTATCTGGTTCCTGGTTCACGCCAGATGAAAACCCGGCGAGAATCACTGTTCGGACTATACTTCGACTCGTCCGTGAACATAACCTGGGACCACTGTTCCAAAGACCATGTACCGTGTTCTTGACACCAGGCTTTACGGGCTCTCCTCCGATCAGTGGCCAGTGGAATGCACCTTACAGGTCTCCGGGCGAATAAACCATGTCTGTTCAGTCGTCTGTAGACTGTGTGTCTGGAGACAACTGTTACAGTGGCTGCGGTAGGATCCTGAGCAAAGCTACCTGTAGTACTCCGTGGCTGTCTGCGGGCACTGATATCGGTCTTCTTGGGGTGTTGTACGCTGTGGACGTCCCGTACTGTAGCGCCTGGACACGTCTCCTGTCTGCTGAAATCGTTGCCGTTATCTTGAGATCACACTTTGTGGCACACGGAGGGCCCATGCTAGGACTTGCTGTGTTTGACCAGCCTCCAGTCGCCCTAGTATTCTGCCCCTCATAACGTCATCAATATGTGTTCTTTGAGCCATTTTCAACACACAGTCACCATTAGCACGTCTGAAAACGTCTGCACACTTACTCGCTACACCGTAGTGTGACACGCACCAACACACTTCTGCGTATGTGGGCTGCTGCCAGCGCCACTGTGCGACGACCGCAGGTCAAATGCACCACATGGTCATACCTCGAGGTGATTTAAACCCGCAAACACCGCAGCAGAGCGTTGTTTCACCATGTATCAGCATTATCCTTAATTTATTAGCATGAGTGTAATTTATGGGGTGCTGCACAGAGCACTGCTTCGTGCTCTATCTTATATCTGTTCCAGTAGCGAACGGTCCGCGTGAAGAACGACTGTTGATATGTCTCCGTATGAGCTCGAACGTCTCTAATTTTACATCCGTGATCTTTGAGCGGGATACCTGTAGGAGGAAACAATATATTGGTTGTCTCTTATAGAACCGTACACTCTCAACATTTTAATAACAGACGAAACCATAAAGTCAACGGTTCCCAAACAGCGTCTGACACTGCAGTTAGATGAACATTTCCGGTACGCTTTCGCGATTACTAAATGAATCTTTGACGAAACGCGCCGCTATTCTTGGGATCTTCTCCATTTCCCCTATCAGTGCTATCAGGTAAGGGTTGCATACTGACGACCAAGACTCAAGTATTGGTCTTACAAGAGTTTTCTAAGCTACTTTCTTCGTCGGTGAACTACATATCCTGAGGATTCAAAATGGTTCAAATGGCTCTGAGCACTATGGGACTTACCAGATGAGGTCATCAGTCCCCTAGAGCTTAGAACTACTTAAACCTAACTAACCTAAGGACATCACACAGACATCCATGCCCGAGGCAGGATTCGAACCTGCGACCGTAGCGGTCGCGCGGTTCCGGACTGAAGCGCCTAGAGCCGCTCGGCCACTCCGGCCGGCTATCCTTAGGATTATTCCAACGAATCTCAATATAGCATCAGCCTTTCCTACGACTAGTTTTATGTGGTTGTTCCATTTTAAATCACTCTATACACACAGTCCCACATATTGAATGGATGTGAGTTCCTCCTGTGATTGTTCGGTAATCATGTAATACTATAATAACGTGATCCTTTACAAAACAGTATCATCCGTGAAAACAGTCATAGAAATTCCGATGTTATCCACTAGGTCGTACATGTATTTTGAAAAGAAATGGTCCTGTAACACTCTTCGTTGTGGTATAGGAGAGTGCTGCACCTGGGAACAATTTTCAGACTTACGTCTCTAACCAGCTCTGTGACACGAGTTAAAAATACAGCGTGCTCGGATTAAACTTACAGTCATACAAAACGTAATAACTTGAGAAGAAACTGAGATATTTATTTTTGTTATGTTTGTAGAATATGGTAACTCGTAAGGTTTTTGAGAAATCAAACTGTGATTACTGAGAAAAGACAGCACAACGTAAGGAGACTCTAGCAGTTACAAAATTCTCTCATTACAAAAATTACAAACAAGTCATTAAAATTCCTGCAAAATTTTCGTCAAAATAAGAAAAAATTATTATACATCAGTTTTTTATCTCCATAATAAATTATTCCAGACAACTTCTCCCAAATGTACAGAAAACAGATCTCATTCTTTGAAAATCTCAGTTGCACGCTACTATCATATTTTACGGGCTATAAGTAGCACTTTTTCTTTGATAAATTGCCTCCAAAATTCAGGTGCTTCTTATACTCGGAATTAATATAAAAATGTCAAGTGTTTGATTTAAAGTTTCCGCCAGCTTTAAAAATGGCCATATATTCGATGCCGTGAGAAACCTATCTCTATCTGGCAACATTGAATTCAACTGGCAGCAGCAGTGCACCGATGCGACGAACAGGAGTTGCGGGGATTCACAGCTTGCTGACACTATCTCCCTTCCGCCCTGCCATCACAAACCTAGGATACTTTCTAGCCTATGATGAGTCATTGCAGTCTATAGTGCCAGTGAACTTGAATCGAAAGTGATTTGTGTTACCGTAAAAGTATAACATTTTTGTTAATAACAAGTTTCGTAATGGAAAAAGTAAGAGGTATTCGTAAGATGCGGGCTATAAATTGAAAGTAATACAATATGCAGAAGTTGGGGTGATGGTACTTCATACTAATGTGAACTTTCTGTATATTTCACTTTCTCACACGACGTAATCCTTCTCACTTATCCCTTATAATCCTTACGTCAAATGTATCGTGGAAGAAGAAAAATATTGCACAATCTACATCAATTTTATTCAACAGGGTTTTTACGAGAGTATCCATTCAGATTCCATGGACAATTGTGTTGCACTTTTGTATGTGCTACACGGACCTGCAACGAGCCCGGCGCGGTGCCTCTGAGTTGCAAAAAATTGTCAAGTCTGTCGTGGCCATTTGCTGACAAATTACCTTTTAGTTTATGTTTCGGGTTCATCGGCCGACGTTTCTTTGACGATTTTTCTGATGTTTCCCTAGCAAGAGTGGCCGACACTGTCAACGCTTCATCCACCATTGCTGGTGATGGACTGGAATCGAGCTCGCGACTGTGGATTACGCCAACGTCCAAGGGCTTTTCCGTGATCATTACCACCTGCGGTTCTCCCCTTGCGACCTGCAACCGTCGTTCTCTGCGGCGCAGGAATCCAGAATTCGTTCACCTTGAGGCTTTCTTCTTTCTTGTTGAAGTTATTGTCATATTTGTGTATCTTCCCCGAACAAACGGGTGTTATACTTGTAGCTCTTCTCTGCAGCAAGAACTTCCTTGTCGACGAATTTTTCTACGTGACACATCGGAAAAAGAAATATCGAATTACGGCCTTTCTGCTATATATTCCTAGGGTGATGGTCAGATTAGGCCGTGTATTGCGCGAACACGGCGTAAAGAATATTTATAAACCGACAAATGTCAAAGAGTGTCTTTATGACGGCTTGAGCTCTGCTGGGGATACTGGGTGTCTTAATGTCTGTGGAGAAATAGCAGCCCACTTTTTCTCAAAGGCGGGAACCCGAGAAGGTAGCGAGGTTGGACTCTGGGATCTGGAGTGAAGTCAACGTTCTGATTCATCCCGAAGGTGTTCTATAGAGCTCAGGTCGCGACTCTGGACATGCCATTTCACTCAGGAACGTTATCATTCACAAATCATTGCCTCACAGACGCTGCTTTATGACAGGCTATATTGTCATGCTGATACCAACAATTATTGTCTCGAAACTAGTCCTATACACACTACACAATGCTGTAAAATGTGTTCATAGCCTTATACATTTAGCGTTTCTTTTAGCGCATAACGAGACAACACCTTAACCACGAAAAACGCCACAATACCGTAACACCATCGCCTCTGTGCTTCACTGTTGGCACAACACATGGTGACAAGTAATGGTCTCCAGTCATTCGAGAAACCCAAACCCTTCCACCGATTTGCCACAGGGTGTAGAATGATTCTTCACACCAAATCAGTTGTTGTCTAGTGGCGTTGCTCGTTACAGCTCCACAAGGTCGCATATAAATAGCTACAAAAAAACTAGGGCTTATGAGGTACTAGTCGACCAGTGTTCACCATTCCCTTTAATTCCCTACTCACAGTCATTGTACTGTATTCCGTACGTCGAGAGAAGAGCTTTGACAGCTGGCAGCGCTGTTGTCAGTATTCGACACCGACAGCCAACGAGCCAGCAGCGGTCGCCCAGCACTACGGCAACACTGGGGCGTTTCCACGGTAACGCAAACAAAAGCTCACGATCTGATTGGCCATCGTGGATGCGCGAAGTACGTGCTGCGTCAACTGTCAGAGCTCTTCTCTCTCCGTATGCACTGTAGCTGGACTGCTGGTAGCACTCTGGAACTGATGAGTGATTTCTTCTGTTGATTTCGTGCGATTTTTTACAACTACACTCCGCAATAGTGACGGCGCCTGTCCATCAGTACATGATGTCTGTCTGGTCTTGGTTTAGCACCGGTTCTACCTTCGGTTTTGCACTTCACAGTCACATCACCAACAGTCGACATCGGCAATTTTAGATAGGTTGAAGTGTCCCTGGTGGATTTTTGTTCCTCAGGTGACTTCCCAATGGCCGGCTGGTGTGGCCGAGCGGTTCTAGGCGCTTCAGTCTGGAACCGCGCGACCGCTACGGTCGCAGGTTCGAATCGTGTCTCAGGCATGGTATGTGTGATGTTCTTAGGTTAGTTAGGTTTAAGTAGTCCTCAGTTCTAGGGGACTGATGACCTCAGATGTTAAGTCCCATAGTGCTCAGAGCCATTTGAACCATTTGACTTTCCAATGACTAATCCACAGTCCACTTCACTGACCTCTCCTGACTGACCAATTCTGCTTTCACTGCTTCTCTGCTGGCAACACAATAATCCCAAAGTTATTTTATACTGGTGGGTACATGTCTAATAACATCTAGCGTTGTATTCCGCAGTATATAGGGCTTTCAATCAGATAATAATTGAAGAGAAGGTGGAGGATATGCTGAGTGAAGATCAGTTTGGTTTCAGAAGGGGATTGGGAACAAGAGAGGCGATTCTGGCACTGATACTCGTTATCGAAAAGCAATTACAGAGAAATAAACCAACTTATACTGCCTTTGTAGACATGGAAAAGGCATTTGATAACGTTATCTGTCAAGAGATGTTCAGAGTGCTGAGGAAAAGTGGAATAAATTACAAAGACATCCGTGTGATACTCAGTTTCTATAAGTATGAGGTGGCAGTGATTAAGAACTGTCACCATGAACAAGAAGCAAATATTAGAAAAGGGCTAAGGCAAGGATGTGCTCTCTCTCCTCTTATATTCAGTGCTTAAATCCAGGCAGCTATAGACCAAGTTCGAGAAACTACTGAAGTGGGGATCAAAATTAATGGGCAGAAGAGAGACATGCTACGTTATGCAGATGATATTGGTGTAGTCACGGAGATAAAAGAAGTTCTAGAGGGAGTCCTCAGAACAATGGAAAAAATTCTATGCAATCAGTATGGAATGAGAATAAACAAGAAAAAGACTTAAGTGATGGTATCTAGTACAGGAGCAGAATATGAACCTCTGAGAATGAGAATTGGAAGAGAGGAGCTGGAAGTGATAGAGGAATTTACTTACCTGGGAAGCAAAATCACAAGAGATGGTAGAAGCCGGAAAGAAATAGCGACCAGAATACAAAAGGCCAAAATTGTGAAGCTTGGACAATTGGAAGAGAAGAGAGAAGACGGCTAGAGGCCCTGGAGACGTGGTGCTATAGAAGGACGATGAAAATCAGCTGGAGAGACAAGGTAATAAATGAAAAGGTGCTTAGAAGAGTACAGGAAACCAGATCTCTGTGGAGGCACATCCAAACAAGAAGAGACAAACTTGTAGGGCACATCCTACGACACAACAGCATCATTGGAACAAGGAGGGAATCAGCGGGGGCGACCAAGGATATCGTACATACAACAGATCATGAATGGCGCTGGATGTAACACATACGTGGAAATGAAGAGGAAGGGAGACAGAAGAGAGGAATGGCGCTCTGCTGCAAACCAACCTCAGAGTTGAACACTAAAAGAAAGAAGAAAAATCATATAACGTATTCGGTAGACTAAACTGAAGGAAAGTGCCTTTGAGAGCAGGTGGCCGGATTAAAGTCGTTGCCTATTATAATGGTCGCCTAGTCGTAGATATTGCTATAATCGCACTATTTCACTCCCATTTATGGAGCTTGTTAACACTTGGTGTTAGATTGGCGCCATTAAAATGCATTGTGATAATCGCTGCTGCTTGCTGGATCGCTGCTGTGTCTCGATGCTGATGCTGGCTCTAAATCTGGTTGTCTAGGGGTAAAAAGATGAGGTCCCGTGTTTTTGATATGCTTTTGATGATAAATAATGAGCGAAACCAACAAATATTTAAACTTCAAATATTTATTACTCTGGTGGCCATCTTAATTCCACTGTCCACCAAAGACAATGACACAACACATAGTAGCACTTCTTTTACATGTTCTTTGCAACAATAACACACCTCCAACAATAACACACATACACTTTACCAAAGTGACATTCAGACTCCACTCCCGACCCTTCTTGCTTCTTGTATTTATAACCTTGTCAAAGAACAACTAAAAAGAGATATAGTTTATAAGTCACATGTACATCTGTTATCGTAATTTGTACAGAAAAGTCATTAATTTATATCGAGTGACATAATTTAACAGGTTATTAAAATGACAGATTTGTTGACTTGACAGAATAATTCTTTATTACAAAAAGGCCGTTATTTAGAAGTTTGTCAATTGACTTCTCTAATTTGCATAAATAAGTAAATAACATGAATTATTAAGAATTACATTGGTTTTCGTCTAAAATAGGAGTGTTTACGTGAATACTGAGTGAAAACGTTTCTCGTGAACAAATAGGTTTCACTGGGTGATTTTTATTTAAGGAGATCCAAAATACGCAAGTTGGCCACTATTTTTCGTACTTCATATTAATTATTTAAGACGAACTTATTGTTTTTACATAATGACATTTGCTGTATCAGTGACCAAGTGATATCAACTTTTGTGTGGGTCAGTTATTCAGTATAACTTAATGGGTTGATTGTTTGTGGAGACATGTTATGCAATCATTGTTAACATACACAATAACTTTTCTATAATCATAAATACTCGTTAATCTGGTTGAATTTGGAGGGTATCGTATACTTATCGAGGACTGTTCTGTGTCATTGTCGGTGGCTGTGCCTGGCATTTCGGCGAAGTACAAAGGACCTGCTCACGACGGGATGAGCCGCCACATAAAATATCATCATTACGCGGCCGCGACCGCAGTGCACGGGTCCAAAAAAAGCCAGCGACAACCCGCGCCGGTGCTTCCGGCCGCACGGTCTCAATCAGGCAGCGACCATAGCGCTCGGCTCGGCGCGGCCCGCCTACAATCTCGCACTTCCGGCCCGTCCCCGCCACCCACCCACGGGGACACCTGTCCCGCTGTAATGACGTCTAAAGGCCTCCCGCGCGACCGCAAAAATACTCCTAACCACCTGCCTGCCGCCCCGCCCCGCCGGCGTTCACACGTTTGCCTCGGTTTTTCCCCGCGCGGCGTGCCTTACCGGAAGATGAGAAGGCGCTGCGCGGCGTCGTTTGCTCCGAGATGAGTAACTCCTGCCGCTCGCCTCTTCCTGCTCATTAAGTGCACGGACAGCTTTCATCTGAGCTGAGGCTCTCGTTTGGTTTAATGTTAGTATCAACAGTACGTCAAATGAACACACTGAGATGACAAGTCATGGGATAGCGATATACACATACACAGGTGACGGTAGTATTGCGTGCACACGATATAAAAGAACAGAACATTGGTTGTCATTTGTACTCAGGTGATTCATGTGAAAATGTTTACTACGTCACCATAGCCGCACGAAGGGAATTAAGGGGGGTAGGACGTCAAACGGGACGATTTGGAGCAGGAGAGACAGCACAGGACATTTTAATTTCCACTGTCTATACCAGGGATCCCCAAACTATTTTGGACAAGTGACCCCTTTTCCAAAATGAACTGTTACCTCAGACCCCCATGGCCAAATTACCGTCTTTTAAGATCAACCCTCTTATTCATAATGGTCCGCTAACTTAAAACAGCTGCTACAGGGTGTTATTTTTCATTCTGACTTGGGTCAATAGAAGAAGACAGAGTGAGAATAAGGAATGCTTTAAGTTAGCAGACTATTATGAATAAGGGGGCCTATTGATACAAAATACGTAGGTACTAAGGTACCAATTGGAAAACTTTGCACTTGGTTAAGTGAGTAAAGTCGACTTAATTTTCTCATCAAAATTTAACAAAATAAAAAGACATACAATTCCGTAAATATCAAGTTTAATTTATAATGATTATTACAAATTAAGTACTTAAAGAATCTTAAGTAGGTAGGAAATTATATTTAAAAAAGTATTAATTCGCAAAGAGAAAATAAAACATTCAGTGTGATGGATGCACCTGGTGGCTATCTACCAATCTAGCTACATCCGGTTGGTGAGTTGCAGCCTTAAATCTTCACGTTCGTTGATGTTGGATGTTGATGTTTGGACTTGATTATGAATTCGTTCGTGTTAAATCGCGTAAGCGTCAAATAGAGAGCAAGTCAAAACGCGCTTGAAAGACGTACGCTCGAACTCATTATCTTGCACAAACTTGTCCACACAGACTTGCCGAGTTTTTCATCTTGTACGAACTTGAGACTTTACATCACTACAACAATGCTATTTCCTACAAAAATATTAATTATTCTTAGTACACGTAACACAACATAAACAATACAGTACCTACCTATCTTGAAAGTTTTGAATAAGAACTTGTGTTAATTTAATAGGGGTCGATTTTTAGACCTCGTCGACCCCCAAAATCAGTTTTAGTCTATGTCAACCCGTAAGAAACCGATATCGACTGCAAGGGGTCGATATCGACCACTTTGGGAATCCCAGGTCTATACTTTAAAAACTAAATTCATAAAACTTTGTCAGAATGACCAGAAGGGATTCAAGATTTACACTTGTAGTGGTGGAAGTTCAAAAATATAAAAACATAATTTATTTTTTTGACATTTGTATTTCACCTTTTTTCCCCTTACCATTGGCTGCATTTGTTGCCATACGTACACTTCTCTTCATAAGTAAGGGAGATTCTTCGATGAATTTTGCACAGCATACAAACCGTACTTACAGGTGTATGAAACTCTAGAATTTTCCAAATCTATTAAAAACTGTGGTAAAAATTGAGATAATTAAATATAAAATTTGAGTTTTTTCTAAACATGAAATTTAAAATATAATAGCACATTCATTTTTTCATAAATTAAATAATTTCTAGAGTTTCATACACCTGTAAGTGTGGTTTGTATGCTGTGCAAAATTCATCGAAGAATCTCTCTTACTTACGAAGAAACGTGTACTTATAGCAACAAATGCAGCCAATAGACGTGAAAAAATGATGAACTTTCACATGTAAAAAAAATTTATTTTGTTATGTTTTTGAACATCCACTGCTATGATTGTGAATCCTCAATTCTTCCTGGTCATTCTGACAAAGTCTTATGAATTTATTCGTAAAAGTATAGACAGTGGAAATTAAAATGTCCTGTGGTGCCTCTCTTGCTCCAAGACAGCCCGTTTGACGTCCTACCCCCCTTAACAGATTTTGAACACGGAATGGTAGTTGGAGCTAGACGCATGGGACATTCCATTTCGAAAATCGTTAGGGAATTCAGTATTCCGAGACCCACAGTGTCAAGGCAATGCCGAGAATACCAAATTTTAGGCATTACGTCTCACCATGGACAATGACGGCATTCACTAAACGATCGAGAGCAGCGGTGATTGGGTAGAGTAATCAGAGCTAACAGACAAGGAAATTGCGTGAAATAACCGCAGAAATCAATGTGCGATGTATCCGATAGGACAGTCCAGCGAAATCTGCCGTTAATGGGCTATGGCAGAAGACGAACGGCGTGAGTGTCTTTGCGACTGCACGACATCGCCTGCAGCGCCTCTTCTGGGCTCGTGACCGTATCGGGTGGATAATAGGCGACTGGTCAGACGAGTCACGATGTTAGTTGCTAAGAGCTGATGGTACAGTTCGAGTGTGGCGCAGAGCCATTGATCAAAGTCGTCAACAAGGCATTGTGTAGGCTGGTGGTGGCTCCATAATGTTGCGGGCTGTGTTTACATGGAATGTACCGGATCATCTGGTCCAAATGAACCGATCACTGACTGAAAACGGCTATGTTCGGCTAGTTGGAGACCATTTGCAGCCATTCAACGATGAAATTCTTATGATGGCATGCGCCACGTCCGTGGACCACAATTGTTCGCGAGTGGTTTAAAGAACATTCTCGACAGTTCGAACGGATGATTTGGCCACTCAGATCTCCCGACGTGAATCCCATTGAACATTTATGGGACGCGATCGAAAGATCAGTTCGTGCACAAACTCCTGCACTGGCAACACTTTCGCGGCTATGGATGGCTATAGATACAGCATTTCTTCAGGGGACTTACAACGATTTCTTGAGTCCATGCCTCGTCGAGTTATTAGGAGGTATCTCATGACTTCTGTCACCGCAGTGCAATTAAATTATATACGATTGTTTTCGATATTAGTAGGCCACATTGCTTGACAGATTTAAAGTTACACTCAGAAAGTTTTTATTTAAATTGCCTGACAAAACAGTGAATCATCCAGAAGCGGAGCCGGCCGGTGTGGCCGTGCGGTTCTAGGCGCTTCAGTCTGGAACCGCGTGACCGCTACGGTCGCAAGTTAGAATCCTGCCTCGGGCATGGATGTGTGTGATGTCCTTAGGTTAGTTAGGCTTATGTAGTTCTAAGTTCTAGGGGACTGATGACCTCAGATGTTAAGTCCCATAGTGCTCAGAGCCATTTGAACCAGAAGCGGAAGAAGAAACGAAATGAAACTTCAGAGGATGAGAGGGAATCCGATGTTATTTCAGTCAATACAGTATCGAGACAAATTTAAGAAGAATTTGACAATGCCAGCTTCCTTATCAGTTGGACGTTCCACCAATATCTTTGTCTAGATGCATGCACAGATTTCCTTAGGAAGGGTGTCACAAACCCGTTGTAGCCTCTCCTAAGGCACGTTGGCCCACAACTATAGTAACTACTCCATCTCCTACGGCTACACCCACGTACATAATACACAAGCCACCTTACGGGGCATGGCAGGGGGTATCTTGTAGCTTTACTACTCGTTTCCTTTTCTGTTCCACTCGCAGACAGAGCGAGGAAGAAACAACTGTCTACATGACTCTGTTTAAATCCTAATTTCTCGTATCTTATATTCGTGGTACTTAAGCGAAATATATGATAGCAGCAGTAGAATCAGTCAGCTTCAAATAGCACTGCTTTCCGGGCGGGAAGGCGTGCCGCTCCCCTGCATGAATCCGCCCGGCGGATTAGTGTCGAGGTCCGGTGTGCCGGCCAGTCTGTGGATTGGTTTTTAAGGCGGTTTTCCGTCTGCCTCGGCGAATGCGGGCTGGTTCCCCTTATTCCGCCTCAGTTACACTGTGTCGTTTTCTAATTAGACAGAAGTCACAAAATTGAAGAAACTCATTTCAGAGAAAAGCGCTCTTATATGTAAATAACATCGAATAATGGGGGACATAGATAAGAGTCGGGCAAAGTGGTCAGGCTAAGGTATTCCTATTTTTAAGCTGATTAACAACTGGCAGAAATGCCTAGAAATCACTGATTATATTCTACAAGTACTGAAGTTTAATAAAGAATGGTTTAGTCACCTTAGAATCAAATCAAGTACTTTAAACAATTAGAAAATCAGAAGTTTCACAAGGTGGCAAAACGGCCACTTTACTGGTCATGAGCAGACAAAGTGACAACTTAGTTTTAAATTCAAAAACACTGGATAAAAATTGCTTTAACAGAGAACTAAACATATTTTGTTGTGAAGCAGGATTCGAATTACGCTTTTCGTGAATAAAAGCCAAACTGTTCCTCAACTCCTGCACAGAGTTCGTGATCCCAGAGGGAGCACAATTGGTACCTAATCCACTACACTTCTGGGCTTGAATTTCAAAATTTTTCTTCGCAGTACATGGATTTCGTGTCTTCATCGTTGTCGTCAAAAAAGAGTTCTTCTAGGGTTGACTTTCCTCCTCTTCGCAGTTTTCTTTTTTACTGACTTTATTCTCCTTGGCTGCTTTCCGTTTTTATTTCTTTTTATTTCTTTTTCTTCTCTTTCTTTACTTGCCGCTTCTAGGTTACTGTCATAATGACTTGCTGTGTGTAACGCCACGAAGCCCTTCTTTCGGCCGCTGCTTTTACGTTTTCCCTCCCAGAAGCCACCGGCGGATGGTCACTCATCCCGCACTGACGCCATTACACACAAGCTGTAAGCCCTTTAATAGCATGACCGAAATTGCAGTAACTTCAGTAGGATTATCAAGTCAGGATATGAGCACTTTCAACACAATTTCATTAAAAAGACATAAGCCACGTTCCCTCTCTACAATAAATACACATACTGACCACTTACCTCTCATCAGGATAAGTAAAATCCACAAAAATTATTACAACACTGGAGAGCGGTACAGAAAACTGGCTAGACTTCTTGGGGCGTCTGCGCTCTCCAGGGAGAATAAGCTTAACCGTTCCCCGCGCTATGCCAGCACCTTATAGCCCCCAGGCCGCAGTGGCCACTTTGACGACCATCTCCACTTTTATTGGCTCTCCCCAGCTTGTATTGCATTCATAAGAAAGTCTCAGAATGTGTTAAAACGTTAAGATGAAAAAAGCATTAACACAGAGTCAAATGCCAGTCTACTTCCTCTCACTCCATAACCCACGACCTTAACCACTACGCTACGAAAAATACATACGTTCTTCAACTTTGGTATTGCTCGTCTTAGTATCTCTCGACGGCTTTTACCACCGATGTGTCATTAAGTGGCATTTAATTATAAGAAATCGTACAGGGGGTGAAGCGTTTGTGATAAATCTTCAACATGCCATTGCCTTGAAGAAGCATACAGCTACTTGCAATAAAAAACGGCGAAATACGACTACACCAATATAACGTCTGTCACATCGAGTGACATGTTGTTTTGACGTCACTTTCCACTTACCACCCGCCCCCATATTTAACTCGGCACCTATCTTTCTAACAGTAGACCATCGCTCCTTCATACGTCTCTGCAGAGATGACGTGGCGTCCGTTCGTCAAACACTTTTGGTATTCTTGTGCGTCAGATTACGTGTGTGCCTTTGCGATAATGAAGATATACCCCAGGCATTACTGACCTCGGATATCCGAGTTCTTATATACCCTCCGATAATGTACGGTCCATACACCTTGCACTGATTATAATCCCTAGTTCAAAGTCAGTTTACTCGTGACGTGCTGCCATGTTGACTACTCACTTATCTGTAGCAGTCTGATCAGACGTAGTGTTTACTCTCGGGCCATCGCGGCATCCATCCACAACATTCGGGCGTCGTAAAATCAAGTGGGACAACCTTTCTCGTGATTTTTAGCCAATCCGTTTATTTGGGCACTGGAGAAAAAACCTGAATTCATTCTGCCTGTATACCGGTCTATTATCTGCTCCTAACAAACTCTTCGTACTAATAGGTTCGAGGGGGATCCAGTAAGCAATGGAACACTTTTTTTCTGAAAAGAGACTGGTTTTATTCAGAATTACAATACACCATATTATTCACCACTATTTTGGCTACAAAACCCTATTTTTCAGCATAGTATCCATTCAGTGAGATTGCCTTACACCACCTTACCGGGGGGATGGAAGGCTGTATGCCCGCATAGTACCATTTACTGGTCGAAGTCGGAGCCGTCGTCTTGCTGCATCAATAACGTCCCAATCACCTATGTACTGCTTCCGGCGGAGTCCGACCTTTGTTTAGCCAGACAGATGGAAGTAGGGAGGTGAATGAAGAAGAACAGTTCAATGAGGTCTTACGAGCTCCTCTCGGGTGAGCAGACTTGTGTGAGGCCTGAGATTTGTCATGGAGAAGGAAAAGTTCGCTTTCATTTTTGTGGTGACGGACCCGCTGAAGCCATTTCTTCCATTTCCTGAGGGTAGCACAGTACACTTCAGAGATGATGGTTGAATCATGAGGCAGGACATGAAACAGAATAACCACTTCAGAGTCCCAGAATATCTTCGCCATGATTTTAACGGATCAGGATGCGGCTTTGAACAGTTTCATCGGAGGTGTGGCGCCACTTCACAGATTGCCATTTTGTTGTCGGTGCGAAGTGATCAACCCATGATTCCGTCTGCCAGTGGTGTAATTGCTTCTTCAGTAGAAATCCAACTGAAAAAGTTCATCACGCAAAAGCTCCAGTGACTTCTCTAACTTCTCCTGCTCTTTAAAAAAGCTCCCTTCTGCGTGATCTGACATGTATTTTTACCAATTGGCGATTTTTGGTCGAGCAGTTAGCCTCACTTCCCAAGACTTGGAAAAGTTTTAAAATTGTATCTAAGGCTAGCCACTAATTCTGTGGCTTCTTCATATTTTTTGGAAAGCTGGACATTCTTATCTCTTGAAGGCCCTATTCAGAACATGGCAGAGCGGCGGCCTCCTGCTGATACAATTTGTTTCCGTCATCCCAGAGTTCTTCTCACCTGGCCACAGTGGTAACGTGTTATAAAGCTGAACAAAAGCTGCTGTCCACTAGGTGGCCACCTGACAACGCGACTTTCCGTTGGCCAACACATTTCTGCCTTCCTTCTTTGAACTCATGTGTCCCTGCTGCATACCAAATCCCGTTTTCCTGCCAGACACCAAGTCACCTGTCCTGAGTCCATTGTGCAAGTGATTCCCAAACTCCTTCAGAAAAGCAAAGAACAGTCCCACACTACGTTAAATGTGAAAAAGCTAACTAAGAGAAGAATTTACTGAGAAGTCAGCATGTACAGTTACTGCAGTGATATTTACTCTTCAAAGCTGTTATCGATAGATCGTGTCTCCTCATTATCCTCTACCTGGAACTGATTACCGCGATAAATGAAAAGAGACAAGCCGAAAGGCTCGCTGTCTTTCATCGCAATAGAAAATAGTGTGTGTTTTCGTGGGGGAGGGAGGGAGGATGGATAAAGTTGTGGAGGAGTACCAAGGCTTGACCACTGTAAGAAGGTTCAAATGGAGAAGTTGCAGTAGCTATGCAGAGATGGAGAGGTTTGCACAGATTGGACCAGTGGAGAGAGCAGCATCACTTTCTAAGCGACTTCAGTTATGGAGGTGGAAGCTTGTTGTATGATTTGGCAGAGAGCCTACTCTTTTTTACAAATCATGGGAATACAATAATGGGTTTGTACATTCAAACATGTGCGCAATATGCATTAAATCTGATATGGATATGATTTTTTGGATTTTGAAACTCAATTAAGAAAACCATAATGCCACCATATCGATGCGTGGCACGTGTCTGATGAAGTCGCTAGTGCATAGTGTAATGGAAAGGCACATCAGAGTGGGCGATTCCGATTTCGTTCGGTGGTGTCTGTCTTAACAGTTACTGTCGTACCTAAATATCCTGACAACACAGAAGAGGGCATAATCATTATCCTGTCAAACTCCCGTTCAATGATGAACCATGCAGTCAATAACACATAACTACTTCGTGTATCATAGAATAGGATACGAGGCAGAATTATCTCTTAGTGCTTAGTAGACTGCGATGGTGTGGGTCAGAGTGTACTACGGCGTAAGAGGGAATGAATTTGTGAACATCACAATGCAAAAAAGGAACAATACTAGGCTTCACACTTTACCCACTTAAGGATGCGAAAAGACAGCTAATTATAACCAGTTGGGGCAACAAACTGCATCCTTCCTACCAACGTAGTAGACGACGCCACACTGAAATAACCCCCAACATTCTATTAAGCGCGTTGTTTTAACTTGGAATGTGTGCCACAGAATTTTCCGTGATGGTGTTTCGCCTTTATTTTAATCGCCACACGCTTCGGCAGTACTTTTTTCGGTCACAGTGGGAACAACACACACACCATTGTGATTGTGCCTCGGAGTATGATAGCAGCCTTATCATCAGCAGCACACTTCAGTGATACCGTTGTTGTCGTTAATGGTCTTCAATCCGACGAATTTTTAATGCATCTCTCCAAGCTACACCATCCTGTGCAAGCCGAATAACTATAAGCAACCTACATCCATTTGAACCTACTTACTATACTCATCTCTCTGTACTGTACTGTACTATACTGATCTCCTTCTACAGTTTTTACCCTCTTTCATTCTCTCCAGAACTAAACTATTGATCCTTTCATGTCTCAGAATGTGTCTTATCAGCCGATCCCTTCTCCTAGTCAAGCTATGCCCCAAATTTCTTGGCTCCCCAGTTTTATTCAATACCCCCTCATTAGCTTTGCAATCTACCCATTTTATTTTCAGCATGCTTCTGCAGTACCACATTTCGAAAGCCTCAGTTCTCTTCTTATTTCACTGCCATACATACACTATGTGATCAAAAGTATCGGAACAACTGGCTGAAAATGACTTACAAGTTCGTGGCGCCCTCCAGCGGTAATACTGGAATTCAATAGGGTGTTAGTCCACCCTTAGCGCTGATGACAGCTTCCACTCTCGTAGGCATACGTTCGATCAGGTTCTGGAAGGTTTCTTGGGGAATAGCAGCCCATTCTTCGCGGAGTGCTGCACTGAAGAGCGGTATCGATGTCGGTCGGTGAGGCCTGGCACGAAGTCGGTGTTCTAAAACATCCCAAAGGTGTTCTATAGGATTCAGGTCAGGACTCTGTGCAGGCCAGTCCATTACAGGGATGTTATTGTCATGTAATCACTCCGCCATAGGCCGTGCATTATGAACAGGTGCTCGATCGTGTTGAAAGATGAAATCGCCATCCCCGAATTGCTCTTCAACAGTGGGAAGTAAGAGGGAGCTTAGAACACCAAGCCGGTCGGAGTGGCCGTGCGGTTCTAGGCGCTACAATCTGGAACCGGGCGACCGCTACGGTCGCAGGTTCGAATCCTGCCTCGGGCATGGATGTGTGTGATGTTCTTAGGTTAGTTAGGTTTAATTAGTTCTAAGTTCTAGGCGACTGATGACCTCAGAAGTTAAGACCCATAGTGCTCAGAGCCATTTGAACCATAAAACATCAATGTAGGCCTGTGCTGTGATAGTTCCACGCAAGAAAACAAGGATGCAGGCCCTCTCCATGAAAAACACGACCGCACCATAACACCACCGTCTCCGAATTTTACTGTTGGCACTACACACGCTGGCAGATGACGTTCACCGAGCATTCGCCACACCCACACCCTGACATCGGATCGCCACATTGTGTACCGTGATTCGTCACTCCTCACAACGTTTTTCCATTGTTCAATCGTCCAGTGTTTACGCTCCTCACACCAAGCGAAGCGTCGTTTGGCATTTACCGGCTTGATGTATGATTTGTGAGCAGCTGCTCGACCATGAAATCCAAATTTTCTCACCTCCTGCCTAACTTAGTACTTGCAGTGGATCCTGATGCAATTCTGAATTCCTGAGTGATGATCTAGATAGGTATCTGCCTATTATACATTACAACCCTCTTCAAATGTCGGCGGTCTCTGTCAGACAACAGACGAGGTGGGCATATACGCTTTTATGCTGTACGTATCCCTTCACGTTTCCACTTCACTATCACATCGGAAACTGTGGACCTAGGGATGTTTCGGAGTGTCGACGTGACTACGTTCGAAGTCCGTGAGTTCCGCGGAGTACCCCATCCTGCTCTCTCACGATGTCTAATGACTACTGAGGTCGCTGATATGGAGTACCTGCAAGTAGGTGGCATCACAATGTACCTAATATGAAAAACTTATGTTTTTGGGGGTGTCCGGATACTTTTGATCACATAGTGTAGCTGCACTCCAGAGAAATATCTTCAAAAAATACTTCCTAACAAATAAATCTAAATTTGATACTAATTTCTCTTCCGCAGAAACACTTTTTTTGCCATTACCAGTCTACATTTTATATCCTCTCTACTTCGGACATTTATTTTGCAAACCAAATATCAAAACTCATCTACTATTTTTAGTGTTTCATTTCATAATCTAATTCCTTCAGGTTCAGCTGCTTTAATTCTATTACATTCCGTTATCCTTGTTTCGCTTTTGTTGATGTTCATCTTATATCCTCCTTTCAAGACACTGCCCATTCCGCTAAACCGCTCTCCCAAGTCCTTTGCTGTCTCTGACAGAATTACAGTGTAATAGACAAACCTCACAATTTTTATTTCTTCGCTTGGAATATTAATTACATCTGCCAGTTTTTCTGTGGTTTCCTTTACTGGTATCTCAATGTACAGATTGAGAAATGTCGGTGCTAGGCTACAATCCTGTGTCATTCCTTTCTCAACCACTGATTCCCTTTGGTGCCCCTCGACTCTTTTATAGCTGCCATCTGGTTCATGTACAGTTTCCAAATAGCCGTCGCTCCCTGTATTCTACCCCCGCTATCTTCCTCATTTCACAGAGAGTATTCCAGTCATCAGTGTCAAAAGCTTTCTCTAAGTCTACAAATGATATTGACGTCGTTTTGCCTGTCCTTAACCTGTCTTCTAACAGAAGTCGTACGGTCAGTATTCCATCACGTGTTCCTACAGTTCTCCGGAATTCAAACTGATCTTCGGCGAGATCGGCTTCCACCAATTTTTCCAGTCTTCTGCAAAGAATGAATGTTATTATTTCACAACTATGATTTACTAAACTGATAATTCTTCTTGAAGTCGAGGGGTATTCCATCTGTCTCATACATCTCGCACATCAAATGGTAATATTTTTTCATGGCTGATTCTCGCAAAGATACCAGTAGTTCTGACGGAATATCATCTGCTCCAGGGGTCTCGTTTCGACTTAGGTCTTTCAGTCCTCTTTCAAAGTCTTCCCGCAGTATCATATCTCTCATCTCATCTTCGTCTACGTCCTATCCCCTATCTATTACATTGCCTCCAAGTTCATCTCCCTTGTACAGGTCCTCTGCATACACCTTCCACCTTTCAGCTTTCCGTTCTTTGCTTAGTACCTCTTTTCCATCTGAGCTCTTGGTATCCGTACAGCTGCTTCTCTTTTCTCCAAAGGCCTCTTTAATTTTTCTGTAGTCGGTATTTATCTTTCCCTTGTGAAATACTGGTATGCTTCTAAATCCGTACATTTGTCCTCTATCAATTCTTGCTTGCCCGCACGGTTAGCCGTGCCGTCTAAAGCACGGCTTTCCGGGCGGGAAGGAGCACCTGGTCCCCGGCACGAATCCGTCCGGCAGACTTGTGTCGAGGTCCGGTGAGCCGGCCAGTCTGTGGTTGGTTTTTAGGCGGTTTTCCATCTGCCACGGCGAATGCGGGATGGTTCCCCTTATTCCGCCTCAGGTACACTATGTCTGCGATTCCTGAGCAGACAAGTTCTCCACGTACGCGTACACCACCATTACTCTACCACGCAAACATAGGGGTTATACTCGTCTGGTGTGAGACTTTCCCTTGTGGGGGGGGGGGGGGGGGGGGGGGTCCACCGGGGCCCAAACCGTACAATAACCCTGGGTTCGGTGTGGGGCGGCGGAGGGGTGAAGTGGACTGCGGTAGTCGTCGTGGGGTTGTGGACCACTGCGGCTGCGGCGGGGACGGAGCCTCTCCGTCGTTTCTAGGCTCCCGGTTTAACATACAATTCAGTGCATACATACAATTCCTGCTTAGCCATTTTGGACTTGCTGTCAATCTCATTTTTAGACGTGACTGTTCCCTTTCGCCTGCTTCATTTGCTGCAATTTTATATCAAGAAATATACATTTACAAAAGTCTTAAGCCACAGTCCAAGATAATAGTCGGCTGGCGCAGGACCACCAAGCGGCTACATGTATAAACACACTGCGAAAGGTCGTATTTCGGAGCTTATTATGGCGTATAGATCCGTGAGGTCTTCTGAGAAATTTTATTTCAATCCAGATTTTGCCGCTTTCTTTGGCTTTTGTTATCCAAACTATCCTACCATAAAAAATTATGGGCGTCGCCTAACTTTATAATGCATAATTTTTGTTACGTGTCAAGAAACGGAGAATGAGCCACGAAAGCCAGGCACATAAATAGTTGATGGAGGAATGTGGTCTCCCAAGCCAGAGCGACAATTAAGAAGAAGAAGAAGAATTTGTGTTCCTCTTTTTACAGTTGTCATAAATGTCTTGATAATGCCACCTACTATTAAGTAACAGACTAGAGTTTATAGCATGTACGTGAATAACTTTCAAACGGAGTGGCAGCTGGTGACATTGGAGATAGTGATATTTCCGTGGGATAAGAATGCAAAACTCGGCGTCCTTGCACGAAAGTACTCACTACGTATTGGCTTGCTTTTATGGTCCCACTTTCTATCACACAACGCCCCTCCGTAACGAACATCCGTAAGATCTACAACAAATGCACACACACCAAAGCCATCTACGTCACATAGATACATAGTACCTGCATTAAGTAATTAAGTATGCACCACGAAAATATACGAAAATAATTGTAACAAATCAATAACCATTCACTTAGCAAGAATATTTGGACCTGGTGCTACTTTGCACTCTTTTTTTAAGCCCAAATTCTGCATCTATGGCATGCGCTGAACAAAACCTTGAAAAATGGTATATTGATTATTATTTACACTCTACCAATAAAAACAAAAATTTCCGATGAAGTACCTTTTATGGTTCTGTTAAGTGTGTGCTGCAGCCGCAGATATGAAAATAGTCCAAATATATCGGGTTTAAGAAAAATACTAGGCCAGACTTTCAGGAGATGTTCCTCGCATATACGCTGACGTGACAAAAGTCATGGGATGCCCTCTAATATCGCGTCGAACCTCCTTCTTCCCTGCTTAGTGCAGTAACTCGACGTAGCGTGGACTCAACAAGTCGTTGGAAGTCCCCTGCAGAAATTTTTAATTAAAGTTACGTACAAGTTATATTGTTGTGACGTGAGTAAGGTAAGGACTAGGAAATTCTGTCGTGTTATCAATTAAAATCACAGTAGTATTTCCTATTCCTTACCTTACTTACCCCACCAACTTCAACAATGTAATGTTTAGTACTTTAATATTTTGTATTTTAGCCAAGCACTTTGTTTAATGTTGTCCATTACATGAAAATGTTATTTGCGATGTGAAACATGTTGGTTGCACAACGTAAGTTACTAGTGTCCTTTAGATAGTTCTCGACCAATGTCACGACGTCGCAAATTATGGCACCATAACCGTATAACGTGTAATAATGTAAGATTATGTATTTTAATTATTGTGTATAGTGCTGCTTGTATAGTACTGCCCATTACCTAAAGTTTAGTTTAGAATCTTAAAAAACTTGTTTGTTGCGCAACATAAATGAAGAGTGCTTTGTTTCACAGTTCCTCATCCAATGTCAAGACATTACAAAATTTAGTATTATTATCATTTTAGCTGCAAAATTGTATAGTTTAATTATTTATCATGGTCAACATTGTTCGTTGTTTAAAGTGCAATTTCTATGTTAAGAAACAAGTTTTGTGAACAACACTCTATGCAAGTGCTTGTATCTTAGCTTGAAATATTTCGTTACCTAAGAACTATCAGACAGTAGTCAGTTGTTTACTGAAAATTGCCTAGTAAGTCGCAAAATGGTTTGCTAAAAACAAAAATCAGTACAGCAAAAGCACTGTACCTGTTATTCAACCTTCAATATGGAATTTTTCTACCAAGAAGTAACAGAAAAATACATAAATAAAAAAAAGATTTAACTTGTTAATATCGAGTATAAACTTACATGATGGGTAGTCTTTTGTGAAGCTGTTTGTCTGGAGTGTAGCGCTGTAGCACTCTACGGAAGTGAAACGTGGCCGATGAACAGTTCAGTCGAAAAAGAGCACAGGAGCTTTTGAAAAACGGTGCTGTAGAAGAATGCTGAATACTAGATCGATGTATCTGGGAACTAATGAGTAGGTACTGAACCGAACTGTGAAGAAAATATGTTTATGGCACAACTTGACTAAAAGAAGGTATCGTTTGATAGAACACTTATGTATACTTGTTACTCAACCTCAAAATAACCTTTTCGGAAATACTATTCTTGCTATTGCTGGTCCGCATTGCCTATCCTCTCCACTTCGGCCAACGTCAGTTACTGTACTGTCGAAATAGCAGAACTTGTCTACTACTCCTAGTGCCTCATTTCGCAATATAATTCCCTCAGCAACACCTGATTTAATTCCATTACTCTTGTTTCCCTTTTGTTGATGTGCATCTGATAATCTTTCTTCAAGATATTATTCATTCCCTTTAACTGGTCTTCGAAGTCCTTTATCGCTTCTCATCGAATTACGACGTCATCAGCAGACCTGAAAGTTGTAATTCCTTGTCCCTGAACTTCAATTCTCATTCCAAATTTCTCCTTGGTTTCCTTCACCGATTGCTCAGTGCACTGACTGAATTACATCCTACCTACACCGGAGAAGAACATTTCTTACAATAACATGGGGCGGTAAATGCTTTATTTCCATGTTAGAACTTAGTTTCTACAAATCTTCGTCGTATTTTAATCATGGAAAGCAAGCAGGAAGAGTCTTTTTCTTCCATGATATTCTGCGATGTGTGGATGAAGGGCAACAGGCAGATTTCATATTTCTAGATTTATGAAAAGCATTTGACATGATACCCCAATGCAGACTGCTAGCAAATGTACGAATATACGGATTAGGTTCACAGATATGTGAGTAGTTCGAAGACTTATTGAGTAAGAGAACCCAGGATGTTGTCTTCGTCGGCAAGTGTTGGTCAGAGACAAGATATTGTAACGAGTGCCCCATGGAAGTGTGATAGGACCGCAGTTATTCTCTACATACAAAACTGATTTGGCGGATGGGTAGGCAGCAATGCTGTTGTGCACGGGAAGGTGTCGAACTTAAGTGACTGTAGGATGATGCTAGATAGCTTAGAAAAAATTTCTGGTTGGTGTGATGAATGGCAGGAGGCTCTAAATGTAGATAAACGTAAGTTTATCCCGATGGATAGGAAAAACGAACACGTAATTTTCGGATACATAATTAGTAGTGTTCTCCTTGACGCAGTCACGTCGTGTAAATATCTGGGGCAACGTAGCAAAGCGGTATGAAATGGAACGAACGTGTGAGGACTGTGGTAGAGAGGGTGAATGGTCAACTTCGGTTTACTGGGACAATTTTGGAAAAGTGTGATTCATCTATTCTTAAGATGCTGCTCGGATTTGTTACCAGTAGGTTCGAACCTTCTACCAAGAGATGCTTCGTGAATTCAAATTCGAGTCCCTGGAGGGAAGGCTACGTCACTTCCGAGGAACGTTATTGAGAAAATTTCAAGAACCGAAATTTGAAGCTGATTGCAGAATGATTCTACTCCCGCCATCTTACATTTCAAGTAAAGACTGTGAAGATGAGATACAAGAAAATAGAGATCATGCGGGGGCATATGGACAGTCGTTTTTCTCTCATCTCCCCAATGCATCTGATACGTGCTCAATGGAATTTTAGCAGGGGGAACGAGCAGACCAGTCCATTCTCCAAATATCCTCTCGTTCCAACACCTCCTCCACCTCCACTTTTTGATGTGGCCGCGCATTATGTTACGTGGCAGCTTTTCCCCAAAACTGTGATCCAACGTATTTGATGATATTATGTGCTCATCCCCTTGATATGTGTAATCGATCGCTTAAGCTGCATCATAACTGCAGACAATATTCAGTACTCCCAGTGCTGCCCAATTAATTGCTTATTCTTTTGCTTTCTTTTATTATGGTGAGGTCCTTGTTAAGTTGCGGCACAGTTGCAAGCTTCCCAGACAGTTGGACCGACATAGAAGTTTGCTTAAAAGGGCCAGGAGCAGCCATAAACATCTTCAGAGCTGGAGCTGACTGCAGCACAGCAATAGAAAGAAGAATTCGTTTCGCCCAGCCCCACACTTCGGGCTGTACACAGACGGCCAGCTTTCTGCCAAATAAACAATATTGTTTGAAATCCTGGGAAGAATCATTTTTAGAAAATCTGAAAACCTAAATCAGGTGTAGCCTTTCAGAGATGCTGTGATGTGAGAACCGCCATTTGCCTTGGCAGACACGCCACGGAAGGACTAGCACTTCAAATCCTTGGTTCACAGTGTTCACTTCTGTAGGACGCGTGCTTCCTGGTGTGTGTCTACGTGTGAGCCTTCCCACCTGTCAGCTTCAGAATTGTACCAAAGAGTGAGACAGCTTTTCTGGCTACCTCCTCACACCACAAAACTATCGGTTAAATATAGGAAAATCTGCAGGAATAGGGGTTTGTTTAACCTTTTTACATAATTGTTACTGGACAGAACTCGCAACGTCTGTCACTACTGGCTGGCAAGATTCTTGCTCTGGGAGAAATAGCAAAGTTTTGAGGCGTTAAGACATACATCACTTGTGGACAGACGATCGAAGAAAGCACTTGCTTCTAGGTGACCAAGAAGAACAGTTGCCGCTGGGGGACCGAATAGTAAAGACTTGGTGGTGGGAGATCGATGAGATGAGTCTTGTAGCCATACAAAATAATGTCTCCATATTAGCACTTTGCACGGAGGCTGGACTGGGCTCAGAATCTCCAGTCGCTAATACCTCTGACTTCCACCTTCACGCTGTTGTTTTGTGGTAAGAATAGTCTAGCACTGAAATTGCCAATTTGGTAAGATCGTGGTGGCAGTTAACTCCCACCAGGAGATAACTGCACAGTTTTAACGCTAGCTGTGTAGTTGCTGCCACCATGCATTTTGGCGATCTTATTGGTGTTCATACTTAGTTTTCCATATTTTTTCTCTAATCCACTAAACACTCTTGTAGTCATTGCCTATATCCAAGAATTATTCTCTTACTAATGCTTTTATCATGCTAGTCCACCTGTGCCAAGGTTATATTTCACAGTTATAATCGCTGGTTCCTTTATTAAATATTCATTTGTTGATGTTGATGGGTAATTCGTTTACTGATGCTTTATGGTATTAATCACATTGGTTATAGTGACCATTTCTTTCTGTTATAGGTAGATGATCCCTATTCTCATCAATATATCCATGGGTGGTGTGGTATCTAAATTTTAATGCCTGATTGGAGCACCGCTATTAATTATCATTCAGTAAGACGTTTCCATTTATGCAACATTACCATTTGCTTAAAATTTGCAAGATCTTATGGGAAGCTTCCCATTTCTGTAGGTCACCAGAGATCGCAGTTAATAGCATCCTAGGAGTATGCTAAACTCCTCAGTTGGCACCCCCAACTGTTATCCGTAAAAATAACATCAGGGACGGATGCATCCTTGGGAAAGTGCACATGGGGAAGGCGTACAGTGTCAAAATAAATTTTCACATCTGTCAACACCTGCTTTTTTTGGGATTGGAATTATTATATTCTTCTTGAAGTCTGAGGGTATTTCGTCTGCCTTGAACATCTTGCTCACCAGATGGTAGTTTTTTGTCAGGACTGGCTCTCCCAAGGCCGTCAGTAGTTCTAATGGAATGTTATCTACCCCTGGGGCCTTGTTTCGACTCAGGTCTTTTAGTGCTCTGTCAAACTCTTCACGCAGTATCATATCTCCCATTTCATCTTCATCTACATCCTCTTCCATTTCCATAATATTGTCCTCAAGTACATCGCCCTTGTATAGACCCTCTATATACTCCTTCCACCTTTCTGCCTTCCCTTCTTTGCTTTGAACTGGGTTTGCATCTCAGCTCTTGATATTCATACAAGTAGTTCTCTTTTCTCCAAAGGTCTCTTTAATTTTCCTGTAGGCTGTATCTATCTTACCCCTAGTGAGATAAGCCTCTACATCCTTACATTTGTCCTCTAGACATCCCTGCTTACTCATTTTGCACTTCCTGTCGATCTCATTTTTGAGACGTTTGTATTCCTTTTTGCCTGCTTCACTTACTGCATTTTTATATTTTCCCCTTTCATCAATTAAATTCAATATTTCTTCTGTTACCTAAGGATTTCTACTAGCCCTCGTCTTTTTACCTACTTGATCCTCTGCTGCCTTCACTACTTCATCCCTTAGAGCTACCCATTCTTCTTCTACCGTACTTCTTTCCCCCATACCTGTCAATTGTTCCCTTATGCCCTCCCTGTAACTCTGTACAACCTTTGGTTTAGTCAGTTTATCCAGGTCCCATCTCCTTAAATTCCCATCTTTTCGCAGTTTCTTCAGTTTTAATCTACAGTTCATAACCAATAGATTGAGGTCAGAGTCCACATCTGCCCCTGGAAATGTCTTACAATTTAAAACCTGTTTCCTAAATATCTGTCTTGCCATAATATAATCTATCTGAAACCTGTCAGTATCTCCAGGCTTCTTCCATGTGTACAACGTTCTTTTGTGTCAGTAAAGGAAGGTAATCAAAGCAGTGAAGGTGTGCGGAAGAGATTGCGGCTGGTGGGGTGACGATCGAAGGGCGCAGAGACTTGCTTGCGAAGCTGGACCAGGCGACACGCAGAGGTCGGCATGAGACAGCGGCGGCGGTGGCGCGTGGGGGCGGCTATTAGTGGACAATTTGCCGTTTCCGGCCGCAGCAGCGCCTAATTTGGGGCCATGCGTCCCCTCGTTGCCGATCGTAAAACCCGCTCCGCGCCGCAGCCGCTTTTTGCTGCCCACCTTCCAGATATCGTGTGTGTGTGTGTGTGTGTGTGTGTGTGTGTGCGTGTGTGCGTACGGCCTTCCGCGAACGCGGCGAGGCTTTTGGGCTCGGTTGACCCGCGCCTCTGACAAGCGCTCTTTGTTTGAGAGAGACGGAATCGCCGGTTTTACGAGCGAGCCGAGCGTTTAAGCAGTCCCATCTCATTACGGGGCCCTAACTGCTTCGCCAGACGTGGGAGGTACCGCTGACGAGGCGCCGAGGCTCCGCCGCTAGAGGCCGCACACGAGCGCTCGTCGCCACGTTTCTGCTGCTGGGCGCTCTACAGATGGCAGGTAAGCTGGCGAGAGGACGGACGCAGTTCACTAAAGACTGATCTGTGCATTACTAGACGACTAAACTGGTGCACGTCCCCCCTCTCCCCTAATCCCTCCCCCGCTCATCCCCCGTTCCTTGCCTATCCAGCACCTTCAAGGAGCAAGAAAAATTTCTTTTTCAATTTTTCATATAATTACAGTACGTAAAGTCACCTTCAGTTTTAAAGAACTGCTACTGTCTTTGACCCTGTCGAATATGATATTTTACTTGCTAAATTTAGCAGCCTAAATTTCTCGCCAAACGCTGTTCAATGGTTTTGCTCATATTTGACTTCTAGACAGCAATGCGTCATGTCCGGCATTACAGGGTGTTAGAAAAAGGTACGGCCAAACTTTCAGAAAACATTCCTCAGACACAAAGAAAGAAAATATGTTATGTGGACATGTGTCCGGAAACGCTTACTTTTCATGTTAGAGCTCATTTTATTACTTCTCTTCAAATCACATTAATCATGGAATGGAAACACAAAGCAACAGAACGTACCAGCGTGACTTCAAACACTTTGTTACAGGAAATGTTCAAAATGTCCTCCGTTAGCGAGGATACGTGCATCCACCCTCCGTCGCATGGAATCCCTGATGCGCTGATGCAGCCCTGGAGAATGGCGTATTGTATCACAGCCGTCCACAATACGAGCACGAAGAGTCTCTACATTTGGTACCGGGGTTGCGTAGACAAGAGCTTTCAAATGCCCCCATAAATGAAAGTCAAGAGGGTTGAGGTCAGGAGAGCGTGGAGGCCATGGAATTGGTCCGCCTCTACCAATCCATCGGTCACCGAATCTGTTGTTGAGAAGCGTACGACCACTTCGACTGAAATGTGCAGGAGCTCCATCGTGTATGAACCACATGTTGTGTCGTACTTGTAAAGGCACATGTTCTAGCAGCACAGGTAGAGTATCCCGTATGAAATCATGGCGGTGAATCGAGGAAGTACAGTACATACTGACGAAACTAAAATGAGCTCTAACATGGAAATTAAGCGTTTCCGGACACATGTCCACATAACATCTTTTCTTTATTTGTGTATGAGGAATGTTTCCTGAAAGTTTGGCCGTTACCTTTTTGTAACACCCTGTACAAGCTCACAGTGGAGGAGGTTAGTATATGGCTTTCCCCAGGGTTCGGTATTAGGTCCTATAATCTGTTCATTGTACGTAAATGAAGTGTCACCAATATTGGCCGATTGCAAATACCATTTGTACGCTGTTGATATCTAGTTGTGTAAAACCTATAAACTTGAAGACAACTTTTGATAATCTCAATATCGACTTCTGTGCGATATCAAAATGGGCGCAGGGCCCATCCAAAACTCAAGCTGTACTGATTGGTCATTCTTGGCTCATGAGCCCCAAATATCGGAAATCTCTACCATATTTAACCCTAAATGGGGCAAATATCAACTTCTCTCTTTCAGCAAAGAGTCTAGGAGTAATCACAAATGAAAATCTAAATTGATCTGAGCACTTAGCTGTAATATGCTAGAAAACATCAACATCGCTCTATGGCATACAAAAATATAAAAAGCTCTTCCCTTTTGACCTGAAAAAGATACTTGTACAAACATTTATTCTTCCAATTATTGATTACAGCTACGTTATCCTGGGAGGCCTTTGTCAGGAAAGGTCGCGGCACCAGGAACTGGTTATGAATGTCCCTGTTCTGTACAACTGTGATAGTCGACTCTTTGATCACATTTGCACAGCTATCCTGGATGCGTGCAAACAAGCGGTCTTCTCCAATGTCTTATCAATGAACGCTGTCCCTCGTATCTCTCCTCGACGTTAACACTCTTGCATGAACAACACGCCAGAAACACCCATCCCGAGCAGAGCAAAATCCTTTCTGTCACAAACTACCGTTCAGCCACAATCCCAAAGTCTTTCTCAGTAGCAGGAACACGATTCTGGAACAACCTCTCGCGTTATACCAGAGAACTAAATAACATTTCCAGCTTCTGAAGAGCGTTAATGACATATCTACTGAAGCACCAATAAGATTATCATTGTCCCTGTACGCGCTCGTTACCATTGTGCTTTCCTCTTTCCAACCTGATCTTCCTCATTTCCCAGTATTCTTAGCCAATATAGTCCCCTTCTTAAATTTTCTTTTCCCAGAATCCGCTGTATCAGAAAACATCTATTTTGTAGGCCTATAAATTCTTGTTATATCTGCCGTTATCATTATTTTTACTGTCATTATTATTATTATTATTATTATTATTATTATTATTATTACTGTTCTCACTTTCAGTGGTTTCAACTGCAACCCAGGTTAAGTAACTAAAGAAATATAAAAATAGAATACTTTAACTGTATTAAGAAATGTGCACACTTTCACGACGTTTATGTAGACACGTTCACTCGTAAAAAAACGATACCAAAAGTTATGCCTTAGTTTTAGGAAGTTCTGTATGCCTGATAACGTCAAGGAGCTCCCCTTCAGTCATTTTATGAATCGAGAAGTATGTGCCTGGGAGAATTCTACATCCCGCGGAATGGATAGTTTTTCATTTTGAATCGAGGCTTTATTAGAACTCACAGAAATCTTTCCTAGAGATCCATTGTGAAATGGGAAGTGTATGTTAGCGTATGCAACTTCTGATTATTTCTTCATGAAGAATCCTTTTCTGTAGGAGGAACCATTCACAAATGTCAGTAGTATGACTGTTGGGCTTTCTCCAGATGATCGGTCGTCCGAACGTCATACGACGTCTTTTTCCATTCGTTCATACATTGAAGTTAGATGAACACTTAGTTCAATATTCGTGCGATGCCCATTGTATGTCCTGTTTCCATATCTTACAGCTAAAATACAAGAAAGCCACATAACTGAACGCATCCTCGAAGGAAACTTTAATTCTCCGTATATAGCAGATATTATCTCTATTACAAAAACATTTGCGAGACATACTTGTACGCTTCTCTGAATAGTAGATTGCCAGTCCTCCATAAAATTTTTCAAGAGTCTTTATCTGGCCGCAACGCTATGGTTCTCCTAGTGCAGAACATGTACCCCATCACGTTATGATATCACACTGTGAGAAATATAACATGCTCAGGTAGTGCTGACAACTGCTAATGACTGGAAGATGACAACTAAGGGTAATGTACAAATTTTTGCGTGATTTTCTAATCCAGTGTTGCCAAATTAATAAAGTTTAACTGAACTGGAGCTAACATGCAAATCTGAACGTCCGTCTAATAACCAGAGTTTTGGCCATTACATTTCTAAAGCACTTTATTTCTTTAAGAGTGCAATTTTACTAACAGCTCTGTTCTGTGAACTGGCGCACTAAATGCTTTCGTTGATAACGTCCATCATCTTCAACTGGCTCTGAGCACTATGGGACTTAACTGCTGAGGTCATCAGTCCCCTAGAACTTAGAACTACTTAAACCTAGCTAACCTAAGGACATCACACACATCCACGCCCGAGGCAGAATTCGAACCTGCGACCGTAGCGGCAGCGTGGTTCCAGACTGTAATCCATCATCTTCGTCAGGAGCAACTGACTGTCGTAAATTCTCCTTTATCGTCCTTTTTTAGCCAATAATCGCACAGTGACTTACCTCATCGTGACCTCATGCTGCCAGAGATTCGGGAGATGTCTACGACGTTAGTGGGAACACCGATACCGCTGGAACTTAACTCGGCGAGTTTCTCTGTATTCTCTCAACACCTCGAGCTTTCCATGCAGCACTGAGATAGTAGCCGCTGTCCTGGGTATTTTTGTGGCACTTTCTGACTCCTGCGAACTCTATGATGACATAGCCTCAGTGGTTAGATGCATGGGCCAAGATTTTTATTTAATCAAATATGATGGTATGTTTATCCGTGAGGATATGCTCAGCAACGGCTGATAATTCTGTATCGTAACTTTTTACGCGTATCTAGCATCCAGACGTCGACAGGACCACAGTCACATAAGTCGAGCAGTCACGGGCTATTAGTCAGTATGCCAGTAGCACCCAACCCTAACTCTTTAACGAATCGAATTCCCATGCATCAAACGCTATGTCTCCCAAACAATATGTCGTACAGTGATATAATTTTGCAAATGCATTTAGTGTTACATATGGGTACTGTCTACAAAATATGTTGTAAATGTTGTTAGCGATACATAAGTAATGAATTAAAGCTGAATGTCTGATATTGAACTTTCATTTCACGAACGGGAAAAATGCAGTTAGTAATAAAAATGCAGTAAGCAATAAACTTTTTACTTTTCATCATTTTGTAAGGATTGAAATTATGTTTAAAGCTACTAATCACACGCATTCTCAAATACTGGATGAATATAGTCAGGGTAATACGCATTTAGTAAGCTACGCTCCCTCCAGATATATACACAGTTCCTATAAGGGGCGTTCAATAAGAAACGAGTCGGAGTCTGGAAATGCGCAAACCGGTGACAGTAGGGTAATATCGTGGCGTGTGTATCGAGATGTGGTTCCGACCAGAGCGTGGAAGTTCACAGCCCGTCGCTAGAGGGCACGCGTGCACGTCACGTGACTATACAGAGCTAGCAGCAGCATGCATCAAAATTCCAACGCTGCCAGTCGCATTGCAAACAGTGACATGCAGTCCATCTGGGGGATGCACTCATTACACAGGACCGGCTTGTGACAGTGAAAGCCATAGCCGCCGTGGTCGGATTGAACGTCGGAAGTGTTCACACCATCATGAAGGAACGACTGCGCATGCGCAAAGTATGTGCCCAATGGGTGCCCCACAGTCTTCAACCACGCCAGGTAGCATGTCGAATGGTCCACCGTCTTGCTCATTTGCAGCGCTATGCTCGAGAAGGGAATGCGTTCCTGGCACGAGTGGTGACTGGAGATGAGTCATGGTGTCATCACTTCGAATCAGAAGCAAAACAACAAAGTATCCAGTGGAAGCATCCAGGGTCACCATCAGTAAAAGAAACCAAAGCCATCCACACGACCGCAGTAAAGGTTACGCTGACGTTCTTCTTTGACTAAGATGGCCTCCTCCTGATTCATATCCTGCAGAAAGGGACAACAGTGAATTCCCAGCGTTACTTGCAAATCTTGACCACCCTTAGCAAAGCGATCAGATCAAAACGAGCAGGCGATCTCACCCGTGGTGTCATTCTGCTCCACGACAATGCAAAGCCTCATACGGCCAACACAGTCGCGGCATTCCTACAGAAACTCAAATGGGAGGTTCTCGGCCACCCTCCGTTCAGTCCGGACCTCTGTTATTACGCCAGTTTTGGTTCCCTTAAAAAGGCTATGAGGGGCAAACGATTCACCTCGGACGACGACGTCCAGCTGTACGTGCGAAACTGGTTAACATCGCAGCCCCAGGAATTTTATGAGACAGCCAATCACCACCTTGTGTCACAGTGGGACAAGTGTCTTAACAGTCAGGGTCAACTTCTAACATACAAGTACTGGTTTCTTTAATTATGCCTCCAGGTCGTGTCTTTTTGAACGGCCCTTATAATTGTAATGTTGGCTATTGGCAATTGGCCTTTAACATAAGATTATAGTTTTTAATGAAGCGACATGACAACATTTAAAATTTTGAAGTTCTCTCAATAATTGTGTCAAATATTGAAAACGAAATTTTTGTTGCCCCTGGTAGTCGTTAGATAGGCAATCTGCAACTGGATTTATGCCTCATGTTAGCCGTTCAAATGGTTCAAATGGCTCTAAGCACTTTGGGACTTAACATCTGAGGTCATCAGGCCCCTAGACTTAGAACTAACTAACCTAACTAACTAACCTAAGGACATCACACACAACCATGCCCGAGGCGGGATTCGAACCTGCGACCGTAACTGCAGCGCGGTTCGGGGCTGAAGCGCCTAGAGCCGCTCGGCCACAGCGGCCGGCTAGCCGTTTAGTGATACAGATAATGCGACCACAGCTGCACTGTCGAAAATTTCGAAAGACTGTATCACAGGTGATGCATTCGTCGTGTGGAAGTGGAGCGCCTGTTCCCTAAGGGACAATCCGATTTCAGAAAGGGATACGCCACTACCCATCAACTACTAACAGTTTTCGAAGAATAAATGGAGCCAAATGAGCGTCGGGAATACGTAGAGATGCTATTAGTAGACGTCGTACGTGAATTCCAACCGTACGGCAGCTGCTCACGAAGGTCCTCTGTCGGCTCTAATTATCTAACGATAGCGAAACTTGGTAGATTTGCTAATGCGTTAATGTGGAACCAATTCATGATAGAAAAAACCTCGTTCCAATTGTGGCCATCAAGTGCAAATATGGCGCTGAAATTGTTTGCATGATAGTATGACATCCACACTGTCGTCTTACAAGCTATAACACTATGAACAGTAGACTTACCGAGAAGAGAGACCGCCGGCTGTTAGCGAAACTGTTTCATGTGAACGACAGCAATTACTGTGCTACATTGACAGAGTACCGCCGACTGAAAGGTCTGAGGAAAGGCCAGATGCCATTAAATGGTTTAAAGAAGACGACAATGAAATTTGAAAACACGGCTGAGCTTGGTGTGGCACCTGGAAGCGTCAGGCGTTCACTCTCGGCGGAAACCATTGACGAGGTTGCTGTTGTTGTAACTGACCATGCAGCACGTGTCTGAGGTAGTGCCAGGGCTCGTGCAGTGTCACGAGAATTGTGCATCATACGGTCAACAGTACAGAAAGTTTTGCTATCTATAGTACACTGGTGAACTATTTGAAATCTCAGGATCGGCAGGAACTTTCTGAGTATGCTCTTTGGCTTCTGGCACGGATCGAAATTGATGACATGTGGCCGGCCACTGTTCTATGGAGAGACGAGGCACATTTTGCACTTCGAGGTGCAGTGAATACACAGAACTGCCGAATGTGGGGTGCTATTAAACTACGCACTGTGCATGAAGAGCTATTCCGCTCGCCGTATGTGACTGTATAGCGTGTATTCACAACCACCTTTATTCTCGGTCCGTTCTCCTGTGAAAAGAATACACCCAGAGGGCCTGTCAGGTGGGCCGCGACTTCTGCACGCTGTCGACACCTCCTTGTACAGCATTCGATTCCTGCTTTGGAAGAAGGCAACTGTGTGGAAATCAGTTTTTTCATGCAAGATGGGGCAACACCTCATGTCGTTCGCCCAGTGAAAGATCTGCTTAATACAATCCTCCACGAGTATTTTACCACTATGGCTTTCCAGATGCATGCTGTGCTAGATCACCTGATCTCAGTCTCAATGACTTTTGGCTCTGGGGATATCTACAAGAACGCGTTTATCGGGGACACCTAGCTAAAAAATCTGAAGACACGGTATACGTGAAAAATCCGGGAATAGAAGGGCACCCATACTTGGGGGCAGGGGGAGACCGTTCAGCCATCGGTTCGCTCCCCTTCCCTCTAGCTCTCAGGAAAAGTTAAAAAAGTAGTGTGGTTAGGTGTTTTTCTTTCGTGAAAATGATTTAAAAGTCGGTTTTACGCAGGTTTTTAACAGGGCCGAAACTGTAATTTTTTTAGGGGCAGTTTAAAAGTCGCTATTCGTCTTACAAAATATTAAAAATGCCCCATACCCCCAGGTCTAGCACCCCCACGCCCTGCAAATTATCGTCCTGGGAAGGGGGAGGGGTTGGGGTGGGGGGCACGTGCGGGAATACGTGTATTTTCTAAGTTCGGTAGGGACCGCCAAGTTTTGTGGTTCAAAGGGTAGCGTCTCTTGCGATACACTACGCAGTAGTTTCTGAAGTACAGATGACGATATTGACAAGTAGGTACCCGGGAGACTTTTCCGGTAATCTGCTAATTTTACAATGACGACAGTAAGAAACAAAACATTTTATGTGCCTATTACAATTCTTTCGATTACGATATGCCCGTAAAAAAAGGAAGTCAACAGATTTAACACGGTGCGCATAGCAACCTACGAGCTTCTAAGAAACAATTAACAAAGAGAGCCGCGCATAAAGCGCTTTCCAGTTCATACTTTTTAGCATCTCCGGGACGCCCTCCTGTAGGCCAAACAGACCTGTACTCATTCGTGCAGCTCTTATTTGTATATTTCCAACTTCACCTTGTGGTCCTATTTAGTAAATGTCCCATACACTAAACAAAAAGGGTCGTACGAATGTTATGTAAGGAATTTCCTGATTGCATTTTCTCAATACGCTACCAAGAAAGCAAAGTCTACTGCCCTCTTTATCAATGGCTGATGCTATGTGACCATTCTGTTTCATATCGACGCGACGTGTTACATCAAGATAATTGCATGAAACAACTGATTAGAATTGGGACTCATGAATATTGTAGTCGTAGGATACGTCAAATGGCAATTTTACATTTATGAAATTTAAATAAAGTTGCCAATCTTATGAAGATCTGACTGGGTATTTATGCAGCTTTTTTCAGATAATTTGTATTATCTGTAAATAGTCTGAGGTGACTACTTATATTGTCTGACAGGCCACTAACATAATAGTGCCACATAAACAACGAGAGTCTCGAACACTTTCCTAGGTCACCCCTGAAGTTACTTCTATATCTGTCGGTTGTAAAAGGAATGAAATCTGTCTGTACTCTAAAAACAAACTTTGCAGAATGTAATTTATAAAAATGTCTATCAAAAATTTATTATAATACTACTGTAATTCAAATCTTAATTATATGTAGGCCTATAACAGTTTTTCCACCACATGCAAGAATAAAAAAATTTTTGGGTTAACCAACTCTTGAACATGTAATATAAAATTGCCAGTGTGAGAAATATTGCGATCTAAATACCCATAGTTTTCCGAATGTTTTACGTCACTCCTCTCCAGCCTCATTACCGCTACGGCTGAAATCTCATTTGAACTGTCACTAATCACCCTATCAACCCTGAAAATTACTAATTTCATACTAATCTCAATTCTTTTCTATTGTTTTGACGTGCCATTCTTTTTCCACTCCTGCTCACCCTCCTAAGTGTAAAATGCGATTGGGATTGTCGCCAATCAGTTTAGTAATATCGAAAACTACATATTCGACAACAATATAGATCTTTTCCGACTACTTTTATTCGTGAACTTCTTCTCGCTCTCAGGCTTAGCTTAACGGAGGAAGGTCGTCTTATTCTCAAGATATTAATTCCTAAACAGTACGTTTGGCAGATATTCCCCCAGGCATTCCATAGTTATGCTTGTATTTCACCACCTTCCCACCCTCACCCCCCACTAATAGAGATCTTAAAAGTAGAAGAGAGAGAGAGAGAGAGAGAGAGAGAGAGAGAGAGAGAGAGAGAGAGAGAGATTTGGTTTTCATTTCCACGGTAGAGGACCTCCGTTAGATTGCCGAAACCGCTGAAACCTTAGCAATTATTGAACATAACTGAAATGTGGCCACATTATCTATATGAGTTACTGAGTTTACTTGGTACAAAAAGAAGTGTGAATATTCACGTTAACTTTATCTGGGTGAAAGTAGACATGAAAATCACAAGCAAAAAAATAACAGACAAAAATGCTTAAGAAATATTACACAAGGCAAATAGCAAGGAATTAGACTCCTGTATAGTGATTTTGTTCCGGCAATATACGAACAAACACAAGAAACTCGAAACAATGAATTGAAAATATCGGAAGAAGAAACGTAATTTCGCACCTACATACAGCGGGACAGGGCGTACAAAACCTTGTTCGAATAAGTCAAAATGAGTAAACGGCACCAGAGACCCACGCTACGGGAACATTTTGGACATTAATGTTTCCCCAGTCACCTCTACAGTGTTAAATTTTTAACTAGCTAATATCATTATGTTCGGTACTAAATACCGAAGTCAGCACAAAATATTTGAATCAGCTGAAGGTTGCATTACTTACCTCCATTGGCACCATTTGACTACGCTACAAGCAGAAACTCCGCTGCATCAATGGACAGCTGACGATACTGACGTCTTTAACCGTTAGCTATCGTATCTTTGGAGTAAACGTAACTTCTCTGGTGGATGTGACTGTAATTGTGCATCACATGCAGTTTCCACGGAAACGTGAGGTAGATGGTTTGTGGGAGAAACATGGTGCGACATAGGCCTACTATGAAGCATACGAATGTCGCAGCTGGTTATTGCTCTTAACAGTTTGAACCGCAGAAATCCTACTTATGAAGAGGTCTATATTTCATTTCGAAAAGCAGATGTTGGTAAGTAACGTATTATATTCTGCGAAATTATTATTGTATCACTCAAAGATAAATATCCGTGAAGATTTTGGAATCAAAGAAATCAGTTCACTGATAGAATTAAACAAAGCTAAATCACTAGAATCTCTAGCGATTTTTATCAACGCAACCAGTTAAAATCGTATTAATTAGTAATTGTTGCTTCTGTTAATGAAGTAAGATTTATGGCGCCGCTAGCCACAATTTATTATCAATAACGAAGTAATGTTGTACTGCCTTCTTGAGGAAATGTATACCTCTTTTGTAACGCTTTTACGACATGCCTTTTGCAATAGGCTATTTGCTAATTTTAATTATTCGAATTCCTCTGAAATCCTTGGTCTGCCTTTTTAAGCTGATGTTGAAATTGTCAGTAACTGTTAAGCAATAGCTAACTTAATCAAATACAACTACTGACGATAAAAAAGTTTTATGTTACAACGACAAATGTCGTAGCTATTTTGGAAAATACCACAGCTCCAAACGCTAATAGAAAGCACTCATGCTTGAATCGTTATATGCACTTAAAGCTGGCTAAGTCGGAGATAAGTTCAGCAGAAATTTTTGTGAAGGATCTAACGGTGTTCAGGAAATATAGGCTACATACAGTTGGCGAAGGCGTGTTTGTTGCTGTTAGAAGTTATCTTATAGAGAAATTGATGTAGATAGTTCCTGTGAGTTAGTATGGGTATATACAGTAAGTGGTTCCTTTTAGCGATCTCCAACTCAGATGACAGAATTCATGAAAGGTTCAAAGAAAACTTTAATTTCAAACGCGTCCCCGACACATAAAATTATAGTTGATTGTGACTTCAATTTACACTCGATATGTTGGCGAAAATTATGTTTAAATCTGAAGGTACGCATAAAACGACGTTCTCCGAAATTGTGTTAAACCCATTCTCTGAAAATTATTTTGAGCAATTAATTCATGTGCCGACTCGAATAGTAAACGGCTGTGAAAACACACTTGACCTCTTATCAACAAATAATCCTGAGCTAACAACGAGCATCAAAATGGAACAAAGATTGCAGCATGGACTTCAATGCGAGATGCTTATTATAGTTTCCGCAACGATACTTTGCCTCGAAACCTGGCAGAAAATCCAAAGAAGTTCTGGTCGTATGTAAAGTATGCTAGCAACAAGGCACAATCAGTGCCTTTTCTGAGCGACAGCAATCGAAGTACTATCTGTGTCAGTGCTACGAAAGCAGAGTTACTAAACACAGCCTGCCGAAATTCCTTCACCAAAGAAGACGAAGTAAATATTCCAGAATTCGAGTCAAGAAAAGCTGCCAACATAAGAAACTTTGAAGTAGATATTCTTGGAGTAGGGAAGTAATTTAAATCACGTAATAAAAGCAAGTCTTCCGGTCCTGACAGTATACCAGTTAGGCTCTTTTCAGAATATACTGATACCATGCCTCCACACTTAACAATCATATACTCGTACAACCGCTCGCTCGACGAAAGATCCATACCTAAAGACTGGAAATTCGCAAAGGTCACACCAATATTCAAGAAAGGCAATAGGAGCAATCCACTAAATTACAGGCCCGTATCGTTAACGTCGATATGCAGCGGGATTTTGGAACATATATTGCGTTCGAACATTATGAATTGCCTCGAAGAGAACGGTCTATTGACGCATGGTCAAGAGGGATTTAGAAAACATTGTTCTTATGAAACGCACAGGTAGCCCCAGTCTTCAAGAAGGGTCGTCGAGCAGATGCGCAAAACTATAGACCTATATCTCTGACGTCGATCTGTTGTAGAATTTTAGAACATGTTTTTTGCTCGAGTATCATGTCGTTTTTGGAAACCCAGAATCTACTATGTAGGAATCAACATGGATTCCGGAAACAGCCATCGTGTGAGACCCAACTCGCTTTATTTGTTCATGAGACCCAGAAAATATTAGATACAGGCTCCCAGGTAGATGCTATTTTTCTTGACTTCCGGAAGGCGTTCGATACAGTTCCGCACTGTCGCCTGATAAACAAAGTAAGAGCCTACGAAATATCAGACCAGCTGTGTGGCTGGATTGAAGAGTTTTTAGCAAACAGAACACAACATGTTGTTATCAATGGAGAGACGTCTACAGACGTTAAAGTAACCTCTGAAGTGCCACAGGGGAGTGTTATGGGATCATTGCTTTTCACAATATATATATAAATGACCTAGTAGATAGTATCGGAAGTTCCATGCGGCTTTTCGCGGATGATGCTGTAGTATACAGAGAAGTTGCAGCATTAGAAAATTGCAGCGAAATGCAGGAAGATCTGCAGCGGATAGGCACTTGGTGCAGGGAGTGGCAACTGACCCTTAACATAGACAAATGTAATGTATTGCGAATACATAGAAAGAAGGATCCTTTATTGTATGATTATATGATAGCGGAACAAACACTGGTAGCAGTTACTTCTGTAAAATATCTGGGAGTATGCGTGCGGAACAATTTGAAGTGGAATGATCATATAAAATTAATTGTTGGTAAGGCGGGTACCAGGTTGAGATTCATTGGGAGAGTCCTTAGAAAATGTAGTCCATCAACAAAGGAGGTGGCTTACAAAACACTCGTTCGACCTATACTTGAGTAATGCTCATCAGTGTGGAATCCGTACCAGATCGGGTTGACGGAGGAGATAGAGAAGATCCAAAGAAGAGCGGCGCGTTTCGTCACAGGGTTATTTGGTAACTGTGATAGCGCTACGGAGATGTTTAACAAACTCAAGTGGCAGACTCTGCAAGAGAGGCGCTCTGCATCGCGGTGTAGCTTGCTGTCCAGGTTTCGAGAGGGTGCGTTTCTGGATGAGGTATCGAATATATTGCTTCCCCCTACTTATACCTCACGAGGAGATCACGAATGTAAAATTAGAGAGATTCGAGCGCGCACGGAGGCTTTCAGATAGTCGTTCTTCCCGCGAACCATACGCGACTGGAACAGGAAAGGGAGGTAATGACAGTGGCACGTAAAGTGCCCTCCGCCACACACCGTTGGGTGGCTTGCGGAGTATAAATGTAGATGTAGATGTACTCACAAGAGGTGTTGAGAGCCATCGACAAGGAATTTCAAATTGATTCTTTGTTTCTTGATTTTCAGGAGGTTTTTGACACAGTACTTTACAAACGGTTCGTAATCAAACTGCATGCTTATGGAATATCGTCTCAGTTATGTAAGTGGATTCGTGATTTCCTGTCACAGAAGTCACAGTTCGTAGTAATTGACGGAAAGTCTTCGAGTAAGACAGAAGCGGTTTCTGGCGTTCCCCAAGGTAGTGTTGTAGGCTCTTTGCTGTATCTTAAAATAATCCATTAAACTTCGGTTACACGATAAATCAATCAAATCAGAAGGATGTAAATTCAACTAAATACCTAGGAATTACAATTACGAACAACTTAAATTGTAAGGGACGCATAGATAATGTTGTGGGGAAGGCGAACAAAAGAATGCGTTTTATAGGCAGAACGTTTTGAAGATACAACATATCTTTTATCAAAGAGACTGCCTACACTACGCTTGTCCGTCCACTTTCGGGGTACTGCTGCGCGTTTGGGATCCTTAGAAGATAGGGTTAACGAAGTACGTCGAGAAAGTACAAAGAAGGAAATTTCATATCGTATTGGGTTGAAAAATGTTTTGTCCTTGAATTAATGAGCTGTTACGAATATTATGCCAGTACATGCAATAGTACATCACAGTTTGTTCAAATGGTTCAAATGGCTCTGAGCACTATGGGACTTAACTGCTGAGGTCATCAGTCCCCCAGAACTTAGAACTACTTAAACCCAACTAACCTAAGGACATCACACACATCCATGCCCGAGGCAGGATTCGAGCCTGCGACCATAGTGGCATTACAGTTTGTTATTATGGGCATTTCGTGTATGGTTGACAGGCTTAAACTCATCACTACACGCTCTGGCACATGTACCATAGTGTGTACTACGTCTCAAATGCTTCCATAATCTCACACAAACAAAAAGGAAGATTAGTTTTACCGTCTCGTTGACGGTGACATGGTTGGGGAAGCAACACAGCTTGAACAGGGCGAAGTTAGTGAAGGAAATCGGCATTGCTCTAACCGAAGGAACCATCCCAGCATTTCCCTTGTAAGCGTTCCGCATACGCTAACTTCCAGCTGTGTAGTTTTTCTTTCGGCTGCCGCATGACTTGGGCACTGTCGTGGCGCGGAGCGACAAGGGTTTAACATTTGCGGTACCAGTGGTTTCTGCTTCAAACGACCATTTTATTAGATTTGGTTTGAAGTTAATGCAAGACAGAGGCATCTAGCGGGTCACTGAGTTACTTTTACGAATGTACTGCATCGTAGCACTCACTGTGTTCCAAGCAACAGTCGGTGCGAAGATTGTGACACGTGATTGTAGGAGAGTTGTTTTGATCCCATATTCATACGCAGTTTTATTCTTGTTTCTACATGAAGATCCGACTCGTTAACGTTTCCCACTGTTTTCCGTACTCTCTAATCAGTTACTGCAGTTACTGATTATTTTTGCTGGTCTTATTACTCTAATGCGCAAAAAACAGCAGATGAGGACATCAAACTTTCTTTCTAAGATGTAATGATAGCATTGATCATATTGAGGAGGTAATTGAGTGTGGACGTAAGTGTATCTAGAGTTACAGTGATGTAAATTTCAATTTGTACTAATGCTCTTATGAGTGGTTTCGAAATGAAAGCACTGGAGCTGAATGTACATTTGATGTAAATTTATTAAATTTTAGGCCCATTGTTGTTTGTTATTTATGAGTATAATTTTTTATAGGCATTATGAGTTCATGGGAGTTTCGAGATGTGGAACTGTGCCTAGGAAAAATGCTAAATTGCTTTCAAATACATCACATTGAAGTGATGGGTGTAGGAATTTCGAAGATGAAACCGTCTCCTTAACACAACTAATTGTTTTCATTTTGCCAATTTCTGCTTGTATTCGTTGCTTATTAGGCCGCTAATTTTGTGGAAAATTTTAAAATTTTATTTCAAAGTGAAATCAAATCCTTAAAATAATTGATTGCTACTTTTTGGCAATTCCTTCTTGTTTTCCTTGTTCACTATAATAATAAAGATTAATTTGGTGAAAATTTTAAAAATCATAATTTTTCATATTGTTGGCACTCAAAAGGATTAAAGTGCGAGGCCCCCGGTCGCGATGGCGGAGAGGAGTCTGTGGATTGATTTCACAGAGTGTGGTCGATACATATGGGAGACGCTTAATAAAGCGGCGAGCACTTTCATAATGATTTAAGTTCTACTACGATGTTTTGTACTCCTGAAAACCTCAAATATAGCAGGAGTTTAGGTAACGCAAATTATTACGCATTGATCGAGTTTTGCTGATTTCATTTGGAATTCTCATCTAGATGCTCACCTGATTGGATCTGATAGTAAAATTTACTGATATTTTGAAATAAACCTGAAAACAGTGAAACCAAATGCTGAAACTATTGTCAGTTCCAGTTTTCCACTCATTGATAATGCATACTATTGAGCAAGCGACCTAAGGATCGTATTAGGGAACACGAACGTTGTTGAAACGAGTGTGTTCTGCGGTTGTGAGCCCCTTTCCTGGTTAATTATTCCAGTACCTAAACTTTAACGGAAAGTCGCTTCAAGTACTGTTGGAAAGAATACACTCTTTTTTAATTTTTGGAAAACATAGAAAAATAATATCCGAATTGCCAGACGAGAATCTGAATGTTGCTTACGCCGAATATGGAGCGACTGTTTTCGCTGCAGCGCCACCTTGCCACTACCCACAAAAAGGAAGTCAGGCGAATGTGTAGGCAAAGGAACTGGTGTGCGTCTGCCTATCTGCGAAACAATAATTTGCGTTTAGGCGCAACACCGAAATGTGTAGGAAGGCCTTCCTGCATTAGCTAATCCTTCGAAGGACCGCTATCGCTACCTCACGCAACTAATCAGATTATGAACATCTGAGAAATGACTGAAAACCTCACGAAAATGAGAACGTACTCTTATATGGCTGTTTCACTGCCCCAAAACGGTAGTTTTGAACCCATATTCATATGCAGTTTTACTCTTATTTCTACATGAAGATCCGACCCGTTAACGTTTCCCACTATTTTCCGTACTCTCTAATCAGTTACTGCAGTTACTGATTATTTTTGCTGGTCTTATTACTCTAACGCGGAAAAAATCTTTCTTTCTCAGATGTAATGATAGCACATAAAATGGACTTCAGAAACAGATTTTCATTTGGATTAAGCTGAACAAAATTGTCGCATAATGAACCGTCATTTGTGTGTGTTTTTTTCTTTTTTTATGCGTGGTTGTGGGAGGTGAGGGGAGGGTGACATTGATATTTGGCAACGCGGCTATAAAACCATCTCTTGTTACCATCGTGTTAACTTCTGTCGTATTATATTTGTCACTCATACGTGATCGTTTTCGTCGTTATTTCCTGTCTGTCTGATCTATACACACAGCAAAGGAACATTTAAAAAAATGTAATCACATGCCCGAGCAGCGTGGATACGGGACTGTGGCCTGCTTTTATGGTTCGTCCCTGTTAGTTGCGGACAGGATTTGGGCGAAAATTCTGGGCTGCCTCTCTTTGTAACACTGTAAGAAGTGTGTGTGACAGAGAGTAGAAACCTTCCTCAGTTACTTAGTTCAAGTAAGTAATAAGAGTGCCGTGTGGCCCACGGCTTGAGTCAAGCCAGCGGTAGGTGTACCATATGCAGAAGGCTTTTATGTTAACAGATTTTGGCCGCTGAAGGCTACGCAGTTATACCTGCTCCGTAAAGTTCCAGAGATGTTCTTGCACATTTCAATTGCAGTAATCTAGAGATTATGATCGTTTAGTCGAGGATAATTCTCCATTTATTGCACAAAACTTTACGATAAACTCTAAATCATCTCGTACTTTGATCCTTCGAATTAATGTAAACAGCAGCACGCCACTTGATCGTCTCCCACACGCGTCCCCGTTTGCGCCACTCGTGGCTACAAACGAACGCGGCGCGGATCACGAAGTGACGCGTCGCTGCCACGCCACCTCTGTGTGCATTGCTTCAGTTGTTAACCTGGAGGTGGCTTGAAACAGGTCCAGACTTGACTCAGCACAATAACTTTTAATAAAAATGCTTGAAAGGAATGTGTCGTTTGTGATGAAAACGTCACACCTCCTTCCTCTGTCGGCGCCAAAACTCGACTGTGTGCAGCATAGCTTCAATATATTTTCTTGCGCTTGTACGTGGAAAAAGAGCAGCTACATCTACATCTACGTGATTACTCTGCTATTCACAATAAAGTGCCTGGCAGAGGGTTTAGTGAATCACCTTCATGCTGTCTCTCTACCGTTCCACTCTCGAACGGCACGCGGGAAAAATGAGCACTTAAATTTTTCCGTGCGAGCCCTGATTTATTTTATTTTATCGTGATGATCATTTCTCCCTATGTAGGTGGGTGCCAGCAGAATGTTTTCGCAATCGGAGGAGAAAACTGGTGATTGAAATTTCATGAGAAGATCCCGTCGCAACGAAAAACGCCTTTGTTTTAATGATTGCCACTCCAATTCACGTGTCATGTCTGTGACACTGTCCCCCCTATTTCGCGATAATACGAAACGAGCTGCCCTTCTTTGTACTTTTTCGATGTCATCCTTCAGTCCCACCTGATGCGGATCCCACATCGCACAACAGTACTCCAGAATAGGGCGGACAAGCGTAGTGTTAGCAGTCTCTTTGGTAGACCTGTTGCACCTTCTAAGTGTTCTGCCAATGAATCGCAGTCTTTGGTTTGCTCTACCCACAATATTATCTATGTGATAGTTCCAGTTTAGGTTATTTGTAATTGTAATCCCTAAGTATTTAGTTGAATTTACAGCCCTCAGATTTGTGTGACTTATCGCGTAATCGCAATTTAGCTGATTTCTTTTAGTACTCATGTGAATAACTTCGCACTTTTCTTTATTCAGGGTCAATTGCCACTTTTCGCTCCATACAGATATCTTACCTAAATCGTTTTGCAAGTCGTTTTGATCATCTGATGACTTTACAAGACGGTAAATCACAGCATCTTCTGCAAACAATCTGAGACGGCTACTCAGATTATCTCCTACGTCGTTAATATAGATCAGGAACAATAGAAAGCCTATAACACTTCCTTGGGGAACGCCGGATATTACTTCTGTTTTACTCGATGACTTTCTGTCGATTACTACGAAGTGTGACCTTTGACAGGCAATCACGAATCCAGTCGCACAACTGTGGTGATACTCCGTAGGCACGCAGTTTGATTAGAAGACGCTTGTGAGGAACGGTGTCGAAAGCCTTCTGGAAATCTAAAAATATGGAATCAATTTGACATCCTCTGTCGATAGCACTTATTACTTCATGAGTATAAAGAGCTAGTTGTGTTTCACAAGAACGATATTTTCTGAATCCGTGCTGACTATATGTCAATAAATCGTTTTCTTCGAGGTACTTCATAATGTTCGAATACAGTATATGTTCTAAACCCCTACTGTAAATCGACGTTAGTGATATAGGCCTGTAATAGGCTGTAATAGGCTGGAACGGTATGCAGTGTGTCTGGTTTGTCGCGAAGATTCTGCTCTGTATGTGGGGTCCAACATCTCCATCTGACAGACGGATCACCGTCAACAGTGTCACATTTCCGCATTCCGCGAAAAACTACTGCGACGTCTGGAGTTGTACCCAGAGCACTGTCACACAGTCTGGTGATCGTAAACGGAAAGTCACGGCCTTATCCCCCCTTCTCGCAGCCAAGTTTCATCCATAACCGGGACTCGAACTGGCTACCTCCGGGTCAACGCCACGGCACTGGCTTGCGTTAGCCACCTCGCCTGCAGAGGGGTTCACTAGACGCTCGCATTAGTGGACACTTCAGCGCGATGAGGAGGTGCATTAGCCGGGTCAATTGCATGTCCGCAATTGGCTGTTTGCAGTGGAGGGGATTGGGGGCATTATGGTGGAGCCGAGGGCGCTCGCATCCCTAATGGAAGCTGATTGGGTTGTGCTTGTATACGGCTGTGGGAAGACTCTGTGACCGACATAGCAGGAAAATGGCTGCGCTGCGAATATGCGGCGCACATTCGTGCCTCCTGAGTGGTGTAGCGAGACAAACAGCGCAGATTTTTTCGAACTTGAGGCACTTGAGATTCCTTCAAAATTAGAGGAGCTTTGTGTAGAGGTGACCCTATATGGCCTACTCTATTTACCTGTCTACTCACGACGTACCTCGACAGATGGACTGGCAAGTAACACGAAAAGAGCTGCATGAATATGAGTGACTGATCAGTACATTGTCTGCTGCTCAGCAGATCACACACTCGGTGTCGTATAAACCTATTTGAATATAGTAAGCAATTGTGACGTTAAAGAAACAAATCCAAGAGCAAAATCTCAGGACGGAGATAAAAACTACACAAAATCATGTTTAAATGTCTACACCTGCTGAGATCATATAATTTTTCCCACATAATCAGCTTACAAAATTCAAAAGATTTTCAAGAAACGCGTAAAACAAACATTCACCTGTCAGCTTCCACCATATGAACGAGAGATATGGTGAACATGAATTCCACCTACAAAATTTCGGAGGTTGGACAGGGATATTTTCTGAGTATTTTTGTACGAGGTACCCTTGGCCATCGGTGGCTCGTAACAAAATAATACTGTGATTGTTATTTGTTACCCGGATCACTTTCATAGCAGTGAAAAAATTTGTAATATGCGATCAACAAAACGTACAACACAAAAGACATACTAATGCAACACCCCACAGGCAGTTGCAAAAGTGCTGTGATGGTTTTCATCGCAACTCGTCATTGCATTGTGCAGCCCTTCCATTGTTTTCAGTGAAGGCATACATTATGTGATCAATAGATCCGGATACATACAAGTAGACATTAATGTAGGGTGAACGTCCTCTACCCCGCCTTTGCCTTTATGGCGGCCTGAACTCTGCTGAGGACATTTTCAATGAAGTGTCTGAATGTCTGTGGAGGAATGGCACCCTGTTCTTCCTCAAGAGCCGAAAACAGAAAAGCTAGTGAAGATTGACGCTGGGGTCTGGAGCGAAGCCGACCTCCAACTCGTCGCAAAGGTGTCCACTGGGTCCAGGCCAGGACTCTGGGTAGGCCAGTCCATTTCAGGAGTGTTGTTGGCCCAAACAATGGCCACGCAGATGCTGCTTTATGACAGGGTGCATTGTCATGCTGATGTAATCAGTCATCGTATCGGGACTGTTCCTGTACTGTAAACAGTACACAATGCTGAAAAATGTATTCCTATCCTTTCGCATGTAGCGTTTTCTTCTTCCCGGTGACAGGACGCCATCCTAACCGCGAAAAACACACTGATGCTGTAACGTCAACTCCTAAGTGCTTCGCTGTTGGCATTATACATGATGGCAGATAACGAACGCTCTTCAGACGTTTGCCAAACCTAGACCCTTCCATATAATTTCCACAGCATAGAGCTTGTTTCATCACTCCTAATCGCTCGTTTTCAGTTATCCACTGTGCAGAGGTGTCGCTCTTTACGCCATCGCATGTGTCGCTTAACACTTACAGAATTATATGGCTTATGATAAGCTGCTTGAACATTGTACCCCATTCTTTTTAACTCACTAGGCACATTAAGCAACCGCTGGAATGTTCGACTGTCCGTGTTCTTCTGTACATGGGGTCCGCCGGGTCTTGGTTTCGCTGTGGTTGCTCCCACGCGTTTCTGAGTCACAGTTGTGCCACTAGCAGTACATTTGGGCGGCTTTTCAATGGTTAAAATGTTCGAAGTCACTGAACTCTCCTGTCCGTCCCATTCTGCTTTTCCTGCTTCTCTACTGATAACGCAATTTTTTCCTCTTTTTGACATGTTGTGTCCAAAGAGGGATTGTCTTTGACGTTTTTTGTCTTCTGGGGTGGTAAGCTATTGGAAATAGTTTCACTTTATTGTGTATTCGTTTGCAAAAGGATTTGGACTCTTTGTGGGTCCTTCAGTCCATTGAGGGTGTTGGGTAGGTAGTCGTACGTGCGATTGACAGTAACTATTTACATTTATGATACTGAATAACTGAACATTGGATCACCCTTGATGGTCCTGTGGGAGTACAATAATGGCTCGAGGCACCTTGTATTTGTGCCATTGTCGTGACAGGGCCTGGTTTACTTACGAAAGTTGGCGGACATTTCTCCGATTTGTAACAGTTTTTTGTTGTGCCTACCTGCCACTCAGCATCTGCACTTATTGATGAAGAGTTGACCGATTTGCACCTCTTATACACAATTCGTGAAAAAGATGAGTTGCCTGGTCTATTTTCTAGCGACGCATTTTTCTCCAGTCAGCTCGTGTATTTCTTTCGTCTGGAAGTGATACAGGATAAAGGGATTACTTTTACCCCACACGTACAAGACAGAAATTTGAATACTATGAAGATGATCCGGGCACTCGCGCCGTTTTTCACGAGTAGGAATCTAAATCCATCAACGAAATTAAAACTTTATAGAGCGACTTCTAGATATTAGGGGAAGTGGAGCCCCCAGTATAAAAGGATGCAGGGAGCATTGCGTTATCACCCGTCTCCTCGACTGTTACATCAAACTGATTGATGGCTTTCTGCAGAACCGGCGCCTATTTCTACAGATAGATGGGTAGAAGTCATCAATGAAAACTGTCTCGGCTGGTATCCAACAGAGAGCGGTGATATCGCTGTGCCTGTTTAATTTGTATATTAACGACATTCCCTCCATTTCACACGTTACCTCCAATCTGTATGCCGATGACACGACCTTCCTAACCTCTGAAAGGAACATCAAACAATTTGTCTGCAGGATGCAGCGGCAACTTGACGTCACCCAACAGTGGGCAAAGAGAGATAAAATCACCCTAAACTCTACGACACCTGCAGCAATACTGTTTCCGAAGAAACAGCCTATTGAGATATCTTATCACGTTTTTTTTTAATTTCAAAACGGTACTTACTTAAAAAACACATCTGCCGCTCTTCGTTGGATTTATTCTGTAAAACCTTTTTGGTAAGGGTCACAGACTTGTGGACGATACTCAAGAAATGTTGAACAGGTGTTCTATACCGCACTTCTTTCGTAGATGAATTACAGTCCCGTGAGATTCGTTCAGTGAATCTCAACCAGCCATCCGCTTTTCCTAAAATTTCTGTTATGTAGTCATTCCACTGTAGGTCGCCGTGGAACGTCAGTCCTAGGTATTTTACGCTTGTTTTGTTTCCAGTGATTTATCGCGAATAGCATGATTAAAAAGTAATGATCCCTTCTTCTATTTACGCACAATGAGCCACATTTATTTAGGTTAAGAGGCAACCGCCAGTCCTTGCACCAGTCATCGATCCTGCGCTGGTCTTCGCTACAGTCTTCTGACGTTGCTATTTTCCTGTAGACAGTAGTATCGTCTGTAAAAACCATCTTGGAGTTTACGACGTTACCTACTAGATCACTTATATGTACTTATATGACACAGATATAAATGAAAAGAAACAGACGCACCACTAAGGAATTAACCGAATGGGAAGGAAATCAGTAGATGTGATATAAATGTGCAGATAAACAAATGATTACAATTTCAGAGAAAGTGGATGATCAATTCAAGAGAAAGAGCTTCACAAATTGAGCAATTGATAATGCATTGGTCCACCTCTGGCCCTTACGCAAGTAGTTATTCTGCTTGGTATTGATTGATACAGTTGTTGGATGTCGTCCTGGGGGATATCGTCCAAAATTCTGTCTACTGCCGCGTTAGATGGTCAAAATCCAGAGCTGGTTGGAGGGCCGTGCACAAAATGCTCCAAACGTTGTCAATTGGGGAGAGAGCTGGCGGCAGTCCGCAGCTCGTGGTCTCGCGGTCCCGTTCTCGCTTCCCGAGCACGGGATCCCTGGTTCGATTCCCGGCGGGGTCAGGGATTTTCACCTTCCTCGAGATGACTGGGTGTTTGTGTTGTCCTCATCATTTATCATCATTCATGAAAGTGGACTGAGCAATGGTTGGGAATTTGTACGGGCGCTGATAACCGCGCAGTTGAGCGCCCCACAATCCAAACATCATCATCATCACCAGATCTGGCGGCTTCGCTGGCAAAGGTAGCGTTTGGCAAGCATTAAGACAAGCAGCACAAGCTCTCACCGTGCGCGGGTGGGCATTATCTTCCTGAAATGTTAGACACGTCTTCTCTGGTCGTCGGGGCTCAGTACGAAGCGGGACTCATGACTAAACGCAGTGCTACTCCACTCAAAGAGATTCAAGGCTGAAGACGTCTGGAGACGCCTCGAACAGCGGTGGGATACCAACCAGACTGCCGCCCCCCTCCCCCTTCCCAGTCACACCTGTAGCCAGAAGTGATGGCCTGGGCTGCCTTTTTTTTTCACAGCAGGATTCCTTTGGTTCTCATCCGCGGGACCCTTACAGCAGACCAGCACGTCGACGATGATATCACCTCGTTTTGCTGCCCTTCGTAGCAAGCCATCCTGGGCTTACATTTTAGCAAGATAATGTCCGCCTGAACACAACGAGAGCTACTACTGCGTTTCTTAGAGCTTTCCAAACCCTACATTGGCCAAAAATATCGCAGGATATCTTCTCAATTAAGAACGTTTGGAGCGTTATGGGTAGTGCCTTCCAACCAGCTCGGGATTTTGACGATCTATCACACCAATTGGATATAATTTGGCACGATATTTCTCAGGAGGACATCTAACAAAAATCAAATGGGTCTGAGTACTATGGGACTTAACATCTGAGGTCATCAGTCCCCTAGAACCTAAAACTACTTAAACCTAACTAACGTAAGGACATCACACACATCCATGCCGGAGGCAGGATTCGAACCTGCGACCGTAGCAGTCGCGCGGTTCCGGACTGAAGGGCCTAGAACCGCTCGGCCACCGTGGCCGGCTGGACATCTAACAACTCTGCCAATCAATGCCAAGCCGAGTAACTGCTTGCATAAGGGCTAGAGGTGGAACAACGCGTTATTGAGTTGCTCAATTTGTGAAGCTTTTTCTCTTGAGTAAATCATGTAATTTTTCTGAAACTGTAATCATTTGTTTGTCTGTACACGCATATCACATCTACCGATTCCCGTCCCATTCGGATAATTGCTTCGTGGTGCGTCGTTTTCTTTATCTCACAGTGTAGATATACAGGATCTGAAGTTTTGGATGAGATTATCTCGAAAACTATACATCGAGTAGTAATAGTGGGTAAGACAAGTTCGTAAGCTCAAAGGTGGACATCAAATGATACTACACATGACGCCCAGCCCCCGCCCCCTTGGGTGGGGGGTGGGGCGGGGGGAGGCAACTTTCAAATCTTAAATGGAAGCACCAATTTTTTATTGCAGATTCGGATTCTCCATAAAAAAAGCAATCAAGTTTTGTCTGGAACATTTTGTAAAACATTTGACAGATGGCGCTGAAATCGAGAAAAAAGTAAAGTTGGGGAAGAACTCCGATTTATTTAGAATGGTCCGAGAAGGACGCATCAAATCGATACAAAATGTGCACCAATTCTTTCATTACGCCAAATTAAGCTATTTTTCTGCAAAATGTATCCTTCCCGCCACAGTTTTTGATGGAGGGAGGCGGAGTACACATTTCGTATCGATTTCATGGGTCCTTCTCGGATCATTCTAAATAAATCGGAGTTCTTCCCCAATTTTGATTTTTCTCGATTTCAGCGCCATCTGTCAATGGTTTAAAAAATGTTTCAGACAAAACTTGATTACTTGTTTATGGAGAATACGAATCTGCAATAGACGAATGGGGGTTTCCATTTAAGATTTAAAAGCTGCCCCCCGCCCCACCCAAGGGGTCAGGGGCTGGGGGTCACGTGTAGTATCATTTGATGTTCCCCTTTGAGCTTACGAACTATTTTCACCCGATGTATAGTTTTCGAGATAATCTCGTCCGAAACTTCAGATGGAACACTCTGTATATGTACATACATATATATGTTGTAAACAGTAATGACACTATAACACGCTCTTAGGATGTTTCAGAAATTACAATTGCATCTACTGATACTGTATTGAGCTCCACGTTTTACAAAGTTCTGAATCCATTCAGGAATCTGATCAGATACTCGATAAGCTTGTATTTTGTTAACTAAACAACAATATCGAATTGCATCGCGTATCTTCCGGAAATCAAGGAATGCGGCATGGCTCTCTGGATTCCACGGACGAACAGAGTGATCTGTGTTGCGCAAGATCTCTGTTTCCTGAACCTATGGTCGTGTTTTCCTACTCCAAAATCGTCATAATGCGTTAGCGCAGAATATGTTCCATAAATCTTTCAGAGACTGACATCAGCGATATAGGCTTATATTCACGTGCATTAGTTCAACGACCTCTTCTTGAAAACGAGGGTGACTGTGCTGATTTTCAATCGCCTGGTACCCTTCGTTGTTTCAGCGGCCTACAATGGAATATTGTTATAAGAAAAATAGATTCTTTCCCGCAATGTCTGTACAATCTCATACCTGTCTCGTACGATACGTATGTCTTTCACTATAGAATGATTTTAGTTGGTTTTCTGTTTCGCAGTCATTTATCTCAATAACTGCCATTGTGGATTTCTGAGGCTGGTTGAAACGAGGAAGCATATTCCGATCTTCCGTGGTGAAATAATTTCTCATAGTTGAAATCTACTATGTCATCTTCCGTTTCGTGCCATTGCGGTCATTGAACGACTGAATGGAAGATTTTGTTCCGTTTACGGACTGAAGGTAAGACCAAAACTTCTTAGGATTTTTGGTTTCAAATTTTGTACAAATCCTATTCTAATGAAAGATGAGATCTCCATTAGACGAGAATTTCGTCCCTGTAATCGACCTTTTTGGTTTGGGAATCAGAAACATGCCACATGAGCTCCAAATCGTAGTAACAGAGTCAATGGATAATTCTTTCAAAACCAGCTCGCCCACTTTTGCTATCTCAGCAGTCAATGTGTGAGCAGAGGCATGGTCCTACGAAAGAGTGCTTTCCTACGCTCATGATTACTCCCTGTGGGTCCTTCTTTGTCTGTGAGGATCTGAAGAAAATATATAAAAAAAGAATTCTGAGTACAGACACTTCTCTTTCATCGTTTTACACACATTCTTTAAAGTAATGGGATATCTCAGCGGTAGGAACCCTATAGCTTTTGGGATGTTGTGTACCAAATGAAGCCCTGAATTTTGGCAGGCGACTGCAAAAAAAGTCATGTTTCTCGAAATATTATTTATTCGCTATATAAGAAACGGTGAATGGCTGGAATTACTTTGTGACATGAAGGAGATATGGTTTTCACAAAATACACCAAGAAACAAGTGTCAGTCTATTAGACAGCATCACGACCTACTTATATAAAAATATAAATACAATTAGGGAGCCACAAACAGTCATTGCTCACATGAGAATTAATATCAACCACGTCATTGAAATGAGGGCCTTTTTGTAATTTATACGCTACGGGAGGTCTACTCGTAGACAAGAGTGTACAAAAACGCATTGAAATTTTTAAATAATTTCAGTTTTGCGCAGTTATTAAGTTCGGCTTATTAATTAATTGTTTTCAGTTGATACCAATTGCATGTTCTTGTCATACTGTTGCATTCCGGCTTTTTAGTTAGCTAAATAATTACGTGTAGTTTGGGCTCTGAGTTAAAATATCGTAATGATATGGAAGAATTCAACTTACAGTCAATTAAACTGATTTCCATTAAACTATGGCTTCATGCTTACCATGTGATATTTTTACGTAACAGAAAAAATATACACTGACGGAAAAAAAAACCGCAACGGCCAAGAAGGATTTGTGCGAATAATCGAAAGTTGGTAGGCGAGTCTCTATTCAAATTTCTCACCAATTACATAAGCATGGCACTAGTAGAGCCAGTATGAGAATGCAAATCAGGTTTGCTGTAACGGTCGTGTGCATTTCTTATCTTTGAGAGTTGACATGACGATTTGATGTTAGAAGAAATGCCTTTAAGGAGGCAAGGACGCCATTGTTAGCAACTCACTGAATTTGAACGAGGTTATGTAACAGGCCTACGAGAAACTGGATGTTCCTTCTGCGATATTGCAGAAACACTTGGCAGGAGTGTAGCCACTGTATGTGATTGCTGGAAGTAATGGTCATGAAAATCTACAGTCGCAAGAAAAGCAGGCTCTGGACGGTCATGTGGCACTTGAGAGGGAAGAGCATTGTGATCGCGTATGGCCCTGGCGACTCGTACTGCATCTGCAGCAGGAAACAGGGACACAACGAATTGTTACAAATTGGTTATAAGTTTCCTTTAATTTACGTCTATGGTCACAAAACTTTTTGTTAACAGATTACCGGTTTCGGTCTTTCATGACCATCATCAGATCTGCAGCAAAAATGGGAAAAACATAAATACACTCGCAAACTGTCTACAGCTTAACGACAATATATAGAGCATAATGAAAAGGAGTACTGATCGCCCTCATCCCCACCCTTAAGTACCTTGGCGTCACCTTCGACCGTCGCCTCTCCTGGACCCCCCACCTCCGGACAATCCAAGCCCTCCTTTCCGGCTGTACGTGGGGTCTGGACCCCTCCACGCCTATAAATCCCTCATTCACCCTATCCTCTGTTACGCCCATCCTGCCTGGATCTCCGCCCCCCCCCTTCCTTTTACAAATCCCTTCAGATCCTTGAACGCCATGCTCTCCGCCTCGCCTATCGCATCCGTCTCCCCTCCCCCACGCGGATCCTGTACGACCTCATTCCGTTCCCCCACCTCCCTTTCCTTGAAAGCATACGGATCCTCTACTCCTCCCATAAACTCGATCCTCCTCACCCGCTTGTCTCCCCCATCCTCTCCCACCCCCACCCGCTGCCGCTCCTATATTCCCATGTCCCACCTGCTCTCCATCTCTCCACCTTCCTTACCCTCTCCCAAGGTGGCTTCCGCCAGCTCCTCCTCCCTGATGATGCCCTCCTCCCCTCTATCTACCCCTCCTACCAACTTTGATCCTCCCTCCCTCTTCCTGTGTTTCTCCTTTGGGCACCCTCCCTCCCTTCTCTCCCCCTTCCCTCCCTCCTCCATTTCTCCCCACTCCTCACCTGCACTTCCCCTCCCCTGTCCCTCTACTCCTCCTCCCATCTCCTCAGCCATTGGCATATTTGTTCTCCCCTCTCCCCCCCCCCCCCCTCACCCTTCTTCCCCTCTCGGCAGGTCCCCGGACTCGCACATGCTACGTGGACATTCGCGCGCCGGAGATCATCGCCATTAGTGTCTCGTGTGTGCCATCGTGTTTAGTGCTCAGTGTTCACAATCACACTCCATCGTTCACCTGTGCTATCGACATCTTCAGTGTTTGTAGTGTGGATTGTCATCGAGTGTGAACGGCTTCATGTTTTTTATGTTCATGTGTCTACTGTTTTTTCCCCACCATTTTGTTCCAACTCATGTGTCTCTCTGTTTTACCATTGTACTATCTTGTCCTGCTGCCAGCCTACTTGTTTTTATATGGGTATTAAAATCACAATAAAGAAAAAAAAGTAGTGCTGACAAAATTTACATTTGTGCACTTTAAGTATGAAGAAGATACCTGTTTCATAAAAACAAAGCCCTAATGTACTGCAACCATAGTGGCACCGTCAAATGTTAAATGCGGAATCAGCACCAGCATCGTCAAACACATATAAATAACATCATATGCACGAGTCATGTTGTCAGTAGCACTACCGTTTAAAACAAGCTGCCGTACAGTAGCCACAAGATGTTTGTGTTGTAAGTTCCCCAGATGTCGCTATGCCAGTATGGCTGCAGTACATTAGGACTTTGTTTTTATGAAACAGGTATGCCTCTTCATATTTAAAGCGCACAAATGTAAATTTTGTCAGTACTACTTTTCATTATGGTCTATGTACTGTTCTTAAGCTGTAGACAGTTTGGGGGTGTATTTCTGTTTTTCTCATTTCTGCTGCAGATCTGATGATGGTCATTAAAGACTGAAACCGGTAATCTGTTAACAAAAGGTTTTGTGACCATAGACGTAAATTAAAGGAAACTTATTACTTATACAGGTCACTGTTTTTTCGCGACAATGTCGCAGCTTGTGAAACAAATCAGTTACTTCAAGGACGTCTCAGAGTCAGGCTCACTATAGCGTACATTGCACCATCCCCGAACCACCACCATTTACGTTTCAATGGAGTCAAGCGAGAGTTCACTAGATGGTAGGGTGGAGGTCTTTTATGTTTTCTGAGGAAAACTGGTTCTGCTTCTGTGCCAGTGATAGTCGTTTGATGGTTACGAGGAGGCCAGTTGAGGGACTGCAACGAACCCATCTACGTGTTAAACACACTGGACCTATGCATGGAGCAAGGGTCTTGGCTACGATCTCGTATGACAACAGGAGCACTCTCATGGTTAACCCACGCACCATCATTCTGATGATTTTATCTGTCGTGCTTCCATTCATGAACAGCGTTCCACAGAGTGTTTTCCAACAGGATAACGCTCAACCACATACCGCTGTTGTAGCTCAACATGCTCTACAGAGTCTGGACTCGTTGCCTTGGACTGCTTGATTACCAGCTCTGTCTCCAATCGAGCACATATGAGACATTAACGGACGACAGTTCCAGCGTCATCCACAAACAGTATTAACTGTCACTGACCAACTGCAAGAGGCACGGAACTCCATCCCAAAAAATGACATTCGGCTCCTACCTGTACAACACAATGCGTGTACGTTTGCGTGCTTGCATTCAACAGTCTGACAGTAACACCGGTTATTAACGTTCCAGCATTTCACATCTGCAGTGGCTTATCTCATGCCTACATTAACCTGTGATCTTGCAATATTAACCACTTAAATACGTCACCTAGAGAATTGTATTCCCGAAATTTCATTACTCTTGCGATTTTTTTCTCTCAGTGTATATTTAGTTCAATCATTAGAGTAAGTACGCAGACCTTTGAATCACGTAAGTTAGAAATTTTTGAATCAAAGCTCTTCTATAGAATAGAAGGAGTTGCTTACAATGAATTTTTACAGTTTACTTTCAGTTTCAGATCCGTAGCACTGGCTGATTGATTAAAGTTTTCGGTAGCAGTATTGTTTCCTCTTGATGAGCTAAAAGCAGTTTCAGTGAAGGTTAAATAAGATTTTTTTTGTATTATTGTGACATCATTTTTCCTTCACGAAAGACGTAATGCTCTGTCAGTCTGTACTTAATTAATTAACTTCTTAGACAGTTGTCTACGCTATAATTATGAGTGAACACTAGATATACGAGGTGCATTCAAGTTCTAAGGCCTCCGATTTTTTTTCTCTGGACTGGAAAGAGATAGAAACATGCGCATTGTTTTAAAATGAGTCCGCGTTCATTGTGAATACGTCGCACAGATGGCAGCACCGTACGGCAGATGGAATTTTACCGCCAGCGGCGAGAATGAGAACTGTTTTAAATACTTAAAATGGCGACGTTTTCCTTAATTGAACAGCGTGTAATCATTCGATTTCTGAATTTGTGTGGTGTGAAACCAATTGAAATTCATCGACAGTTAAAGGAGACATGTGGTGATGGAGTTATGGATGTGTCGAAAGTGCGTTCGTGGGTGCGACAGTTTAATGAAGGCAGAACATCGTGTGACAACAAACTGAAACAACCTCAGGCTCGCACAAGCCGGTCTGACGACATGATCGAGAAAATGGAGAGAATTGTTTTGGGGGATCGCCTAATGACTGTTGAACAGATCGCCTCCAGAGTTGGCATTCTGTGGGTTCTGTGCACACAATCCTGCATGATGACCTGAAAATGCGAAAAGTGTCATCCAGGTGGGTGCCACGAATGCTGACAGACGACCACATGGCTGCCCGTGTGGCATGTTGCCAAGCAATGTTGACGCCCAACGACAGCATGAATGGGACTTTCTCTTCGTCGGTTGTGACAATGGATGAGATGTGAATGCCATTTTTCAATCCAGAAACGAAGCGCCAGTCAGCTCAATGGAAGCACACAGATTCACCGCCACCAAAAAAATTTCAGGTAACCGCCAGTGCTGAAAAAATGATGGTGTCCATGTTCTGGGACAGCGAGGGCGTAATCCTTACCCATTGCGTTCCAAATGGCACTACGGTGACAGGTGCATCCTACGAAAATGTTTTGAAGAACAAATTCCTTCCTGCACTGCAACAAAAACGTCCGGGAAGGGCTGCGCGTGTGCTGTTTCACCAAGACAACGCACCCGCACATCGAGCTAACGTTACGCAACAGTTTCTTCGTGATAACAACTTTGAAGTGATTCCTCATGCTCCCTACTCATCTGACCCGGCTCCTAGTGACTTTTGGCTTTTTCCAACAATGAAAGACACTCCTCGTGGCCGCACATTCACCAGCCGTGCTGCTATTGCCTCAGCGATTTTCCAGTGGTCAAAACAGACTCCTAAAGAAGCCTTTACCGCTGCCATGGAATCATGGCGTCAGCGTTGTGAAAAATGTGTACGTCTTCAGGGCGATTACGTCGAGAAGTAACGCCAGTTTCATCGATTTCGGGTGAGTAGTTAATTAGAAAAACAATCGGAGGCCTTAGAACTTGAGTGCACCTCGTATTTCTATACCATACTTTAGGACGATGAAAATTATCTTTTTTGAGGATGAGTTAACCAAGAAATCACTTCCACAGGACATTATTTGTTAAAAATCAGCATAGTACATTAACTCAAAGATGACTTTGTTCTCAACGCCTGTCATGATAGAAAATTAAAATCTGACTGAACAATGTTGTTTAAATAATAACAAAATATGTGTTTTCCTATTTAAATTCCCATTAATATATATATTAGAATTGGTACAGTACCCTTTAATGTGCAGAAATAAATGTGCGGTGCATCAAAAATATAAACTATTTGCCGATATTAAGTCAGTGATTCCTTTGAACATATTGTTTACAGTTTCGTCTACGCAAAAATTATTCTGTTGCGAGTATATTAAATGGAAGTACCTTAATAATACAAGAGACAGACAACAGTTGACCTAAATAAGATTGAATTTTATAGAGTACCCTTAATGATTTTTCAGTAAGAAAAATCTCCCATGTGTACGTTTGTTTCATTATGCAACACAGCTTGGTACATTCCTTCCAGTAACGTAAACCCTTTTCTAGCTACAGCATTACTTATGTAATGCATCACTTATTTTTAACATAGTGTTGTGATGTTCATAACTGTTGGGTCGACCACAAAAACATCTGTTGGTGTTACGTATTTAATGTTTGTTAATTAACGAGTGCATGTGTAAATAGATTTATCGACTGGATAGCTCTTCTGAAATTCAGTTGTGATTTCTTACTCATATTGTTATTGCAAATGTTTGGAACGTTGTTTCCTCAAAATATTTAGACAATGATTCCATCAGTGAAAGATATAACTATATACAGACATTTTCCAGAAACTTTCGTTACAAAGGGTTTAACTGCTCCGACTTTTAATCTCTGTGGATAAGCGCTCTGAGTTAGTGTCGTATAACAGACTTCGATAAGGAACGTTCTTATTTCCTCATACCAGCTCTGCATAATTATATTGAACATAACGAAAATTTCCCCCCCCCCCCCCATGAACCATGGACCTTGCCGTTGGTGGGGAGGCTTGCGTGCCTCAGCGATACAGATAGCCGTACCGTAGGTGCAACCACAACGGAGGGGTATCTGTTGAGAGGCCAGACAAACGTGTGGTTCCTGAAGAGGGGCAGCAGCCTTTTCAGTAGTTGCAAGGGCAACAGTCTGGATGATTGACTGATCTGGCCTTGTAACAATAACCAAAACGGCCTTGCTGTGCTGGTACTGCGAACGGCTGAAAGCAAGGGGAAACTACAGCCGTAATTTTTCCCGAGGGCATGCAGCTTTACTGTATGCATGGAGAGCTGCATCAAACCAGTCTCAGGACTGAAGACCACAACAACAACGAAAATTTCATTTCAACATCTGTTCTTGAGGCATCTTATAATTTTCGTAATTTCGGAAGAAGGGATGGGTGCGACCGTAGTTTTTCTGCATACTACCTTAAATTCCTGCTGTTCTCTAACCTTACTATCTATAATATCTTTAAGAAACGGAGAAAAATGTCATATTTGTGACGACACCACACCCACATTCAGAAAAATCAGGGTCCGAAATACCAGTTGGCTAACCATGTTTAGGGTGTGCACAATTTTCCTAAACAGCTTGAGGCAAACGTCAGATAGCTTTCATTAAAAGGGACCTGAGCCATTTCCTGCTGCATCATTACCCAATCTCATCTTGAGATCAGTCTAATGACATCGTTGTCGTCGGAAAGCTGAATTCTGTTCTTCTTCTCGTCCACCTTGAAACATCTGAGAAATTATTGTTAAAAATCCTTACTGCCTGTGAATTACGACTCTCACATTTTCCCGCCCGATAAATGAAGATGTTATCTTATTCTATGACCACAATGAAGAAGTTTATTCTGTGAAGTATCGTTCCCTCTGTTTTACTGTTTTTCTACTCATGAGACCCCGTGAACAAATGTCCTATGGCTCCCACCCTTACGTTAGCATTCCGATCTGACGCCATTTCAATGGTTTGCACGTCAATTTCGCTGCTTCGTTTTAGTCACTTCACAAGCGTAGTGGACCTCAGACATTCTCAACCGAGAAAAATCAGAGGCCGTCACCAGCACTTCCTCACCAATAACTAGCGACTCTAATCAACAGACTACGGAGGCAATCTAAGGAATCAATAGATCTAAAACTAGAGTGGAATATTTCAGTACCTATAACAAATTCAACAAAGAAATGTGTCTTGGATGCACACAATACGTGTGTTAAGTTTTCTTTACGATTTGCTAACTGATCGACCATTTTCTTTACGATTTGCTGACTGATTGACCATTTTCTTTACGATTTGCTGACTGATCGGCCATCTGGAATGTACAGACCAGCAAAGCACTTCATCATACTCGTCTCAGAGATCACATAAGCCCCTGAAATCAGTTATATTTAAGCGCTAGTGTCAACGCCTGTAAGCATTCACAAAAATACTAAAGTAGGATACTCACCAGGACAATAGCGTGATTAACATAGGTACCAGTATGGGAAGATGTCTAAATGATTATCATATATCACAGCCTTGAAGTCTTTATGGCCAACTTATGAACCAATAGAATAGAAGATGATGAAGTCGTTTCAAGAGTCGAGAAAATTAATTGAGTAAGTGTACGTATTCTTCTGAGCAAGATTAACTATCATCGGTTTGATACAAGCTCGTGATCTTGTGGTTAGCATTCCTCACTCTTGATCACAGGGCCCCGGGATTTATTCCCGGCCAGGTCGAGGATTTTCTTCGCTCATGGTCGTGTATGTGTTGGCCTTATCAGTACATAATCATCGTTGACGTACAAGTCGCCGATGTGACGTCAAATAAAACGCCTTGCACCAGGCGGCCCAACTTCCCGATAGGGGACTCCTGACCAAAAATTCCGTACTCTAACATACAATTTGTAGTTGAATTCTTCTGCAAGCCGGCAGACTCATTCGCAGAAATAATGGACAATCTCAGAGGCAATATCATTTCCCTAGCACAAACATTGTTCAGCCATGCTATGGTAAGGGGAAAGTATTTGAACAGTAATGCAATGCATATCACTCAAAAAGTGTAGCAGAGTGAATACTCAACACTGCCCTTCTTATCACACACTTGAAATTGCGAAAATTTTCTCAGTTCATTTCCACTTACCTGGTACAAAATCACTTCTCTGTGGTAGTCAGATGTATTTGTAATCCAGTGATGATGTGAGATTCAACTGCCATATTCCACATGCATACTCTTAAAACTATGAAAAAAGTAATAAGTTGTTTAATAGATTTCGAATAAGTGTTAATAAAACACCAGACTAGCACTTGGTAGAGCAAACACACTCGAATGGAATATCTGACTCTATTTGCGACTGATGAGAGTACTTAACAATTAGAACACAACAGATTATATCCAAAGAAACACAGGTAAATTTGTGTTTGATCCTGTAAAGGAGGAGTATGGTGAGTGTGCAGACAGCAACATGGCGCGTCACAGCATCGCACTTTGTATTTATTGTCACTGTCAATTAATGTTCTTGAAGTGAAAAACACGCCCACCTAATCTAAAGTTACTGGTCAATTTGACACACAAAATTAGAATTTGGGTTCGTTGATTTGTGGGAGGGGACCAAACAGCGAGGTCACCGATCCCATTGGATTGGGGAAGAAAGTCGGCCGGGCCCTTTCAAAGGAACCATCCTGGCATTTGCCTGAAATGATTTACGGAAATCACGGAAAACCTAAATCAGATGGCCGGACGCGGGTTTAACCGTCGTCCTCCCAAATGCGAGTCCAGTGTGCTATCCACTATGCCACCTAGCTCAGTTAGAAATTAGGTATTTTGTCTGAAATAAGTGCTGAACACATTTATTTTCCATTGATGCTGAGCTTCGCGTGGAAGTTTTATATATACAAGGGGAATCAGAACGCTACCGACAAACTTTCAGTGGTGGTAGTGGGGACCAAAACAAGAAAAAATGTCCAGTGACCATGGACTCTGTCTTAAGAGCTATAAGCACTTGTCTATCTTTGCTAGGGTGGAATGCATCTGTTCTATGGAGCTAGTGCTCGTACCTCTTAAGGTACGCGTTTTAGAGCCCATGTTTATCAAACATTTTTTTCTTGTTGTGATCCACACTACCACCTCTAAAATTTTGATCACCCTGCATGTATTGGCATTTTAAGAGACATCAGCGTTCTGTCTGGTGAATAAAAGTGAGAAAGTATTGTTTAATAATTGTACTAGTGATAAAATCCGTGAGGAGAAATCGTCGATTTTATTGACTGAAGAAAATACCTTTGTGTCAGTCAAGTAGGAAAGTTGTTCTGCTGTCTCTGTTGTTCACTTGGATGTTGCGTCTGAAGTCGTAAGGTTTGGCGTTGGGACATGACCTTCTCTTAGGTTTTGTTAAATAGTAAGAAGACTTTCGGTTGGAATGTGGGAACGATTAGAGCTTTATTGTCCCCTTTTTGAGTTGCTTTGATAAATTTCATTTGATGTTATAGATCTTATAATTAAATTATCTACGATAATGATCGTAGCAGAAGAAATGAATTAAAATTTGTGCTGCGGCTGGGACTCGAACCCGGGTCTTCTTGCTTCGCAGAAATGCTAACCATTGCACCCCCACAGCACTATGGTGAACGTTGCTGCACGATCTACCCAAGCTGGTTGCTCTCCCCAACACAAACTTCATTGTAAGGGAAAATAAGCAGAGGATATGAACTGAAGTTTGTGTTGGGGGGGGGGGGGGGCGGCACTCAACTTGGGTAGTTCGTGGAGCAATGTTGAGCATTGTGCTGCGATGGTGTATTTGTTAACATTTCTGTCTAGCAACCTAAGAGACCCCAGTTCGAGTCCTGACTGCAGTACAAATGTTAATTCATTTCTTCTGCTTCAATCATTATCGTAGATAATGAAGAGACTTAAATGTCTGAGGGAAACATTTAATAATAAGATCTGTAAGATCACCTATGGGACAGGAGTTCCCTATTACGTCCAATGCTGGGGTGCTATTTCAATGTCGGAGAGCCCTGGCAGTAGTGACATAGTAAGGGAAAATAAGCAGATGATATGAATTGAAGTTTGTGTTGCGGAGGGCACTCGAGTAGTTTGTGCAGCAATATTGATTATGGTGCTGTGGTGGTGTGCTGGTTAGCATTTTTGCCTAGCAAGCAAGAAGACCCGGGTTCGAGTCCCAGCTGCAGCATAAATTTTAATTCATTTCTTCTGCTTCGACCATTATCGTAATTGATGTGTTCCGTTTCAGCCTGCGTAATTTACACGCTTCATGATGACAAGAATAGTATTCAAATGGTTTTCAGCACACGTCTTCAGAGATACATGTCGCTGCAAGTTTATAAGCACCTTCTTTCTCGTCCAAAGGGTAGTACTCAGATAGGCTTCTCCTGCGTGTGTTCTATGATGTGGCCAATTGTGAGAGGAAGTGAACTTGTTATCAGTTGCGTGCTTTACGTATGTTCCAGTACAATTACTGTGAAAGAAGGGTTGTCATAAAATATTAATTATCACCTCCAAAATATTAAATTACATAAATAATTTTTCGTGTGTTTGCAAGTGTATGTCTTCAGTCTTGGTACATACGGAAATCCCGGAAGTGGCGTTGGTAATGTGGGTTATCATACAGTTATTCATTTTTTGCATTTGAAAGGGAACAACGCAGCAATTCACGGCGAGTGTTTGAAAGCGTACAGAAACAATGCGCCATCATTTGACACAGTGGTTAGATGCGGCAGACGCTTCCATCGTGCTCAAATAAGTTCAAATGTGAAGAGCGAAGTGACAGACCATCTCCCTGTGAATAACTGAGAATCACAAAAGAAATGGAGGCTGTCGTATCACAATCACAGCGATAGTAGAAAAAATTAAAATTAGTCATGGGTCAGCTTTCAACATATTGCTCATTTTGAACGTGACAAAGAATTTCTTCGCTCGCTGGGCTCCGCGATTGCTCTCAACCATTCAAAAAGCCCACCAGATCGAGGCAGCAGCGGAAATGCAACTGTGTCGGGACAATCCAGATGACTTCCTAAGCCACCTAATCAACATAGGTGAGTGTTGGATGTATCATTATAAACTTGAGTCAAAGGAGTAAAGCAAGCAATGAGCACATGTCCGTTATCTACATCTGCATAGATACTCCGCAAGCCACCGTCCGGAGCGTGGCGCAAGGGTACCCTGTACCAGTACGAGTCATTTCCTTTCCTGCGCCTCTCGCAAACAAAGTGAGGAAAAATGGCAGTCTATATGCCTCAGTATGAACCCTAATTTCTCGTATCTTGTCTTCATGGTCATTCGTCGAAACATATGTTGGTACCAGTAGAATCATTCGGAAGTTAGCTTCAAATGCAGGTTCTTTAAATTTTTCGAAAAGAATTTCGTCTTCCCTCCAGGATTTCGCATTTGATCTCTCCAAGCATCTCAGTAACACTTATGTGTTGTTCGAACCTACCGGTATCAAATATAATAACAAGTCTGTGAATTGCTTCGATGTCCTCCTTCAATCCGACTTGGTACGGATCCTAAACACTCGGGCAGTACTTAAGAAGACGTCGTACTAGCGTCCTATATGCAGTCGCTTTTACAGGTGAACCACACTTCCCTAAAATTCGCAAAAAAAGATGGTTCATCGGGTAGGGTGACGCTAGTTGTTTTTTGGTCTACTAAGGTGTGGTGCAAGCAGATTAAGCTCATAGAAGGCACTTTGTCACAGGAGCAGACTAACCGACATTTCTGACGAGGCTACAGGGTGGCTGCCAAGGCGAAACGCCACGGCAAGCTGTCCAAGGAGGCATTTTTGTTCCACGACAGCGCCCCAGCTCAGTCAGCGTAGGACGCAGCCACACATGTCTCTTCTTTATGCTATTAAATTTTGTCTTACCCCCGGTAGTCTCCTAACATGGCTCCCAGTGACTTCTTCCTCTTTTCTCAGATGAAGATATTATTGCGTGGCAGGTACTTTCACAATGGCGAGGAGGTGATTTTCGAGGTGGAACATTTCTGCAACCGAGTTCTCCGCCAAACCATCCACTGTTGGGAAAAATGTGGCGCATTGAGGGATGAATATTTAGAGAAGGGCTGACACCGTCCCAAGTGTCATTGTCACAGCTTGATTTTTCTGAGAGGGTAATTTAAACTTTGTGACTAACTCGCATGTATTATTTTCAAAGTGTGGAAGATCATTTAAGAACCACTAGTCTCAGTGAGGACCTTAAGCGTTCATTGCAATGGTTTGTGACAATTGTGTTTCTTATTTTTCTTATCTACTCTTTTTGTCGTCAGTTTCAATACAAAGACCTGTAGGGGAGTGTATGGTGGAATTACATTACCACCACCGTATATTTCAACCACATTCGAGACGGGAGTTTGCGTCGTACTGTACGTCTCATTCACTTCATTGAAATCCGACTATCTTTGTATTTTTTTAATCGTTAATCGTTTTGGCCCTACGTTGTCTAACACATTGGCTTGTCATCATGGCACATCTGGGACCATTTCGCACTTTTTTCATCCACTGATTTATTTATCACTAAACAATTTATTTATGCGTATATAAGTTGAGAAAATATTTCAGTTTAATATCTTACATTAGAGTTTTTTGTGTGAGTTACACATTACCGGAGTTAGTATTATGTATTTACTACGTACCTAATAATTCTGGATTGTTTCTTGTGTCAGTCTTTCATTCCATAATATTATTTGTGTACAGTCACCTTATTGGCTCTCTTCATTGTTGTCACACTATTCATATGATGTAGCTTGTGCTATAATCTGTTGATACTAAGAAGCAAGAAAATGTCTCGCAGTAGCTCTGAAGATGAGCAAAGGCATTTGCAGAAACTTTTGAGTAAACCAATGGACATGAGTGCTGATTACTTTGTGTTAACTCAGATGAATTTTAGCAGTCGAGTCTGGAAGTCAATCTGAAAGTAAGATGGGAGCATCAGACGTCGTACTGTGAACGGCAATGAGAACAAGCCTGTGGTGTCACCGCCAGACACCACACATGCTAGGTGGTAGCTTTAAATCGGCCGCGGTCCATTAGTACATGTCGGACCCGCGTGTCGCCACTGTGTGATCGCAGACCGAGCGCCACCACAAGGCAGGTCTCGAGATACGGACTAGCACTCGCCCCAGTTGTACGGACGACGTAGCTAGCGACTACACTGACGAAGCCTCGCTCCTTTGCCGATCAGATAGTTAGAATAGCCTTCAGCTAAGTCAATGGCTACGACCTAGCAAGGCGCCATTAGTAACATTGCATGTATCTAAAGAGTCTCACTTGTATCGCCACAATCTCCAGATGTACCAAAAGGATGGATTAAAGTTAAGTATTCCAGAAGCTACGTACTTTTCTTTATAGCATTCATTACGTATCCTGTTTCAGACCTCACGCCTTCCTGCTTTAGCTTACCGCGTGCCTTTCGGCTTCCTCTCATTGTGTCTAGGCTGTCTTGTCTAGACACAACAAAGCCATCAACAAACGCATAAAAATAACTGCATGGAAATGTTATAATTATCACTCGTATTTATGTATAGGATGTTTTGTTAAAAAGCACAGCACTTACAGGTGTTACAGGTATAAATAGCCATTATAAATGGTTTTTTCAGTTTAAGTTTTTTACAATGTCATTTTGAGAACCCAAATATTGTACAGTGTAAGTAATATATAAATGTAAATAATGAATAAATCATCAGAAGAAGAGAACTCCAAGAAAACTGATCCACATGAGTTGTATATAACTCACGATTACAGGTGCCTTTTGACTTTTCTTGAGTTCTTGAAAACCATAGACTACGAATATGGTTTGTTACTGGAGCAATGATTCCACTTAACGCAGTGTCAGGGCATGCTATTTTAAATTGCCACGGCATGTCGGAGCTCTAAATGAAAATATATTTGTAAGTTGTATTTATTTCACCTGGTCCAAAGAAGAAATTTTCCGTGAATTATTTTTAACTCACACGGGAGTCAATGTGTTAATATTATTTCACCAATAACCCAAGTCGCAGAGGACCAACTGTTTAGAAATGAATACCTCACATTAATGGCAGTCAGTACGTAGGCCTATAATACTCACTAGTGACTGAGGATAAGGAAGGAAACTGAAGGAAGAAAGACAGGGTAAAAGAAACCAAATTTATACAAAATATGCAGTGTTACGTGCTACTTTATTTCGGCAGTCACTTCTAACTGTGGTCTCGATATTTATGTCTGAAAATGTACATAAATATTACAAGTATATGTATAATCGATGTTACTCTCCGTAGGTGAAATGACTCTCATGGAAGTTAAACTCTACAGAAACACTGTAAGCATAAACAAAAATGAGAACAGCGGAACTTTAGCTTCAGTCGTATAATTCGTTCTATGCCACCAGCTTCTGCTACGAAGCTTTTGAAACCTAAAGGAAACTCCTTTTAAAAAAACTTACGGAAACATTTCGTAGAGGTCGTGCTTCGTAATTTACAGCAAAAATGTGTAGGAACGTCACACACAAAATAAACGGAAACATTTGATAACACAGGACATGTGTACTGTACATAGCGACGAAACTGTCTTAGCAGAGGCCTGTAAGAACACGGTTACGTCCTGAGCTGTCTCATTATCGTTCGCCACACTCCTCACTTCACTGTAGCGTTCCCAACGGGGCACACCAACGAGGTACTAACTTTGTTCGTAGTGGATCTGGAGTAAATTAGAGCACCTGTGTGGTTCCTTTCCAAGCCTGTTCATCTCACCGTTGCCAGTTATATGCCAGTAGGGCATCAGAGCTAACGGTTCCTGCACCTCTCTGATTGCAGCTCCTCCAGTGGAATTGCGTAAGCAAAAAATAACTACTACATTTCCTTGCAATCGTTCGAAATCCTTTTCTTGTGAATGTTTTCATCACTCTTGGGGGGTTCTCTTCGTTCCCGTTCTCGCATCCGCGCGCGCACACACACACACACACACACACACACACACACACACACACACGTACACACACACATGCTGTCTCAGGTGCATCGTGGGACCACAAGAGTCCTCCAGATGAGTTGGTTTTTGCGTCGCTCCTCGCTAACGACTGTGACACATGTTGGTCCTGGAGGATCACAGTTATTCCCGACCCTTGATTATGGGCTATGCGGCGTAACAGTGACCAAGCGTTTACACCCATGGAATTATATAGCGTACGGTTTCAGCGTACGCTATTTCATTTTTTTAAAACTCCTCGTTAAGTTCTTCGGTCCATTCTTGATTTTGTATGTCACGGTGACGTGTAGATACATTACATTTCTACGAGAAGCGGATCGTCTTTCACGCCTCTGATGTTTGGAATTTAAGGTTCTTACGTTAAAGCTTCACAGTACTGCGAAATACTATTGCAGTATGATGTGAACACTCTGACGTTATGAAGCTAGAAGACTGGTGCCCCCTTGAATCACAGTATAGTAGAAGTGCACTAAAGCTTTGTATGGCGATATAAGCTCGTAATACTACGGGAAAAACAGAATCTGAGGAGGTTACGAGTCTGTCTCGTTAGTGATAGTGTCTTTTAGCTCATAGAATTGTGAAGTTCTTTCCCGCTAGTAAAACGTAAGAGTCAGTCCAACTTCAATCACAAACATATAGTAGAGACAGGTATAGGCGAAGGCTGTTTTCTATAATTTTTCTCCGTCGATTGCCGTTTGGAGCATCGGGGTATCTTGCTGAGTGAGGATGTCGTATCCAGAGCAGTCGCCACGCTCACCGGCCGCGCGACAGAGATTTCTGGGGACTGTCGATCTGTCGAGATTCACTGGATGAGTATGAGTCGTTCGACGGGGTCGTCGGCCTAGCAGATGGGTGAGGCGAGCGGGGGCGGCGGAGGCGGGTGCACGCCGTAGTCTGCGCCGGCCCAGGGCTGCAGGTTCTGCAGCGCGCTCAGCGCCGTCGTGGAGGCGGCGCCGCCCGCTGTGGAGACAGCCAGGTGCGGGGGCGGCTGCGGGGGCTGTCCCGCCGCGGACACGGAGGCGGCTGCGGCAGCCGCGGCGGCGGCCGCCAGCGCGCCGGGCGCGTCCGCCCCTGGGTGCGGCGGCGGGGGTGGCGGCGGGTGTGGGGGCGGGTACATGCCCTTGCTGAGCGCCTCGGCCTGCAGCGACATCATCAGCCGGTTGGCCGCCTGCCGCTCCGCCTCGCGCTCCTCCGCCGTCTGCCGCCTGCAACACAGCAGAAAGGCCCGATCACTTGATGGGCGAACAAACAGGGTGGCACTTAGTTATGCACAAAGTTTTTAAAGTTCGAATTTTGCTTGTCCCATCCCAGTTTTGTTCCATTTGACGAAAAGTGGTCTTTGAAAAATTTCACCTCAATCCAAGAAATTCTAGGCGACTCTCAGATGCCTTGAAGCTGTAAAATAGCACTCCCATAACCTATTTCCGCTAAAATGCACTGTATTTTTCCTTATCTCGACTGAATACTTGTCTTTTGCGAGAGCAATGCAGTGACAGATTCAAACAAGCCTAGCAATTGGTTAAATTCATTTTGACTCACATTACGGAAAAGATCATTCGAGGAATTCAAAAAACAGCACCAAGAATTTAAGAAATATCTTGTCTACTTTCTTATCGCACATATTTTAAATTTGAAACACTTTTCCCTTTACAATAATCATTTTGCAACGTTAATCTCTGTTGATTCAAAAACTAATTTGCTTGAATGAACACTGGATTGCCATGTCTGTCCCACTTAAAGATGCTTGAGGAGTCCGTCGATTTGACTCCGATCAACAACTCAAGTTAGTGGTGCATAGCGGCTTGCTGCGAAACCAAAAAGCTCTTTTTCAGAGGGCGTAGGAAGTACCGGGTGATCAAAAAGCCAGTATAAATTTGAAAACCGGATAAATCACGGAATAATGTAGATAGAGAGATACAAATTGAAACACATGCTTGGAATGACATGGGGTTTTATTAGAACCATAAAAATACAAACGTTCAAAAAATGTCCGACAGACGACGCTTCATCTGATCAGAATAGCAATAATTAGCATAACAAAGTAAGACAAAGAAAAGATGATGTTCTTTACAGGAAATGCTCAATATGTCCACCATCATTCCTCAACAATAGCTGTAGTCGAGGAATAATGTTGTGAACACCACTGTAAAGCATGTCCGGAGTTATGGTGAGGCATTGGCGTCGGATGTTGTCTTTCAGCATCCATAGAGATGTCGGTTTATCACGATACACTTGCAACTTCAGGTAACCCCAAAGCCAATAATCGCACTGACTGAGGTCTGGGGACCTGGGAGGCCAAGCATGACGAAAGTGGCGGCTGAGTACACGATCATCACCAAACGACGCGCGCAAGAGATCTTTCACGCGTCTAGCAATATGGGGTGTTTTTTTGGCTCTAATAAAACCCCATGTCATTCCAAGCATGTGTGTCAATTTTTACCTCTTTATCTACATTATTCCGTGGTTTATTAAGTTTTCAAATTTATACTGCGTTTTTGATCACCCGGTATATTGAAAGCGGGCGTCTATGTCGAAAAGTGATATCAATAAAATTGTGTACTCTTCTTGTAATACATTTTAAAAATCGATTTTGTGGCCGAGCGGTTCTAGGCGTTTCAGTCTGGAACCGTCCTGCTGCTACTGTCGCAGGTTCGAATCCTACCTCGGGCATGGACGTGTGTGCTGTCCTTAGGTTAGTTAGGTGTAAGTTGTTCTATGTCTAGGGGACTGATGACCTCAGATGTTAAGTCCCATAGTGCTCAGAGCCATTTTAACCATAAAAATTGATTGCAGATACTTATTGACCTATCCTCATAAGTTAGTCATTGAACTTTAAATTCTCAATTGGCTCCTCATTTGCTGTAAATGACTTCGAGCTTCATTCAAAGGGGCGTCAGATATTCCTCTAATCTTTTTTATTTCTTACTTTCAGACAACTTATTTCACAAAACATTTCACATGGTTCAGTGAGGTTAGAAAGGATCTTGAACGGTCTGGATTAAATTGAGGAGACAGCTCAGACCATATCAGGAACGACGGCTTTAATGGATTCACTGATATACAGGAACTGAAAGAGGGATAGATAGAACAAACATCACAGGCTGCCAGAGAAAGAATGCAAAGGTTTTTAGCTGCAAACAAGCCTTCTTGAAAATCGTAATAGTTATCTAAAGTAGTTTTTAATGGCCATTAGCCAAAAAAAGTCGGTACCAGATGTAAGAGTTTTAGCATATCGGAGATTACATAAGAATTCAGCTTTCAAAAAATCAACAGTATCTACGGTGGATGTTCAGGATCGCAGAGACAATGATGTTTCCAGACGCCTATACCGAAAATTAAAACGACCACAATTTAAATAATGGACATCACTTTGCATCCGCGGGATCATAGTGGGGATTTGCTGTGTGCTTGAGTCCAATCGCCGCTGATTTGGGCGTGGGGTGACAGACTCCAATTTCTACCAATTCTGTACGGATAGAAATGCGCCATATAGGCTTCTGCAGTAGACAATCGACTCGTGTGTCTTTGCCTCGAGAATTTTGTCCATTCACTATAATTTTATCACGCTGGAGAGGCTATATTTCACTGTTCTAATTGTGCTTGCACAACGCATACCTTGTTTCTTCTTCGTTCCATCAGCAGCTTTCCAAATGATGTGTTTCCAATTCAGTGCACCACAATGTTTCGCACAGGGTATTTCAGGAAGCCAACAACGTACTTTGAGGAATGGCAGAACATACAAAACCGATCATTTTTTTGTTACGGAACATACAAGGATTAGTCAGAACATTATGATCACCGACCTACTATCAATATAAACCCGTCCAGGCCATAGCAGCGTCACCTGGCGAGGAATGACAGCTTGTCAGACACACGCACGGTGGATTTAATGTCAGTGAGCGTGCTGTCCGTATGTAGAATGGGGAAGGCGCGCGATGTATCTGAGTTTGATCGAGAACAGATAGTGATAGCCGTGAGGCTCGGCTCGAGCATTTCGGATACTGCACGACTTGTCGGGTGTTCGAGGAGTGTCGTCAATACGTGCCGAAGCCAAGGCGAAACCACGTCCACCTCTCATTACAGATGTCGGACGTCGTATTCTGGGGCACAGGGCGGATTTTTTTGAATCATTCACATGTAAAGAACTGTCAGAAAACCTAATAAAAATGAACCGTAATTTTTGTGCAGTTGAAGTTATTCATTATTATAACTTAAGGATGCGTTAAAGACTATATGTTTCGTAACAAAAAAATGATCGTCTTTGTGTAACCGATTATTTCTCATATTTTGTTGGTGAGGTCCTTTCATCAAAAAGAAAACACCTCCTACAGGACCCGCACCTTTCCCGATTCCGTGTAGACAAGGTTAATGGCTTATCACTAGAATAAGATGATTTACCAAAGTCGTTATTAGCAGTCTCAGATATAGCTTTCTTCTTTCTTTCTTTTACATCTCTCTCTTTGAAGCTCCGAGGTCCAGGTAAAGCAGCAGATATAAATATCTAACTACATCCACTGTAATCCCTCCATTACCGTGACCAGATGTTCCAGTGCTATGAACACTGAAAGAAAACCTGCAAGGAGGAAAAACACAAGGACCAGACAGGAGATAATACGTAAATCGCCCTCATCGGTTCGCTTGAATAATGCTTAAAGGTTAACTGTGGGCTTATGCAATTTTGAATACCAACAACGTTACTGAAATTGGTATTTTTCAAGAACGAAATTAATATTTTGTCCTTTTTTAAATGTCTTAAAACTATCTTTGTTCTTAGTGTCGTCGAGGGATGGAAACGGAATCATTGTAGGACCGCTTTATTCTCCGTCCGTCTGTCTATCTCTCTGTCTGACTGTTAAAACCCTTCTTTTCAGGTAGGTGTATCACTCCCTTTGTGGCGTAATAAATGTAAGCTTCTAAGCTAAGGCAATCAAAAGGTACGACCATCTATGTCACATATTTTGACACTCGCAAATCAACCCATTAAAACATTTAAGGTAATGTAGGTTAATTCTTACAAAGAAGAAGACAGCAACCAGCCACTATTAATACTGCTATTTATTTAGGTAAATAGTGCCATTACCGGTTTCGAACTGGCAGGTTCATCATCAGACGGCTGTTCACATGATTTTCAAGATACACTCTACATTATCGTCCGTTTTCGATTTTTGTATATTGAAAATCATGTGAACAACCGTCTGATGATGAACTTGCCAGTTCGAAACCGGTAACTATGGTATTTACGTAAATAAATAGCAGTAGTAATAGTGGCTGGTTGCTGTCTTCTTCTTTGTAAGAATTAACCTACATTAATTGCACACAGCCACGGTCTCACCATGTCAGTTTTGGACAAAATAACATTTAAGGCAATTCATGTTGACCTAGAATCATGAAATTTGACAGGAGGCAAGGTTGGTTGGTTGATTTGGTGGAGGCGGGGGGGGGGGGGGGGGGGGGGGGGGGGAACCAGACAGCGTCGTCATCGGTCCCATCGGGTTAGAGAAGGATGCGGAAAGAATGGCGGTGCCCTTTCAAAGGAACCACCCCGGCATTAGGGAAATCACGGAAAGCCCAAATTGCCGGCCGCAGTGGCCGAGCGGTTCTAGGCGCCTCAGTCCGGAACCGCGCTGCTGCTACGGTCGCAGGTTCGAATCCTGTTTCGGACATGGATGTGTGTGATGTACTTTGGTTAGTTAGGTTTAAGTAGTTCTAAGTCTAGGGGACTGCTGACCTCAGATGTTAAGTCCCATAGTGCTCAGAGCCATTTGAACCATTTGAAAGCCTAAATTAGGTTTGAACCGTCGTCCTCCTGACTGTGAGTCCAGTGCGCTAACCACTGTGCCACTTCGCTTGGTAAGGAAGAGAGGTTTCACAGAGCAATTAGAGGAAATCAGAAAATTCTTAATTTTTAATCACATCAGACAAAAAAAAAAAAAAACCGTGTCGATAACAGACAAAAATCGTAGAGATTCTCGATTCCCGCACGGATGAACTGTCTACATAAATAATTAATTTTCTACGGAACCCTCAGAGCACGAGTCTTACTGGCACCTGGCCACGTCTTTAAACTCATTTCGGCTGAAAAGAGACACTACGAAATCTCCTTCCATCTCTGTGTCGAGGAGTGATGTAGTAATCGAGGAAAAGAGCTGCTCTGCATCAGGAGTATCATGAGTTGCGAGTAGCAGGCAGGACAGCTGAACAAAGGAGCAATCCACAGGGAGGTGATTACGCCGCCGGAACTCGGGAAGCGACCTAAGTCCTCTGCGGACAGAAAAAGGCGCGGGGGTCACAGGTTTTGCCGGGACATTACACACCGCGGATCATTACCGACATGCGCTCTCACTGCTTTTACAAAAACCAGTCCCGCTGCCTCATGTCGTGATATGTCGGACGGCACAGCCATGTCCGCCTTGCTGCTCCTTTTACAGGGCAGCGTTACCACACGGCTTTCTCCGGCAGAATCGCAGCCTTGTTGCTTTGTAACGCACAGCGTGAAGTCGTGGCACTTGTTGCTTTACTTGACGTCAGACTTACCTCAGAAACATCTTCCATGTCAGTAACATGGCTGACGAAACACACACACACACACACACACACACACACACACACACACACACACATAAACACACACACACTCACATACACAGAAAGAGGAAGAGAGAGAGAGAGAAAAAGAAAGCGTCTGGCATCACTCAAAGCAACCAATATCAGAACAATCTTCGTCGATCCATTATGGATCGTGTGACGTCGGCTGGCATGAACTTCTTGAAGCAATGATTTACCAACAGCCGTATGTCTTGTAGAAATTTATTTTATTTTATGAATTTCTATATGCTACCAGTTTTCGGCATTACATTCATGCCATCTTCAGGCCCCTGTACAATGAGTAGAAGAAATGTACTATTATATAAAATTATAAAAATATAGAACATATGTTAACAATTGTAGGTATCATGTTAACTATATAAGTGGCTCAAACAGATATATTGTATATCATTGAAACTATATGTAACATTAGGGCACATATGCTTCTGCCTATGTCATGCTGTTGTTAATTGTTTTCACTGTTTTATTCGAGAAAGCATGATATATGAACATATGTATACGTTATTATTCATAAAACCGTAACACACAGTTGTAATAGGCCATGCAACACATCAGATGTACTGCATACATTCGTATGTCCAGTGGAACAGTGGAAGAATTTTTTTAATAATAATCAACTAATATAAATAACAATAAAATAAATTAAAATACAAGAAAATGTGACAACCATGTCAGAATACATAGTTACTTATGTGTGGTCTAGGTCGTATTGTGTGTGGTACGACAAACAGCTGCCGCAATATTAACGATAAAAAGAATAAAAGAGTTTGTCTTAAAACCCAATTGCATTCACGAAGTAAACCAATGCAATCGTACTATAAAATCATCAAACGCCTGGTCACCGTAGACACTTCATTAGGACCCTTATGTAGGCCAACCCCACATTGTGCTGAGTGGATTAATGCAACGCCAGTAGCTGCCTAATATAGTCATGGTTACAAAGAAGATTCTCACTTTCTGTATATCAAAAAATGTCTATCTCCCTAATTATAAGTCCTATACAATTATGCAGAATTAATCCAAGTGGAATCGATTGAATGAAAGGAAAAGAAGAAAAAGAGAAATATAGGAGGCCGTCTATATGCCTGAACATAAATCTCAAAATGAAATGTATACCACCCCTAAGACTAAGGGTATCGCGTATAACCATTACGAATCATTCTCAGGTTGCATTAAGGCCGGGTGTAGTAGTGTATGAGGTGACTATGCGGATCTTAAGTACATCATCCTGTGTTATCATATTCTGTCTAATGACCTTAATAAGTCGGAAACTATCTGCATGGGTCAAAATGTCACGGTACCTACAAACTGGTCAAAATATTTGACTAGTTAAAGTCAAACAATAACGGATTTATACCCATTAGCAGAGTGTCAGGAAATGCAAAGTTGCATCAAGTATAAAATTGGTTAAGCGGCAACTCAAGAGTGCAACGATAGGTGAACAGTACAGTAACCCAAAACGGTTAGAAAATGATGTTGGACACATGTGTAAGTTATGGCAGTGGACAACTTCCATGGGAGGGGAAAAAATGTATTGACCATAAGTGCCTTGTATTGGCAAATATCATTGCATCAAGAAATATCAGAACATGTCAGCAGTTCTCAGCGCGGTCGGCTGAAACGGCAACTGTAAAGTTAACAGGCTATAAATAAATGCGCGGATAAATTCAGTATTATGCATAACGTGAATACAGTAATATTGATAACATTGTTTTCTGAAACCAGGCAACATTGACAAAAAAAAAAAAAAAAAAAAAAAAACAAAAAAAAAAACCGGTGTCATGAACTGATAACTCCCGGTGTCCTTTCATTCCATTAAGTTCTTCATTCATTTCCAGCTTCGGTTTGTGTAGTCTGCATACAAAGAAGAGAAACACGAGATGTCTCCGTACTCCGCACAGCAGGCGGCAATAGCGGCGCGTGTGTCCCGCAGTTGTCAACTTTGTCGCGGACGATCTCTAGCATATTTCATGTAATTTCTCGTGAATGGAAAGAGGTTTGACTCTCCTTCCACCATTATAAACGATTTCGATACGCTCTTAGGTGCCGGCCAGCCTGGATGTGGTTTTTAGGCGGTTTCGCGCATACTGCTTGGCGAATATCGCTCTTGTACCCACACTCCGCCTCAAAAGTTCAAATGGCTCCAAGCACTACGGGACTTAACATCTGAGGTCATCAGCACCCTAGACTTAGAACTACTTAAACCTAACTAACCTAAGGACATCACACACATCCATGCCGGAGACAGGATTCGAACCTGCGACTGTAGCAACCGCGTGGTTCCGGACTGAAGTGCCTAGATCCGCACTCCGCCTCAGTTACACGATTCTCAACCATTTAAAAAAACGTTCTCATACTTTCACACGGAAAGAGAGAGTTAGGGCTTAACGTCCCGTCGACAATGAGGTTATTACAGGCGGACTTCCACAAAGGATAATACTAAGCGCGGAGCGTCTTGTAGCTTTTGATCTAGAAGTCTTGCTTCGCGAACCAAAAATTTTTCATTTTTAATGTACTTCAGTAGAGCAGTGGCATATTTATGAAAAGCGGAGTGTTCCACAGAAAAGAGATTTTTGTGTTTTCTGGAGTGTACTTAACCATTTTACTCAGTGTCACGATTACACGGTGTACGAACACAAGCCGTCCAGTACGAATCCCCAGAGACAAACCTAAGACATCAGTGGCATCGGCGGAGCTGGTCTTCCTCGTGTTGTGAAATGCGTCTCAGACGAGGACGATATCGGCGTTCAGTGTTTCAGCCGAACCGCTGCAGTCTCGCTTACTCTGGCGCTGTGGCAGGCATTAACACTCCAACCAGCGATTATCACATTTTTTCGTGTAACATAATTACTTTTTAATTAAGGCCAGTAACGTATTTACACGTTATTATTTCGCAAAAAAATCCTCGAAAATTCGGCAAACACACCCTTACTGCAGCAAGACCCCTCATCAATATATTATTTTAAAAAATTGAATAAATGGTGAGAAGTGTGGGAGGGGAGGGGGGCAGGAGAGAGGGGATAGACTGAGCCGTAAAATCGCCCCAACTGTTAAAAAATTGCGAAGTAAAGGGAGGGTAAAAAAACAGCCACGGAGAACAACATAGAATTTGCTGCTAATGATCCAAATTTAACAGGTAATTTTCCCTGGCTGTGAATAAGTAACTAGACACGGTGTACCGACTAGCACACCCTGGCGCCCCACCCGGTCCAGAAGAGCGGGGACAATTTCGCGTCCGCCTCTGTTGCGTATTTTTTTTTCGTCGTTTTTTTTTTCGTTTCGTGCCACTCAGTTTTTTACGTTCCGGCTCCAGCTGCGGGTGTAATAAATAAAAGTGCAGGCCGGAGGCGACACGTGCGGTAATGAAAACTGCAGGCCGCGCCGCGCTGGTACGTGCTCGCTGGATTATCCGGCCGGCCGCATGCCCACCGGGCAATTGTTTCGCTGGCGCCCTGGGTGGCCGAGGTGACACGACTACCGCCGCTGCGAGCATTGCGCAGTTACTGCACTACTGGAGCGCCTGCCTTGCTGTATTCAATGTAGTGTGCCATCTTTATGAAGTATGATCATACGTTTAATTCATACGAAGATGCTGAACTCATTCCTCAAGAAGAAAAGCTTTCACTTGTCTATAACAATTTGTCCATTTTATTTAGACTGTTGAGCACCGTGGCCGTGGATAATGATATTTTACTATAAAAATACAGCGACCAGACACTTTTTTAATGCGTGTTATTTGTGCCACTATGCATTTCGGGTTTGCACCCATCTTCAGCTGGCAAATTACATGCATCTTCAGTTTCTACAGTGGTACAATATCGACAACAGTTTGCATGCTGCAGCTGGCCTGTGCAAAAGCAACGATTCCAATCATTTACTTCAATTTCGCGAGTTTAAAGTGACTTCCTTTTAACTATACGGTATATGTTACATTGCATTTGGGAACTTTCGGCAATTGAACATGTATCAGTAATTACAGATTTCTGTAGTTGTATATATACGTTTGGATGTAGCTGTATTGCGTTGATGTACTGATGGATATTGTGTAGTATGCCTCCTATAGTTGATAGAGTAATTGGTATAATGTCAACTTTATCGTGATGCCGCATGTCCTTGACTTCCTCAGCCAGTTGGATGTATTTTTCAATTTTTTCTCCTGTTTTCCTCTGTGTATTTGTTGTATTGGGTATGGATATTTCTATTAGTTGTGTTAATTTCTTCTTTTTATTGGTGAGTATGATGTCAGGTTAGTTATGTGGTGTTGTTTTATCTGTTACAATGGTTCTGTTGCAGTATAATTTGTGTTCATCATTCTCCAGTACATTTTGTGGAGCATACTTGTATGTGGGAACGTGATGTTTTATTATTAATATTATTATTACTATTATTATTATTATCATTACTGGAAGCAGTGGTAGAAGTACCGACAGTATTAACTTTACTACTGGGGCTACAACTTTGCTTCCGCCGTTTTTTCTCAAAGTTTGAGGCTTTATTGTAAGCATCTTCCAAAAAATTTACTTTTCAAAGTACTGGCCATCGCTGGCCACTACTTTCTCCCATCTTTCGGGCAGTATACGAATCCCGTGGTGGAAGAACTGGGCGTCTTTCGAGAAGATCCATCCATCGATCCCATTTTGCAATTGTTCATATGACAGGAAGCGCTGGGCAGCCAGGTCGTGTGCCATTGAACTAAAAAGTTGGTAGTCAAAGGGAACAATGTCTGAGAAATACGGCGGGTGGGGTAGGACTTCACCTTTCAACGTTTCCAGGTATGTTTTGCGACATGGGGTCGAGCACTGTCATGCTACAAAATGACCTTTTCATGCCTATCGCTGTATTGTGGCCGCTTGTCTGTCAATGATCGGCTGAAACACATAAATTGCTTTCGATAACGATCTCCTGTGATTGTTCCCGTCGGTTGCAGTAGCATCGAGAGCTTTCTCTCTTTCACAACCATGCCGGTCTTCGACGTCAAAATCACCGTTTTTGAAGCATGCAAACCATTTTCTGCAAAGTTCTAACAGGCATCTCGTTATAGGTCTTACCCAGCTTTTTATGAACCTCAGCCGCAGATTTCTTCATATCAAAGCAGAAAATTAAAACCTCCCGCAGGTGACGAGAATTGGGCTCGTAAGTTGAGATATTTAGCCGAGAATAACTTTAAGATGCAATAAAAAATTGACTAATATTTTGATGGCGTTATGTTCTCAAATGCCTAAGCTTACTGTATGACACTTACGACCTGTCCGCCCCCGGTAGCTGAATGGACCAATAAAGGAAATTGTCACCATGACGTGTCTTGGGGTGGAGTACACAAGGAATATTCGGCAGACCATCGCAGTTAATTATAGAAGAATCCTCAACACCATCCGTGCTTGTATACGTCAGCACAATCTCCGTACTCTTGATGAGACACAAAGAGTGGCTCTTGTCAACATCTATTTATCCTCTGTATTAAATTACGTGGCGCAAGCCCTGCCAATGCCGAGGGAAGTGGCGAACAGGATTTTGGCTGCTTTTGGCCACTTCGTCAGTCGCGGCCACATCTTCAAAGTCAAGTACCAAACGTTGACTCTACCGACTGACAACGGTGGATTGAATCTCACGGACGTGTACAATAAAGCACAAGCATTGTACGTCTGTAAAACATATAAACTGTGGAAGCGGTCAGTTAAAAGTGTTACCGCATTTCTGTTAAATGAAATAGCGCCGGCCAGTCAGGACGCCCCAATAGCCGTTCACCACATCCCAAATGAACTTTGCTACCTAAAACATTTCTTCGTAGAATATAGCTGCAGTAGACTGGGAACACCCGAGAAAGATGTCCTCAAAGTCAAGAAAATATACCAAAACTTAATGAACTTTCAGACCAAGAACATCATAGAACAAAAATACGTCGGTCACTCTTGGCATGATATCTGGAGGAATATACACCACCCGCATTTACCAACAAAAGTGCGGTCGTTGTGGTACTATTTTGTGAATAGGAAATTTCCAACGAACTCCAGACTACATTCCATTCATCTGGCTAATTCCCCTTTGTGTACCACTTGCAACCTGATTGACACAGATGAACATCAATTAGTCTGTGGAAATGCAAATAATATATGGCTGTCAATCAGAAAAAAATTAGCAACTATGCAGAGAAAACCGCCGTATTTGATAACGCCATTTGAACCATTTTTTGTTATTTACTTTACTTACATTGTCTCTGTAGTCACTCAAATCATTGTAATACGATTTGTCATATTAAAAGTGTTATTTCTTAGAAATTTATGATGTAAAAAAGTTACTCTATGTGCAAAACCCTGATGCAATGTAAGACGGGGACTGTTGACCCTAATCAGATCACTTAGTCCACAGCTGTCTGATGGCTTTGATCACTACCACAGGTCCTGTAGAAGCCCAGGGGAATGTCCGCCATAGAATAATACTCCCCCACCGATCTGCGTTCGTGACGCGGTGCGTATTTAGAGCAACGATTCGCCAGGATGTCTGCATATTCGTCAATCTGATGTAACAGGAGACGTGATCCACCCGAACAGGCGACACGTTTTGATTTATCCATGGCCGAATCTGGAAGTTCTTGTGAACACCGCGACCGTAATTGATGGCAAACAGTGTTCCCGTGGGTAGTGGGTAGTACATTTTGGTTTATTTCTGTACGGTGTCAGCACATATAATAGTTTAGAGTGTGGCAGTGAACTTCGCTGTTGGCACAGACCTCCGAGGAAGGTCTGATAGTACACTTCGCCATATTTTTACCTATGGTTTCAGACAATTGCAATCCATTCGTACTGATGTGCGGTTAATTCTCTCCTTCTATGGTATACTAGTTCTACAATATTGGATTCATGTTAGATTGTGTTTGGTACACGTTGACAATTCAGATTCATTACTGTGCTCAGTGGTGTAACTAGGGTGTAACTAGGGCGCGTACCCTAGGCGCTGTCACGTGGTTCGCATATTTGAGGTAGGCAAAAAAATGAGGAAGTGCGAAACAGGAGTCGAGGCAGGACGAAGTACGGGAGGGGAGAAGAATAATAAAAGAAGGAGAATAAGAAGAAAGCCGTGGAAGTTATTAAAACTGTATTTTTGGGGGGAGGGGAGGCGGAAGGGATACGAAGATGTATGAAAAAAAAAATCATGAGAAGATCCACACTGGACTGTGTTGGGCAACAGTTCCGTAAGCGATACCTTGCTTCGTACGGAGACACTTGTTACTTGTTTTCGGCTACTATTTGCGCTTGTTGTTTTGTTGGTTATGGCTCTTTGTATCGATCAGCAACGAAAAAGGAATCACGTTATTCCAACTTTAGAGTGTTTTACACGTTTTTATGTGTATCACAAAAAATAAATAAAAATAAAAAATAAAAGTAAGAAAGAAAAAGGTTTTGTGCACGAGAGTGACTGCATGGTAACAACATGTTCCAAAAGCCGCGAGCAAAAATGCAATTTTTCAGGCGTTCATACCTCGGGTTCTAGTGATCAAAGAGATAAAGCGGCAAGTGTTTTCAACAGTCCTTGGTCTATTGGCCAGTTTTATGCCTATCGGAAGGGGGCATACTGTAGCTATCCTGCAAGTGGTTCAAATGGCTCTGAGCACTATGGGGCTTAACATTTGAGGTCATCAGTCCCCTAGACTTAGAACCATTTAAACCTAACTAACCTATGGACATCACACACATCCATTCCCGAGGCAGGATCCGAACCTGCGACCGTAGCAGCAGCGCGGTTCCAGACTGAAGCGCCTAGAACCGCTCGGCCATAGTGGCCGGCAGCTACCCTGCAGTGCAGGGTGAAAATTTAAACGTTGCACACTTCCTCCGCGCCAGACAAATCGATTGGTTCCTTTACATGAGGTATGGTCTACATTGGGCCTTAGACTGCTTACAAAGCACAATTATTCATTGTTGGTTCTTGTGAAAATCTCGAAAAACTGTTATTTTTTGGTGCCAAAGATACAAACTGTGGGGATGGCCACTTCTGCAATTTCTATTCATGGTAAATCGCAACATTTTTCAAACCTCAGCTCAGCCTCACAGAGTCCAAGATTCCCACCATTTCGCGAGGGCTGCCATCTGATTCCTAATTTTTCGTGAGCTCTAAAGCACTCCACGAAATTATCTTAACATGCAGATCTTTCGCTCCACGGAATTATTTCACATTGAGATCTGATTGGCATTTGAGTTTTCCCTTCCCCCATTATTCGCGCTACTCTCCAAAAACGCTGCTTCTTGCCAAGACTTTGAGACGGCATGGGAAAGTCTCAAGCCCATAAGCCAGCCTCATCGAGTCCAACCCATTCAAACGGCCCATTTATCCTCGCTGGACACCGGAAACCAGAATCTCGAACAAGTCGAGCACAAAGGCGTGGCCAGAAAATGACACGTTGCAATGTATTGTCATCCGAGGTCAAGTGGAGTCTCGTTGTTTTCCACAAGGAAAGCGTTTGCGGGACGTTCTGGTACTTTGTGGTCATTGAGATCAGAGAAAATCAGTCGGTCTGAAAAATGGTCAAAGTATAGATTGGTTTCCGTCAATAAAAGGTTGTAGGCCGAATACGATGTGTGCTCATCACCAGAGCAGGAGTCCCTCTTATTGCAATTTGAGCGAGACAGCCTGCGCCTAGCCGGCAGAAGCGTCGGGCCACCCGGTAATTGCTCTCGCATTACGCGAGAGAAGAAGCCGCTAATGACTGTTGTAAATTTTCGGGCCATCTGCTGTTTGTTTATTTAACGCAAGACAGGGAGGTCGGCTAATTCCTGCGCGACGCATTAACACGACCGCCGCCGCTGCCGCCGATCTTTTACGGCGCGCGCAGCGCTCCTAGCGGCCTCTCGTTAAACCCACCGCCAGCCACCGCTACCGCTAATTATAGTCCCCACTTGTCTTTTTCTCCTCACGCTCCTTTGTCTCCCGCAGTGATTCTCGCAGAAAAAGGACAAGCTGCAAACTATAAAATACGTATGAATCTCGCAGGCTCAGGATCGATCAGATCCTTTCAGTCTCCACCTGAAGAGTTCCATTAACACAAGACACACCCAATAGCCATATTGTACATAACACCACCATTTTGCGTCTGTCTGAATGGGTTCTTCCTATACAGAAAATACGCTCACATCTTGTTTCCCCCCCCCCCCCCCCCCAATCCATTTGAAACTTCTCACTGTATTCAAGCTGTCGTCTTCCTACACAATAGTTATAAGCCATACTTACCAAACTGACGATTCCTTGATGCATAAGCGTGTGTCCTGTCAACGTACGCTTCTTTTAACCAGGTTGTTCCATAATCTTTTTTCCCCTCCTATTTTATTCAGTACCGCCTCATTTTTTACTCAATCAACCCATTTAATCTTCAGCATTCTTCTATAACACAACGTATCAATAGTTGTACTCTCTCTTTTCTGAACTATTTATCATCCATGTTCCCTGTGCAGACAAATACCTTGAGAAAAGACTTCCTAATTCTTAAATTTGTGTTCAATAGTAACAAATTTCTCTTTGCTGGTAATGCTATTCTTCTCATTGCCAGTCTGCATTTTATTCCCTCTGAACTTAAGCCCTCATGTTAATTTTCTGACCAAATGCCAAAACTCATCTACTACTTTTAGTGACTCATTATCTAATTGAATTCCCTTAGTATCACCTGATTTAATTTAACTACATTCCATTATCTTTCATTTTACTTTCGTTCATGTTCATCTTCTAACGTTTTTTTTCAAAACAGCTTCCATTCTGTTCAACTACTCTTCCAAGTCCTTTGCCGTTTCTGACAGAATAACATCATAAACAAACATAAAAACATTAATTTGTTCTTCTTGAATTTAAATTCCCTTTCCAAAAATTTTCTGTTTCCTTTACTGCTTTTTTAACATACAAGTTCAATGACGTATAGCATATTCTACAATCTTAGGTCAATCCATTCTCAAGTATTGCTTCCATTTCATGTTCCACGAGTGTTATAACTGCAGTCTGGTTTCTGTTCAAGTAACAGATAACCTGTTATTTTATCGCTGCTGTCTTCAGAATTTCGCCGTGAGGTACCTCAACGGTCTGAGGCGCCTTGCCACGGTTCACGCGGCTCCCTCCCCCCTCCCCCCAACCCCCCGTCGGAGATTCGAGTCTTCCCTCGTGCATGGGTGTGTGTTGTGTTCCGATGACCTCAGCAGTTTGGTCCCATACGAATTTACCACAAATGTCCAAATTTTTTTTCATCAGAATTTCAGTGATTACGTTCCAGTCGACAGAGTCAAAAACTTTCTCTAAACCTACAAATGCGATAAAAATAGTTTTTTGATGTATATATGCAGACTGAAGCAACAAATGAAAATTTGTACCACGACCAGGGTTCGAATCTAGGTCCCCTGCTCGCTACGCAGACGCACTAACCAGTACGCCATTCTGGCTCAGTGGCTTTGCAGAACTACACAGACTATTCTGGCACGCCTCCTCCTCGTTTGGACTGAGGAGGAATGTGTGCTAGGGCAGTCCGCGCAGTTGCACAAAGCCCCTGTGCTAGGTTGGCATAGTGGTTAATACATCTGCCTAGAGAGCTGGAGACTCAGGTTCGAATCCTGGCCTTGGTAAAAATTTGCATTCGGGACATCAGCTGTATATATACATCATACATCTTTGTGACTTGAAAAGGTCTCTGGAACTGTATAGTTTCTTATGAAGGGCATTACATTTGTATTCTTTCAACCTATAGACTCAGTGTTGCCGTGGGTGATCATACACTTCTCCAGAACTAAACTAATCTTCCCTGAGATCGGCTTCTATCTGTTTTTAAAGATATCTCCAAAACACGGAATTGCTGGAATATCGGTCTGATAACTTCGAGTGAGGCGCACTATGTGATCAAAAGTATCCGGATACCTGGCTGAAAATGACTTACAAGTTCGTGGCACCCTACATCGGTAATGCTGGAATTAAATATGGGGTTGGCCCATCCTCAGACTTGATAACAGCTTACACTCTCTCAGGCATACGTTTAAACAAGTGCTGGAAGGTTTCTTCGGGAATGGTACCTCATTCTTCACGGAGTGCTGCACTGAGGAGAGGTATCGATGTCGGTCGGTGAGGCCTGGTACGAAGTCGGCATTACAAAACATCCCAAAGGTGTTCTATAGGACTCAGGTCAGGGCTCCGTGCAGGCCAGACCATTAGAGCGAGGTTATCGTCGTGTAACCACTCAGCAGCCACAGGCCGTGAAATATGAACAAGTGCTCGATAATGTTGAAAGAACAATCACCATCCCCGAATTGTTCTTCAACAGTGGGAAGCAAGAAGGTGCTTAAAACATCAATGTAGGCCTGTGCTGTGATAGTGCCACGCACAACAACGAGGAGTGCAAGTCCCCTCCATGAAAAACACGACCACACCATAACACTACTGCCTCCGAATTTTACTGGTGGCACTACACACGCTGGAATATGACGTTCACCAGGCATTCACCATGCCCACACCCTGCCATCGGGTCCCTACATTGTGTACCGTGATTCGTCACTCCACACAACGTTTTTCCACTGTTCAATCGACCAATGTTTACTCTCCTTATATCAACCGAGACGTCGTTTGGCATTTACCGGCGTGATGTGTGGCTTATGAGGAGCCGCTCCAAGTTTTCTCACCTCCTGCCTAACTGTCGTAGTTTTCGCAGTGGATCTTGATGTAGTTTGGAATTCCTGTGTAACGGTCTGGATAGATGTCTGTCTATTACGCATTGCGACCTTCTTCAACTGTCTGCGGTCCCTGCCAGTCAACGGACGAGATCGGCCTGTACGCTCTTGCGCTGTACGTGTCCCTTCACGTTTCCACTTCACTATCACATCGGAAACAGTGTCCTATGGATGTTTAGGAGTGTGGAAATCTCGCATACATACGTATGACACAAGTGACACCCAATCACCTGACCACGTTGGAAGTCCGTGAGTTCCGCGGAGCGCCCCATTCTGCTCTCTCACGATGTCTAATGACTACTGAGGTCACTGATATGGAGTACCTGGCAGTAGGTGGCAGCACAATGCACCTAATATGAAAAACGTATGTTCTGGGGGTGTCCGGAAACGTCTGATCGCTTAGTGTATGTATGGAGTAACACTTTCTGTTGCCTCAATATAATTTATAGCCATACCAAACATATTTCCGTTAAGAAAGTTATTGTTATCGCTCGCTATAAATAATATTCCTAAGAAAAACTGTTAGTTAGTGAAAGGTAAGATGAAGCGGAAGCCAGCCCTTGCCTCGGACCGTAACGTGAACACATATTTTTATGTCAAAATCCATCTTTTGCGATTAATGACCTTTCTCAGAGGTGCAGTTTATGAATGTATGTACCGCGGTTATAGTTCCGATGCCCGTTTCTCTGTAAGTGAGGCAGTACTCCTGAGGCATACTAGCCTACAATTTGCAGGCAGTGCAATGCCAACGACCATCAGAACTTATTACTGGCTGCTCAGTAAGGAAACTTGCTCTCGCGCGTCCGTTAGCACTGAACAAGACTAATTTCCTAGCATTACGAGACCGAGACCGTTCCCTTCTGTCATTATCTTTTGAAGTCGTGACAGAACAAAAAGAGACAATATTGATACTCAACGAGCTGCAAGTTAACGCTGCTTGCTGCGTGCCGTGATGGATTTAGTTTCAGACACTGCTGAGACACTGATGTCAACCTGTGCAGTATTGACAGGACTGCCTCTCTCAAAAAACTACACGTTCGCCTTCTGCTGTATTTCGTCTATTTCAGTGAGTCGTTGCCAAATGCTCTCTTTGAAACTCTAGACAATCTTTGTTTGTTTTAACCTATCTGGGTCACATCTCCTTAATGTAATATCTTTCTTAGATTTCAGCTTTAAATTGCATTTTTACCTAATAAATTAGGGTCACAGTCACCTGATCCTGGAAGGGTCTTACAATTTAAAATATGTCTTCCCATTGTTAAATTTATCTCAAATGTTCCTGTGCCTACAGTCTCCTTCACGTATACAACAGTCGTCTTTACTGATTATCAAATGAAGTGTTACCTACGATTAAACCGTGCTCTGTGCAAAATTCTACCTCTTTCGCTCCTTTCCCCCATTCCATTTTCCCTACTACTTTTCCTTCTCTTCATTTTCTCACTATCCAATTCCAGTCCCTTATAATATTGAAATATTCATAAAGTTCTGAATAAATTCTTTTATCCTACTCCACATTTTTTCAGTTTCGTCATCATATTCTGTTCCAGTCCGCGGAACAGAAAAAAGCGACAGATTCCGCGAGTAGGGTGGATGTGAAAATGTTGTCATTTTGTTTTTGGGAAAAAGTGCGTGACCTTCAACTTTATTTGCACCAGAGTGTCCTTGTGGTAAGTCATTAGATATCACAAAGCAGGCCGTTTGTTCCATATTATAGAATCATTTTAACACTTGAAGTAGTAAAACTAGTTAGCTGTGCTACCTTGTGAGACAAATTTTTGATGAACCATGCACTTAATGTCGAAAATCGAAGCAACATAGTTTTTAGGCTGTTTCTCATCTGAAGTATGATTAAAATTACTTGATAGCTGACACTTTAAGCATTGGAGTTGGTTTGCTCTAATCAGAGCGCGCAACGTCACGCCCGAACCGTTTGCGTTGCCAAACTGCCACAACAGTTGCCCAATTCAATTCCAGTTTCTTGTCCGGTATTCTTTGTTGATGTATATGGATCCCGAATCATGGATCTGGCACTTTTATTTCGTATTTCATCCTAAATGATAACCACGCCACAAACAGCACACAGACACACATAGCGAAACTAATGAACTAAGCCCTTTTCATGCTCGGCACTTACTAAACACTACTGGATACTTCCACACAAGACGCGATTCAGTGCACATAGCCGGCCGGAGTGGCCGAGCTGTTCTAGGCGCTACAGTCTGGAACCGCGGGACCGCTACGATCGCAGGTTCGAATCGTGCTTCGGGCATGGATGTGTGTGATGTCCATAGGTTAGTTAGGTTTAAGTAGTTCTACGTTCTAGGGGACTGATGACCTCAGAAGTTAAGTCCCATAGTGCTCAGAGCCATTTGAAGGAGGAGGAGGAGGAGGAGGTTAGTGTTTAACGTCCCGTCGACAACGGGGTCATTAGAGACGGAGCGCAAGCTCGGGTGAGGGAAGGATGGGGAAGGAAATCGGCCGTGCCCTTTCAAAGGAACCATCCCGGCATTTGCCTGAAGCGATTTAGGGAAATCACGGAAAACCTAAATCAGGATGGCCGGAGACGGGATTGAACCGTCGTCCTCCCGAATGCGAGTGCAGTGTGCTAACCACTGCGCCACCTCGCTCGGTCCGAGCCATTTGAACCATTTGAATCAGTGCACATATGCGGTTATCACCATCACAGAGATCAGCTTATATTAGATAAGCTTCGTACGACATTTCGTGAAACTGGCTATTTGAAGACTGCAGTTCGTCATTGCCACTGGGTGATCACAGTAAAACATACGTCAGTTAGGATTGTGCTCTGACGCTATGGATAGCGTTTAAATCTGCCATTCTGGAGGTCGTAGGCTGAAATCTCCTCAACTGCCTCGAAATTTTTTGCTTCTGAACTTCTCAAAAGAGTTTGATTATCATTTTTATTCAGTTACTTGGTTTAAATATATATTTTTTTAATTCTAATTCTTTGCCATGTCATTTTCATCATCGTATTGACTTTATTATTTGCTTTTATTCTCTACTTATCATTAAGTAGGAAGGAAGATTTGGATCAACATTCCGTCGACATCAAGGTCATTAGAGACGGAGCACGAGCTGGGGTTGAGTCAAGGATGATGATGATGATGATGATGATGATGATGATGTTTGGTTTGTGGGGCGCTCAACTGTGCATTTATCAGCGCCCGTACAAATTCCCAACCATTGCTCAGTCCAATTTCGACACTTTCATGAATGATGATGAAATGATGAGGACAGCACAAACACCCAGTCATCTCGAGGCAGGCGAAAATCCCTGACCCCGCCGGGAATCGAACCCGGAACTCCGTGGTTATGTCAAGGATATGGAAAGAAATCGGCGGTGCCCTTTCAAAGGAACCATCCCATCATTCGCCTGGAGCGACATAGGAAAATCAGGAAAACGTAAATCTGAATAGCCGAACGCAGGTTTGAACCGTCGTTCTCCCTAATGCGAGTCCAGTGTACTAACCACCTCACTTGGTTTCTATCAATCATTTTTTCTTCGTCTGGAATCTGCCTGTGTCGCCTATAATCTTCACTCAAGTGCCAACGATGACTGCTCATAGGTTGTAACGCAGCAGCTCGTGTAGCCGCTGACGGTATAGTTTCAGGTAGCCAATGATAGCAAGAAATTAGTTTGCTTTTAGCTCTGAAACTGATCTTTTTACGTCTTGAGTTTGCGACATAACTTTGCAGCGGCCACTTCCCAGCACCGCTTCGCGTTACACATTTACAGCATTTGTGAAGTGACTTGGCGTGTCTACATCTAGATCTACATCTACATCTACATTTATACTCTACAAGCCACCCAACGGTGTGTGGCGGAGGACACTTTACATGCCACTGTCGTTACCTCCCTTTCCTGTTCCAGTCGCATATGGTTCGAGGGAAGAACGACTGCCGGAAAGCCTCCGTGCGCGCTCGAATCTCTCTAATTTTACATTCGTGATGCCCTCGGGAGGTATAAGTAGGGGGAAGCAATATATTCGATACCACATCCAGAAACGCACCCTCTCGAAACCGGGACAGCAAGCTACACCGTGATGCAGAGCGCCTCTCTTGCAGAGTTTGCCACTTGAGTTTGCTAAACATCTCCGTAACGCTATCACGCTTACCAAATAACCCTGTGACGAAATCTTTGAATCTTCTCTATCTCCTCTGTCAACTCGACCTGGTACGGATCCCACACTGATGAGAAATACTCAAGTATAGGTCGAACGAGTGTTTTGTAAGCCACCTCCTTTGTTGATGGACTACATTTTCTAAGGACTCTCCCAATGAATCTCAACCTGGCACCCGCCTTACCAACAATTAATTTTATATGATCATTCAAAATGGTTCAAATGGCTCTGAGCACTATGGGACTTAACTACTGTGGTCATCAGTCCCCTAGAACTTAGAACTACTTAAACCTAACTTACCTAAGGACATCACACACATCCATGCCCGAGGCAGGATTCGAACCTGCGACCGTAGCAGTCGCGCGGTTCCGGACTGCGCGCCTAGAACCGCTAGACCACCGCGGCCGGCTATGATCATTCCACTTCAAATCGTTCCGTACGCATATTCCCAGATATTTTACAGAAGTAACTGCTACCAGTGTTTGTTCCGCTATTATATAATCATACAATAAAGGATCCTTCTTTCTATGTATTCGCAATACATTACATTTGTCTATGTAAAGGGTCAGTTGCCACTCCCTGCACCAAGTGCCTATCCGCTGCAGATCTTCCTGCATTTCGCTGCAATTTTCTAATGCTGCAACTTCTCTGTATACTACAGTATCATCTGCGAAAATCGGCATGGAACTTCCGACACTATCTACTAGGTCATTTATATATATTGTAAAAAGCAATGATCCCATAACACTCCCCTGTGGCACTCCAGATGTTACTTTAACGTCTGTAGACGTCTCTCCATTGAGAACAACATGCTGCGTTCTGTTTGTTAAAAACTCTTCAATCCAGCCACACAGCTGGTCTGATATTCCGTAGGCTCTTACTTTGTTTATCAGGCGACATTGCGGAACTGTATCGTACGCCCTCCGGAAGTCAAGGAAAATGGCATCTACCTGGAAGCCTGTATCTAATATTTTCTGGGTATTATGAACAAATAAAGCGAGTTGGGTCTCACACGATCGCTGTTTCCGGAATCCATGTTGATTCCTAGAGTAGGGCCGGCCGGAGTGGTCGAGCGGTTCTAGGCGCTTCAGTCTGGAACCGCGCGACCGCTACGGTCGCAGGTTCTAATCCTGCCTCGGGCATGGATGTGTGTGGTGTCCTTAGGTTAGTTGGGTTTAAGTAATTCTAAGTTCTAGGGGACTGATGACCTCAGATGTTGAATCCCATAGTGCTCAGAGCCATTCTTGTCAGCTTGTTTATGTTTCAGATAGAGTGAACACACCTGCGTTTTCTTCGGACTGAGTGCGAGTTGATTGTTTTCATACTAAGTACCAAGCTGCTGTAGACGCAGTGATTAGTACACTGGACTCACATTCGCAGCTCAACTGTTCAAAAATGTAGCCATGATTTTATCGTTTTACGATCCGCAGCTATCAAACATGATTTCGCTGACCAGTCTAGACATGTACAAGCGGAGGATATCGTACAGCGATTAGCGAAACATTATAACCACTCTCCAACGCTAGAATCTACTTCGCCTGAAGGCGCTGCAGGCACGTGGTAACCGAAGGGAAGCACATTTATAGAGCAGAGACGAGTGGGAAGATATTCTAGCGATGATACTGGCTGTAATGGGGAAATCCACTGGTATGCACGAATTTAACAAAGGGCTGATTGTTATGGTCCAGTGCCTGGGAGGGCGCAACTCGCAGATGGTGAAGCTGATCAACAGTTCACGTGACACAGTCTCGAGCATGTATGGAAGGTGGTTCGAGCACTGCGAAGCTTCAAGCAGGCCACAACGTGTTGGACAAACTTTGATTCCATACGGAACTATTTCCTTCTGCCTGTACACTAGTGAACTCATGCGGCGTCACGTACTGCTGCGTGTTTGTTCGATGGTAACTCACTCAAATGTACACTACTGGCCATTAAAATTGCTACACCCCGAAGATGACGTGCTACAGACGCGAAATTTAACATACAGGAAGAAGATGCTGTGATATGCAAATGATTAGCTTTTCAGAGCATTCACACAAGGCTGGCGTCGGTGGCGACACCTACGACGTGCTGACGTAAGGAAAGTTTCCAATCGATTTCTCATACACAAACAGCAGTTGATCGGCGTTGCCTGGTGAAACGTTGTATGATGCCTCGTGTAAGGAGGAGAAATGAGTACCATCACGTTTCCGATTTTGATAAAGGTCGGATTGTAGAATATTGCGATTGCGATTTATCGTATAGTGATATTGCTGCTCGCGTTGGTCGAGATCCAATGACTGTTAGCACAATATGGAATCGGTGGGTTCAGGAGGGTAATACGGAACGTCGTGTTGGATCCCAACGGCCTCGTATCACTAACTTATCCGCATGGCTGTAACGGATAGTGCAGCCACGTCTCGATCCCTGAGTCAACAGATGGGGACGTTTGCAAGACAACAACCATCTGCACGAGCAGTTCGAGGACGTTTGCAGCAGCATGGACTATCAGCTCGGAGACCACGGCTGCGGTTACCCTTGACGCTGCATCACAGACAGGAGCGCCTGCGATGGTGTACTCAATGACGAACCTGGGTGCATGAATGGTAAAACGTCATTTTTTCGGATGAATCCAGGTTCTGTTTACAGCAGCATGATGGTCGCATCCGTGTTTGGTGACATGGCGGTGAACGATCATTGGAAGGGCAGCTGTACCTGTACACCCCATCAAACTCTGTTTGACTCAATGCCCAGGTTTATCAAGGCCGTTGTTACGGCCAGAAGTGGTTGTTCTGGGTACTGATTACTCAGGATCTATGCACCCAAATTGCGTGAAAATGTAATCACATGTCAGTTCTAGTATAATATATTTGTCCAATGAATACCCGTTTATCATCTGAATTTCTTCTTGGTGTAGCAGTTTTAATGGCCAGTAGTGTAGATGAAATATGGTCATACAAGGATAAAAAAGAACCATTGGAATCGCGACTGATTGCTTTGTTCCTATTCTTCCTTAAAAGGTGATAGACGTTCACACCTCATCACAGATCGTGGAGGTCGGAGACTTGCCCGCTCCGTAAATCAAAACACGCGACTATCTGTGTAAGAGCTGACGACAGTGTACAATGCTCGTGCAGGTACAAGTGTTTCGGGGTACAAGGTTCAGAGCACATTGTTGAACATGGGCCTCCGCAGCACGAAGACCCCTTGTACGTTTCCATGTTAACCCAAAGATGTCGTCAGCTACGAATACAATGGGCACGGGATCATCGAAATTGCATCGTGAGTCAACTGGAAACGTGCCACCTGGTCGTATGAATAACGTCTCTTCTTACACCAGGTTCACTGTTGTATCCCCATAAGTCGACATCTACGCGAACAGCTCTTCGAAACATACACCGAGGCAGGTTCAAAATGGTTCAAATGGCTCTGAGCACTATGGGACTTAACATCTGAGGTCAGCAGTCCCCTAGACTTAGAACTACTTAAACCTAACCAACCTAAGGACATCACACACATCCATGCCAGAGGCAGGATTCGAACCTGCGACCACAGCGGTCACGCGGTTCCAGATTGTAACGCTTAGAACCGCTCGGCCACTCCGGCCGGCACACTGTGGCAGGGATGCAGGCCAATGGCGACAGTATTGTGCCATCGGGGACATGCATCTTGACTTACATCGGACCTGTGGTAGTAATCGTAGACACCATGACAGCTGTGGGCGGTGGGAACATTACTAAAGACCAGTTGCTTTACCGAGCGAGATGGCGCAGTGGTTAGCACACTGGACTCGCATTCGTAAGGACGACGGTTCAATCCCGCGTCCGGCCATGCTGATTTAGGTTTTCCGTGATTTCTCTAAATCGCTCCAGGCAAATGCCGGGGTGGTTCTGTTGAAAGAGCGCGGCCGACTTCCTTCCCCATCCTTCCCTAATCCTATGAGACCGATAACCTCGCTGTTTGGTCTCTTCTCCCAAACAACCAACCAACCAGTTGCTTATCTTCATGTTGATATCTTTCAGCACGATAACTGTCTATGACATATGGTTACAATCGTGACGGTGGTTTGAGGAACATGACAGTGAACTCACCGCGGCGCATAATTTATGAGAACTGCGTAACTCTGGGTACACGTCTGGTGCCACATGCCTCCAGAGATCTTCCAAGAACTTGTTGAATCCATACCACGCAGAAACGCTGTTATATTGTTCTTCGAAGATGCACCAGCACGCTACTGAGCAAGTGCTCATAATTTTTTGATTCGTTAGTGTATTTATGTTGAGATTTCATTTGGCAGTACACTGCCACTCACATAGGTCAAGTGTGGGCTGCAACTATCGTGTGGCAACGAAACTTTGTAGATATGCTAATGCTTTAATTATGAACCGATTTACACTGAAAAAGGTTCCAATTTTGGCTATCAGGTGCTAATCTGGCGTCGTATAGCATCTCGCTCGACGTCTCCGGTGCTCATATTGAACAAACTGCGAAAGAAGCAGTTAATAATAAAGTCAACATCATACCTTTCTCACTTTACTGACCTTTTATGTCCATATCCCGTACCTAATCTATTACATATGGATATATGTCTATACGTCTTTCTTGCATTCACACGCCATATTCGCACCTGACAGCCAAAACTGAAACTATTTTGTTTTTTCAAGGCAAATAGGTTCCAAATTAACGCAACAGAATATCTAACAAATTTCGCTACCATACGATAATTACAGCCCTGGCTATACCTCTGTGAGTAGCTGTGCTTTAAATTATAATCACCCAGTACAAGCACAGTTACCTGATTTAATTTTTTGCTGTGTGAACGATAATGGAACTCGACCGACGATGTAACTGGAACATGCCTCGGGATTTTACTCTTCATTTTCTTTTTTGTGTAAGATCTACTAATAGCATATATGTGACGCAGATGATTACTTGAAGCCGGCCGGGGTGGCCAAGCGGTTCTAGGCGCTACAGTCTGGAGCCACGAGACCGCTACGGTCGCAGGTTCGAATCCTGCCCCGGGCATGGATGTGTATGATGTCTCTAGGTTAGTTAGGTTTAAGTAGTTCTAAGTTCTAGGGGACTGATGACCTCAGAAGTTGAGTCCCAGAGCCATTTGAACCATTTTTTTTTAATTATTACTTGAATGCTAGGTTGATACTGGTCAGTACTGCTAGATGAAGTGTCTCATTCAATTAACATACAGGCTCAGCACAACTATGACTCCTTTTAATTCCTTAGCCACGATTGGCTGCAGCGCAAAGTTTGCTCGCATTCGAAGCAGAATACAGTACCTCATGACGCGGTAATGCCATTATAAACAGAAGTTTAAGTGTTTAATTGTTATGATAGCAAGGAAACCACAAGAAAATAATTAAAACTGAATATGTAAGAATACAACTACTACACCTTTCACCTTTAGCTGTTTTCATACACTGTTAGTAATAACACAGTCCCAGTCAGTTTATGACAACACTTCAAGGAACAGTAGTTGCAGATACACAAGTAGCGCTTGTTAATGCGACTGTTAGTTGCATTATTATTAATAAATAATTACCGGCGAAATGGGCCATCAGTTAACTTCGCGCCGGTGCAATGTAACAAGAACAATTATTAACAGGCGTGACTGCTAATGAGAACGCGTGCCGATGCTGTCTTCTCTCCCACGCCCGTCCTCGCTCGACTGTGCGTACAGCGCGGTGAGCTATAAAGCTTTCATAATTAATTAAAACCTTAATTAAACTCCGGGGGAGGCCGGGTTCTGCGTTTGTGCGCGTACGTAGGCAGGCGCCTATGCGACACGGAAAACAGGCAACAGCAGCGCCGGCTGGCGGACGGACGGTGCGCCGGCTTCGCCAGGCAGCTGTTTTCCGTGGCGGCGCAACGCCGCCGCCCGCTAATCGCACCCGACACTCCATTATTAACATGCGGCGCGGCCATGTTGGCAGGCTCCATCAATATGGACGAAAATTGCGGTTCTAATTAATTAAAATGGCTATGAGCTGTGACAAGGTGCGTGTGAGCGCGGAAAGGTGTGTGCGTGCGCGTGTGTGAGTGAGAGAGAGGGAGAGAGACAGGGCGAGCTTGTTTGCGATGCTTCGCTGTGGAGCGAGTTTACGTGTCAGTGTGTACGCTGTGCAGGCGTCGGTAGTGGTGGTGGGGGCTAATAGCTGAGGGAGACACGGCAACGGCACTGCGCATGCGCGGGTCGCGCTTCATGCGAGGTGCGCGCGCACTGTCGGCCGATATCGGTAAGCGTTTGGTGTGTGCGTGGCCGACCTGCGGCTTGCGAGCCGGAATAAAATGGCACGTTTCGCTGTTATGGCCCGAAATTAATTACGCCGCACGGGCGAATGTAAATTTTAGCGGCCGAGGTGGCCGCCAGCCAAAAGCCCCCAGCGTGCAGCGCCGAAACGCACCTCGCTGATCCGCGTGCGTTAAGTAAGGTACGCGGGACCGCCCGACTGTTGAATTTATAACGTATAGTTCAGTTCCGGAGCGGAGTTTAATTTCATTCTCCGGTGAAATCTAATTTGGCCAATTCTGCCGCATTATTCACATTTAAAGCGCTAACACAATTAATCTTAGACTGTGATTTAATGAGCGTGCGATCTTATTTGTACGCGTTGTTTACGTTTTGACCCGACACCAGTGCCTTAAAATGCCAGAAAAAGTGACATAAAAAGTCGTACTTTAAACTGTAATAAACAACGTGATTCTGCCTATAAGACTTTGTACTTAACATGGTTTTTGCTCACTTCCGTTTATTACATGTGACAATGAAGGAGATCTTGGTATAAAAACATTCAGACTCATCTCATCAAGACAACGTTTTACCGCCAAGATTCGAAACTAGCTTCAGATTCTAACAACCCCACCACAACAAAGGTCAAAAATTAATTCTGATTGTAGTGTTGCTCACGCTGCTAAATATTGCATTTTCGGGCAACAACAAAGTTATATTATGTGGCAGGTATCATTAGAGCACAGTTAATAAAGTCATTTCTTGAAATAATTTCCCACGCTGGTCTCGTTAACTCATGGCTCAACCGTCGAAAATCTAGGTAGTGATGACTCCAAGCTCGGATGCAAAGAGGCCTAGGTGTTATTCTGCGATATTCAAAAGCTTTAATAGATGTGTTTCATAAACCATTCTTGAAGATTAAACTTTTGCAAGTTAGGACAATGGTGATGTAAAAAAGTAATCAGCACTCCGAATTTAAGTTACACTTCTGTTTTATTACTTTTGTTGCAATATCACGTAACTCGTTCTAAAACATCACCTCACAATATAAAACATACTTGAAAATATCTTCCTCACTGTTAAAGTTCACATTTCATAAACTGACTACAATTTGCGTCTTTTTAACATGACGACCAAAGCTTGACTCTCTAATAACCGCTTACGCGCCCAAAAATCAGAGTTACGAGTACGTCAAAGATCATAGTAACAAAAGAAAGAATACACATAAGAATAATATCTTTGCAATATATACATATCGATGTATCGAAGTACCTCTACATTAATGAAATCAAATCTGAATGTTGTCACAGAAAAATGTTAACTATTTTCCAGAAACACAGTAGAATATTGCTGGTATCGAGAGGTTGAGGTGAGGTGCCGTAATGGTTACGTAATTCAAGTACCATTACAAGATGTAGTGATTGTGTCAAACGGACATGACCCTGTGAGCCTGAAAGAGTTTCGATACTGGATTAATAAAAGATATATAATAGTTAAGATGTTAGTTTTCATGCTTCAGGTATTCTATATTATATCCACCCACTTGACTAAAATGTACAGAATGTTGGTACAATCATGGAAATTGTCAGAAAGGTCCTACCTCGTGATGTTGTTCAATTCCCGCATCACATTAGCTTGAATGTTGGTTATGTTGTTAAAGCGTAGGCCATGTGACTTCCTGTACTTCATTGTTTTGTGGTGCCCATGTGTCATTGTTTTTTTCGGAACTCAAGCTGCATGGGACAACGTTGCACAAACTCTTCTCTTCTTCAAAACATTCTGGAGAATATCTTGGAACAGTTGATTTAGATACTTGCACAATTGCGATTTTTGACACAGCAACAATGACACACTACAACCGCACGTCCACTACTTTACGCTGCCTCCTCACAACTGACTGACAGAATGCACGTTTATTGTTTACAGTTGTTAGTTCAAGCTACCGCCTTAGTTGCTGTGCTGGCGTCACTTACACGCCAGGAATAAAATCAGTCGTGGAATGTTTTGGATCGACGGCGTGTGTCATTACTCTGTATGTAACTATTATTTTTTTAATGAAGCTTTTAATATACTTCGCTCACTGAATCCCCATTGAGCAAACCATTTTAGCGAGCCAAAAGGAAACTGTCAAGCATTTAGCGACCTCTTTTCATTATTCAAGGTGGCTAGGCAGACCGGGGAAACAAAGGATCAAGATGGCGAGTTTAATGTCATGAGGCCATTTTCTAAAGGTCGCAGAAGCAGGAATACACTTGTGGGAGAACCATACTAAGTAGCTTTCCTGACAAGACACCGCCAGGGAAAGGTCGCGCTGTGTTTCCCTCAATAGTGTCATTTGTTTCGCCTTACTACTTATGGAAATGGGCATATTTCTTGAGCTGTTAAAGATCGCCTCCACGAGTAGTGGTTTTGAACACACTATTAAATGTTCAAAATACAAAACAGAAAAATGTGAACGTGACCAAGCGTATGTGAGACAGGGAAGAATGAAGATAAGGGCCACCGATATGAGTTATTATTGCAATTCTTTCGGCAACTGACGTACGCAGCAAAAGTCTTACAAGAAAGCTTATGACAGTTCGGTATGACGGCGAGAACGTCGTTAGTTTTGCATTTTACAGAATTGCAAATGAATTTTAATTATTTACTAGCTGACAAACCTGGCATTGCTCAAGTATTTATTTTGCCAAGTTTCTATTAGAAATGAAAACAAAAAATGAAATGCGTTTGTAGCGTAATACATTTAAAAAAAGGGCTCAGATGCTACGAGTGTCTACAACGTGATTTTGTAAACTTCTCTATGGTAACGCTTCTTCATAGCTCTACAGACGACTGGCTATTGCTTTCGCGTACAGCCGTTTGCGCTTCGCAGCTGAAAGCCTTCGAAAGCGTTGCCGGGAGTCAGGGATTTCCGTAAGTTGACTGGACTCTAGGAGTGTCTTAGCAGTAAAGAATAAATGTATTAAAACTTCGTGCATGATGCGGCGTTTTTTCACACATCTTAGCGTTTATGACGTCATATCTCTTGAACGATGTGTCGTACAATGTTATACTTGTGTAGGTACATTCAACGGCATATTTGGATACTGTCAGCAAAATGTGTTTCGAATAGAATTAGCAGCACAGAAGTTATAAACTTCAACGTCATGTACAATGGGGCAGTTTTTCACGCATCTCATTGTTTATGAGATAATATCTCTTGAACTATGAGTGATATCATGATATAATTTCGTAGTTGCTCATAGCGGCATAAGTGGATACTGTCTGTGAAATGTATTGCGAACAGAGGTAGCAGTACAGAGGTAATAAATTTAAACGCCATGCATGATGCGACAGTTTATCAAACATATCATCGTTTACGACGTCATATCTCGTATCCGTGATAGGCAGGGGGCTCTTACTATCACAAAGATTGTTGACTGACATTAAGGGATATGTGTCCCAAGTTTGGCTGAAATCGGTCCAGTTATTTAGGAGGAGATGTGGATCATATACACATACTCATACATACATCCAGTTTTAAAATATGTATGAATTTTTTATGATAACACAGCTTCTGACTTCTTGCAGAGTAGGATTTGAGTAATAAATCGATCTATCAACGAGTTATTTTGTCGTCGTCGTCGTAGTACGCAGGAGATCGCGGGTTCGAGTCCCGGCCGGGACAAACATTTTCAGCTGTCCCCGTTAATGTATATCAACGCCTGTCGGCAGCGTAGGGTCTTGATTCAATTATCATTTCATTCTAGAGCGCTGCATGGTCACCGATGTCCGGAAGAACAGATACCATCTTCATATACACTCCTGGAAATGGAAAAAAGAACACATTGACATCGGTGTGTCAGACCCACCATACTTGCTCCGGACACTGCGAGAGGGCTGTACAAGCAATGATCACACGCACGGCACAACGGACACACCAGGAACCGCGGTGTTGGCCGTCGAATGGCGCTAGCTGCGCAGCATTTGCGCACCGCCGCCGTCAGTATCAGCCAGTTTGCCGTGGCATACGGAGCTCCATCGCAGTCTTTAACACTGGTAGCATGCCGCGACAGCGTGGACGTGAACCGTACGTGCAGTTGACGGACTTTGAGCGAGGGCGTATAGTGGGCATGCGGGAGGCCGGGTGGACGTACCGCCGAATTGCTCAACACGTGGGGCGTGAGGTCTCCACAGTACATCGATGTTGTCGCCAGTGGTCGGCGGAAGGTGCACGTGCCCGTCGACATGGGACCGGACCGCAGCGACGCACGGATGCACGCCAAGACCGTAGGATCCTACGCAGTGCCGTAGGGGACCGCACCGCCACTTCCCAGCAAATTAGGGACACTGTTGCTCCTGGGGTATCGGCGAGGACCATTCGCAACCGTCTCCATGAAGCTGGGCTACGGTCCCGCACACCGTTAGGCCGTCTTCCGCTCACGCCCCAACATCGTGCAGCCCGCCTCCAGTGGTGTCGCGACAGGCGTGAATGGAGGGACGAATGGAGACGTGTCGTCTTCAGCGATGAGAGTCGCTTCTGCCTTGGTGCCAATGATGGTCGTATGCGTGTTTGGGGCCCTGCAGGTGAGCGCCACAATCAGGACTGCATACGACCGAGGCACACAGGGCCAACACCCGGCATCATGGTGTGGGGAGCGATCTCCTACACTGGCCGTACACCACTGGTGATCGTCGAGGGGACACTGAATAGTGCACGGTACATCCAAACCGTCATCGAACCCATCGTTCTACCATTCCTAGACCGGCAAGGGAACTTGCTGTTCCAACAGGACAATGCACGTCCGCATGTATCCCGTGCCACCCAACGTGCTCTAGAAGGTGTAAGTCAACTACCCTGACCAGCAAGATCTCCGGATCTGTCCCCCATTGAGCATGCTTGGGACTGGATGAAGCGTCGTCTCACGCGGTCTGCACGTCCAGCACGAACGCTGGTCCAACTGAGGCGCCAGGTGGAAATGGCATGGCAAGCCGTTCCACAGGACTACATCCAGCATCTCTACGATCGTCTCCATGGGAGAATAGCAGCCTGCATTGCTGCGAAAGGTGGATATACACTGTACTAGTGCCGACATTGTGCATGCTCTGTTGCCTGTGTCTATGTGCCTGTGGTTCTGTCAGTGTGATCATGTGATGTATCTGACCCCAGGAATGTGTCAATAAAGTTTCCCCTTCCTGGGACAATGAATTCACGGTGTTCTTATTTCAATTTCCAGGAGTGTATTATGTATAATACTTCTGGTTGTCTAATCTCACCTATGCTTCACTATCTCACGCGCCTTATTTTGTTTATTTATTTTTCTCACTCGAGGTGAGTGGTAATTTTTGTGTTCAGTGTTTTACTGTCAATTTTTGTTATTCGCTACCACCATCTAGGAGTTTATTGTTAATAATTGTGATTATCTGCTCTCGCACCAAAAAGAAGCCATTGCAATTAACACTGATCTAACTGAATCCGATGGCAATACTCGTACTTGAAAAATCTGAAAACGACGAGAGCGTGATCGCCGAAAGGAATAAACTGTGCAATAAAAATGCCTTTGCTTCAGTTGCCGCACTATAACGGAAATCATCAACATGGATGAAGACATTATGTCGTGGCGATTAGATATGGACCTTAAATGTGCACACCACTAGGAAGCACAAAATTTTGAAGGAAGGTTAGGATCTAGAACGCCGTCGGAGACGAAGTTACTAGACAAAATGCTGGATTAAGATGGAGCCGGAAATCGACTGAGTCATTTTCAAATGAACTTAGCAGGAATTCGCCTCAACTGATTTATGAGCAACACATGAAACTTACATCTAGATGGCCGCAAGTAGATTTGAATCCCACCACTTCCGAATGCTAGAGCAGTGCGTTAGCCACCACGCCGACAAAATTGGTCACAAATAGAGTGTTACCTTAAGAGAAATGGATAGCTGCCTTTTGTTAATCATGGAGAGAGATAGGAAGTTGAGTGACAGACTAAAATAGACGATGGGAGCTGCGGCTCTTAGGTGGTTGCACTGATGCGGATCATATAGCCAGACGAACTATTGGCAGATTGGTTAAGGAAATGGTGTGACGAGCTTCTGTCAGTAAGATAGCCACTCAGACTGGCAACACGAATGTGCATTTCGTGGAACTGTTTCAGCGTCACGATCGGCCTCATCTTGATATAGCCGTCAGGCGTAATAACATGAGACTTGGGGGTGCGCTGATGACAGAAGGCATGAGTCACATTTCAGTGGTGTCGGTGGAGTCTATCAGTAGGACGGGTTTCACTAGACATGGCCTGCACCTCAACAGGTATGGGAAGGGGAGGTTGGCAAAACTTATAGGTGACAGCATAGGTGGGGGTGGTGGGATCACTCATGGGAAAATTCCGGTAGTTGTGGGTGTTAGAGCTGTACCTTTTTTAGATTGAAGTCAGCTGATAGGTATTCCTGCTTAAGGGAAGTCTCTCTAACAAAGAAACCACTTTCTACAAAGCTTGGGTATCCGATTAATGAGGGAATTAGTATATTTCATCAAAATATACAAGGTATTCGAGATAAAGTTAGTGAACTGCTTATAGATGTTGACTCTGAAATTATTGGTATATCTGAACACTTCTTAAATAAGGAGATAATTCAGAGGCTTCCTTTACCAGGATACAGGTTGGCTGGCAGCTTTTCTAGGAGCTCTTTGCGGTGTGGGGGAGTAGCCATGTATGTGAAAAACGGTATCCCATTTGAGTCAATTGATGTTTCAAAGTACTGCACTGAAAAGGTGTTTGAATGTTGTGCAGGTGTGGTTAAATTTAGTGGAGCTAAACTTCTTACTGTTGTTATTTATAGATCCCCAGACTCCGATTTCACAACATTTTTGCTAAAGCTAGAGGTGGTTCTTGGTTCACTTTATAGGAAATACAAAAAGTTAGTTATATGTGGTGACTTCAATATTAATTGTATAAGTGATTGTGCAAGGAAAAGGATGCTGGTAGACCTCCTTAATTCATATAATCTTATGCAAACCGTATTCTTTCCAACGAGAGTGCAAGGGAACAGTAGAACAACCATAGACAATATTTTTGTTCATTCGTCATTATTAGAAGGGCATTCTGTTAGCAAAAAGGTGAATGGCCTTTCAGATCATGATGCACAAATTTTAAGTCTAAAAGATTTTTGTGCTTCAACACATGTTAAATATAGTTACCAACTTTTTAGGAAAGCTGATCCAGTTGCTGTACAGACTTTTGTAAACCTTATCAAGGAACAAGATTGGCAAGATGTTTATAGTGCTGATACGGTAGACGATAAATATAATGCTTTCCTCAAGACTTTTCTCGTGCTCTTTGAAAGTTGCTTTCCGTTAGAACGTTTAAAACAGGGTACTAGCACAAACAGGCAGCCTGGGTGGCTGACTAAAGGGATAAGAATATCTTGTAGAACAAAGTGGCAATTATATCAAAACGTTAGAAACAGTCAAAATCTAAATGCAGCAGCCCATTACAAACAGTATTGTAAGGTGCTTAAAAAAGTTATTAGGAAGGCAAAAAGTATGTGGTATGCAGATAGAATAGCTAAGTCTCAGTATAAAATTAAAACCATATGGTCAGTCGTAAAGGAAGTGGCTGGTCTGCAGAGACAGGTCGAGAATATAGAATCAGTGCATAGTGGGGATGTCCGTGTTACTGATAAGTCGCATATATGTACAGTACTTAATAATCACTTTCTGAATATAGCAGGTGAACTAAATAGAAACCTAGTCCCAACAGGGAATCATATAGCGCTCTTAGAAAAAAGTGTTCCGAGACTGTTACCTGAAATGCTCCTCCATGATACTGACAAGAGGGAGATTGAGTTAATAATTAAATCACTAAAGACCAAGAACTCTCATGGATATGACGGGGTATCTAGCAGAATACTGAAGTTTTGTTCCACGTATATTAGCTCAGTACTTAGCCATATCTGTAACTTTTCCTTTAGCAGTGGTCGGTTTCCTGACCGATTAAAGTACTCGGTAGTGAAGCCACTTTATAAAAAGGGAGACAGGGATAATGTTGACAATTATAGACCTATTTCTATGCCATCGGTGTTTGCTAAAGTTATCGAGAGGCTTGTATATACAAGGTTACTGCAGCATTTAAATTCACATAATTTGCTGTCAAATGTACAGTTTGGTTTTAGAAATGGCTTAACAACTGAAAATGCTATATTCTCTTTTCTCTGTGAGGTTTTGGACGGATTAAATAAAAGGTTGAGAACGTTAGGTGTTTTCTTTGATTTAACGAAGGCTTTTGACTGTGTTGACCACAAAATATTACTGCAGAAGTTGGAACATTATGGAGTAAGGGGAGTAGCTTACAATTGGTTCGCCTCCTACTTTAAGAACAGAAAGCAGAAGGTAATCCTCCGCAATATTGAGAGTGGTAATGATGTTCAGTCCCAATGGGGCACTGTTAAATGGGGCGTTCCCCAAGGGTCGGTGCTGGGGCCACTGCTGTTCCTTATTTATGTAAATGATATGCCTTCTAGTATTACAGGTGATTCAAAAATATTTCTGTTTGCTGATGACACCACCTTGGTAGTGAAGGATCTTGTGTGTAATATTGAAACATTATCAAATAATGTAGTTCATGAAGTAAGTTCGTGGCTTGTGGAAAATAATTTGATGCTAAATCACAGTAAGACTCAGTTTTTACAGTTTCTAACCCACAATTCAACAAGAACTGACATTTTAATCAGACAGAATGGGCATGTTATAAGCGAGACGGAACAGTTCAAGTTCCTAGGCGTACGGATAGATAGTAAGGTGTTGTGGAAAGCCCATGTTCAGGATCTTGTTCAGAAACTAAATGCCGCTTTATTTACCATTAGAACAGTATCTGAAATAAGTGACATTTCAACACGAAAAGTAGTATACTTCGCATATTTTCATACGCTTATGTCATACGGTATTATTTTTTGGGGTAATTCTTCTGATTCAAAAAGGGTATTTTTGGCTCAAAAACGGGCTGTTCGAGCTATGTATGGTGTAAGTTCGAAAACCTCTTGTCGACCCCTATTCAATAGTCTGGGAATTTTGACATTGCCCTCACAGTATGTATTTTCTTTAATGTCGTTTGTTGTTAGCAATATTAGCTTATTCCCAAGAGTTAGCAGCTTTCACTCAGTTAATACTAGGCAGAAATCAAATCTGCATGTGGAATGCACTTCCTTGACTCTTGTGCAGAAAGGAGTGCAGTATTCTGCTGCATCCATTTTCAATAAGCTACCACAAGAACTCAAAAATCTTAGCAGTAGCCCAAACACTTTTAAGTCTAAACTGAAGAGTTTCCTCATGGCTCACTCCTTCTATTCTGTCGAGGAGCTCCTGGAAGAGATAAAAAATTAAGCAAATTCCAGTGTTACATTCTTGATTTTCTTTATTTAAACTAACGACTTGTTTCATTTTATGTGTTTCTACAATCGTGTTATAATTTCATGTATTGACTCGTTCCATGACCATGGAGACTTCTCCTAAATGTGGTCCCACGGAACAATAAATAAATAAATAAAAAAAAAAATAAAAAAAAGAAAGCGTCTGAGGATAACATACTGTAAATGCCACACGAGATGGAGATTTAGTTGGCCACCAGTGGACGAGAAGAGGTTGATGATAACGCTAATCTGTCTTTTTATGGTGACAGCCTATAATGTTGTCGACCCGTCAGGTTAGTCGAGCACGCTAACGCACTGCTTCCTGGACTCGGGTAGGCACGCCGGCCCCGGATCGAATTCGCCTGGCGGATTAACGACGAGGGCCGGTGTGCCGGTCAGCCGGGATGTGGTTTTTAGGCGGTTTTCCACATCCCGCTAGGTGAATATCGGGCTGGTCCCCACGTCCCGCCTCAGTTACACGGCTCGTAGACATCTGAACACTTTCACACTGGCCGGCCGGGGTGGCTGAGCGGTCCTAGGCGCGTCAGTCTGGAACTGCGCGACCGCTACGGTCGCTTGTTCGAATCCTGCCTCGGGCATGGATGTGTGTGATGTCCTTAGGTCAGTTAGGTTTAAGTAGTTTTAAGTTCTAGGGGACTGATGTCCTCAGAAGTTAAGTCCCATAGTGCTCAGAGCCATTTGAACCATTTTTTGTATTTATACATGTTTTCAAACGTCGTTTTTTCCACCATGTCATACACAATTGTCACATCGGCAAAGACTACAAAATGCAAACAACGTACGTTTCCTAGACTCGGTAATGTACGGAAACTGTTCTGAATAATTCTTCAAGAAAACAACCTTATATTTTTTGCCATAATGAGAAAAAAAAGAAGCCTTACAGGGATTCAGGTAACAAATTAACACTTTTAACCGTACACTAAAGATTTATACCGATTTAAAAACTAGGATAACGGCTTCACTTAAGCACAATGACACAGAAAAAGTCCAAACAAAGCACGACGCTGAGCCGTACGAGTATATATTCTACAAAAAGCGCGAAAATGAGCAAAAATAAGAATTGATTTACAGTTCGCGTGCGACTTCCTGATTTCTGTGAACTTCGAAGTGTATATCGATGAAAAACGGCTAATGTGTGTAAGATCTCCGACCATTGCCAGAAGGACTGAAATCGCGGGTTTTCAAAACAGATGTATTAACTTTGACGATAATTAGCTACAAGTCGAGAGAAGCAACGGAATGATTGGGACGCTGGAGAAAAATTGGAAAATGGGGAGTTTCCCGCCTAAATTGGGAGAGTTGGGAGGTAAAAATCTGTATTCTTCATACTGTATTCTATACGCACAAAAAGAAAAAATTCGTTCTTTTCTGTCCTCTTTGTGTCGCAGTGCTCAGCAGCGTAGTTAATGACGGAGTACGAACGATATCTTAGTTTCAGTAAGAGATTACCCGTTGTGAGTTTACGCAGGCAGCTCGCACTGGCTGGGGTGTGCCGTTGCCCGGGAGCAATTTACGTTGAGTTGTCTGGGCGCAGTGAGGTGAGGCGTGGCCATTAGCCGTACAGGGCAGGGAGCGTTTGAATTTTTCGCGCCGGCTGCCAGGCGTTGTCCTCTTAGGCCAGCGCCGGCGACAGCGCCGCCTCAATAATGGAGCCCCCCTACCTCTGCCCCCGGCGTAGGACTCACGGTGGCACTCCAGCCCCCGCGTCCACAACCTGCCGACGAGCGCAACCACCCTCGCCAGGGGGCGGGCGCTGTCTGAGGGTTGCGCGACAGCCCGTTTGTCCTGTGCATTACCCACCACCCTCGCCAGGACTCTACAGCGACTCGGCTAAGCGTACGTTCGCGGCAGAAGCCACACACAACGAGAGTCGCGGTCATTGACATTATCAACCGCGTAACGTAAACCGGACGGACACTTGTAATTAGGCGTACTTAATGAGGAAAGTTACACTACTGCCCATTAAAAATGCTACACGACGAAGATGACGTGCTACACACGCGAAATTTAATCGACAGGAAGAAGATGCTGTGATATGCAAATGATTAGCTTTTCAGAGCATTCACACAAGGTTGGCGCCGGTGGTGACACCTGCAACGTGCTGACATGAGGAAAGTCTGCAACCGATTTCTGATACACAAACAGCAGTTGTTCGGCGTTGCCTGGTGAAACGTTGTTGTGATGCCTCGTGTAAGGAGGAGAAATGCGTACCATCACGTTTCCGACTTTGATAAAGGTCGGATTGTAGCCTATCGCGAGTGTAGTTTATCGTATCGCGACATTGCTGCTCGCGTTGGTAGAGATCCAATGACTGTTAGCAGAATATGGAATCGGTGGGATCAGGAGGGTTATACGGAACGCCGTGCTGGATCCCAACGGCCTCGTATCAATAGCAGTCGAGATGACAGACATCTTATCCGCATGGCTGTAACGGATCTTGCAGCCACGTCTCGATCCCTGAGTCAACAGATGGGGACGTTTGAAAGACAACAACCATCTGCACGAACAGTTCGGCGACGTTTGAAGCAGCATGGACTATTAGCTCGGAGACCATGGCTGTGGTTACCCTTGACGCTACATCACAGACAGGAGCGCCTGCGATGGTGTACTTAACGACGAACCTGGGTGCACGAATGGCAAAACGTCACTTTTTCGGATGAATCCAGGTTCTGTTTACAGCATCATGATGGTCGCATCCGTGTTCGGCGACATCGCGGTGAATGCACATTGGAAGCGGGTATTCGTCATCGCCATACTGGCGTATCACCCGGCGTGATGGTATGGGGTGCCATTGGTTACACGTCTCGGTCACCTCTTGTTCGCATTGACGGCACTTTGAATAGTGGACGTTACATTTCAGATGTGCTACGGCCCGTGGCTCTATACTCTTCATTCGATCCATGCGAAACCCTACATTTCATCAGGATAATACACGACCGCATGTTTCAGGTCCTGTACGGGCCTTTCTGGATACAGAAAACGTTCGACTGCTGCCGTGGCCAGCACATTCTCCAGATCTCTCACCAACTGAAAACGTCTGGCCAAAGGTGGCCAAGCAACTGGCTCGTCACGATACGCCAGTCACTATTCTTAATGAACTGTGGTATCGTGTTGAAGCTGCATGGGCAGCTGTACCTGTACACACTATCCAAGCTCTGTTTGACTGAATGCCCAGGCGTATCAAGGCCGTTATTACGGCCAGAGGTGATTGTTCTGGGTACGTCTCATGATCTATGCACCCAAATTGCGTGAAAATGTAATCACATGTCAGTTCTAGTATAATATATTTGTCCAATGAATACCCGTTTATCATCTGAATTTCTTCTTTGTGTAGCAATTTTAATGGCCACTAGTGTACTTGCATTCACAGGGTCGCAGTGTAATACTAGGGCTTCACACGTAAATAACACTTTCGTTGCTTTTACGAACTGTGCGTATGGGATAGCTGACAATATTGCAGTGCCATCTGTTCCCCGATCAACTAGCTGTGTAAAATATGTAAGGTTATTCTATTGTAAAGTACTACATTTAAAATTTCTTTAACCTATACGAACACTGACCGGAAAATAAGGGATTAACGTAGAGCAATGAATTTTCTGGAATAAATTTGTCTAAGTAACACACGTAAGTGATTAACATCGCAAGATCACAGGCTAATATAAACGCGAGATAAGCTATTGCAATTGGAAAATGGTAGTACATTAATAACAGATATAACCACCAGACCTGAAAGCAAGCAAGAACACTAGAATGCATTGTGTGGTACCGGTGGCTAATGTCAGTTTGTGGGATGAAGTTTCATGCCTGTTGCAATTGGTCGGTCAATACAGGGACGGTTAGTGCTGGATGACGAAGACGCTGGAGTTGTCGTCTGACGATGTGCCATGTCTTCGACTGGAGACAGATCTGGTGATCGAGCAGGCCATCACAACATGTCGACTCTCTGTACAATATGTTGACTTACAACAGCGGTATGTGGGCGAGCGTTATCCTCTTGGAACATATCGCCTGGAATGTGTGGTATCGATAGCTACGATGCCACGGCCTAGGTGCAAGTTCTTAAGTTGGCACTACGACTAAGACACCGACGACAGCGCCCTCTAGCAGGTGCTGTGCAGCTCTACGAGTGCCGCTGCAGATTCGGTCCATTTCATCAAGAGCAGACGGCCTGGAAAGATCGCTTCAACCTCAGAGGGTGTTGGCGTGCTATTGAGACTATATACTACTTACGGCGGGTCTAAGGCTTCGCACCTTGCTGCAGAGTTATGTAACCATTTGTTAACTTGTTTTTGTAGTAAACATCTATAATTCACACTGCAGTACCGAGAGATTTTCACTTTTTCCTGCTCCCACTCGCTTTCGTCATCCGGCCAACCTTTCAGTTTTCAGGAGCAGACCCACGCGCCGCCTTCCTGGCGAGATACTAAAGAACGCTATTCCAGGATGGCAGCACAACAAGTCGAATCACCAGACTGACGTACAAATTTGCAGGCAGGGTCCGCTGGGTAACCACGCTACTGTCATACGAAATCGCACCCCAGACCATAATCCCAGGTGTAGCTCTAGTTTGCCTAACATGCAGACAGGTCGGTCGCAGTCTCCCAACTGGCCTCGTAACCGCCACACGGCCATCACTGGCACCGATGGAGAACGAGCTCTCGCCAGAAAATTCAACACCCAATGAGCGCTCGCTTGAAACCAGTGAAGTCGCAAGAAGTGCTGGTTTGGGGTCAGTGGAATGCACGCTACAGGGCGTCTATCTCGGAGTTGTCGTTGAAGTAACCCATTTGTAACGGTTCGCCGTATCACTGTGGTCCCAACTGCTGCTCAGACTGCTACTGCAGATGCAGTACGATACGCCAGACCCATCCGTCGAACACAATGGTCTTCCCTCTCAGTAGTGCCACTGGTCGGCCAGAGCCCATTCTTCCTGCGACCGTACATTCTCCTGACCACCGCTGCCAGCAGTTATGTACAGTGGCTACTTTCCTGCCAAGTCTTTCTGTAATATCGCAGAAGGAACATCCAGCCTCTCATAGCCATATTATAAGGCCTCGTGCTAACTCAGTGAGGTGTTGATAATGACGTCTTTATCACCTTAAGGGCATTCTTGACTAACATCAACTCACGACGTCCGATGATAAACGTAATTAACGCTCACGACCGTTACAACATCATTTAAAGTAAACCTGATTTGCATTATGATAGTTACGCTACTAGCGCCAATCTCACGCGACTGGAGCGAAATTTGAATAGACATCGCCTTTCAGGTGTAGAAACACGCCTACCAACTTTCGTTTATGTCACACAGCTTCTAGTTAGTCCTACGATTTTTTTCCGTCAGTGTGTATAAATTTAAATCCCGCGACTCAGTTTCTGCCTGCATGTCTGGATAACCACACGAACTACTGTTATTCCTCAACATAGTCATCCTCGCAACGAACACACTTCTCCAATCGAGAGATCAGTTTCTTGATGTCGTCATTGTAAAATGTCTGACTTAATTGACGGAGCCACAACCTCACCCCTCCTTGCATCGCTTTATCACTATCAAAGTGAAGTCGTTGGATGTGTTCTTTAAGATTTGGTTACAGCTGAAAATCGGATGGGGCCAAAGCGGGACTGTATGGAGGCTGAGGGATGTCAGTGAACACCAGGCCACATTGCTGAACATGTCGCTGTTGTCAAGCTGAAGTAGAGGGTGCTCCGTCTGTGGACGAACACTCCGAATTCGAAACTCCAATACAGCACGCTGTTCTCGCGCACCGACATAGTTACGTTACACACCGCTGTGTCACACGCTACAATTTGTAGCAGAGGGGTGCAAATGTGTAGACATTAAGAATAAAGGTATAGAATGTAAATTACGTCTGTTTCACTTAACACGTTTTAAGGTTTGCCAGATTAAAAAATCGGAAGCACTACTTCAGCACGCTCTCTAATTTGGGAGTGAAGAAGAAGGAAGAATAAGAAGTAAAGGGTCATTCATCTTCAAGTGCAGGCAGAAGTATCTAGATAACTAGCTAATGAAAGTTTCGCTTGAAATGTAAGATTAACGCTTTTTCAGCACATTTCCCAGTAAAAGTTTGGTGTGAATCGGAATAAAACCTAAATCACTCCCGCTTTGATGTTAATTTCCTTTATGGAACACCATTGAAAATCGTTGGGGAAATCAATTTGTTCTCTTCCGGCAAGGTCCCCCCTCTTCAGTTCCGTTTTTTTAATGAGTACCCAGCAAAATTACGTTTGCTAGAAACGTCAAGTAAAGACGAGACAGCTCTCCTAGCAAGCTGCGAGCTTGGGAGCGTAAGTAATTTAGACCGCAGTAACAGCGCCAGACCGCAGCTTGTGCGGGCATTACCTCAGAGGACTCGACCGCAGTTTGGCAGCGGGGCTGTAGCTCTCTCACCAGGGTCAAGGCCGTAAGGTCCTTGCACCGGTAGAGAGAACCGCGAAAATCATCATGCTGTGTGCAACAGCGTTGCGTAACGGGGGGTTCGGGGCTCTTATTGTAAAGTACTGGACGTTCCCATGATGATAACTTATGCTAATGAAAGACATCCGCCGGCCAAACAAAGTTTCTGCTCTTCACGTAATAGCAGAGAATGATCCGATAAAGATATTACAACGTTACAGTTGCGTATAGCAGAGAATAATCCGATAAAGATATTACAACGTTACAGTTGCGTATAAATTTATGGTTACGACTCACAAAGCTTGAGCTCGTGTCATTATTTAGAAAAATGTATTAAATTTGGGATGGCATAATGCCATAGCTAGAGTTTCGCTCTAACAGATCCACGGTTCGGTAGCTGTGATGTAACACATAGATGACGTAGGAAACGGTAGGATTACCAGTAGTATTGGTAACATTATTAGTGAACGAAGCATAAACGAATTTGTGAGAGACAAACTGGGAGCCGACGACTTCTCTTTGTTTTTTGTTTATTTCTTTGTTTTGCACATACACAGAACCGCATATCTTTCAGTGTTAGCCCACTGTGTATTTTATATCCTTAGAAATTATAGCTGCACTTTATAAGTAATAAAAATTAGCTGATCGCGTAATTTCAGCGATTTTATGTAACCAAAACAATTACGTTCGATGCAAGTACATTTTACGTGCACAAACATAAGAAATCTGCATAATTATTGTAATCATTTTGCACTCAATAGAATTTTCTCCATAATGATCAAAGGCAAGCGTTTCGTATGTTAAAAAATTATTGGGAACTGCAAAAGTTGTTTATGAACAACAAAAAAGGTTTTATACAAGCTCGACAAATTATTGAAGCCATGTTTGACGTGTTTTTGTTTATCTTTTTTTAAAGGAAAGTATGGGTTTTTAATTTTTGCTGCCGCGTCTCTCTGTTTCACGTTATAAATCAACAATTTTTTGAATAAAACCTGAATAAACATCGACAATTTCAAGTTTGTTACAAATACTGTTTCTTTTTAAATAACAGACAGGGAGATAACTATGTGGAACAAAAATGTTCCATAGGATACGCGGCCTTTTATACATCGTCAGTCAGTTTCTAAACAGTTCACCGCTTCCGGTTTCTAGGGGAATATAGTAAGACACTGATCATCTCACAAACAAAGCGATACAAATGAGGTAACGCACAGTAGTTATGCAATAAAGCTAACGTACAGGTAACGCCAGTAGAATCTTAACTGACCAAGTCTACTGGGAAAACTACCTAGTCTACGCTTATTTGTGATAGTCTAAGGTAGCCTACGGTGGTTTTACAACTCTAGCCGTAGTACGCAATCACATCACCATGAGCGTCAGTGTTCTAAAATTCTAAGTCTGTGGCGTACAGCGCGTGACCGAGCTAGTGGGCTGACTGCACATAAAGAGCACGTTCCTCGGACTCTTGACGGGTGTCGTATCGCATTTAGTCGAACTGGATGAGTTAGGAGCGGCCTTGGAAAGAACTCGGAGAAAATCGGTGCACCATTTAGCGCTTCAGACTGATCTGTGAGTACCATCTGCTCATGGAGCTGCTCACAAATCCAAACTGAAACATTGCAAAGTAACGGTAGGTGCATTCACGAACCAATTAGAATACTGTTGCTAGGCGCCAGTACTGCAACTGCCTATTAGACTCCGTGGTTGATCGAGGGTTTGATCCTGAAATGCTTGTTTTCTGATGAAATGTGGTTTTTTCTTTTGGGGGACTTGACTTCGCCAACATACCGACGCTGGAGTTCTGAAAACCCTTATCAGTTATACACTCCTGGAAATTGAAATAAGAACACCGTGAATTCATTGTCCCAGGAAGGGGAAACTTTATTGACACATTCCTGGGGTCAGATACATCACATGATCACACTGACAGAACCACAGGCACATAGACACAGGCAACAGAGCATGCACAATGTCGGCACTAGTACAGTGTATATCCACCTTTCGCAGCAATGCAGGCTGCTATTCTCCCATGGAGACGATCGTAGAGATGCTGGATGTAGTCCTGTGGAACGGCTTGCCATGCCATTTCCACCTGGCGCCTCAGTTGGACCAGCGTTCGTGCTGGACGTGCAGACCGCGTGAGACGACGCTTCATCCAGTCCCAAACATGCTCAATGGGGGACAGATCCGGAGATCTTGCTGGCCAGGGTAGTTGACTTACACCTTCTAGAGCACGTTGGGTGGCACGGGATACATGCGGACGTGCATTGTCCTGTTGGAACAGCAAGTTCCCTTGCCGGTCTAGGAATGGTAGAACGATGGGTTCGATGACGGTTTGGATGTACCGTGCACTATTCAGTGTCCCCTCGACGATCACCAGTGGTGTACGGCCAGTGTAGGAGATCGCTCCCCACACCATGATGCCGGGTGTTGGCCCTGTGTGCCTCGGTCGCATGCAGTCCTGATTGTGGCGCTCACCTGCACGGCGCCAAACACGCATACGACCATCATTGGCACCAAGGCAGAAGCGACTCTCATCGCTGAAGACGACACGTCTCCATTCGTCCCTCCATTCACGCCTGTCGCGACACCACTGGAGGCGGGTTGCACGATGTTGGGGCGTGAGCGGAAGACGGCCTAACGGTGTGCGGGACCGTAGCCCAGCTTCATGGAGACGGTTGCGTATGGTCCTCGCCGATACCCCAGGAGCAACAGTGTCCCTAATTTGCTGGGAAGTGGCGGTGCGGTCCCCTACGGCACTGGATAGGATCCTACGGTCTTGGCGTGCATCCGTGCGTCGCTGCGGTCCGGTCCCAGGTCGACGGGCACGTGCACCTTCCGCCGACCACTGGCGACAACATCGATGTACTGTGGAGACCTCACGCCCCACGTGTTGAGCAATTCGGCGGTACGTCCACCCGGCCTCCCGCATGCCCACTATACGCCCTCGCTCAAAGTCCGTCAACTGCACATACGGTTCACGTCCACGCTGTCGCGGCATGCTACCAGTGTTAAAGACTGCGATGGAGCTCCGTATGCCACGGCAAACTGGCTGACACCGACGGCGGCGGTGCACAAATGCTGCGCAGCTAGCGCCATTCGACGGCCAACACCGCGGTTCCTGGTGTGTCCGCTGTGCCGTGCGTGTGATCATTGCTTGTACAGCCCTCTCGCAGTGTCCGGAGCAAGTATGGTGGGTCTGACACACCGGTGTCAATGTGTTCTTTTTTCCATTTCCAGGAGTGTATTAAGAGTATTCGAATGATGTGAGAACTGGAGAGTGGTGTGCATTTGGTGCAACACGAAATATTGGAGCGGTTTTAACACTAGATAGAACTTCTGACAGGTATATGAGGAGTAACATATTCCGAACTTTTTTCAGAGGACTCGCAACTACCAAAAGACATTCTGATATTTCCTGCCGGACAGTGCAAGAGAGTACACTGCCATTGCTTCTACGACAGTTTCAGGAGACGTTTTTGATGACAGAAGAGTCCAGAACTCCAAATAATTCATGAGAAAAAGATAGTATTTCAGGAGGAAGCTGTACATCAGAAACAGACTGCAGTATGCAGTTACAGTACTGACGTTGTGCAACAATATCTGACTTGGTCAGTTTTAGTTTTTGCACTGCTCCGTGAGTGGAAAGGAGGTACTTTAAATACGTTTCATTAAAAGATATTTATCTGTTGGAAATTTTCTGTTGGGATTAGTATTTACGATATACAATCTTCTTATAAGATTCCTTGTGCCATTTTGAATTTTGAGATATCGTGATGAAGTCTAATGCAAGCTTCAGCAGAATTACCTATGGTGTGTCCTACAGTATAGAAACATAGATGGAGTCAAGACTTTGTTTCTCATGGGGTTCTTGTCCTGATTTTACTGAAAGTCGAGTAAAGAAGTTCTCAAATCTATGGTACCAGAAAGAAAGCCAATGCATACTCATACACCAAATCATTAGGCAAGTGATCAAAGACAATGGAGAAAAAATACCAATCGATCACATTGTCTTTATTGAATGTTGGTTGCACAGAACGGGATCATATGGATTCCAATCTAATTAAAAGTGATCAGTGGTTTTGGTAGGAACATACCTATCACTTCCTACACTAAGATCAGTTTTCGTCGAGAGCAATAAATATTATTAGTTCATACAGTATTGTATTTGTAGACACCGTTCTTCTTTCTCAGCTGTGATCGATTATTTACAAGAATGTCTATACTGCTATGATGCAGCAGTTTATAATGACTAACACGAAGCCGGCCGGAGTGGCCGTGCGGTTCTAGGCGCTACAGTCTGGAATCGAGCGACCGCTACGGTCGCAGGTTCGAATCCTGCCTCGGGCATGGATGTGTGTGATGCCCTTAGGTTAGTTAGGTTTAATTAGTTCTAAGTTCTAGGCGACTGATGACCTCAGAAGTTAAGTCGCATAGTGCTCAGAGCCATTTGAACCATTTGACTAACACGAACACTTGTCTGCGAGATAATTTGTGTGAATATATTTTATTCTAAATACACTTTTTTTGAAAAAAATTGCGTTTACTAATACTTAGTCAATAACTGCAGTAGGTAATTCGATGGGACATAATTGAACTGAAGCAAGCATTGCGTGTTATCTTACTATTTTTTTTCTCACCGAGTGTTGCAATGACTTACGTTGCAAATGCGTCTCAACTGAGTTCTTTAGAAAGCTCTATGAGTATTTCCTACTTTAATTTATTATCAGTTTGTGCATTAAAAATTTTGAATGTTCTACGTTGTTTATTCAGTCTTCCTCACGTACTGATTTCTCGACAGCTGACTGTATAAGACTGTTCCTATGAAAAACACACTCCCAGACGTCTGAAGAAGTGGCTGGTGCTGGTGCTTTCCGTAAGAATTCACTTGGACGAGTACCAAATTAAACGTTATTTTGAACCCCCTGATGTGCAGCATGGAATTAGTGTCTACAAAAATTACGTCGTTAATTCATTTGACATTGTTATTTAGAATTTCCTATGGAGATGTAGACGTATATTCGTAAATGATTAACTTCATGAAAGAGTAAAATAAGGGGACAAGGATTTCAGTGATGGACCGCCCGTAATATTCCAGACATCGACGGGCAGTTAACATCACCCTTTTCCTGTAGCTGAGGAAGTAGTGGTTACCTGCGCAGATTTGTCCTTGAAAACATGTACGCCTAAAGCTCACCTTCCCCCATTACTGTAGTGCCGGGCGGGAAAGCCTATACGGTAGGCGCAACCTGTCAACGTGTCGGGTGCGAGATCGCGGCGGCGGCGGTGGCTGCAACAGGGAGCAGCGTAGAGGGGGAGAAAGAGTGGGAGAGGAATAGTAGGGAGGGGGGAACATCGGCGTCGCATAGCAGGGGACGGCTCTGCCTCAGAGAGAGGGCGCCGCCTTTCGGCGCCGGCGTCGCGACGGCTCCTGCCGCCTGACGGGCTGCATAATTCAGGCGCGCTGAATAATGCACGGGACAGCATTCGGCTGTTTAGCGGCGTGCACTATTCAAGGAGGCGGCGGCGTCGGTGCGGGCCATGGCTGGCGCTGCGCCCTGACTCACCGTCCCGCGGTTTTCCTCAGTCGGTGTCGCGACGGCGGCGCCGGCACCGAGTCTCACTCCGGGTGGTCTCAAACCCCCGACCGACGGATTCGTGTCACTCCTTCATCAGACGGACGAATCATCGACCTTGTCGCAGCTCAGCCGAGCCAACACTACTGACTGACTGCTTCTGTCATGATATGACGAACGCTTCTTTGAAGTGTTACGTTGTATCGAGTAGGGTTGAAAAGTGGTCAAGACACTTGCTTAGCAGTCGAGATAAGTGTTATTAAACAACCCACCAGCCATCCTCACGTACAGGGTAATTAAAAAATATGGATTCAACTTAATTATTTTTTATTTCTTGAAGTATACATTGAATACGAATAATCTATACACAGATGGAAAGAGGAAAATTCTAAAATATATAAAGACAGGCTATAAATCTTCAACGTGTCGCCTTCCTGCTGCACTGCAAAAGTCTTAGTGCTAACTTAACTCCTCCCGCACTTGAAGAATGACCGCCTGTGATACATAGTTCACCGCAGTTGTTGTAGGGCTCCGTTGGTCGGTCGGAGTTCGCGGTGGAACTGAAATGTTGACAACCTCTTTTACTAAGCCCCATCATTCACAAAACTATCATGAGTTTCTTGTCCTCCATCTGACACTCGTGATCAACCCATGATTCGTCCTTGGCAGACACTCAGTTTATTGAAACTGCTTAAATTACGGTTTATGCTTTTCGTATCTGGTGGATCACTGTTAAACCAGAGACGAAATCCCCCTGTACTGAAATTTCTTGCTCAGTTCTTTCAAACTAAAGAACAAACAAACAATTATGCTTTATGGTATGCATGTTACTCACAACAGGTATGAGATGGCTGTCTGTTGGAGCGAATACTGTACCGTCGTTTACACAAGTGCCAACAATCTAGGACTGGTAACAGCAAATTTAGATACTCTTGTCTCCGACGGTGTGCAAATTATTCATATTCAATTCATATTTCATGAAATAATCTTTTTTTTAAGGAACTGGTTGCATCTTTTTGAATAACACTATATATTTTTAGTGTTTTCTTTAAATGACTTTCTGGCGTTTATTTCTGACTATTCACGACTTCAAACATGCCATGGCGGTCGTGAAGATACCATTTTAATACTGCTTCATGTCAGCAAGTCTTTTGACGCTGTAGATTTGATATATTACATATGAAACTGAATAAGTTTAATTTCTCAAAAACTCGAGTAGTGTAGTTCGAAGGCTACATTAAAATATATATCAGCGAGTCGATTGTGGATCGGAGGAGTCACCATGAAAATATCTGCTCTGAGATTTCCTCCCGAGTTAATTCTTAGTTCCTTTGATTTTCTATCTGTATGTATGTAAATATTTCATCTGTGTTGCATTTTTCTATCACTTTATGCTAACTTCATATGGCTGTATCCAAGCAGTAGTCCTAAAAACATAGCTTCTACAATATCAGGTATGAGTGATGTCCTTACTCCAGCGTGGGGTGGGGACAAATCCTCAGTCTTAAAATAATTCCCAAGAAGTCACAAGTGATCTTCATATCACACAAAATTTTATAAGACGTACATTTGTTAAAAAGTTCGTCCCATACTCCTCATTACTACCCAGTTAACCTATTAAAATGGCAAAAGATCGAGGTATTATCTTGAGCGAATCTCTGAATTATTGCCTGTATGAAATTCAAAATATTTGGGCAAGTATTTCCACCAAAAATAAGACAAAAACTAGTCATTTCATTATCCCTGGTGAATAATTCGGCAGGACACAAATAGCGAAAACTCCAGGGACTCGAAATGCTTGTGTAACGTGTGTGAGTAACATTGGGTTGCTTGATCGGTCGATCCTCATCTGCAGTGATTTGTTTGAGGTGATGGAATCGATCGTGACGATAGGACTGGAACGGTGTCTACTTTGCCTCGTGACGGTACCTGAGCAGGTACTCGAAGGAGAAGGAACGCCTATTGTTTCGAGTGGCAACAGTAACGGCCGCGGGAGCTGAGAGCAAACTATGCACTACTACTGTACAGCCGCCATAAGGACACTGTAAATGGGGGATGAAGCAGTAGTTGCTTGGCAGGCTTTTATCCTGTCGGCGACACAGAGTACGTTTACTTCTCATCTCCACTGTTCAGAAATCAAATGAAAGAACATTGTTATTATTTAGTGCATGTGTTAAGTAGAGCAAACTGTGGCGATGTTAGCATATCCCAACTGTGGAGCCATGTACAGGACAGTCATTATATTATATTATAAATGCGCCGCGCAGGGTAGCCGCGTGGTCTCCGGCGCCTTGAAACGGTTCGCGCGGCTCCCCGCTCCCTCCGTCGGAGGTTCGAGTCCTCCCTCGGACAGGGGTGTTTGTGTTGTCCTTAGCGTAAGTTATTTTAAGGTAGAGTAGGTAGTGTGTAAGCCTAGGGATCGATGGCCGCAGCAGTCTGGTAGCATAGAAACGTACCACAAATTTCCAAATTCTATATGACAGCAAATCGAACAATGAAACGACATGTAAAGTGATTAGTAGAGATACAGTCGCTTCATGAGATCCTCTTGTGTTGATGGAACAACACTTTCAGATTATATGGCCGCATGGAGAAGCAGAATCATGCAAGTTTCATGAACACTTCAACAACCCACATAAAAACATGCAATTGACGCTGGAAGTAGAAAAGACCCGCACAATTTCCTTCCTGAATGCAAAAATGTACAAATCTCCCTGCAGAGAGCTATGATATATCGTACATAAAAAAGAAATCAAACGAACACGTATCTACATGTAGAGTCGCGCCATCATCCAGAGCAAAAGAGGGCAGTGTTGCGTACTCTGACAGCCCGATCTTATCGGATGAGCGACGTAATAAATTACATCATCAGCTTCCAGAATGACATTTTCACTCTGCAGCGGAGTGTGCGCTGATATGAGACTTCCTGGCAGATTAAAACTGTGTGCCGGACCCAGACTCGAACTCGGGACCTTTGCCTTTTGCGGGCAAGTGCTGTACCACCTGAGCTACCCAAGCACGACTCACGCCCCCTCCTCACAGCTTTACTTCTGGCAGTACCTCGTCTCCTACTTTCCAAACTTAACAGAAGCTCTCCTGCGAACCATGCAGAACTAGCACTCCTGGAAGAAAGGATATTGCGGAGACATGGTTTAGCTACAGCCTGGGGGATGTTTCCAGAATGACATTTTCACTCTGCAGCAGAGTGTGCGCTGATATGAAACTTCCTGGCAGATTTACATCATCAGCTATTCGAGCTTCGAACGACATTCCGTGTGAATGGGTGCAGCAATAACGACAAGATATGAAGTACAGCGAAGACAGATGTACAGGAACAGAATAATAGCTCTCTGCCGCTTACCGTACGAGAGAGGCGTCGGACAATGTACTGCGTCACGTAAAACTAAGTTAGGATTTGAGAGCCACCGCAACATCCGAGATCTGTTGAGCCCCAGCAAGGATTCCGCATATGCTATTACTCTACAGGCGTTTACGTAATTGGATGTGACTGCGAAGACATCAGCATTGGTGAAACCTGAGACCATTTAGCATGAAAGCTATGTACTAATGAGGAAACACAATAAACCTGATATAGCCGAACAGCATTATATTGTGGCCGCTCTGTCGGGTTTCAAGGACTTAGTGTGCTTACTCGATAGCCGTAAGCGCATCATCTGAAAATAAGAGAGGTTGCTGAAATAAATAAACCCCAACAGTACGAACAGGGAGGACAGCCACAAGTAGAATTGTAAAGCTACCGTACGCTACCTTAGACTTTTATAAATAAGCGTAGACTACGATAATTTTCCCAGTAGATTTGGTCAGCTAAGATCCTACCCACGTTACCTGTACGTTAAGAGTGTTGCATACCTATCTGGCGTTACCTCATTTATTCAGCTTTGTCTGGGTATGCGATCAGTGTCTTACTAGATTGCCCTAGAAACCAGAAGCGGTGAACCGTCTAGAAACTGAGTGAGGATATATAAAGAGCCGCACATCCTGCGGAACATTTTTGCTTTACATAGTTTTCCTCCTGCCTGTTGCTTAAAAATAATCAGTATTTACAGAAAAATCGAAATTTTCAATGTTTAATTCAGGCTTTATTCGTAAACTGTTGGTTTGTAACTTGAAACAGAGAGACGTTTCCGCAAAAATTAAAAAAGAGACAATACAAATTTATCACGTAGTGCTAGAAAATGCAATTTAAAAAAAAAATTAAACATCGCTTCAATACTTCGCTCACCTTATATAAAATATATTTTTGTTATTTATAAAAAACCTAGCACTTATCAAGAATAACAGGAAGCTATTGCCATTGATCATGGTGCAGACCGTTTAACTGATTACAAAATAACAATAACTATACAGACTTTTTGTTTCTGTGCATGTAAACTGCACTTACATCAAAAGTCATTGTCTTGGTTACATCAAAGGACAGAAGTTACGTGATCAACCAATTTTTCTTACCTGCAAGACGTGCATCAACTTCCCTGGCCAGCACGATCTCCAGACTTGTCTCCAATCAAATGGTTCAAATGGCTCTGAGCACTATGGGACTTAACATCTGTGGTCATCAGTCCCCTAGAACTTAGAACTACTTAAACCTAACTAACCTATGGACATCACACACATCCATGCCCGAGGCAGGATTCGAACCTGCGACCGTAGCGGTCACGCGGTTCCAGACTGAAGCGCCTAGAAACCCACGGCCACACCTGCCGGCTGTCTCCAATCGAGCACATGTGGGATATGATGGGACGAGAGGTGACTCGTGCGACTTGTCAACCTACAACTCTTACTGAAGTACGGGAACACGTCGAGCAGGCGTGACATGACGTATTCTAGGACAGTATTCGCTATCTGTACGATCGTCTGCATGACAGGGTCAACACCTGCATTGCCGCCCGTGTAGAGATCACGTACTAATATGGGTGTTTCAGCATAGGCCGATACCTGGTAACTCAGAACCGTTTGTGCTGTTGGTCTGTTAGTGTAAACATTTCAGGTACTCCATATGAACTGTTGCAAGAATAAATCGTCAGTGAATTGGAAACCTCTAAAAGAGTAGCAAAGTAGCACATTCCTTCAAGGTTTGTGAAGGCACTGAAAGTTCTGTTGTAGTAGGAAAATTGTGGAGTAAGAATATTATGCGTTTTCTACACCTGGCTTTTTAGTTCAATAAGAAGCAAAGTCAACTCTCCGAAAACAAAGTTCCTTTTGGGCACATTACCAATATAACATAATGCTTTCCGAAATTATTTTTTCAGGGATTCTTTTCAAGACGGCTGTGAACAAATTTGTATAAGGATATAACTCTAAATAAAATGATCATAAACAGGTAGATGTAACTTTCATGACATCAGTGCGTTCTGTTCCTAAAATATATGCTTTTTTTTTTCTTCTTCACTTTTTGGCCATCTGAGAGCCACGTTAATTCAGATCCACTTCGTCTCTTCTGCTCTTTATCTTTGTTCAATATTTTTCCATTCTCATACTTCGCCATTTTCTTCGCTTTTCTGTTCATGGTGGTTTTAAAATGAACTCGCAAATTACGATTGTAGTTCCGCATCAGCTGTAGAATATTTCAGAACAAATGAAAATTTGTGTTTAACCGGGAACTGCTTCCAGCAGCGGACCACATCTCTATTTTCCCTGGTGTGTAGTTGAATGCAACTGCGGATCGTCAACACAGTGTCTCAGGCACTGCACTGCAGTATTTCATGCCGTACCAATGCAGTGACGAGAGAAAACACAGTCATATAGTGCGAGCACTTGGGAGTGTAGGCACCTGGAGAAATAGAGGTTTGGGCCACTCCCGGAAGCATGCTCGGACAGCCAGTGTTATTAAGGTGACCACTCGCGGCAAGCGAGAAATCGGGGTTCGAGTCCAGCTCCGCCACAAATTTACACTTGTTCTGAAATATAGTGCAGCTGATTTGGAATCATAATCGCAGTTTGCGGTGTCATTCTAAACTGGATGCGGCTGCTGATCGTCAACGCAATGCCTCAGACACTACACTGCAATGATGATTTATCCTGGGACTAAATCTCTCCCTGAAACGTATGACAGCCTGGATATTTTATTTGAAATTCACCCTGTTGTTAATCATTGTTTCCTAGATCACTTTCTACCCCTTAGATCCATTGTACTATGTTTCTCTTGTTCACAGGTTTTTGTTTAATACAAGCAAGACATTATCTTTACGCATAGCGCATTGACCTTTAAACTACAACAATTATTTAAGAAGCTTGCTGCCCGGTGATAAATATTGTTTCACCTTTAGCTCACGTCGATACTTATTCTACGAGATCTATTTTAAAATAGCTCTTGTTTTATTCATACCATTTCAACATTCGATCTTCAGCAGTCGCACTAAATATGAAAGGGGCCTTGCTGTAGCCAGGACAAAGTAATTTACCTGAAGGCCGGAGAGCAATTTGCCGTCCAGTTCCAAATACAAATCTCTCAGATATGCCCCTGCGCCATTACGGACCTTTCATGGTAATGGATTATTACAGTTCATTATGTAAAGTTAGCTCAATTATTCGTAATAACAGTCGCGGAGGAAGTGGCTTTGTAGGCGTGGCGGGAGAAAGCGGTGGTATAGGACCGGGAAGGGGGTTAGGGAGGGGTTAGCGCCGCTGTAATCACCCAGCTGCTATCGACAAGGCGCCGCCCACGGGTGTACATCGAGTGTATAAAATAATAGACGGCCCAGGAGTTTCTTTTGCATGCACAGGGATCACGTGCACAGCAGGAGCCGGCGTAACACCCTAATATGGTTTCTCTGTCAATGAAGGTCGCAATATCATCTGCACAACCACAGCACTCTCGTATTGATTGTCGAAGATGTCTGAATGTCGGTATGTACAAAAACAGATGAAGAGGAAACAGATATGAATAAAATAAACTCACGGAAAAAAATCGCAACACCAAGAAGGAATTGTGCGACATAAACGAAAGTTGGTAGGCGTGTTACTACAACTGAAAAACGATCTCTGTTCAAATTTCGCGCCAGTCGCGCTAGTAGCTCCACTATGAGGATGCAAACCAGGTTTGCTGCAAATACACGCTGATATGCAGCGCGTCATCTAGGTCTACTTAGTTTCACGTGAGCTCCTGAGGCACACCGCACGGCGTCCATGGAGACGAGGCACTCGCCGGAGCTTAAGTCAAGTCTTGGTGGTGACTTCGTACCTATGTACCGCATTTTTAAAATGTGACTACGCCTATTCAGGCTGTTTTAGTTTTATTTCTAGACCATGCCCTCGTAGACATACGAGGGGAGACCCAAAAGAAACCGGACTCCGAGGGCGCTGCCACTCGTAGATGTAGTGCAGGGTCCTCACGCTAGATGTCCCGTATGGAGGACATAGTGATAGACATCCCTGGGGTTGTGAAGCAGCTGAATGGGTTGAAAATAAATAAATCGCCAGGTCCTGATGAGATTCCAATTCGGTTTTACAGAGAGTACTCTACTGCATTGGCTCCTTACTTAGCCAGCATTTATCGCGAATCTCTTTCCCAACGTAAAGTCCCGATGGACTGGAAAAAAGCGCAGGTGACGCCTGTATATAAGAATGGTAGAAGAACGGATCTTCAAAATTACAGACCAATATCCTTAACATCGGTTTGTTGCAGAATTCTCGAACATATTCTCAGTTCGAATATAATGAATTTCCTTGAGACAGAGAAGTTGCTGTCCATGCATCAGCACGGCTTTAGAAAGCATCGTCCTGCGAAACGCAACTCGCCCTTTTTTCACATGATATCTTGCGAACCAAGGATGAAGGGTATCAGACGGATGCCATATTCCTTGACTTCCGGAAAGCGTTTGACTCGGTGCCCCACTGCAGACTCCTAACCAAGGTACGAGCATATGGGATTCGTTCCCAAGTATGTGAGTGGCTCGAAGACTTCTTAAGTAATAGAACCCAGTACGTTGTCATCGATGGTGAGTGTTCACTGGAGGTGAGGGTATCATCTGGAGTGCCCCAGGGAAGTGTGGTAGGTCCGCTGTTGTTTTCCATCTACTTAAATTATCTTTTGGAAAGGGTGGATAGCAATGTGCGGCTGTTTGCTGATGATGCTGTGGTGTACGGGAAGGTGTCGTCGTTGAGTGACTGTAGGAGGATACAGAATGACTTGGACAGGATTTGTGATTGGTGTAAGGAATGGCAGCTAACTCTAATTATAGATAAATGTAAATTAATGCGGATGAATAGGAAAAAGAATCCCGTAATGTTTGAATACTCCATTAGTAGTGTAGCGCTTGACACAGTCACGTCGATTAAATATTTGGGCGTAACACTGCAGAGCGATATGAGGTGGGACAAGTATGTAATGGCAGTTGTGGGGAAGGCGGATAGTCGTCTTCGGTTCATTGGTAGAATTTTGGAAAGATGTGGTTCATCTGTAAAGGAGACCGCTTATAAAACACTATTACGACCTATTCCTTAGTACTGCTCGATCGTTTGGGATCCCTATCAGGTCGGATTGAGGGAGGACATAGAAGCAATTCAGAGCCGGGCTGCTAGATTTGTTACTGGTAGGTTTGATCATCACGCGAGTGTTACGGAAATGCTTCAGGAACTCGGGTGGGAGTCTCTAGAGGAAAGGAGGCGTTCTTTTCGTGAATCGCTACTGAGGAAATTTAGAGAACCAGCATTTGAGGCTGACTGCAGTACAATTTTATTGCCGCCAACTTATATTTCGCGGAAAGACTACAAAGATAAGATAAGAGAGATTATGGCTCGTACAGAGGCATATAGGCAGTCATTTTTCCCTCGTTCTGTTTGGGAGCGGAACAGGGAGAGAAGATGCTAGTTGTGGTACGAGGTACCCTCCGCCACGCACCGTATGGTGGATTGCGGAGTGTGTATGTAGATGTAGATGTAGAGTGTGCAAACCACTGCGCCACCTCGCGCGATAGCAACAGAAGGGCTTACGGAATATATATGCAAATGGAGTCGTTGAACAGTTATCGTCATTTCGTCCAAATATGAGTCTAGTGCCTCAACGACTGCGCCATTGTTGATGCCGGTAAATCAGGCAGCTGAAATAACGAACTGTCCATCAACTGAGAGGGACGAATCACTTCATGGTGCACTCTGTCCGCCCCAGTAGCTGAGTGGTCAGCGTGACGGATTGCCGTCCTCTGGGCCCGGGTTCGATTCCCGGCTGGGTCGGAGATTTTCTCCGCTCAGGGACTGGGTGTTGTGTTGTGATCATCATCATTTCATCCCCATCCGGCGTGCAGGTCGCCCAATGTGGCGCCGAATGTAATAAGACCTGCGATATGGCGGCCGGACCTGCCCCGCGAGGGGCCTCCCGACCAATGACGCCAAACGCTCATTTCATTTCATGGTGCACTCTACAATCAGGTAATCCTGTACTAAACAAGAGGACAGATAAGAGTGGCTGCAGCAGACTACTGCGCACACTTTGTGGTTGCGACGGAGCTGGGTTGTTGGTCCCCAGTGCTGTGACTCGGCGGACGCGCGGCTCGGAGGCGGCGGCTCTTGTGCCGGGCCGTGATCTTCGGCCGCTCTCCCTGCCTCAAGGACGCGGGGCGTCATCCACTCGGCCCAATTACGGTAATAGCGCCTGTTAACCGCGCAGGGACACAACGCAGCCCACATGGCGGCCGGCGCGTTAGCCTAATGGTGGGTGGTCCCCTGGCAGGGCTTGCTCCTTGCTGGGGTTCGGGCGGGAACTTGTCGCGCGCAAGTGTGACCAAAATCGCGCTGTTGGTCTAGACAAAATGTAGCAGCAATCCTCGAGAATACATTTAATTAACAGCACATGTTGTTGTTGTTGTGGTCTTCAGTCCTCAGACTGGTTTGATTCAGCTCTCCATGTTACTCTATGCTGTGCAAGCTTCTTCATCTCCCAGTACTTACTCCAACCTACGTCCTTCTGAATCTGGTTAGTGTATTCATCTCTTGGTCTCCCTCTATGATTTTTACCCTCCACACTCCCCTTCAATGCTAAATTTGTGATCCCTTGATGCCTCAGAACATGTCCTACCAACCGGTCCCTTCTTCTCGTCAAGTTGTGCCACAAACTCCTCTTCTCCCCAATTCTATTCAATACCTCCTCATTAGTTATGTGATCTACCCATCTAATCTTCAGCATTCTTCTGTAGCACCACATTTCGAAAGCGTCTATTCTCTTCTTGTCCAAACTATTTACCGTCCATGTTTCACTTCCATACATTGTTACACTCCATACAAATACTTTCAGAAACGACTTCCTGACACTTAAATCTATACTCGATGTTAACAAATTTCTCTTCTTCAGAAACGCTTTCCTTGCCATTGACAGTCTACATTTTATATCCTCTCTACTTCGACCATCATCAGTTATTTTGCTTCCCAAATAGCAAAACTCCTTTACTACTTTAAGTGTCTCATTTCCTAATGTAATTCCCTCAGCATCACCCGACTTAATTCGACTACATTCCATTATCCTCGTTTTGCTTTTGTTGATGTTCATCTTATATCCTCCTTTCAAGACACTGTCCATTCCATTCAACTGCTCTTCCAAGTCCTTTGCTGTCTCTGACAGAATTACAATGTCATCGGCGAACCTCAAAGTTTTTATTTATTCTCCATGGATTTTAATACCTACTCCGAATTTTTCTTTTGTTTCCTTTACTGCTTGCCCACTATACAGATTGAATAACATCGGGGAGAGGCTACAACCCTGTCTCACTCCCTTCCCAACCGCTGCTTACATTTCATGTCCCTCGACTCTTATAACTGCCATCTGGTTTCTGTACAAATTTTAAATAGCCTTACGCACCCTGTATTTTACCCCTGTCACCATTAGAATTTGAAAGAGACCATTCCAGTCAACATTGTCAAAAGCTTTCTCTAAGTCTACAAATGCTAGAAACGTAGGTTTGCCTTTCCTTAATCTACTTTCTAAGATACGTCGTAGGATCAGTACTGCCTCACATGTTCCATTATTTCTACGGAATCCAAACTGATCTTCCCCAAGGTTGGCTTCTACTAGTTTTTCCATTCATCTGTAAAGAATTCGCGTTAGTACTTTGCAGCTGTAGCTTATTAAACTGATTGTTCGGTAATTTTCACATCTGCCAACACCTGCTTTCTTTAGGATTGGAATTATTATATTCTCGTTGAAGTCTGAGGGTATTTCGCCTGTCTCATACATCTTGCTCACCAGATGGTAGATTTTTGTAAGGACTGGCTCTCCCGAGGCCGTCAGTAGTTCTAATGGAATGTTGTCTACTCCCGGGGCCTTGTTTCGACTAAGGTCTTTCAGTGCTCTGTCAAACTCTTCACGCAGTATTGTATCTCCTATTTCCAGAACATTGTCCTCAAGTACGTCGCCCTTGTATAGCCCTCTATATACGCTTCCCACCTTTCTGCTTTCCCTTCTTTGCTTAGAACTGGGTTTCCACCTGAGCTCTTGATATTCATACAAGTGGTTCTCTTTTCTCCAAAGGTCTCTTTAATTTTCCTGTATGCAGTATCTATCTTACCCCTAGTGAGATAAGCCTCTACATCCTTACATTTGTCCTCTAGCCATCCCTGCTTAGCCATTTTGCACTTCCTGTCGATCTCATTTTTGAGACGTTTGATTCCTTTTTGCCTGCTTGATTTACTGCATTTTTATATTTTCTCCTTTCATCAATTAAATTCAATATTTCTTCTGTTACCCAAGGATTTCTACTAGCCCTCGTCTTTTTACCTACTTGATCCTCTGCTGCCTTCACTACTTCATCCCTCAGAGCTACCCGTTCTTCTTGTAATGTATTTCTTTCCCCCATTTGTGACAGTTGTTGCCTTATCCTCTCCCTGAAACTCTGTACAACCTCTGGTTTAATCAGTTTGTCCAGATCCCAACTCCTTAAATTCCCACCAGCACATAGACTGACGTAATTAGAGAGTGTTACACCGTGAACTCCATGACAGATACTCCAGTGGCGCCACTACTGTGGATTATGTTGATTGAAATATCATCCTGATGCGAGCTTCTTTTGAGTACTGAAAAATGCCATCACTACGGATGAAGAATGGTATGAGCATAACACGGCTATTCCGAGTGTTTAACATTACTAGAACTCCTAATGTGCAGATCGGAACACAGTTTGTTCAGAGGAGGTGCAGCTTATTGCTGTCTTTCGGACTCTGAGAAAGGTCGAATCTTTGGCATGAGGGATCTAGGGAAGTCATACCGAAGGATCATACAGACAGTTGGCTGTAGTGCAAGTCACTCCAAAACGAGTGGTAACGAGAAAGTTTCAGGATAACAGTATGATAGGCAGGTGCCCTTCAAGAAGGACTACACTACGAGAATATCGTATGACTTCTCGAATGGCTCTGATGAACAGATGGATGACGATAGCTGTAATTTGGGCGGCGGCTACGGACAGACTCTCATCATGAACCGTCGAGAACAAATTGCTGGACACTGCGTTGAGATCCAGATTTGTTATGCGTCATTTACATCAACCACAGACAATAGAGGCTTGCATGGTGTAGGGCCGGCGGCAACTGGAAAACTGGGTGGCCTTCTGAGGTGTTCAACAATGAGTCCTGCTTCTGCTTGTGGCGGTCAAATCGACGCCAACAGTTCCGTAGACGACATGATTAAAAGTCAGGGGAAGCAGTGGTTCTCGAAACGCATACTTCCCCAAATACTGGAATTATGGTGTGGGGAGGTATTGGATATTAAAACGGGGCTGAGTTGGTAACTATGGAAGCGAGGCTAAATGCGCACCAGTATATGGAAATATGGTAAACCATGATATTATACCATTCATGGCTAGAGTAAATACTGGCATATCCCACCAGGGTATTGCAAGACCCCACATGCAGTTAATACAACAAACCCCTCAGTTATGTACTGAGCCTTGACAGGCCTGCCTTCTCCCCTGATTTGTCAACTTTGCAGAATGTCTGTGATACGATGGGATGACGTTTAGTCTCATACCAGTCCCCAGGTAGCAATCTTCATGAACTGACACAGCGTATCTTTCAGGTAAGGCAAGAATTTCCTCAAGATGGCATTCGGAAGCTATTTGCTTCCGTACCATAATAAATATACGAATACCGTCTGTCGATCGTTTTAATTTTTTGCTGTTTCATTGTCAACTAAATCTCTAAACTATTTCTGCATTATATTGTAATGTCATTTCATAGCAAGTATGAAGTACCTGCCGCTTATGTGAACTGAGAATTCTCATCCCTCTGGTCTGTCATTCCCATTCATTTTAAAGGATTACGGCAATAGATCGATAGACTGCTTCTTTTGTGAAAACAGCCACTGGACTTTTGAACGTCCTTCATATCAGGAACAAATAGCGAAGCTTAAGCAACGCTGACAGCGCGATTCCGCCATCTTGGAGAGTTGGGCCGACGTAAGTGAAATGTCGCACTGTTCCGTATACTCCTGAGAAGGACTGAGCAAAGCCCATTAACATGCCGGGCCTTGGCCCTCTACAGCGAGTGCACGCTGCATGCGTGGAGTTTAGCACGCACTGTTCGGCTCTGTACTAAAATTTTTTAAAAATTCGAAAGGCTATCGCAGAATACAATATCCCTCGTACACGCTTACGACCTTGTATGTGGCCTCCATGACTACACATTAGTTATGTACCGAAGGAGCTCAAAACTTACAATAGGTCAACAGAGCCGCGTGGTCTTTGGCGCCTTGTCACGGTTCGCGCGGTTGCCCCCGTCGGAGGTTCGAGTCCTCCATCGGGCGTGGGTGTGCGTGTCGGCTTTAGAGTAAGTTACCGATAGTCTCGGTAGTTTGGCCCATAGGATCTTACCACAAATCTTTTAAGGTCAACAGTCGAACGTGAAATGACTTACAAATCTGCTCTTTTCAGTATCGCGAAATTTAGCAGAAAATTTCACTGGAAGAAGGTCCACATTTCATTTGTCTCGTAAATATGAGACCGTCAAAAACCATAAAATCTTGGTGACGTGTACACAAGGAGAAAAAGAAGACGGGGAAAGGGAGCACCAGAATTACCTGCTTAAGCAGTTCTGCTATGAAAGGAAGAAATTCTCTGGGTGAACATAATTATTTAAGCACAGTGACTGTAGTTTGACTGAGCTGTGGAATTAAATGTTTAATCTCGGGGATCGGTAAACGAATATCTAGGAAACGGTGTACGCTTCACTCCGCGGCCTGGCGCAGTTCAGTACAAAGCAAATCGTTCGCCGCCTGTTTCTGCGTCCCGCTGGTTTACACGGCGCCTGGGGCGGGCGCTAAGGCCCGGATTTGCAGCAGGAGCGAGTTTAATTCAAAACACAGGCTAAAGCAAAGAGCAGGCCACAGCACAACACGGAATATTTAAAGATCCGCGAAACGAGATTAGAGCCTAATCTTGGCCAATAACGTCCCCCTCTTCAACGTTCTGCAGTAATTTTGTATTATATTGAAAAATATTTAATGTGACTCAATCGAGAGAAATCCACAAAAGAAATTCTCATGTCCAGATAACAGTCTTTGTAACACGGAGAGTAGCCATTATCTTCGTACACAACTAGTTACTACCAGTTATTTTTATTAAAGTTTAAATCACTTCGCGATTCATAAGCAGCTGGTACGTTGTAGATTCAATGTACACCAAAGCTACTTCCTAGACATCCCTCTAAGGCGTATGCTTACTGAATGAAACAACAAGTTTACCGCTGCTAGCTACTGTTTAATTATTTCCAAGACGCGTTTCATCGGTTTAAATTCCATCATCAGATGTACTCCTGTGGATTTACACGACATATGTAGGTTGTGTTAAGACTTTGGTGTAGCCCGTGGCACTCTCTAGTAGAAGAAGAGAAAAACAAAACACTATTTCACTACGTAGCTCAAATTTTTGGGAAGCCTTTGGTTGAAAAGATGTACGAAAATACACATGTAAATGTAAAAATGCATCCAGCGGTCACAGGCTCATCACATACCCATCACACTTTGAGAACACTGAAGGGATTAGATTAGATTAAATTAGTACTTGTTCCATAGATCATGAATACGACACTTCGTAATGATGTGGAACGTGTCAGGTTAATAAAAGGTGTCTATACAAGATATTACATTAGACAAAATATTACATGACACTCAATAATTTTTTTTTTTGTGGAGGTTGGGAAATTACCAACTTACTAAAATGCTTTTAATTTCCTTTTAAATGCTATATGGCTATCTGTCAGACTTTTGATGCTATTGGGTAAGTTACCAAAGACTTTTGTGTCACCATAATATTTACCCCCTTCTGACCCAAAGTTAGATTTAACCTTGAGTAGTGAAGATCATCCTTTCTCCTAGTGTTGTAGCCATGTACACTGCTATTACTTTTGAATTCGTTCGGATTGTTAATAACAAATTTCATAAGTGAATTTATATATTGTCAGGCTACAGTGAATATTTCTAGCTCTTTAAATAAGTGTCTGCAGGATGGTCTTGGATGAGCTCCAGCAATTATTCTGATTACACGCTTTTGTGCAATGAACACTCTTTTACTCAATGACGAATTACCCCAGAATATGATGCCATGCGAAAGCAGAAAATGAAAATAGCGTGCTAAGCTAATTGATGTATATCGCCAAAATTTGCAATGATCCTAATAGCATAAGTAGCTGAACTCAAACGTTTCATTAGATCCTCAGTGTGTTTTTTCCAGTTCAACCCTTCATCAATGCATACAGCTAGAAATTTTGAATATTCTACCTTAGCTACCAATTTCTGATCGAAGTCTATATTTGTTAACGTGATCATTTCATTTACTGTGTGGAACTGTATATACTGTGTTTTGTCAAAGTTTGATGAGAGCCCATTTGCAGAGAACCATTTAATGATTTTCTGAAAAACATCGTTTACAATTTCCCCAGTTAATTCTTGTCTGTCGGGTGTGATAGCTATACTCGTATCATGGGCAAAAAGTACCAGCTTTGGATCTTCGTGAATATAGAATGGCAAGTCATTAATATATATTAAGAACAGCAGAGGACCAAAGACCGAACCTTGCAGCACCCCATTCTTGATTGATCCCCAGTTTGAGAAATCACCAGCTTTTTGCATATTATGTGAACTGTTTATTTCAACTTTCTGCACTCTTCCAGTTAGGTATGATTAAAACCATTTGAGCACTGTCCCATTCATACCATAGTACTTGAGCTTATCTAGAAATATTCCGTGATTTACACTATCAAAAGCCTTTGACAGATCACAAAAAATCCCAACGGGTGACTTCCGGTTACTCAGAGCATTTAATATTTCATTAGTGAAATATATATAGCATTTTCCGTTGAAAACCCTTCTGGAAACCAAACTGACATTTTGTTAACACTTTATTTTTACAAAGGTGTGAAGCTACTCTACAATACATTACTTTTTCAAGAATTTTGGATAAGGCAATCAGAAGAGAGATTGGGCGGTAGTTGTTGACATCAGACGTATCCCCTTCTTTATGTAGTGGTATAACAATGGCATACTTCAGTCTATCTGGGAAAATACCTTGCTTCAGAGAGCTATTGCATATGTGGCTAACAATCCCACTTATTTCTTGGGAACAAGCTTTTATTATCCTGCTGGAAATGCCATCAATCCCATATGAGCTTTTATTCTTGAGAGAGTTTATTATCCTCCTAATTTCAGATGGAGAGGTGGGTGGAATTTCAATTGTATCAAATGGTGTGGGTAAGGCCTCTTCCATTAACTGTCTTGCTTCTTCTGATGAACATTTAGATCCTATTTTCTCTATAACATTTAAAAAATGGTTATTCAAAATGTTTTCGACTTCCGGCTTGTTTTTTATCAAGTTGCCATTCGCTTTGATGGTGATGCCATCATCCTGTACTCTTGGTTGTCCTGTGTCCCTTGTAATAATATTCCAAATAGTTTTGATTTTGTTATCAGAGGTATTAATCTCAGACATGATGCACATGCTTCTGGACTTTTTAATAACCTTTCTTAATGTAGCACAGTAGTTTTTATAATATTTGGCTGTTTCTGGGGCATTAATCTTTCTTGTTGTTAGATACAGTTCCCTTTTGTGGTTACAAGATATTTTTATTCCTTTAGTAAGCCAAGGTTTTTTGCGTAATTTCTTATAATTAGATTTAACTACTTTCTTGGGGAAACAGTTTTCAGATTCTCTTACAAGAGAACAAAGATGGGTTGTAGAATACAATAGTAACAAAACAAGACATTACTTTAGATGATGATGATGATGTTTGGTTTGTGGGGCGCTGAACTGCGCGGTTATCAGCGCCAGTACAAGTTCAGAACCTTTGCTCAGCCCAGTCTCACCACTTTCATGATAATGATGAAATGTTGAGGTCAACACAAACACCCAGTCATCTCTAAGCAGGTGAAAAATTACTTTTGAATAAGTCACAAAGTGTTGTCAAGATTTTTGGTTGCATCGATGAACAGAAATATAAATCTAAATATCTCCAGTAGGCAGAGATTCTTTACTATCGAGTTTGCATAACTTAATAGATCGTACATATTTACGCCATGGTCATCAGGATAGTTTGTTAGAAACATTCAGTGTGAAGAACGCTTGGAATAAGTATGCTGCAGACAGCCTTCAGAAACACTTGACAGCACTAAGAAAACAAAATCACTCATCAGCTAACCACCTGCATGAAACTAAACACCATGTTAATAACACAAGTATGAGCATAATTCATATCCTGCTTGCAGCACTTCGACAAACCGTAGGGACGAATTTCTGACTGTAAATGGAGTAAGAAAGGTCCTATGAACATGTGTCCGGAAATGCATCATTGCCACAGTAGATGCCGCTGACGAAAGACAGTTTCACTGACCACGTGCTGTGAGTTCCATGTGTGGTATCGATAGCTACGATGCCACGGCGTAGCTGCAAGTTCACAGGTTGGCACTACGACGCCGACACCGACGACAGCGCCCTCTAGCAGGCGCTTTCAGCTCTACGAGCGCCGCTGCAGATTATGCCCATTTGATCAAGAGCAGACGGCCGGGACACTTCGCTTCAGTTTCGCTTCATATAGAGACTTTGCACTACTTACGACGGGTCTTAGACTTCGCACCAGCGTGCTCCTCAGTACACAGTTAGGTATTCAAGTTATTATGTATTCAGTTAATATTGTGATATAGTAAAACCAATTCTAAGAGAAGTACCGAGAGATTTTCATCTTTTCCTGCTCCTACTCACTTCCTACATTCGGCCTACCCTTCAGTTTACAGGAGCACACCCACGCGCCGCCTTCCAGGCGGGATACAAAACCATGTGTGTTGTAGGCTGTGATTGACGCAGCATACTGTAAGCAGCAGAACGGTCCGGTGTTCATGTCGGGAACAAGCCGAGATGGTGTTTGTGTACGGCCAAGCAGATGGAGACTGCTGACAGGCAGCACGGCTGTACCAAGACATCACCCACATTACACACCATTTCAAGCCATTTTTATGTTTTTGTGTGATCACGGGTCCTTTCAGACAGACGAACGTACAGGGAGGCGGTGGACTGCGCTTACAGGATATTGAGACGAACCCTAGCACAAGCTCCAGGCAAGTGGTCCGGCAACAGTGTGTAAGCTTAAGTACGATAATGTGTGTATCTTGCGTGACAACTGCTACTATCCACATCACCTGCAACACAAAGGAACACACAGCATCTGGTCAGAGAAACAGTCATTCGAGTAAGAGTTCGGGCACTATTTGTGCATTCACCACCTTATTCTGTGCGGATGCACAAACAGTGCCCGAACTCCTCTCACGAAAATCGGCAAAAACCCGCTAGTAATTAGTATAATGGGCAGGGGCACTATGAATATAGTGCGGGACAATAAGTTGGGAATGTGGGTCTCACGGGAGGCGTGCCTGAGATAAGTCCCTGCAGTCGCACTATCTTCTGTGTACTCGGTGGCTCAGATGGATAGAGTGTCTGCCATGTAAGCAGAAGATCGCGGTTTCGAGGCCCGGTAGGGGCACACATTTTCATCTGTCCCCATTGACTTATATCAACGCCTGTTTGCAACTAGGGGTATTCATTTCATCGTAAGATGTTATTCTTTCGTACCTTTCGCGAATAGTATACGTAAGATGGTAAATGGTGGCCGTACCAGAAGTACCCTCGGCATACACCATAAGTAGCTTGCGGAGTATAGACGTAGATGTGGGTGGGACTAAACTGTCGCGATTCTGAAGTGGGTGCTGCGGACGTCAAGTGCACAGTGCCTTTTGTGAAAACGATGAAGTCGGTATTTTAGAAGAGTTCACGAAAGAATGCAGACGATTTACTTCTTCTGAATGGGCACCGCTGTTCCGATAGATTTACAGAACATCGTTTAAATGAGTACTGCTTTAGATACTACTAGCCAATTTAGAGGCCTTGTTCATACTCAAGAGCACAGTATGTACTGACATGAGTAGCTCTGCATGGCTCATGATTTATTTTCCATAATATCAATGCATTATGCGCTTGAGAATGAGAACGCGCTTTCAACTGCAACGGCTAGTAATAAATTAATCACTTAAATTAATAGCTTAGTGGAAACTGTGTTGGTATTTGAAGGCAGGCTAATGTAGGATCTTTCTGCACCGCAGACGAAACACAGTCTCCCAAAGTATATCAGCAATCACTTGTTTTCGAGTGTTTCGTTTTGTAGTTCGTTCTCATTGTAAACTTTAGACGCCATTGCGAGTCGGTTACTGAATTATTGATACTGTTTTGTCTACAAGCTGTCCACGTTAGTCTATCCTGAGCAAGGCTCTTTTTCATCGAATAACTACTGCAACCTACATCCGCCGGAACCTATTTACTTTATACATACCTAGGTTTCCTTCTACAGTTTTACCTCCTAAACTATCCTCCATTAACAGACTGACTGTTCCTTGATTTCTTAGGACGTGTCGTACTAACCAAATAAATATTTTGGTCAAGTTGAGCCATAAATTCCTTTTCTCCTCAGTTCGCTACAATACCTTCTTATTAGTTATCCCGCATACCCATCTAATCTTCAGCAATCTACTGTAGCACGACATTTCAAAAACTTATATTCGCATCATGTTTGAATTGCTGCACTCCAGACATATACGTTTAGAAAAGACTCCTTATCCTATATTGGTGTCAGGAGTTAACAAACTCCTCTTTTCCAGAAATGCTTTCCCTGCTATTGCTAGTCTGCATTTTATATCTCCTCCACTTCGGTCATCATCAGTTATTTTGCTATTCAAATAGCAAACGCCATCATCTAGCTTTAGTGTCTCATTTTCTAACGTAAATACTCAGCATTGCTTGAATTAATTCCACTAATGTTTTACTTTTGTTGATGTTAATCCTCAATATCCTTCCAAGACACTATCGGTACCGTGCAACTGCTGTTCGAAATCCTGTAGTCGCTGACAGAACTTCGATGTCGTCGGCAAACTTCGAAGTTCTGATTTTTTCTCCCTGAACTTCAATTCCCTCTCCAGATTTCTCCTTAGCTGCCTTTACTGTCTGCTTCATGTACAGATTGACCAACAGTGGGGAGAGGGTGTAGCCCTGTCTCAACCCCTTCTAAAATACTGCTTCCCTTTCTTACCCTCCGACTGTTATTTCTGTACAAGTTGTAAGTAATCTTTCATTCTCTGAATTTTATTCATGTTACGTTCAAAATTTCAAATAAATTGGTCCAGTCAACACTGCCAAAAGCTTTTTCTAAATCCTCAAATGCTATGAACATAGACCTTCCTTCAGCCTATCTTCTGACAAAGTCGTAGGATCTGCATTGCATTTTGTGTTCCTGCATCTCTCCGGAATCCAAACTCATCTTTCCGTAGGCTGGCGTCTACCAGTTTTCCCATATATCTGTTAATAAACAGTGTCAGTATTTTGCAAAATGGCTCAAATGGCTCTGAGCACTATACGACTTAACTTCTGAGGTCATCAGTCGCCTAGAACTTAGAAGTAATTAAACCTAAGGACATCACACACATCCATGCCCGAGGCAGGATTCGAACCTGCGACCGTAGCAGTCGCTCGGCTCCAGACTGCAGCGCCTAGAACCGCACGGCCACTCCGGTTGGCCAGTATTTTGCAAGCATAACCTGTTAAACACATGGTGCCATAGTGATTACACCTGATGACAACTCTCTTCCTTGGAATTGGGATTCGTACATTCTTTTTGAAGTCTGAGGGTATTTCACCAGTTTCGTACATCATGCACACCAAGTGGAGTAGTTTAGCCAGTAAACGCAAGTCACATCGAAGGAGATATTACAGTAACCATCTGTCGCTAAGTCCAGCTCAGCTTGACAGCGGCACGACCTTGAGACGCTACAATTCCTGACTAGGCGGCGAGAATGTGTCAACAGATGGCATCTCAGATTGGTACAGCTAAGCCGAGAGCAGGGTATACTGGCAATCTGCCTCAACTGTGACGAATGGAAGGAACATAGACATTCGCGATGCAAACCCTGGCGTCGAAGTCTGGCAGGCCACGTCTGGCGTCGGTGGATTCCTAGTGGCTCGGCAACTGTGAGGCCGTCAGTTCGACCCTCGGTCCATCAGTGGTGCAGCTGAACTCCCCGGGCAGGCGGTCAAGTCAGAATGACTGTTGTAGAATGTTAGTCAACCACATCAGGTTTGTTGTTGAGTGGTCGCCACAGGTGTCAGTACACCGCCCACCATACCGCAGCCGAAGCATACCAGGTCAAGGTAACTTCAGTGGTCATTGACCGCGCAATTATGCTGCAGCCCCTTTGCGGATGGTGCGGTGTGAGGCTGCGCCAGCGTCTTGTGGCTAATAGTACGCTTAGCAGAAAAGAGCCTTAGTCTTGGCTAGCGCACTTACAGCTCACTGTGCTCTTTCAGTGTACAGTACAATATGTAGCAAGTCTCGTAAACTAGGGTCTCCACGTGCCCCCAGAAGAATGTGGTGTTATGTCTGTTGACTGGAGTGGCCATGGAATTGTACTACAACGACCAATTTCTCGGCGTCTATATGAAATTCAATCACTCTGTAATGGACCTCCGGAAACAAAGAGTCCCTCGTATGAAAATACCGAGAAAAACAAACTGCCAGATTTTGTCGGTGTGGTTCGTGTTCACTTTGCGCAGAGTCCGCTAAAATCTCATTTGACAATGGGTATCTAGTTGTGAGCCAAAATATCGTGAAAATAAATCAGCCGTCTGAAAATCCGAATACTACACATTCCAAACACATTAATGTGACGACCTGTTAAGAGACTGAACAAGTGTGCGACTGTCCTTGGGGACACGCACTGCTGCGAGACGTGCAGAAAGAGAGTCACTGAGGTTCTGGAAGGTATCGGTGGGGATGTGGAGCGACGCAGATTCAAGTCCCGTGGCCAGCTATGCCAGGTTTCTCGGTCGAGGAGGCATGGCACGAACAGTCCAGTTGAGGTCCTACAGATTCTCGACTGGGTTTAAATCTGGGGAATTTGGTGATAAGGAGAATACGATAAACTCGCCTGGTGCTCTTCGAGCCACACACGTATACTGCGAGCGGTGTGGTACTGTCCTGCTGGTAGATGCTATCACGCTGATGAAAACAAACTGCATGTGGGGGTGGACATGGTCCCGAAGGACAGTTGCAGACTTGTGTTGATCCATTCTGTCTTCAAGGATAACGAGATGACCCAAGGCATGCCTCGAAAACATTCCCCAGGCCATAGCGTTCTCTCCTCCGGGCTGGACGCTTCTGGCGATTGTTGCAGAGTTTTTGCTTTCAGACGTTCCACACTGTTCATGCCGACGGCTATCTGTCATCTTGAAAGACAAAATGTCGCCACTCAGTGGAAGTCTACTTGCACCATTGGCGTGCAAATTCCAGGCGGCGTCGCCGTTGTGCAGCAGGCAGCATGATTTCATCTACCAGGTCCTCCAACGGAGGACCATACACAGCAATGTTCTCTGAACGGTCGTTGATGGGACGCTGCTGTTAGCCCCTAGTTCATCTGGGCGATCCTTTTAAATAAATTAGAATTCTATGGTGTCACGGGCAATGCTGCAAAATGGTTCAAGTTATACCTCGCTAACAGGAAACAAAGGGTGTCAGTGCAAGGGACTAGTGAATTAAGTCATCAGTCATCATCAGAATGGGAAGAAATTACATGTGGTGTCCCACAAGAATCCATCTTAGGGCCATTGGCTTTTTCTTGTCTACATTAATGATCTCTCATCAGTTACGCTGCCAGAAGCAGAGTTCGTTTTGTTTGCAGATGACACAAGTATTGCAATAAAAAGTATGTCGAGTGTAGTTCCAGAAACATCTGCTAATGATATTTTCATGGATATTAATAAAAGGTTTAAAGCCAATTCACTGACATTAAACTTCGAAAAGACTCACTATATGCAATTCAGAACCTGTAAGAGGTTTCCACCCAGCATATGCATAAAGTATGAAGAAGAGCAAATAGAAAAGGTTGACAGTCTTAAATTCCTGTGATTACAACTTGATAATAAATTCAGTTGGGAGGAGCACACCACAGAACTGCAGAAACGTCTTAACAAATCTGTATTTGCAATTCGAGTGTTAGCAGACATAGGCGACATAAAAATGGAAAAGCTTGCATACTTTGCCTACTTTCATTCCATAATGTCATATGGTATAATATTTTGGGGCAACTCTTCAAGTCAAACACACGGACGTCCTGTAGAAACCTCTTCAAAGAACTGGGTATACTAACTACTGCCTCTCAGTATATTTACTCCTTAATAATATTTGTCCTAAACAATATATCTCTTTTTCCAACAAACAGCTCAGTTCATACATACAATACCAGGAACAAAAATGATCTGCACAAGGACTTAAAAGCACTTACTTTAGTTCAAAAAGAGGTCCACTACTCAGGAACACTCATCTTCAATCATTTGCCAGAAAACATAAAAAATTTAGTTACAAATAAAGATCAGTTTAAAAGGAGCCTGAAAGACTTACTAGTGGCCAACACCTTCTACTCCATTGACGAATTTTTTAATAGAAACAAATGAGGTATTGTATATATTGATACTATTAGTACTGTTATTTCAGCTTAAAAAAATCACATGTTCCACATCCACGAGGATCTCCTCAGCACGGATCTATGGAACGAAAATCTAATCTAATCTAATCTCGACAGTTGCACGTCTAATTGCCCGTACACAACTCTAGCCGTCGTTTACCTGTGTCATCTATGGCCTGTGCTGCATCGCAGTTGCCTCGGCCTCAGTTTTGGATAGCAGCACTTTGCCGTGCGCGGTATACTTTAACGACAGTGGTACGCGCACAGGTTACAAACTTGTTTCGGAAATGCTTTCAACCGTGATCTGAAAGCCAATGGTCATGCCCTTTTGGACGTCAGATAAAACGTTTCGTTTCCGCTTACGACAACGACTGCACTCTTTTCTGCGTATGTACTGCGTATGTGCTGCCCATTGCAAGTGCTGCCACCTGTCGTCTGTGAGTAGTTATTGCACGTTAACGTCAAACATGGGCTGCTGTCACATAAATGTGACTGGACCACATAAATTCGCTGGAAAATACACCGTATACACAAGATAGTGACTGTATCTCCCGTCATCAAGACATAACACCTTTATGGAACCCGAACCACTCGCTTCCGTCTTACCTTTCTGCCGCAAGGGTACTGACCTGCAGTGACTCACACGCTGTGGTAAAGGAGATGACGTCGGGTCGTTTATCGTGGCCTGTTAGCGGATGAATCATAGGCACCATGTGCGCTGTTGTATTAATACCAGAGGCTGAGATGGGGCGAGAAGGTCTGTGAAGAACAGCAGGGCCGTTGGTAGCAGGCAGGCGCAGGAAGACGCCATAAATCCGTCGCGCTGCGGCAGGCGAGACACCACGTCACACGTGCTGCGTGCGCCGTCTCACTCTCCGTTATTGCAAGAGGAGACGCCGGCACGTGTAGTCCCCGCTCACAAGCCACGGGGTGCCCATCGAGTAATTACCGATCGCTCGTTTGGTCGCCAGGCTCTCTTGGTGACGGGAATCCAGCCTATCCAGCCACTTGACACAACTACGTACTTGCGGTTGCGGAAATAGCAAGTTATTCGAGCGTCGGTTACTGTGAAATACGGAACAATACGCAGCTGCAACACAAGGAAGGACATTGAGTAATAACATTTTAGTGATTGCATATACAGGATGTTACAAAAAGGTACGGCCAAACTTTCAGGAAACATTCCTCACACACAAATAAAGAAAATATGTTATGTGGACATGTGTCCGGAAACGCTTACTTTCCATGTTAGAGCTCATTTTCGTTTCGTCAGTATGTACTGTACTTCCTCGATTCACCGCCAGTTGGCCCAATTGAAGTAAGGTAATGTTGACTTCGGTGCATGTGTTGACATGCGACTCATTGCTGTACAGTACTAGCATCAAGCACATCAGTACGTAGCATCAACAGGTTAGTGTTCATCACGAACGTGGTTTTGCAGTCAGAGCAATGTTTACAAATGCGGAGTTGGCAGATGCCCATTTGATGTATGGATTAGCACGGGGCAATAGCCGTGGCGCGGTACGTTTGTATCGAGACAGATTTCCAGAACGAAGGTGTCCCGACAGGAAGACTTTCGAAGCAATTGATCGGCGTCTTAGGCAGCACGGAACATTCCAGTCTATGATTCGCGACTGGGGAAGACCTAGAACGACGAGGACACCTGCAATGGACGAGGCAATTCTTCGTGCAGTTGACGATAACCCTCATGTCAGCGTCAGAGAAGTTGCTGCTGTACAAGGTAACGCTGACCACGTCACTGCATGGAGAGTGCTACGGGAGAACCAGTTGTTTCCGTACCATGTACAGCGTGTGCAGGCACTATCAGCAGCTGATTGGCCTCCACGGGTACACTTCTGCGAATGGTTCATCCAACAATGTGTCAATCCTCATTTCAGTGCAAATGTTCTCTTTACGGATGAGGCTTCATTCGAACGTGATCAAATTGTAAATTTTCACAATCAACATGTGTGGGCTGACGAGAATGCGCACGCAATTGTGCAATCAACACAGATTTTCTGTGAACGTTTGGGCAGGCATTGTTAGTGATGTCTTGATTGGGCCCCATGTTCTTCCACCTACGCTCAATGGAGCACGTTATCATGATTTCATACGGGATACTCTACCTGTGCTGCTAGAAAATGTGGCTTTACAAGTACGACACGACATGTGGTTCATGCACGATGGAGCTCCTGCACATTTCAGTCGAAGTGTTCGTACGCTTCTCAACAACAGATTCGGTGACCGATGGATTGGTAGAGGCGGACCAATTCCATGGCCTCCACGCTCTCCTGACCTCAACCCTTTTGACTTTCATTTATGGGGGCATTTGAAAGCCCTTGTCTACGCAACCCCGGTACCAAATGTAGAGACTCTTCGTGCTCCTATTGTGGACGGCTGTGACACAATACACCATTCTCCAGGGCTGCATCAGCGCAACAGGGATTCCATGCGACGAAGGGTGGATGCATGTATCCTCGCTAACGGAGGACATTTTGAACATTTCCTGTAACAAAGTGTTTGAAGTCACGCTGGTACGTTCTGTTGCTGAGTGTTTGCATTCCATGATTAATATGATTTGAAGAGAAGTAATAAAATGAGCTCTAACATGGAAAGCAAGCGTTTCCGGACACATGTCCACATAACATATTTTCTTTCTTTGTGTATGAGGAATGTTTCCTGAAAGTTTGGCCGTACCTTTTTGTAACACCCTGTACACACTGAGGTGGCAAAACTCGTGGGATAGCGATATGCTCATATACTGGGTGAAAAGTATTTAAGTTGTAGGGGACATCAAGACAAATATTTTTCCTTAATGTCATTTTTTCCTATGAGGATTATTTGAACCGGTGGAGGCCATATTACGCTCTTCAGTTGTTAGAGGCCGTATTACGATCTTCAGTTGTAGGCAACTGCTGTCCACCTGTTTTGTATTGCATTGTCTGTGTTTACTAATGGAGCGATACACGCGGAGTGAGTACACTGACATGATTGGTGCATATTACGTAACGCACCACAACGGACGAGCTGCAGAGTGGGTTTATCAACAACAATATCCTAGTCGCCGTATCCCGCATCATACGACCTTTGCTGCTGTGTACCAGCGTCCGCGTGAGACCGGGTCATTTAGCAGATTACCTGGACAGGGACGTCGTCGCACGGTAAGAACGCTCCAATTTGTGAAAGCTGTCTTGCAGCATGTGGAGCGGGATCCTTCAATCAGCACTCGTGCAATTGCACGTAACATGGAGAAGAATCAGACGAATGTAAGGACAGTCCTTCGAGAGCAATTCTTACGTCCATTTCACGTACAGCTTGTCCACAACCTGGAACCAGTTTATTATCCACCCAGAGAACAGTTTTCGCAGTGGTACCTGGAACAGTGTGAAATGCATCCTACATTTCCATCCTCTGTGTAGATTACTGATGAAGCAACGTTCGGGCGTGATGGAGTCTTAAACATGTACAATTCGCATGTTTGGACTGAGGATAACCCACATGCCACAGTTACTAGCGCTCATCAAGTGTGGTTCTTCGTTAATGTGTAGGTCTGTGTTGGGGACTGTTTAATTGGGCCATATCTGCTATCTAGGCCATTAAATGGCAGGCAATATCAATTTTCCCGCCAGAGCATTGCCAGAATTGCTGAAAGATGTCCCGCTCTCTACAATACAACGCATGTGGTTCCAACATGACGGGGCGCCGCCACATTTGAGTCGTCGTGTGCGTCGATTCCTGGGCCGACGGTTCCCAGAAACGTGGATTTGCAGAGGTGGTCCTGTACCATAGCTTGCTCGATCCCCAGATATGTCCCCTCTGGACTTTTTTGTGTGGGGAGAGATGCGCAACCTTGTTTACGCAATTAATCTTGCATCAGAAGAGGATCTGGTTACCCGGATAGTAGCAGCAGCAGGAACAATTCACGATACTCCGAGGGTTTTTGCCCGTGTCAGACAAAACATGATCCGAAGGTGTAATCTTTGTTTACATGTCACTGGAGGCAATTTTGAAAATCTACTGTAATTGAAATTGGATTGTGTTAATGTGTTGTCCCTTGGTCATAAAAAATGGAAAATTGTTTGTTTGTTTAATTAATTTGCCGCCAGAGAAATCTTCCTTTACCGGTTTAAATACTCCTCATAGGAAAAAATGACATTAGGGAAAAATATTTGTTTTGATGTCCCCTACAACCTCCCACAGTTTGTCGGTTTAAATACTTTTCACCCTGTACAGCTGGCCGTAGTATCGCGTACACAAGGTACAAAAAAAGCCAGTGCATTGGCGGAGCTTTCGTTTGTACTGAGGTGAGGCATGCGTAAAGGTTTCCCTTGTGATTATGGCCGCACGACGGTAATTAACAGACTTTGAACGGGTAATGGTAGCTGGAGCTAGACACATGGGACGTTCCATTTCGGGAATGTTGGGCAATTCATTATTCCGAGATCCACACTGTTAAGAGTGTGCCGAGAGTACGACATTTCAAGCATTCTCCTCTCACCACGGACAATACAGTGGCCGACGGCCTTCACTTGACGACCGACAGCAGCATCGTTTGTATAGAGCTGTCAGTGGTAACAGACGAGAAATAGCGCAGAAATCAATGTGGGAAGTATCTGCTAGTACAGTGCGGAAAAATTAGGCGTTAACGGGATACGGCAGTAGGCGACCGAGAAGAGCGCCTTTGCCAAAAGCATATCGTCGGCTGCACCGCCTCCCTTGGCCTCATGACCCTATCGGTTGGACCCTAGACGTGGCCCAGTCATATTAATCCCGATTTCAGTTGGTAAGATTTGATGGTACGGTTCAAGTGTGATGTAGCCGTACGAAGCCATGGATCCAAGCTGTCAACAAGGCACTGTGCAAATTGGTGGTGCCTCCGTAATGGTGTGGGCTGTGTTTACGTGATCTCACATCTCCAGCTTTAGAAGTCAGATAGTGACATACCTGCTAAAACAAAAATAAGATCACATTGTCCCCGTACGCACTAGTTACCTCTTTCCAACGTGATCTTCTTCATTTCCCAGTATTCTTGGCCGATGTAGTCTCCTTGAATTTCCTTTTCCCAGAACTCCCTATGTTAGAAAACATCTAATCTGTACACCAACAAATTCTTATTACACCTGCCATTATCATTATCATTATTATTATTATCATTATCACTATTAGTGGCTGAAGCTGCTGTAGTACATGTACTTTATTAGGTCATAGTCAGTGTAATTTACTCACACTGCCACTTCAGACATTCAAATCATTTTAATACTACTTGTCATATTAGAATCATTATTTCTTAAGTAACTATGATGTAATAGATACTGTATATGTGAAACACTGGTCCTATGTATGAGAGGGCCTGGTGACCCTAACGAGTTCAAGTTAAATGAATAAAAATAAATTATTGTCTCTAGATGCGCCGTTGGACGGTAATAGCGTGATGTCTACTAAGGGTGACTAATTTTTTGTCAGGTGACACTTATAAGAAGGACTTGACCTTGCGGTTTTTCAAATTTTTTTAGGTGATTCATCTGTGCCATACACACCCCTTCAGAGCGAATGTACCCAGGTCAATGAGAAGCGATTCCTCCAGCGTGCTCACCTAGAAAAGATAAAAATAATGACCTCATTACAGATCGTTTCCTGGTTTCTGCGTGGGTGTCGGCGGCTAATGATCAAAACCGCTCCGACTTGGCCAGACAAAAGGTCGTCCTCCAGTCGCCTGACAAATATTCCAGCAGATTACCACAAACCAGTCATTAAATCTCGCAGCGGCAATTAAAAACACATAAGGCGGATTTCGCGGGCCTCATTATCGTAAATTCGCTCGTCGGCCATTTGTTTTACTAATGACTTCGTTTTCTTTTCGCTCCCAACACTTGGCGCTCGTAAAAATATTGCGGGGGCTCATGTTTAATTGCGTTATTCGCCTTCAGAACCAGTGTGTAAAGAGAAAAAGAGGAGAGAGGATGTCTGCAGCACTAATGAGGTGGTTTTGTGGTTAACGTCTTCCGTTATAAACACTGGCGTAAAATATTTACGGTCGTCGCTATTGAGATATACTGGGTGTTTAGCTCCAGTAGGTAATTCGACGTGACGAAGGGAAATTCGTACTTCTCTGCCATTCAAACTCAGCTTGACTGACCTGCCGGTAAGTATATGATTCAGCAAACTGAATTCATATTTACAATACCTTGTTAAAAGATGCCGTAACAAATCACTAAATGCGATGAACAGGGAGTTAAATGAGCGAAACTGATTTGTCATCTTTGTGAGTAGTAGCCGACGTACAGTTTACGAATATAGCACTCAGTGGAAGAGCAGTTGGGATGAATTGCGACGCCAGTTCTTTATTTAGTTTAAACTGAAATCAACACTTACAGGATCTGATAGATGACTATCACTCATCGCAGTCATTTTTTTGAACCCTTCGCCAGTGTATCGAGGTGCATGCCGAGTATAATGTCAATTGACTGTGACTATTACGTACTGATATCGACTTCCGCTGACACTCTGAGTACAAAAGACAGTCACTGATGATCTACGTAGTAAAGCGAAACTTTTATCCCAAAGTTGGTGATTGTCCCATTTCCAACTCGGATAAATCCTGCTGGAAACCAAATACAGGGCTATTCAAAAAGAAGGAACAGATTTCAAATATTTATATCCACCAAATTGTAAAAGGTAGCACCATAATTGCAACATTCCTGGACAGAGAATAGTTTAAAATTTGAATTTGAACAGTCCCGGTATACGTTCCAGTCACGGCGTTATTGGTGCTGTTGCTTTCTTCTTCATGGGGAAAACTGTGACATGGCTAACCTACCTCGACGTGCTTTAAAATTGGTTATTTCCTCAACCTGAAGATGACTCAGATGACTTCATCTTCATGCAAGATGGTGCAACGCCTCATTTCTCTAAGAACGTCTGGCGTGACCTGAATGAGACGATTTCAGGAGGGTGGATTGGAAGAGGAGGAGCAAAAGATGAACTTCATCGCCGGTGGCCTCCTTGGTTCAAATGGCTCTGAGCACTATGGGACTTAATTGCTGAGGTCATCAGTCCCCTAGAACTTAGAACTATTTAAACCTAACTAACCTAAGGACATCACACACACCCATGCCCGAGGCAAGATTCGAACCTGCGACCTTAGCGGTCACGCGGTTCCAGAATGAAGCACCTAGAACCGCTCGGCCACATCGGCCGGCGGCCTCCTTGGTCTCCCGACCTCACACCTACATCTACGTCTACATCTACATGGATGCACTGCAAATCATACTTAAGTCCCTGGCAGAGGGTTCATTAAACCACTTTCACAATAATTCTCTGTTATTCCACTCTCAAACAGCACGCGGAAAAAACGAACATCTGTATCTTTCCGTGTGAGTTGTGATTTTCCTTATTTTATTATGCTGTCGTTTCTCCCTATGTAGGTCAGCTTCATCAAAATATTTACGCATTTGTAGGAGAAAATTGATGATTGAAATTTCGTGAGAAAATTTCGCCGTAACGAAAAACGCCTTTGTTTTAATGGTGTCCATCCCAAATCCTGTATTATGTCCGTGATACTCTCTCCCCCATTTCGCGATAATACAAAACGTGCTGCTCTTCGTTGAACTTTTCGATATACTCCGTTAATCCTATCTAGTAAGCATCCCAGACCGCGCAGCAGTACTCCAAAAGAGAACGAACAAGTTCAAAAATGTTCAAATGTGTGTGAAATCTTATGGGACTTAACTGCTAAAGTCATCAGTCCCTAAGCTTACACACTACTTAACTTAAATTATCCTAAGGAAAAACACACACACACACCCATGCCCGAGGGAGGACTCGAACCTCCGCCGGGATCAGCCGCACAGTCCATAACTGCAGCGTCCTAGGCCGCTCGGCTAATCGCGCGCGGCAACGAAGAAGTGTAGCGTTGACAGTCTCTTGTGACGTATCTGTCGGGTTACCTAAAAGACCGCGTTTTTGTCCTCCCTATGCCTGACACTCTTTAAAGTCTGTGACATCGGATGGATGGAGCTGTGAATTCGATAACGAGAGACCAGCTGCTTCGTTTGTGGCAGAAAATGAGCCACCGTTTTGAAATTTGGCTTGTAACATATGGTGCTCACATTGAATGCATAAAAAATTTGAACTTTTCTTTTTCGAGGAATGTTGCAATTGTGTTACTTTTTTTGTAATTTGGAAGCAATAAATGTTTTAAATCTTTTCCTTCTTTTTGATTAGCCCTGTATGTCCATACAGCCTGTCATTTACTCGTTAATACACCACAATAAATGTACTCGTATACGAGAGGACATCAGAAAGTAGGATACTCACTATTATGATCGGCCATTTAACATTTATTGAATGCTACACCACACCTCAAAGTGACACTGATAAATGACTCTACTTTTCAAAATAGTCACCAAATCTCTGTAAACAATGATCGGAACGTTCTACCATTCGTTCTGTCCTTCAACGATAGAAATCTGCTCTTTGGTCAAGGAGCGATTCGGGAATCGCTGTGTGAATGTCCTTACTGTTGGAAAATCTCTTTCCCCCAGTCTCTTAATTGTCTGGACATTGCCGTCTGTAGTAGATGTCGATGGTCTCACTACTCGAAAAGCATCGCCCACATCTGTGCGGCCTTGTCAAATGTTTGGCGCCATTTTACTAAAGCTGTTCGCTCCGTTGCATTTGTGCACACAACGCCAGAATTTTGTGAAGAGTCTGTGTGCAATTTCCAAGTTTTACCTATAAGAATCTTACTGTATCACGTACTCAAACTCTGAAGTACGTTTCCAGCTGCCGTACCATTTCGCTGCCACACTGCGATGCAACTGTTACCTGTACTGCAGCAGAACTACATGTGCAGGAAACCCGGAACACGTTTTCTGTTCTGCCAATGCGCCATTCTTGTAGCTCTGTGGTGTTAGGGAGGACCAACATGTCTAGCTTTCATTATGAAGCCCAAGTGTATATACCGTATTACAAGGTCGGCAAAATGAAACAAGTCTGGAAAATCTGACGCACTCTTTACACGATCCAAGCGTCGCTTAGCGTTGACTGCAGAAATGTGTGGCTTATGATTAGCTGTCTGACCATTGTACCTTATTCTTTTTAACTCTTTCACAGATAAAATTTATTTTGCATATATCTGAAAAACGAAGGGTCAAAAACTGTCTTCATTTGTGGTAAATAATACACTTTCACTACCAAACAGTTTTTAAGCTAACCGATTTTGAAAATTGCTAGTGTCCCGCGAATGTAGCTAGATCCATGTTTTCATGTGAACCTAGGATTTTCACAGTTAATTTTTAATTTTAGAATGATTTCAGCAGGATGTCGATTACGGAAAGAAGTATGACGAATTAGTGCCGAAACACATTTATTTTGCTGACAATGAAAAATATGAAGTATCATACACAAGTTTTCTACAGAACATTTGAAGATGGCTTTGACGTACCACATACACTATGTGATCAAAAGTATCCGGACACCTGGCTGAAAATGACTGGAAGATCGTGGCGCCCTCCATCGGTAATATGGTGTTGGCCTATCCTTAGTCTTGATGACAGCTTCCACTCTCGCAGGCATACGTCCAGTCAGGTGCTGGAAGGTTTCTAAGGGAATGGCAGCCCATTCTTCACGGAGTGTTGCACTGAGGAGAGGTATCGATGTCGGTCGGTCAATCCTGGCACGAAGTCGGCGTTCCAAAACATCCAAAAGGCGTTCTATAGGATTCAGGTCAGGACTCTATGCAGGCCAGTTCATTACAGGGATATTATTGTCGTGTAACCACTCCGCCACGGGCCGTGCATTATCAACAGGTGCTCGATCTTGTTGAAAGGTGCAATCGCCATCCCCGAATTGCTTTTCAACAATGAGAAGCAAGAAGGTGCTTAAAACATCGATGTAGGCCTGTGCTGTGATAGTGCCACGTAAAACAAGAGGTGCAAGCCCCCTCCATGAAATTGCGACCACACCATAACACGACTGCCTCCGAATTTTACTGTTGGCACTACACACGCTGGCAGATGACGTTCACCGGGCATTCGCCATACCCACACCCTGCCATCGGATCCCCACATTGTGTGCCGTGATTCGTCACTCCACACAACGTTTTTCTGCTGTTCAATCATCCAATATTTACGCTCCTTACGCCAAGCGAGTCGTCGTTTGGAATTTACCGGCGTGCTGTGTGGCTTATGAGCAGCCGCTCGACCATGAAATCCAAGTTTTCTAACCTCCCGCCTAACTGTCGTAGTTTTCGCAATGGATCCTGATGCAGTTTGGAATTCGTGTGTTATGGTCTGGATAGATGTCTGCCTGTTACACAGTACGACCATTTTCAACTGTTTGCGGTCCCTGCCAGCCAAGAGACGAGATCGGCCTGTACGCACTTGTGCTGTACGTCTCCCTTCACGTTTCCACTTCATTATCACATCGGAAACAGTGGACCTAGAGTTGTTTAGGAGCGTGGAAATCTCACGTACAGACGTATGACACAAGTGACACCCAGTCACCTGACCACGTTCGAAGTCTGTGAGTTCCGCGGAGCGCACCATTCTGCCCTATCACGATGTCTAATGACTACTGAGGTCGCTGATATGGAGCACCTGGCAGTAGGTGGCAGCACAATGCACCTAACATGAAAAACGGTTGTTTTTGCGGGTGTCCGGATACTTTTAATCACATAGTGTACCAATGTTTTCTACATTTTGTGAAGTTTCGTGCAGCATATTCGTCAAAATCCATATAAACAATGTACAAACTAGCAGAATTATTGAAGTGGGTACTGATGTTTCAAAACAATGTCTGTACTGTATAAGAAAACAAAAGTAGTTAGGTCAGTCACTCTTGGGAAGGAGAAGATGTTGATTTAATCTGATTTGCGTGAAACAGACACTCTGTTGCATCTATAAACACAGGCTGCTCCATTTAATCGCTCACAGGCTTCTTTATATCCATCCCGTGGTCCGTAGTTTGTTTTTTTTCCTTCAAGTTACGAAAACACCTCGCTAGTTGCTAGCATTTAACAGATATGAGATATAGACGTCCCAACGCCCAATGCTCCGTGTTACTTTAGTGGGACCTGTGTACCCCATCAATCACGAAAACGATAACTTCCTACGTATAGTCATTGTGGTAGCTGGACCGCTGGTAGCAGTTTGGAACTGACGAGTGATTCCTTCCGCTGATTTCATAGAATTTTTTACAGCCACCCTCCGCAATGATCGACGGTATCTGCTCGTCAGTACATGAGGTCTGTCTCATCTTAGTTTAGCTTCGGTTGTTCCTTCGCGTTTACACGTCATCGACAGTCGATATCGGCAGCTTTGGACGGTTTGAAATTTCTCTGATCTGTTAGTCGAGTCACATCCAATGAATAGTCCACGTTCGAAGTTCCTGTGCTTTCGTGACTGACCCATTGTTGCCACTGCTCCTCTACTGACAACACAGTACTCCTCGCTTCCTTTTATACTGATGGGTTCGCCCCTCCTGACATCAGTGGTCAATTGCAGCACTACAAAAGGACTTCCAGCTACACTACTGGCCACTAAAATTGCTACACCAAGAACAAATGCAGATGATAAACGGGTATTCATTGGACAAATTATTATACTAGAATTGACATGTGATTACATTTTCACGCAATTTGGGTGCATAGATCCTGAGAAATCGGTACCCAGAACAACCACCTCTGGCCGTAATAACGACCTTGATACGCCTGGGCATTGAGTCAAACAGAGCTTGGATGGCGTGTACAGGTACATCTGCCCAGGCAGCTTCAACAAAATACCGCAGTTCATCAAGAGTAGTGACTGGCGTATTGTGACGAGCCAGTTGCTCGGCCACCATTGACCAGACGTTTGCAATTGGTGAGAGATCTGGAGAATGTGCTGGCCAGGTCAGCAGTCGAACATTTTCTGTATCCAGAAAGTCCCATACAGGATCTGCAACATGAAGCCGTGCATCATCCTGCTGAAATGTAGGGTTTCGCAGGGATCGAATGAAGGGTAGAGCCACGGGTCGGTCGTAACACATCTGAAATCTAACGTCCACTGTTCAAAGTGCCGTCAAAGCGAACGAGAGGTGACCGAGACGTGTAACCAATGGCACCCCATACCATCACGCCGGGTGATACGCCAGTATGACGATGACGAATACACGCTTCCAATGTGCGTTCACCGCGATGTCGACAAACACGGATGCGACCATCATGATGGTGTAAACATAACCTGGATTCATCCGAAAAAACGACGTTTTGCCATTCGTGCACCCAGGTTCGTCGTTGAGTACACCATCGCATGTGCTCCTGTCTGTGATGCAGCGTCAAGGGTAACCGCAGCCATGGTCTCCGAGCTGATAGTCCATGCTGCTGCAAACGTCGTCGAATTGTTGTCTTGCAAACGTCCCCACCTGTTGACTTAGGGATCGAGACGTGGCTGGAGGATCCGTTACAGCCATACGGATAAGATGCCTGTCATCTGGACTGCTAGTAATACGAGGCCGTTGGGAACCAGCTCGGCGTTCCGTATTACCCTCCTGAACCCACCGATTCCATATTCTGCTGACAGTCATTGGATCTCGACCAACGCGAGCAGCAATGTCGCGATACGGTAAACCGCAATCACGATAGGCTACAATCCGGCTTTTATCAAAGTGGGGAACGTGATGGTACGCATTTCTCCTCCTTACACGAGGTATCACAACAACGTTTCACCAGGCAACGCCTGTCAACTGCTGTTTGTGTATGAGAAATCGGTTGGAAACTTTCCAGATGTCAGCACGTTGTAGGTGTCGCCACTGGCGCGAGCCTTGTGTGAATGCTCTGAAAAGCTAATCATTTGCATATCACAGCAACTTCTTCCAGTCGGTTAGAATTCGCGTCTGTAGCACGTCATCTTCGTGGTGTAGCAATTTTAATGGCCGGTAGTGTACTTTGCATCAGACAGTGTACGTGGAAAACTGGATGGATGATTAAAATCAAATGTATGTATCAAACGAAGTACGAGTAAGAGTAAAACGTTAAATAAAGTTCTGTATGAAATTGCCTTATTTCATATTTATGCAGTAGATTAGGGTCACAAGTGCAACAGAAACAGCCGGCCGCTGTGGACGAGCGATTCTAGGCGCTTCAGTCCGGAACCGCGCTGCTGCTACGGTCGCAGGTTCGAATCCTGCCTCGGGCATGGATGTGTGTGATGTCCTTAGGTTAGTTAGGTTTAAGTAGTTCTAAGTCTAGGGGACTGATGGCCTCAGATGTTAAGCCCCATAGTGCTTAGAGCCATTGGAACCAACTGAGCAACAGAAACAACACAAAATTACTTCTTCTCAGAAAGCAACGACACGAAGGGACACGAAGTTCAACTCAGCCACGCACCGTACGTTTATCTCAGGACGTGTCAAAATGATGTCCGTGTAGATGAAGACAGTGACGTGGTCTCGGAATGGTCCAGGCTCCGTTCATCTCATTCTGCACAGTTGCGCAGCTATTTACAGTTCGCTGCTGTGGTTATGCTACACTCTTAATTGGAGCGTCATACACGAGCTGCTAGAGACGGCCCCGAAGGTAGAAGTCCAGGAGTTGAGATCCGGAGATCTGGCGACCTATCCACTTATCGAGATAAGAAGCTTTGAGACAATCTCTTGCCTCCAAACTGAAACATGCAGTGACACATTCGAAAAAACATCAGTCGATACGCATGCAAACAAGACACGTCAAAGGCCTGTACTGTCCCATTGTGTAATGCCTACCACGAACCACATTATGCCTCATAACTGGAATATAAAGCAGTTTGAGACAAAACTTGATGTAACGTTTTATTGTTATTTTGATCCGTGCATTAACCCACGAAGTGTGAACAGTTACATTTAAATTAACCTATATCAATAAGCAGTGTCTTGACACCGCTGGTGGCATCGTTGAATGCTTTGAGATGTAGGAGGTGCCGTGGAGTACTGTAGAAAACCACAGGAACGGTAACTTATAAATGACGCCAAGGTAAACTTTTAAACTGAAGCGCCAAGGAAGTTGGTACAGGCATGCGAATTCAAATACAGAGATATTTAAACAGACACAATTCGGCGCTGCGTTCGGCAACGCCTGTATAAGATGACAAGTGTCTGGCGCAGTTGTTAGATTGGTTACCGCTGCTACCATGGCTGGTTGTGAACATTTAAGCGAGTTTGAACGTGATGTTACAGTCGGCGAACGAGCTGTGGGGCACAGCATCTCCGAGGTAGCGATGAAGTGGGATTTTCCCGTATGACCATTTCACGATTGTACCGTGAATATCAAGACTCCGGTAAAACATCAAATCCCGGACAGCCGCGTCCGAAAAAAGATCCTGCAAGAACGTGGAGAACGACAGTTGAAGAGAATCGTTCAACGTGACAGAAGCGCAACCCTTCCGCAAATTGCTGCAGATTTTCAATGCTGGACCAAGTGTCAGCGTGGGAACCATTCAGCGAAACATCATGATTATGTACTCTTGATCACTGCACGGCACAAAACCTTACGCCTCGCCTGGACCCGCCCACACCGACACTGGACTCTTGATGACTAGAAACATATTGCCTGGTCAGACGAGTCACGTTTCAAATTGTATCGAGCGGATGGACTTGTACGGATATGGAGACAACCTCATGAATCCATGGTCACTGCATGTCAGCAGGGACTTTTCAAGCTGGTGGAGGCTCTGTAATGGTTTGGGGTGTGTGCATTTGCAGTGATATGGGATCCCTGATAGTCTAGATATGACTCTGACAGGCGACACGTACGTAAGTATCCCGTTGGATCACCTGCGTCCATTCAGATCCATTGTACTTTCCGACGGACTTGGACAATTTCAGCAGGACAATGCGACACCCCACACGTCCAGAATTGCTACAGAGTGGCTCTCTGGCCACCAAACTCCCCAGACACTATTGAGCATATCTGGGATGCCTTGCAACGTGCTGTTCAGAAGATATCTCCACCCCGTCCTACTCTTACGGATTTATGGACAGCCCTGCAGGGTTCATGGTGTCAATTCTTTCCAGCACTACTTCAGTCATTAGTCGAGCCCATGCCACGTCGTATTGCGGCACTTCTGCGTGCTCGCAGGTGTACCAGTTTCTTTGACTCTACAGTGTAATTTTAATGGCTAAGTTAAAACTGAAACTGATTTTTTTTCTTCATTCATGTAGAAGACGTACCCTTTCTAAATCGGATGAATCTTTTTGAAATGTGCTGCACATTGCAGCAAGGCACGAAGACGCACACTTTCTGCGTTCAACTGAACGCAGCAGCAAATCCGTTTCAGCGTATTCTGTTCGATGACAGTTTGCAAGTCTAGACATGTCTCATTATGCACACATGCATATTCTTTGCACAGTTTGTCGCTTAGCTATCGCTCCATCACGGAACGTTTTAGGCACTCCTAGCTAGTCACTTCCAGAGATCAGACAGGCCCCGCAGCGTGCTGCACCTGTCTCGGTGGTCAGCCCTCAACGGCGGTCCGGCTGGAGTGTCCCTTAGAGCTGGACACTGCCTCGTACCCGCAAGGTCCACGCCGTACCCTCCCTAATCCGCTAATAAAAGAGCGTCGTTATTGTCGGTGCGCTATAAAGCGGCGCGACCGCGGCAGGGAGCACTTAGTTAACTGAATTGTCTTCTCCTTGCCGGCCGGCTGCTGCGCCCCGCCGGCCATTCCGCTAATGCGACCGCGCTCTCCGGTCCCGCAGCGCCGTCGTCTTCATTAACGGGCCCGCTACTTTGTCAGATTAGCCGACGACCGCCGCCCGCACGCGAGAGAGGAGGCTTTCTAAAGCCACCGTACACTCCATCCAGCCCGCACTCGCTCACCCCTGTTCCACCCTCTTAGAGAGAGCGTGTGTCCTGTGACGGCGAGGTTTAGTCCTCATTCTGAAGAATGCAGCTGGTTAAAAGACTGATTATGCCATACGTCGGACCCACCTTACTTCAGCGTCTAAGTAACGTCTTTCAAAGTAACCTCTGCTTCTTCCCACACCAACTTTAAGTAGCCTGATGTCGTAGCGTCCGCTAAATATTCTACGCATAGACAAAAACGACATAAATTCCTACCTAAAAGAGTGATGTGCAACCATCAGAAGTTGAAAGATAACTAAAATTGTTCTGCATATTGCACCGCATCATTAAAAAGAAGTACACTACCGGCCATTAAAATTGCTACACCAAGAAGAAATGCAGATGATAAACGGGTATTCATCGGACAAATATATTATACTAGAACTGGCATGTGATTACATTTTCACGCAATTTGGGTGCATAGATCCATAGTTCATCAAGAGTAGTCACTGGCGTATTGTGACGAGCCAGTTGCTCGGCCACCATTGACCAGACGTTTTCAATTGGTGAGAGATCTGGAGAATGTGCTGGCCAGGTCAGCAGTCGAACATTTTCTGTACCCAGAAAGGCCCGTACAGGACCTGCAACATGCGGTCGTGCATTATCCTGCTGAAATGTAGGGTTTCTCAGGGATCGAATGAAGGGTAGAGCCACGGGGCATAACACATCTGAAATGTAACGTCCATTGTTCAAAGTGCCGTCAATGCGAACAAGAGGTGACCGATGCGTGTAACCAATAGCACCCCATACCATCACGCCGGGTGTTACGCCAGTATGGCGATGTCGAAAACACGCTTCCAATGTGCGTTTACCGCGATGTCGCCAAACACGGATGCGACCATCATGATGCTGTAAACAGAACCTGCATTCATCCGAAAAAATGACGTTTTGCCATTCGTGCACCCAGGTTCGTCGTTGAGTACACTATCGCAGGCGCTCATGTCTGTGATGCAGCGTCAAGGGTAACCGCAGCCATGGCCTCCGAGCTGACAGTCCATGCTGCTGCAAACGTCGTCGAACTGTTCGTGCAGATGGTTGTTGTCTTGCAAACGTCCCCACCTGTTGACTTAGGGATCGAGACGTGGCCGCACGATCCGTTACAGCCATGCGGATAAGATGCCTGTCATCTCGACTTCTAGTGTACGAGGCCGTTGGGATCCAGCACGGTGTTCCGTATTACCCTTCTGAACCCACCGATTCCATATTTTGCTAACAGTCATTGGATCTCGACCAACGCTAGCAACAATGTCGCGATACGATAAACCGCAATCGCGATAGGCTACAATCCGACCTTTATCAAAGTCGGAAACGTGATGGTACGCATTTCTTCTCCTTACACGAGGCAACATACAACGTTTCACCAGGCAACGCCGGTCAGCTGCTGTTTGTGTATGAGAAATCGGTTGGAAACTTTCCTCATGTCAGCACGTTGTATGTGTCGCCACCGGCGCCAACGTTGTGTGAATGCTCTGAAAAGCTAATCATTTGCATATCACAGCATCTTCTTCCAGTTGGTTAGAATTCGCGTCTGTAGCACGTCATCTTCGTTGTGTAGCAATTTTAAAGGCCAGTAGTGCACTTTAAAATACATACTGAGGTGATAAAAGTCATGGGATACCTTATAATATCTTGTTCGACCTGCTTTTTCCCGCCGCAGTGTAACAACAAGTCGTTGGAAGTCCCCTGCAGAAATACAGAGCCATGCTGCCGTTATAGCCGTCCGTAACTGGCGGTGCAGGATTTTTTGCACGAACTGACCTCTCGAATATGTTCCATAAATGTTCGATGGCATTCATCTCGAGCGATCATGCTTACCAAATCATTTGCACGAATTGTCCACAATGTTCTCCAAACTAATTTCGAACGATTGTGGCATGGTGACATGGCTCATTGTTATCCATAAAAATTCCATCGTGGTTTGGGAACGTAAAGTCCATGAATGGCTGCAAATGGTCTCCAGATAACATACCATAACGTACGCCCGGTTAGCCGAGCGGTCTAACGCACGGCTTTCCAGAGTGGGAAGGAGCGCCTGGTCCTCGGCATGAATCCGCCCGGCGGACTTGTGTCGAGATCCCGTGAGCCGGCCAGTCTGTGGATGGTTTTTAGGCAGTTTTCCGTCTGCCTCGGAGAATACGGACTGGTTCCCCTTATTCCGCCTCAGCTACACTATGTCGGCGATTGCTGCGTGAACAAGTTCTCCACGTACGCGTACACCACCATTACTCTACCACGCAAACATAGGGATACACTCGTCTGGTGTGAGACGTTCCCGGGGGTGTCCATCGGGGGCCGAATCGCATAATAACCCTGGGTTCGGTGTGGGGCGGCGGAGGGGTGCAGTGGACTGCGGTAGTCGTCGTGGGGTTGTGGACCACTGCGGCTCTGGCGGGGACGGAGGCTCTCCGATATTTCTAGCTCCCCGGTTCACATACAATACAACATAACATAACAATTTACAATCAATGACTGGTTCAGTTGGACAAGAGGACCCTGCCCATACCATGTGAACACAGCAACACAGTTATGCAGGCACCACCAGCTTGCACAGTGCCTTGTTGACAACTTCAGTCCATGTCTTCATGGGATCTGCACCAGACTCGAGCCCTACTACCAGCTCTTACCACATAAAATCGGCACTCGTCTGACTAGGTCACAGCTTTCCACTCGTCTAGGGTCCAACCAGTATGGTCACGAGCCCAGGAGATGCACTGCAGGCCATATTGTACTGTTGGCAAAGGCAGTTGAGTCGGTCGTCCGCTGCCATAGCCCGTTAACGCCAAATTTCGCCGCACTGCCTTAACAGATACGTTCGTCGTACGTCCCACATTGATTTCTGACAACTCTACGCAAATGCCGCTGCTCTCGGTGGTTAAATAAAGGCCGTCCGCCACCTCCTTGTCCGTGTTGAGAGGTAAACCGTGAAATTTGGTATTTTCAGAACACTCTTGGTACTGTGAATCTGGGAATATAGAATTCTCTAACGATTTCCGAAATGTGATGTCCCATGCGTCTAGCTCCAACTACCATTCCGAGTTCAGAGTCTTTTAATTCCAGTCTTGCGGCCATAATGACGTCGGAAAGCTTTCCACATGAATCACCTGAGTACAAATGACAGCATTGTTGGCATTGGTGGCATTCTGGGGCATGAAGTAAGAGGTGTGTGACGAAAGTCACGCCGGCCGCGGTGGTCTAGCGGTTCTAGGCGCTCAGTCCGGAACCGCGCGACTGCTACGGTCGCAGGTTCGAATCCTGCCTCGGGCATGGATGTGTGTGATGTCCTTAGGTTAGTTAGGTTTAAGTAGTTCTAAGTTCTAGGGGACTGATGACCACAGATGTTAAGTCCCATAGTGCTCAGAGCCATTTGAATCATTTGAACGAAAGTGACTGACAACATTGTTAGCGATCTCCCACCACAGTGTTGGTCTGCTTGTATTGACCGGAGTGTTCATCGCTTGTAGATGCCCAGTCCGAGCTTCATCTCCGTACAGCCATCACGTGATTTTTGAGAGCGCCTTCAATGAATTTGTGTTTTACGAAAATGGATCATCGGAATTTGGAATAACTTTTTGCATTCGAGTTTTATATTAAACTTGAGGAGTCCACGAATGTGACCTTTGAAAAGTTGAAACGGGCCTATGGGGAACATTGCTTATCAAAATCACAAGTTTTTAGCCGGTACAAATCGCTTCTGGAAGGCTGAGAACACGTTAAAGATGAACCTCTCTCAGGGAGACTTCCAACTTGATAAACAGACAAAAACGTCGAAACTGTGCGTGCTCTTGAGACATCAGACCGACGTTTAACAATAAGGATTATGGATGACCTATCAACTTCAACAGTTTCGCCGTACATCAAATGTTGACCGAAGTTTTGCACCTGTCAAACGTTTGTGACAAAATGGTGCCGAAATACCTCACAATTGAAGAGAAGGACAATCGAAGAACCGTGTGTGTTGATCTTCTTGAGAGGACTGTCAAAGACGACGAATGCTTCAGTCTTGTGATCGCAAGTGATGAATCCGGAATTTTTTAATACGATCCTTAGCGCAGAAAAGTGAGGAACGGCATACTCAGACATTTCATCGACTGATAGAAGCCCAAACGAGCAAATGATTCATCAAAACAAATCCATTTTGCTTCTTTGAGAGTATGGGTATTGTAAATAAAGAATTTGTTTTACCAGGACAAATTGTCAAGTCTTGTACAAAGATGGCCTTGAAAGGCTCAGGAAAGGGGTTAATCGAGTGAGGCCGGACATTGCAGACAAGTGGAAGCTGCATAATGACAATGCCCCATGTCACTCGACCATTTCCATCGCAGGTGTTTTGACCTCAAACGGCATTTCTGTTGTTCCACAGCCAGCCTCCTGTTCATCTCATCTGAGACTTTTCTCTTTTCTCGAAATCGAAAAATATGTTAAAAGGTCGTCATTTTGGGACTCTTGAGAACATTCAAAAGAATGTAACTGATATTTTAAGGGACTTACCGGCTGAAGCCGTTCAGCGCTGCTACCATGACTGGGAACAGTGACTCCCCCTGTGCGTAACTGCCGAATGCAACTATTTTAAGGGGACAATATTGTTATTTGAAAGAAAAAGCTGTTGTATATAAATAATCAGTCTGATTTCTTTTCTCACGCATCTCGTATACAGGAAATCAACTCATACGGACCCATATCTCTCAGCGACTAGCTGCCACCATTCAAGGCAGCGGTACTCCTGCCTGAAGACGCTGGTGCACAGAGTGAGGACCATATGATGATGGCAACTTACTGACAGGGTTGGACCGCGCAAAAGAGATTTTTGCTTCCAACGGCTGACTAAGTGAAGAAATGAGGAAGGTGCTGGGGGCACATATGCGCAGAGGAAGGAGCAAAGAAGGAGAAAACAGTGAAAGAGGACAGAAGGTTGCGTTCCTGACGTAAGATGGTGCAGCTTCCCGAGAACCTACCGACATCTGTCTAAAAAAGGTATCGAACCCATGTTTTGACCGAGCGAGGTGGCGCAGTGGTTAGACACTGGACTCGCATTCGGGAGGACGACGGTTCAATCCCGCGTCCGGCCATCCTGATTTAGGTTTTCCGTGATTTCCCTAAATCACTCCAGGCAAATGCCGGGATGGTTCCTCTGAAAGGGCACGGCCGACTTCCTTCCCCATACTTCCCTAATCCGATGAGACCGATGACCACGCTGTCTGGTCTCCTTCCCCAAAACAACCAACCAACCAACCATGTTTTGACCGCCTGCAAAAATAATGAATACTCTGGGCAGCATGAGAGATAACCTTGGACATCGTACTCCTGGAGTCTGGCACATTGCGTGCGAATGTAGAAAATCTTTCACCGGACAAATCCCCTATGTTGCACCAAATAATACACAACGAGGACCGTGGCAGTAAAATAAGTCTGGACTGGCAAAGTGTAACTTAACGGAAAGCGTATATTCGATTTTGAAAAGACGACTGTCATCTGCTCAGCTCATGATTTCTCTGACAGCGTTATTAAGGAGGCAATCGAGATAGTACCGCCGACGAATCTCGCCAGCCGAGGTAAGGGTTTCGCCCTTAACCCAGTTTAACAACCAGCATTTCTAGCCATAAGCCGGGAGAGGCAGCAGTTCGTTTTGTGGTATCGATAGCTACGATACCACAACGTTGGTGCGCTCTCGTAAGTTGGCACTACGAGAGCGGACGAACAACGCCGATCACAGCGCCCTCTAGCCGACGCTGTGGAGAGATTCAGCTCATTTGATCAAGAGCAGACGACCTAGCAACTGCTTCTACTGGTAGGGGGGCTAGCCATTATAGACTTTGCCTTTGTAACTTCTAGTAACTGTTAGCTTCGATACATGAACGACTTCGCACCTACGTGCTCATCTATACCAAACGTTAAGTAATGTGTTTGTATCTGTTTATACACCAGTAAAGGTGCTTTAACTTTACTTGCAGTACCGAAGTACTTCACCTTTCTTTGCTCCTACTCGCGTCCTTCACTCTCGGCCTATTTTGCAGAAGCAGTTCACAGGAGCAGATCCACGTGCCGCCTATCCAGGCGGGATACAAAACGTTTGGCGTGTAGAAGCGGCGTACAATCGACGCGAGATACCACCAGCAGCGGAAACAATCGGCAGGGCTGCTGCTAAACTGTAGTGCAGCAGCCATTGCGAGATTTTAATGCCCACCGCCGATATTTACATAAGGAAGCGGATTTTGACATACTGGTAACCCTCAAAAGAAAAAAGCTCTACATTCTAAGAGGAAACGCCCTAAATTAGACCAAACAAATATCTGAGGACAAAGATACCTTGGAACCCGAAAGTCAAATATTTGCGATTAACTGTGGATAGACAGCTCTTCCTTCATAACCACGTACAAGACCTCTAGCACAAGGCTTCAGGGACGGCAAAACAACTGAGCTTCTTTCCAAGGTTAAAGGACGATTATACCGTGCTACTGCCCAATCAAAAATGGTAGCACCTCTTGGGATCTGGCCAGAGACACGTAAAGAAGAAACATGCAAGCCGTACAGAACAAGTGTCTCAGCTGGCTCCTGGGAGAATAATAGGTTTATATACAGAAACCAACGTAGAAACTATAGAGCGGATATTTAGAAGAAAACCATCACAATAGACAAAAGATTATATCAACTTAGAAACTCAATCAAACATGAATGAGATTTTCACTCTGCAGCGGAGTGTGCGCTGATACGAAACTTCCTGGCGGATTAAAACTGTGTGCCGGACCGAGACTCGAACTCGGGACCTTTGCCTTTCGCGGGCAAGTGCTCTACCAACTGAGCTACCCGAGCACGATTCACGCCCCGTCCTCACAGCTTTACTTCTGCCAGCGAAAGGCAAAGGTCCCGAGTTCGAGTCTCGGTCCGGCACACAGTTTTAATCTGCCAGGAAGTTTCAATCAAACATTTTCACGACGTCGGAGCGATCGACTTTGGCAAAGATACAAAATATCTTGCTGCTGGTATAACAACACGACTTACTACAAATGCAGAAAATATACACGATTCAATAAACAACGACTTGCGGACTCCGTGGCCTCTAAAGCCCACCTTAAGAAACTAATAAAAGAGAATTAAATCACTTACAGTGCCACCTAGGAAGTATAGCACACGGAAGTGATGCGACTTCCAACAACGGGAACAAAAATATGAAAAAAAGCACGAGTATTTCGCTACAAAGTGGAAGGGTAGAGTACCTTTGCGGAACATGGCGCTCACGCTGCGATCTTATACGGCGAGAAAGCCGTGAAGATCTTATCCACACTTGATTTCCTTCCCTCGTCTTTGCCCGAATTGGAGCTTTCGCTGCATATCTGACAATTGGAGTCGACGGTACGTTCCTTCTTTCCGGGGACTGGTATCTAATAATAAATATCGAGACCTTTTGTCTCTTTATATGCACTACATCGCGTTTGTTAACCTTGAGGTTCTCATGATAGTTTCTGCAAAAAGCGTTTGTCATCTATAGCTGTGGCTTAATTTCATAGCAAATTTCTAATGATGCCAAATGCTAGTGCAGCCTCCATGAATAGCTTCAGGCTAGTAACGACATACATTGTGTAACAGTAATTATTCTGACTCCTTCCAAGAAATATGAGCTTCACTCCTTTGATTTCTAGTACAGTTCCTCCATTAAAAATGATGATGCTCCAATTCGGGAAAGGATGGGAAACGAAACTGGCTGTCCTCTTCCAAGAGAAACATCTTTATATCCGCCTTAAGCGATTCCATTGAAAACACAAACAAATATAGGTGTCCGGAATGACATACGAGTTAAGTGTTCTACAGTACTCCAACTCGCTCGGTATTGCCGGAGGTAGAGCTCGCGGTGCGCTGTAGAAGGTCGCCAGCGTACCTATTGGACCACACAGAGGAAAATGACAGTTTGTTTTCCATTAATACATTTCGTTCTCTACTCCTAAAGGCAAAACTGGTTGTCCCCAGTACTGATTCGTTGTAAGTCAAGGTCTTTTCAAACAAACACTAGGCGAGATGGTACTGGGAAAAATCTGGAAGTTTGTGGTAAGATCTTATGGGACCAAACTGCTGAGGTCATCAGTTCCTAAGCTTACACACTATTCAGTCTAACTTAAACTAACTTACGCAAAGGCCAACACACACATGCCCGAAGGAGGACTCGAACCTCCTACGGAGGGAGCCGCGCGGACCGTGACAAGGCACCCTAGACCGCGTGGCTACCCCGCGCGGCACCTGGTACTGGGGCATATGGGCGTCGCAGATGAGAGAATATTTTGTGAGAGGAAATCCATTTCTGGTATTTGCCTTACAACCAAGGAATACCTCTCGAAAACATCGGTAAGGACCGGCCTATGGGACCTAACTTGTATTAATTCTCGGGCAATTTGGCCAAGACACGGACGTGCACACAAAGAAATTAGATGTTTATGTACGTGTAAGTGTATTTGTTTCTATATAAAAAGAAGATGACGTGCTCGGCATGTGCAGTGTACGTGAGTGGCATCTGATCACAGGCGATGCGATCAGCGCCGCTGTCCGAAGGAACAGTTCATTTAGGATGGGCAGGATAGGTTATGGGTGGAAGCAGGAGAAGATTTCTGGGATGAGTTCCCGGTTAGGGAGGGGAAGGTGATGAAAATTACACTCTGAAAGGACAGTGAATGTTCGCAGATGAGGGAAAATGGGACGTATTGATAGAGGAGTGGCAATAGGTCGGGCTCTCAAGGGTGAAGGAGATCACAGGCTGTTCTGACTCAAGTTTATGAGATGTATAGGTAAACTGAAGGTGTTCTAGGTGTTTGAGGAGGTATGGCAGCATTATGACCTGGTTTAGAACACAATTTCAAATGGTTCATATGGCTCTGAGCACTATGGGACTTAACTACTGTGGTTATCAGTCCCCTAGAACTAACCTAAGGACATCACACACATCCATGCCCGAGGCAGGATTCGAACCTGCGACCATAACAGTCGCACGGTTCCGGACTGCGCGCCTAGAACCGCTAGACCACCGCGGCCGGCTAGAACACAAGTGGGTGGAGGTAGTTGGATACTGAAAAAGAGGAGGATTGCATGCCGTTGTTAGAGAGCGATGAAACTTGGGAGGAGGGGGTGTCCATGCTAAATTGGCATAGGTGAGCTTAAGACATATGAGGGTTTTATACAGGGTAATCCAGCTGCTCCAACCTATGGGTTTTATGCAACCCACAACACCTTCAAAAACTACGTGCGAGATTTTTGTATTCTCTCGCTCGCTATGTGAAAATTATTGGCCCTACAGAAAAAATGAACAAGATCTTTTTGTAGGAAATGCAATGCTGTTAAATATTATAGTGAGATATGTTTTCGATGGAGGTCACAGTTTTCGAGTTATTGAGGAAAAACGCGTTTCAAGGTCACTATTTTGCGTTTTTTTAATAATTCGAAAACTGCAGTCTCTAGCGAAAATATATCTCATTGTAGAATTTAACAACACTAAATTTCCTATGAAAAAGTCCTTTTCATTTTCTCTGTAGGGCTAATAGTTTGCACTTATTGAGAGACAGAATATAGGAATCTTGCCCGCGGTATTTGGAAGCATTGCAGGCTGCGTAAAACCCATAGGTTGGGCCACATGAATCACCCTGTATGTATGGATAATGGCCGTGGAATGTTATCCCCATCTTAGGCCAGTCAGTAGTTCTAATGTTATAGTTTATTGTAGGCTTTCTTATGAATGGTTATTAGGTGAGTGTTTCAGCCTAGGTTTTGATCGAGTGTTAATAGAAAATGTTGTGGTTTTGTAGACAGGTGGATCAGACGATTGTGAATTCTCAGGTACAGGTCTCTGGGAGGGAATGTGTGGCTTTTCCTATCATTGTTGCCTGGGCTTTTCCAGGATTGAAGAAAATTGTCGAGAATTGGTCGGAGGCATAGCTGAGTCCCACGACTTTGATCGCTCAGCGAATAGCGGGCTGCGTCTAGAACAGCCAGTGTGGGATAGTTTCCTGCCGGAGAGCGGTATTTACGCCGGTGTTTCGCCGCAGCAGCCGCGTGACACGCGTCAGCGCCTGGAGACAGACGCCTGGACTCCAGGAGGCAGCGTTCTGCCGGAGGCGAGCGGCGCCGCATTCCAGGCCCCGCACCCACCCGCCGACACGGAACCGCCATCTCGCCGGCGCTAATTAAAAGACAAGGCGCGCCGCTCTGTTCTGCCCTGTTCCCACCACGCCTTCCCAGGCGCCGAGCGAGCTTTGACTTCTGGCCATAGTTACAGTCTTTCGTGGCAGCATACTAAGGTCTCTCCCTCTGTTCAAAAACATAACGGATGCTGTTTAGGAGTCTTCGTGTATCCGTGACTCGGATAACAGCACTGTCAACCGCTTACCAACCGAGAGGTGGCAAGGGGCAACAGGGGACGGGGCGGGTAGAGGTAAGGGGGGGGGGGGGGTCTTAGGGCGTGGACCAAGTAGGAGGAGGTGGTAATAATGTGGATCATGACCACTCCCTCCAAAGAACATGTCTCTAAAACGGTTTATACACTGAAGTGCCGTCCGCCCCTGGTAGCTGAGCGAACGCCAGCACTGTAGCTCAGCGTGTTCGGTCAGGGAGCTGGTTGGCCTTTGCAATAAAAAAAAAACTGAGTGGAAGGACCAATAAATGAACTTGAACGGATGTAATGTGACGTCCGCAAACACAACTATCAACAACGAGGAAAAAAAAAAAAAGTGGTGAGCGGGACAGAATGTCAATCCTAAGGGCCCGGGTTCGATTCCCGACTAGGTCGGAGATTTTCTCCGCTCAGGGACTGGGTGTTGTGTTGTCCCAATCATCATTTCATCCCCATCGACGCGCAAGTCGCCGAAGAGGCAGTGGCGTCATATCGAAAGACTAGCACCTGGCGAACGGTCTACCCGACGGGAGGCCCTAGTCACACGACATTTACATTTACTTTACTGTGAAGTGCCAAAGAAACTGGTATAGGCATGCGCGTTCAAATACAGGGATACGTAAACAGGCAGAATACGGCGCTGCTGCCGTCAATACCTATATAAGACAAGTGTCCGGCGCAGTTGTTAGGTCAGTTACTACTGCTACAATGGCAGGTTATCGAGATTTAAGTGAGTTTGAACGTGGTGTTATAGTCCGCGCGCGAGCGATGGGACACAGCATCTCCGACGTAGCGATGAAGTTTAGATTTTCCCGTACGATCGTTTCACGAGTGTACTTTGAATATCAGGCATCCGCTAAGACATCAAATCTCCGACGTCACTGCAACGGGAAAAATATCCTGCACGGACGGGACCAACGATGACTGAAGACAATCGTTCAGCATGATAGAAGCGCAACCCTTCTGCAAATTGTTGCGGATTTCAATGCTAGATCATCAACAAGTGTCAGCGTGTGAACCATTTAATGTAACATAAGCGGTATGGGCTTTCGGAGCCAAAGGCCCACTCGTGTATGCTTGATGACTGCACGACACATGGTTTTCCGCCTTGCCTGGGCCTGTGGACACTGACTCTGGACTGTTGATGACTGGAAACATGTTACCTTGTCGGACGAGTCTCGTTCAAATTATGTCGAGCTTATAGACGTGTACGGGTATGGAGACAAACTCATGAATCCATGGACCCTGCATGTCAAGAGGGGACTGTTCGAGCTGGCGGAGGCTCTGTAACGATGTGGGGCGCCTGCAATTTGAATGATATGGGGCGTATGATACGCCAAAATACGACTCTGACAGGTGCCACGTACATAAGAATCCTGTCTGATCACCCGCATCCATTCTTGTGCATAGCGACGGACTTGGGAAATTCCAGCAGGACAATGCGATACCCCACACGTCCAGAATTGCTACACAGTGGCTTCAGGAACACTCTTCTGAGCTTAAACACTGGCCATCAAACTCTCCAGACATGAACATTATTGAGCATATCTGGGATGCCTGGCAACGTGCTGTTCAGAAGAGATCTCCAACCCCTCGTACTCCTACGGTTTTATGGACAGCTCTGCAGGATTCACGGTGTCACTTCCCTACAGCACTACTTCAGACATTAGTCGAGTCCATGCCACGTCGTGTTGCGGCATTATGTGTGCTCGCAGGGGTCCTACACGATATTTGGCAGTTGTACCAGTTTCTTTGGTTATTTTGTGTATTTTTACGTGCATCACTTTCAGATTTTTCAGCTAACTTTCGGAGAAGATGGTAACATGAAAACAGATCTCGAAAATGGCAAGGAGTTATAGAAAATTACAAGCGGTATTTAACCCAGCATAATTTACAGTGCTTGACTGAAAGACAGCCTACATGGTTGGGCCTCCTGCCTAACAGCCTGCAGGTAACACACCTCTCAGATAAAAGTAACCATCAACAGTTTGACCTTACATGCTACTAAAACATATCTGACGTGGTTCATGAACTCACAGGTGGTACCGTCACATCACAAGAAGTTCTGTGAGGCTAGACAGAAACAGAAATACCCACCACACAATCGCACGAAAATATACTATAGAGTATTCGCATGCAAAACTATCCGTGTAACCACTCGAGACATTTTAATGATCATTTATTCAAGGTCTAAGAGAGGAGCTTTTGTAACGCGAAGAAATAAAATATCGCTGTAATAGGACTGAAAAGACATATAAAGGCATATAAAGGTAAGAGGGTTCCCATGACGTTAATGGGCGTGGAATCGTGGTGCCAGATATGCTTTGCCTCAGTCCCTGGAGTTCCTATAAGAAACTCACCAAATTCTTGAGGCGAGAACAGTTACAAAGTCTGCTGAATATATGAATTTTCGGAATGAATTTCCACTCAGCAGCGTAGTGTGCTCAGGCCTTAAACTTCCGCACATTCCATTGGCCGTTAAGGTGCAAATAATAGCGGCAAACACTTCCACCAAGTGGTAGTTCCGAATGGAGACGACAAATGGAACTTCCTGGCAGATTACAATAGTGTGCCGAACCGGTACTCGAACACGCAGTCTTTACCTTTTGTTGGCAAATGCTCTACAGATTGAGGAATACACGCATTACTCACGACCCGCGCCCACAGCCTTACTTCCGCCACTACCTGTCTCCTACTTGCCAAAAATTCACAGAAGTTCTGCTGCGCACCCTGCTGGACTAACACTTCTGAAAGAAAAGGTGTTGCGCATAAATGGCTTAGTCGCAGCCTAGGGATTGTTTCCACACTGAACATTCACTCTGCAGTGGAGTGTGCGTAAGTTTAAAACCTGGTGCATACTCCTCTGCAGAGTGAAAATTCATTCTGAAAGGTCATATGTTCAGTAGCCTTTCGAAGCTGTTCTCCACTCGAGAACTGACTGAGCTTTGTGTGAGAATTCCAGGGACTGAGGAAAAGTTAACAACTGGCTGGAGGAGGATTTGGTTGAAAAACGAACTATCCGAGATTGATGAAAATGTCAATGAACTGCGTGGTTCCCGTTGATACTAACGAGTTTACATGCGAGTTACAGTGGATTCTCTTGTTTTTAATTATTTTCTAGCGTTTTTCTTCACAGAGATCACGGATCTTGACCGAAACCAGTCGCTGGTTAAGTGGAAACGGCAAGTGGTGTCTGACCGCCAGGCTTTTGTTGTTTTCTGAACGCAGTCGGACAGTAAAAGAGCTTATGCAAATAATAGGTGCGAAGAGACTCCTTAACCTTGTGCAGGGGGTCAAAGTGAGTATAATAATACTTGCTTAAAGAATTAAATGCAAATATCAGAAGAAAGGGTGGATGCGGATAAATGTGTTCTTTGCCATACATGCGTAAGCCGTTTTGTACGTCAGCCTGTTACTGTGGATGATAAACAGGTCCACCACTTCATACCGGTGAAGAAGCACTAGTCAGGACACTGAGTGAAAGCTTGTAGCTGTACACAAAACATCGAGAAGTGGATTTCCGCTTCTGGATACGTTAGGTCTAGTGTTCTTTAGGACTGGGATGCAAAAGAAATATTTCATGAGAGCAAGGCATTTTTCACACAAAAGTCCTTTAGAAATGGCAAAACGGAGGAATCTTGAATACTAATTATTAACCCATTCCCATGTATAACTGCAACTGTCGCTAAAAAACATTTCTTGGGAAATGAAGTATGGCAGTTGTAGACTAGTCTTTCACTACCACGCTCTGAACGGCCCTCCTAAGCACGACATGTTATTCATATAGTTATGGAACTGGATTAATATTTACTCCTTTATTAAAAGAGTTTATCAAAAGTATTCAAGATGCGGGCATCTGGAGGCACATGCTAGAAGAGGAAGTCTCAAAAAATTGTTGAAGCTGTGTGCGAAGCCGAACACTAGTCAAACACGCAAGCTGTAGTTTACGCACTTCGAGGAACGCAATGAAGGACTGTGTGGAATACTTTACAATGACCCATAACGAGCACTTCGTAAAACCCAATACGTACAGAAGCTGAAATCATTAGATGTAGAGAGACATCGAGTACGTGATAATTTGATTTTTCCTTTACGACTAAATGGTAAACGTTCTATGTGTGAAAAGATAGCACATTTTATTGATAGATGCATCGATGGCCACATATGCATCATAATGAAGAGAGCATATCTCTCTACTTTTTTACCAGTCTTCTAAGCGCCAAATTGCCACTGTTTAGTCGTATCATAATAAAATTATACAATTTTCGTAAAAACGATTTAGAAAGTAATATTCTCTATATTGTGAGGGTGATATTATGTGGTCTCCTGTTAACTCTTTGTAGAGCCTAAACAACATGTTGGCCAACAAAGAGCTCACGTTCTATTTTGAAGATAGAGTATTTATACGTAACAGAAAATCGAAATATCTAGGGAAAGCGCTTGACAGAAAGCCCAGTTACAACAACATCTGTTAAGAAAAGCTGCCAAAATCAGATCCCGATATAACATTGTCCAGAAACTCTGGCACATCATGAGGATCCTCTGCATCGACTCTCCATACTTCAGATCTGGGATTGGTCTACCCTGTTACGGAACATTGATGCCCAGATTGAGTGAATAAATCTCACACAAGATGTGTGACACGCAGCTCAGCCGTAGCATGCGTCTTATAACTGATACAATCATACCTACCCCTAGTTTGTGACTGTCCATTTTCAGCCACATACCACCTCCAAGTCTATGGCTGGAATATACACTTATACGAGAGAACAAAAAACTACAGAAAAATCGTTACCTCACTGTTCACGCAGACATTCCAACCATCAGTAAACGAAGACCTTGCTCTCGTCACCCACCCTTGGAAACCGCAAAGATGTTAGTTGCCAACGGCTTTAATACTACTGACTGCTGGAGACATATATGATAAATTAATGCTGCGACAGAACAGCTTAAGATGCTGTGTATATCGACCAAGCTACCTGCATCGAATTGCCACGCAAGATCTCGTCGGGTTTTAACTTAATAACAACCAACACCGGCAGGTCTGCCGATTGTCTAGCCAAGTGCAAGAAAATAACTTCTCCAAGTTGTGACTGCAGCGCAGAAAAGCAGACAGTTTACCATCTGGTTCAAAAATGTCCTCTGAGGGCTTCCCCTGGTGATAATGACGCAGAGATCAATAGACTACATGAGGGGCGTGGATATTAGTTCGTAATTTGAGATAATAGTGAATACTAATTTTTAGTGATGTAGTCACACAGTAAAGAAATGGGGAAGATATTATGTGGAATTTCTATGTGGGAAGGAACGAGGTGCTAGAGATGACTGGGATACCAGCTGGAGAAGGAAAGAGTGGATTTGAGCTGTCATTTATGGTGGACTGGAATAGGTAGGGGAGGTTACATTTGGAATAAAGGGTAGGTCTCAGGGATGAATTCATGGTCTGGTAGGGAAGGTGACTGAATTTACGACAAGGAAGGACATGGAGTGTTCGGAGAAGAAGGGAAGGTGGAATGTGTTGACAGACTAGGACAGCCTACGGTGTTTTCGGAGTTGGGATTAATTTTATGGGAGGTGTATGGGTGAAGATAGTCAGATACGGGAAATGAGTTGAGGTGCACGACGTTCCTGGATTGGGAGGGAGCCGTTAAACGTGGGCTGCGTGGGGAGCCTTCTCACCCGATATAAGTGGGCACCTCATGAAACTCTGGAGTTACATTGGGATGTAGAACTATCCCGAGTGGTGTAGGGTGCTGGCCGAGCCAGACTTGAGACTCACCTCCACTTGGTCCTGCGGTTCTGGAACCAGGTCTTGACCTGCGCGTCCGTCATCTTGAGCGTCTTGGCGAGCGCGGCGCGCTCGGCGGACGCCAGGTACTTCTGCTTGTGGAAGCGCTTCTCCAGCTCGGCGATTTGCAGCCGCGTGAACGAAGTGCGCGGCTTCTTGCGCTTGGGCGGCGTCCGGTTCTGGTACGGGTGGCCGATCCGTCTCGTGATCGGGAACGTCGCTGCAACACACACGGGTGCGAGCTATCAGCGTTTGTTTCCTACTCTACTGCGGCTTACATCACACATGTACGGTGGGGTATCAACACGTTTCGAGACTAGCTCTGTAAAACGCGAAGGGGGATGCTGCAGTGAGTCCTGCGAGGTGTTCTGAATGGCACGCGTGCTTCGAGAGGGGACGATCATCATTGGATGGCAACGAGAGATCAGGACGACCTTCCACGTGCAAAATACCCGGGAACGTCGAAACATTGTGCAGGAGGATCGTAGGACATCAGTCAACAACAATGCTGCCATTGTCCGTTTATCGTACGGAACAGTGCAGTCAGCACTCACGCGTGATTCCAACACGCGGGGTGTTCGTACCTAGGCTGCTGACCGAGAAGCAGAAGGAGCACAGCGTCGATGTCTACCAAGAACACGGTTCAGCGTGTTCCAAACAACAGCACTTAGTCCAAGGACACTACGCGATATATGCAAAGGTGATAGAACTGTGTAGGAAGGTGTTACTATGAAGCTGCTTTCTGCATTTAAACATAAGCTTTACATAAGACGATAATTGCTACATAATACAAGACGTACGTTTCTGTCGACGTCAGTCATCTCCACGACCGCAAAAGGCTAAGCAGGTCTGCAGCGAGGCCAAGTGCATGTTCATCGTCTTGTTCGACATTCGTGGCACAATGCATCACGAATTCGTCCACAGGGATGTGACTGTCAACAGCAGCCACTACTGCCAAGTTTTAAAGTGTCTGAGTGACGACATTCGGCGAAAGCGACCGGAACTACGATGCGCGAATAGTCCCGAAATGTTTTGATATCCCCTCGCATACGTTTATCCTACTTTGCCAACAGTGAATTTTTTTCTTTGTTTCAATAGGAGAGTCGTAATTTCCGAAGTTCAAACCTCAAATAGAATAGATTAAAAAGTAAATTCGTACAGTGGCATTTGCTGTGACACCTAGAAAGATAACTCACTTCACTGTCAGCCCTTAAAAGAGCGCGCTTGACATTCTGGAGTGCTGAAGATGATGCAGAAGTTAGGGGCTGACGTAAGTCATTGCACTGAAGTGGTGGTGTATGCACCATTCGTTTATACAACTATGTAATCAGCGCTGTAAAATAGGTCGACGTCGAAACGCGACAGAAAGAAGCTATCATGTTTCGACATCTCCATTACCATACCGTACATGAAGTTGCCGATTTGTTGGTGTACCAAAGTCGAACATATATATAAAGAACGGTGTAACACTTGGAGCAATATAAGACAGCGTAAGAACAGTGATGGTGAAAGGATGTTAACCGACAGGGATCGAAGATGTGTATCACGTCTTGTGAAGGACAGTCGGTTTAAAATCCCACAGGTATTGCTGCTGTCACTGAAAGCAACTCCATCTCAACCAGTTTCATAAATGTTCCTCGTATATCTCTGGCAGAAAGTTCTTGCAAACAAGTTACAGACTATTATATTCGGAATTCTGCTTATGGTTTAGCTCACTGGTTCTAGGGCCCTTAGAAGGTTAAGCTAACCTTTCCAAGGAACTTGCAACACACAAATCGTTTCGGATAACGACAGAGGAACGTGACATGATCATATCGCGCTGTTTACTGTTTGGTGTAGCGTGGTCGATTTTATTAGATTCGCTAGCTTAACTGGAAACTAAGTTATGCAAACACATTTGAAATTGCATTAAAATATTATTCGCTGTATTCATTCTAACTCATGTGCTGCATTTGGTCTACATTTGTAGCCAGTAAACAAACTAAAAGAAGATAACACATAAATAAATTAATTAATTTCGAACTGCCCTAAAGAAATCAATACGCAATATAGCCGAACGTGTGAATTCGGCCTTCAGTCACAACGACAGCTTCATTGTAAATTATGCACGATGACATTTCCTATTCTGTGGTTATATGCTCATGTGCTAAGATTTTTACAGTATTTACATTTGTTCTTTAAACTGCGGCGTATGTAGAACACGTGTAAAATGAAAATAAATAGTTGATGATTATTAACTGTCGAGGGCATACTTTTCAGCCTGAAAAGAAGCCTCTAGAAACAAAGTTCCAAACAGCAGCACTTAGGTCCAAGGACACTACGCGATAAAACCACTACTGATGTTATATGCAAAGGTGATAGAACTGTGTAGAATGGTGTTACTATGAAGCTGCTTACTGCATTTAAACATAAGCTTTACATAAGGCGATAATTGCTACATAATACAAGACATACGTTTCTGTCGACGTCAGACATTTTTTTGTGCTGGTGTTCTTTCTTTTCTACAGCTCTCTCCGCCTCCGTCCATCGATTCTAAGACAAGGGCATATTAAGCATACTACTATTCTGGTGAGACTATTGTCTTAGAATGTTCAGTTGTTTCATTTCCAGAACCATATTTTTAAAATTTTAAAAGTTCTACTTTCAATGGAATGCTAAATATACGTTTCGCGAAACTCCTCTGTTAGCTTATGTCCCCTCTACTAATTTGAATGTTTCGTAGTAACTTAATTTTTAATAGTCCACTGGCCTCGAGCCTGTTTAACCCAGTCACATACCCCCTAAGGAAACAAATATAGACGTTCATGTACAGACAAACAAATGATTGCAGTTTCAGAAAATTGGATGATTTGAATTCAAGAGAAAGAACTTCACGAATTGAGCACATACGTAAGCAATTCTGTTATTCGGTTTGGCACTGATTGTTAGAGTGTTTAGAATGTCCCCCTGAGGAATAGCATGCCAAAATGTGTACAATTGGCGTATTAGATCGTCAAAATCCCGGGGTGATTGGAAGACCCTGCCCATAATGCTAAAAAACAGGCGACCTTGATGGCAGAGGTAGATTTTGGCAAGTACCAAGACAAGCAGTAGAAACTTTCTCCGACTGAGGGCGTACATTATCTTTTCAAAGGGTCCTACTTGTCGGGCGATAGTCAGGTTGACACCCCACCGCTGTCTGGGGCATCTCCAGACACATCTTCACTTGTCGTTGGGGCCCAGTTCGAAGCGGGACACGACTATGAAGACAGTTCTACTCCAGTCAACGAGATTCCAGGCTGAATGTGCCCGATACCACCGCAAATGGGTTTGTTGGTGTACAGAGGTCAATGGTAGTCGGCGCATAGGGCGCCGTGAGCTCGTGGTCACTGAAGCATCAGTTATACGTCGGATCGATTATGATGATGATTCCGGGACTCTGAGTGCATCTCTGACAATTACTCGGTCCTCATGTTCTGATGTCTCACTAGGTCGACTGCTTCCATCAAGACGCTGTCTTCGGCACTGGCTCAGAAATTCCTGCCAACATCCTCGAACAGATTTTTTTTTGAGTGTATATGCAGTTTGTGTGATCAGGCTTGTGTCGTTGCGCGCATTTTGACAGTCGCCAAATGCATTAAACGATGGCAATTGTTTCAAGTGTAAGAAGATAGTTTCAGGCAGTTCGTTGCATATTTATTTATTTATTGCTGAAGTTTTACGATCTGTTACGCACGTTGTAGAACAGATTGTAAATTTTACAGATAACATCTCGTAAGGCTCATATTGATTCGTTGTTCGTTTAACAACCGTCAGGTGGCTTGCGGAGTATGGATGTAGATGTAGATGTATCTTAAAACTGTATTTTTATTTGTAGCATTTTATGAAAATTCTGAAACTATAGTAAATGAAATGTAAGACAGGTACTGAATTAAAAACTGTCTGATTTTCAGAAAACAAAAGAAAGAAGACGGCTAAAGTAGAAGTTATAGAGAGTCCCGCTAGCAACACATTCTGGTACAGAGGCCTCGGAGAAACGGACGACCCCTTTTCCTGTTTCACTCGCGAATGGTCCGTGGCAAGAACGGTTTTTGGTAAGTCTCGAATCCAATTTTAACTGCGTTGTCTTTTCAAGAGATACACCTTGGAGGAAGCATCATATTCCTTGACTCTACCAGGAACGTACGCTCCCGGAATTTCAGCCGTAAACTATCCCGTTATACATAACGCCTCTTGTGGCGTCTGCCACTGAAGCTGTATGAGCATCTCCATAACACTTTCGTGCTTACTGAATGAACCTGAGATGAAAGGTGATGCTCTTCTTTGGATCTGTTGTATTTCTATCAATCGTCTTTGGTACTGATCCCAGACTGACGAGTAATACTCGAACGAGGGTTTTAAAGCTACGTTCTTCGTGAGTAGACTACACTTCGAGAGGGCAGATAAAATCACAGACACAATCCGCAAAAGACGTGTGCGATTCTGTTGTCATCTCCAATGACTGTAACTGCTTAACAAAGAAGATCTTTCACTTTTATGATCCATACCCAAAACCACAATGCCATGCCAAAGAAGACCTCCACCTCCTCCAAATCAAACCCGAAGACGTCTGTGACAAGGGTTTCTTCCGCCACAATAACATAACTATGGACTGTATAGGAGCCTGCTAAAATAGGGGGGGGGGGGGGGGGAGAAGGGAGGGCTACATCTCCCCCTCCTGGAACCTGGGTACGGACTGTTATTCACCGCTGAAGTCTCTCGAATTTCTAACAATAACTATCTGCGGCGCCATTAACTGCAGATTAATATTACTTGGCACGACGGTAAATACAGTGACTTAATTTTTAGGTTTTCACGCCGTTCTCTAGAAAATAAGGCAATTCCTTGTACGGCGGCGTTTTCCGCGCTATTCTGTAATCTAAATGGATACGAAGGTTTACAGGGCTGTGTTGAATTACTGTCACTGATCTTTTCCGTGTCTCTTCCGCGTAAAACTCTTCTTGAGCTGCAGAAAAGATCCGATCCAATACGCCAGCCGGTGTGGCCGTGCGGTTAAAGGCGCTTCAGTCTGGAACCGCGTGACCGCTACGGTCGCAGGTTCGAATCCTGCCTCGGGCCATGGATGTGTGTGATGTCCTTAGGTTAGTTAGGTTTAAGTAGTTCTAAGTTCTAGGGGACTGATGACCACAGATGTTAAGTTCCATAGTGCTCAGAGCCATTTGAACCATTCGATCCAATGCCCTGGAGCGTGGAGTCCAGAAAAAAAAAAAAAAAAAAAAAAAAAAACGACGGGAGCAGTATGCATGTCCGCCATCTGCCGCAAACTTCGTCAAAAACTCCCAAACCCCCTGTTGCACAATGGAATTTTAATAGCAGTTTATCGTTTATCTGGGCAAAAAAAGGACCCTTCATGGCTTCCAAAAAAGGCATTCAGTTTTACATTGCAGAACTGTTGCAGTAGATTCTGAATGACACATAAGGCTTTGCATAATCTGTGAGTCAGAACGCTTCAGTTGAAGCAGGAGATCCCATTTTGTCCTATAGAAGAGAATAAAAAAGTGTCAGTTTTGCAGTTCAAAAAAATATCCTCTCCAGGACATGGAACCTTCTCAACTCTATGAGGTGTAACAGAGCTCTAAATGTAGTCACAGAGCTACGAATTGTGCTGTCCAGTTGGCCTGACTGCATAGTAGTGTGACAACTTGGAGAGATGAGGATTGCCTTCGTTCAGTGTTAGGTTGTTAAAAGTCAATTTTACTGGCCAAACTGAGGGTGATTTTCGAAGATTTCTCTCGTTGATCCAGACGGTTACAGGCCCTAATCTACACTTTACATCACCTAACCAAAAACTGTAGTTTTCAGAACAGAAATTGAACAATTTTATTTGTGCCAATCAGAATAAAAAAGAAGCTTGAAACTGATAAAATGAAGCCATTAGCGGATTAGATGAGTTTTGTTAGAGAAGAAAGTATTGAAGATGACGTCAAAGCTAATGAGCTTTTTCTTTTTTTTTCAAAGTTTATAACTTGTTCCTCTGCTTTGTGGAGCATTAATGTTGGTTATTTTACAGACATTCAACAGAACTTTCTCAATCGTTCTGATTTTTTTCTCTTTCAGATTTTTAGTTTTCATTTCATAACATATTATAAGGCTAGCAGTAATTTTTTTGCTAACAGTCTCAAGCTATATTTCATAACTCACTGGATGTGCTGGATTAAATGTATGAGGATGAAATTTTGTACCATTGAATCCTAAAGGTGGGATCCATATTCATATTAATAACATAAAAATGTAAAAAGTAACTTCCTGTGTCCAACAAACAGTTTTAATCTGCGACGAAGTTTAATATTAACGCACACTTCGCTGTAGAGCGAAAAATTCGTTGATGGTAAAACATGCAGTTGACACATACAATTGAGTGTTCTTACCGCTAAGATATCAAAGTAATATTTCTTAAAAAAATTAGGTAACTATCAGTCGTCAGAGGTATAATAAGTATTGCAACTTTTTGCCACGGGGCACAACATGTTTCGTAAATCATCGAATGACCTATACGAGAAAATGGTTATTTCAGAATTTTGCCCCCGCTTGGAAAAATTTCTGCAGAGCGCATGATGAATGGGCTACAACAGGACCAGCAGCCAAAAAGACGCGGTACCCCTCGGACTGACGAGCGTAGGTAGGCCACCCATAGAGAATGAAGCAGATCTGGGCTACAAACAAATTAAAGTTCACTGCCGAATCTAATGAGACTTAATACGTGTTCTACATGGATCCAACGAAATAAAGAATGAGGGGTGTCGTGACCAGCCCCACTCCCCCTCCCCGTGATACGCGAATGTTCCGAGCATCTACATCTACATAGATACTCCGCAAGCCACCGTACGGTGCGTGGCGGAGGGTACCCTCTACCACTACTTGTCATTTCCTTTCCTGTTTCACTCGCAAGCAGAGCGAGGGATAAATGACTGTCTATACGCTTCCATACGAGTTTTAATTTCTCGTATCTTATCTTCGTGGTCCTTACGCGCAAAGCATGTTGGAAGCAGTACAATCGGTCTGCAGTCAGCTTCAAATGCCGTTGGTCTAAATTTTCTCAATAGTGTTTCTCGAAAAGAACGTCGTCTTCCCTCCAGGGATTCAGCATCTGCGTACGACTTACGTATTGTTCGAACCTACCCGCCTATGAACTGCTGCGATGTGTTCCTTTAATCTGATCTGGTGCGGATAGCAAACAATCGAGTAGCACTTGCGTCCTGCATGCGGTCTCCTTTACATATGAAACACACTTTCCTAAAATTCTCCCAATAAACCGAGGTCGACCATTCCCTTTTCCTAGCAGAATCCTCACATGGACGTTCCATTTCATTTCATGTCGCTTTGTAACGCTTCTCCCAGATACTTAAACGACGTGACTGTGCCAGTCACGACACTAATAATGCTGTATCAGAACATTACGGGTTTGTTTTTCCTACACATCCGCATTAACTTACATTTTTCTACATTTAGAACTAGTTGACATTCATCACACCAACTAGAAGTTTTGTCTAAGTCCCGGCGGATGTTCGAGTCCTTCCTCGGGCATGGGTGTGTGTGTTTGTCCTTAGGATAATTTAGGTTAAGTAGTGTGTAAGCTTAGGGACTGATGAACTTAGGAGTTAAGTCCCATAAGATTTCACACACATTTGAACATTTTTTTGTCCAAGTCATCTTGTATCCTTGTTGTCACTCAAATTCGGCACTTTACCGGGCATCACAGCAGCATCAACAAACTACTGCAGCTTGCTCGCCACACTGTCCGCCAAATCATTTATGTACATACAGAATAATATCTGCCCTATCACACTTCCGTGGGCTACTCCTGACGACAGGCTTGTATATGATGAATACTCGCCGGCGAGGAAACATACTGGGTTCTGTAAATTAAGAAGTCTCCGAGCCATCTGCATATCCGTGAACCTATTCCATATGCTCGTACTCTCGTTAACTGCCTGCAGTGGGGCACAGTGTCAAATGCTTTCCGGAAATCTAGAAATATGGAATCTGTCTGTTAACCTTCATCCATAGTTCGCATTGCATCACGTGAGAAAAGAGCAAGCTGAGTTTCATATGAGCGATGCTTTTTACAACCAGGCCTGATTCGTGAACCTGAGCTTCCCGGTTTCAAGATTCTGCAGCAAACCGATGTGAAGGATATTGGTCCGTAATCTTGCGGGTCCTTTCGTTTGCCCTTCTCATACACAGGAGTCCCCTGTGCTTTTCCCCATTCGCATGGAACTTTGTGCTGAGTGAGATATTCGCGATAAATGTAAGCTAGGTAAGGGGCCAATGCCTTAGTAAAGTACTCTTCGTAAAGCCGAATTGGGATTCCATCCGGACCTGGTGACTTACTCGTTTTCAACTCTCATAGTTGTTTCTCCACGCTAGGGTTGCTTATTACAATGTCGTCCATACGGGAGTCAGTTCGACAATCAACCGACGATATGTTTATACGATATTCCTGCGTGAACAATTTCTTGGAGGCAAAATTTAAAACTTTGGTCTTCGTTTTGCTGTCTTCAACTGCCACACCATACTGGTCAACAAGTGACTGGTGGAAGCCTTAGACCCAGCGGTTTTACATAGCACCAAAATTTTCTCTCGTCGCTCCCAGATCAAAAATGGTTCAGATTGCTCTAGGCACTATGGGTCTTAACATCTGAGGTCATCATTCCATTAGACTTAGAACTACTTAAGCCTAACTAATCTAAGGACAGTACACACATCCATGCCCGAGGAAGGATTCGAACCTACGACCGTAGCAGCAGCGCGTTTCCAGACTGAAGCGCCTAGAACTGCTCGACCACAGCGGCAGGCGCTCCCAGATCTTTTGTTAAAGAATGACAGTGGTAGTTGTATGCTTCACGCGTAGATCTTTTCACAGACGCACGAGCCTCTAATAACTGTCGTCATTTGCGCTGTCTTTTTTGAATCGAAAGTGCAACAGCCTCTGCTTCGTCAGCATCTTCCGAATTTAGTTATTAGACAATGGCGGATCTCTTCCGTCCTTAATCCACTTCCAGCCGGATGGTGTGGCCGAGCGGTTCTAGGCGCTTCCGTCTGGAACCAAGCGACCGCTACGGTCGCAGGTTCGAATCCTGCCTCGGGCATGGATGTGTGTGATATCCTTAGGTTAGTTAGGCTTAAGTAGTTCTAAGTTCTAGGGTACTGATGTCCTCCGATGTTAAGTTCCATAGTGCTCAGAACCATTTGAACCATTTTTTAATCCACTTCCTAGTCACATAATTTTCCAGGCTACGATTTATAATCTATTTAAATTTTGCCCATAATTCCATGACCATCTTACTGGAGCTAAGTGTTGTCAATTCACTGTCTAAGTGAGATGCTAGCAATTGCCGTACTCTTTTGTGGGTAGAAACAACATGGTTGATGTGACTATTCCGAAAGCATTTTGCAATTGCATGCCTCGACGTCAGTCGCTTGAAAGGTAGAGAAGAGCACAGAAGGAATAGCCACGTTAGTGATTGTGCATGGCATTGTTAGAGAAAGGAACACATCTGTTATGTAGAATGGAGCAAGGAGTGAGTACAGTAAACACAAAAAGAAACGGCGCCATAGAGATGTTCAATTTCTTCTTCCCGCTGTGGCAACGAGACACATCACTTGTCCAGTGGTTACGAAAGTAATGCTCTCAGCTGAAGACCGAAGGCGCGCTCACCGCCATATAGATGGTCTGGAGGCAGTAATACGACAGCCTCAGCGGCGGTTTCGCCCGCCGCTCGATCCCTAATGGCTAGAAGCGGCGGCGGAATGCGTTATTGGTTATCGCGTGGCCGCAAAGAGCCGTCGGTAATGACAGGCGCGGCTTTGTTGTGCAGGACTCTGCGCACCGGCATTGTACGAGAGGCGCCCCCTTCTGCAGCGATGACGGCCGCATATTACACAAGCCCTCCCACCCGCGCCACAAAAAAGGCAACCCAATTTAATTCCGGTGCCCTATTGGTCGCGCCGAGCCGCGCCTCTATCATTTGCCCCAGACACGGACTCGCTACATTGTACTCTGTCGGCCATGACTCTCTCTCTCTCTCTCTCTCTCTCTCTCTCTCTCTCTCTCTTTCTCTTCCTCTCACTCTCTGTCTACCGCTGTCTCCGTCGCATCTTCCTTCTCTCTCCCCTGATTGCTATCGAGAAGGCTCGCTTACGCAAACGCACCACCATCGGCTAGAGTGCCTGGAGGGATTTTTTTTTTCTTTTTCAAAGCAACGGAACGAGCGACGGCAGTAGAAGCAGAAGAGAAGGCAAGGGGAGAGGGCACGCGAGGGAAAGACCTCATTAATATAATTTTATTTCCCCCTCCCTACTGTTGTTCGCGTCCTACCGCGCCTCTCCCATCCTTCTGGCATGGCTAGTGCACCTTGACATTACGATGTTGTGGCGGTCGGAGGGGACTCCGAGTGCGCCTCTGGTGGGAGGGGGGTTCCGGAAAGGGGAGGAAGAGGGGCAGGTGGCACGAAAATAGAAGGTTTAGGCCGGGAGTAGATTAACCCATCATTAGGAGCCGGCGCCCATCCCGGGGAAAATGATGCGCCGTGCGGGGTGCGCTGGTAATGGTTATTGCCAAGGCCATTTTAATTACCGGCGCTCGTGACGCCGGCAACTCCGAGCTTTCGGGAAGGCCCGTCCCCGCTTTCCTCCTCCCGCATTTTAATATTCGGTCGCGCCGTCTTTACAGAAGCGCAATAACGCCGTTTCCACGTCTAGAAGAGAGCCTGCTATCTCGCAGATCGCGTTATTAATTCCGGAGCTCGGGAGGAGAGGAGGAAATGGAAGGCATCTTTTTCCCCAACCTTGACTTTCATCTTCCCGGCCGTTGTCTGAGACAATTGTGCTTCAGTGCGGACGGCGTTCGCGTGTGGTCGCTCGGTGATGAGGGTATCAGAGAGACGGCGGCGCAGTAAAAATTTTAACGCTCCCTACCCTCTTCAAATCCCCCTGCGTATTCATCAAGAACGACAGGATCCGCGCAGACGGTAATTCATTACTTCGGTTACACCTCGTAAAAACCTAAACGCAACTCGGTACTAATTGGAAAAGAAAAACCCCGAAGCAGCGCAGACCCATTGATTCTTGTTGAAATCCAATGTATTAATTTTCGTTCTTTGTCGTCGTATGACGCAAGGGCCTCATAGCACCTACTAAAACGCCGATAAACAACCGATGTTACACGGAAAGCGAAATTCGCAACTGGACTAAATATTTCTTGGTAGGGATGACTCAATATGTTATCTTGGATAGAGGGTCGTCAGCAGCTGTAGCAGTAAAACCTATACTGCAACCAGGCGTCTTTTTTATTTTTATTCTTCAATTTTATTTAGTAACGCTGCCAAATGTGAATAATTATCGCCAGATTCAGAGCTTACATGTTTCGTTTACATATTTTGCCACAGCTACACGACCCCGACAATTCTGCAACCACGCAATAAATGTATAGATCATCTGATGATGAATCGCTAGCTGATCTGAAACCGATAATCTCTTATGTATAAAAGGCAATGTCCCGACTCACTGACTGACTCATTATAGCCAGCCAAAACCACTAAGGATGTTGTTGTTGTTGTTGTTGTTGTGGGTTTCCGTCCGAAGACTGGTTTGATGCAGCTCTCCATGCTGCTCAATCCTGCGCAAGCGTCTTCATCTCCGAATAGCTACTGCAACCCAAGTCCGTCTGAATATGCTTAACGTATTCACCTTTTGGTCTCTCTTTACGAGTTCCCTCCACACTTCCCTCCAATACTAAGATGGTGATTACTCGATGTCTCAGAATGTGCCCTATCAACCGATCCCTTCTTCTAGTCAGGTTGTGACACAATTTTTTTTCTCTTTAACTCTGTTCAGTACCTCCTCATTAGTTATGTGACCTACGCATCCTTCAGCTTTCTTCTGTAGCACCACATTTCAAAAACTGCTTTTCTCTTCTTATATAAACTATTTATCGTCCATGCTTCACTTCCATACCTAGCTACACTCCATACAAATACTTTCAGAAAAGACATTCTAACTCTTAAATCTATATTCGATATTAACAAATTTCTCTGTTTCAGAAACGCTTTCCTTCCCGTTGCCCGTCTACATTTTATATCATCTCTACTTTGGCCACCATCCGTCATTTTACTGCTCAAATAGTAAAACTCATCTACTGCTTTAACTGTCCCGTTTCCCAATATAATTCCCTGAGCATCAGCTGATTTAATTCGACTAAATGTTTTGTTTTTAATGACGTTCGTCTTACATCCACCTTTCAAGACACTATCCATTCCGTTCAACTGCTCTTCCAAATCTTTTGCTGTCGCTGACAGAATTATAACGGCATTGGCAAAGTTCAAGGTTTTTATTTCTTTTCCCTGAACTTTAATTCCTACTCCAAGTTTTTCTTTGGTTTTCTTTAGTGTTTGCTCAATGTACAGATTAAATAACATCGGGGGTAGGCTGCAACCCTGTCTCAATCCCTTCTCAGTCATTGCTTCCTTGTCATACACCTCTATAATTGCAACTGCCGCCTAGTTTCTGTACAAGTTGTGAATAGTTTTTCGCTATCTGTATTTAACTCTTTCTGCCCTCAGAATTTCAAAGAGAGTGTTCCAGTGAACATTGTCAAGAGTTTTCTCTATGTCTGAAAATGCTATAAACGTAGGTTCGCCTTCCTGCAACCTTTGTTCTAAGACAAGTCGCAGGGTCAGTATTGCCTCGCGTGGTCCTACGTTTTCCCGGAATCCAAACTGATCTTCCCCGAGGTCGGTTCCTACCGGTTTTTCCATTCTTCTGTAAAGAATTTGCTTCATTGTTTTGCAACCATGACTTATTAAACTGATGGTTCGGTAATATTCATACCTGTCAGCACCAGCTTTCTTTGGGATTGGAATAATTATATTCTTCTTTAAGTCTGAGAATATTTCACCTGTCTCATACATCTAGCACACGAGATGGAAGAGTTTTGTCATGGCTGGCCTTCCCAAGGCTATCAGTAGGTCTGACCGAACGTCGTCTATTCCTGGAGCCCTGTTTCTTCTCGCAGTATCATGTCTCCCTTCTCATCTTCATTTACGTCCTCTTCCATTCCTATAATATTACCTGCAAGTTTATCTCCCTTGTATTGATCCTCTATATACTCTTTCCACCTTACAGCTTTCGCTTCTTTGTTTAGGACTGGTTTCCCATCTGAGTTCTTGATGTTCATACAAGTTGTTCTCTTTTATCTAAAGGCCTCGTTAACTAGCCCCTAAGCCAGAAACTTGAAATTTGCAGAGGGTGTTGATCTTATACTGTAGGCGTCGTTAAGAAGGGTGTTTTGGAAATTCATCCCCTAAGGGGGTGAAATAGAAAATGAAGGATTTTTGAAAATAGGTTTGTTACGGCAGGTTTGAAACTAGACCTACGAAAACTGGTATTTGTTTCCTTCGTCAGACATAAAGAAACACGCGTTTCAGTATTTTTGGGAATTTAACGTCAGTGGGGATGAAATAATGGGTAAAAGGTATCGTGGAAATAAATTATTGAAGAACTAATGAAGCTTTTTAAAAGCTAAGTCTATGAAAATTGGCATTTGAGTTCTCGGTTACAAATAAAGAAATACATGTTTCTGGAAATTCAACCGATAGGTGGGTGAAACAGGCGATGAAATGTTTTGTGAAACAATTTCGTTATGAAAGAATTTTTAAAGTAAACATATAAACATTTAAATTTGGCTTCTCGTTTAGAAATAAAACAATACACATTTCATTGTTTTTGGAAATTCAGCTCCTAATCTAGAGAAATAGGAGATGAAAGTTTTCATGGCAATATTTCGTTATGGAAACATTTTTGAAGCCACGTCTACGAATATTCGTATTTGGCTTCTCTGTCAGAAATAGCAAAATACACATTTCACTATTTCTGGAAATACAACCCGGTGAAATGTTGTATGGAAATGTTTCATTGTGAAAGCATTTTTAATATTAAATATTTGAAAATTCATATTTGACATTTCGGTTAGAAATGAAAGAAAGTGTGTCTTTGTTTTTGGAAATTAAACCTGTAAGGGATGAAATAGGGCAAGACAGATTCTGTGACTCATCATCACCCAGCCCAAATTGCTAAGGATAGAAACTTGAGATTTGGACATGGTGTTGATCTTATACTTTAGACATCGTTTAAGAAGAGATTGTTCGAAATTCCACTCCTGAGGGGGTGAAACAGACGATGAAAGGCTTTTTGAAACTATGTAGCTATTAAGACAAATTTGAAGCTACGAAAATTGGTATTTGGTTTCTCAGAGAGAAATAAAAGAAGTGGTGTTTCAACATTTTCGGAAATTCAACCTCTAACTGGATAAAATAGTCGGTGAAAGTTTTTTGAAAATAAATCGTTATTAAAAAACTACTAAAGCATTTTTAAGCGACGTCTGAGAAAACTGATATTTGACTTCTCACCCAGAAATAAATAAAATACTTGTTTCAGTGTTTTTGGAAATTCAGCTTCCCTAAGCAGCGAGATAGAGGATGAAACATTTTATGAAATTATTTCATTATGAAAACATTTTCAAAGTTAAATCTATGAAAATTTGTATTTGGCTTCTCTATTAGAAACAAAAAAATATTCGTTTCACTGGTTTTGAAAATTCAGTTCCAAAGAGGCTGAATTAGGAGATGAAAATTTTTAAGATAATATTCCGTTATATTAAAAAAATTTTTGAAGCTAAGTCTATGAAGACAGGTATTTCACTTCTCGGTTAGATATAAAGAAATATGTGTTAGGGGATGAAATTTTCAATGGAAATACCATCGCAAGATCGCAAAAATCATGATTAACAAAAACAATGGACTCCAACTACCAGAATCGCCTTTTGACCACAAGTGCATTCGCAAAAGACCATGCTTTTATGGCTTTAATTAGCGTGAAAAATTTAGAGGGCGTTGCAGTTTGTGGCTCAAATGGCTCTGAGCACTATGGGACTCAACTGCGGAGGTCATTAGTCCCCTAGAACTTAGAACTAGTTAAACCTAACTAACCTAAGGACATCACAAACATCCATGCCCGAGGCAGGATTCGAACCTGCGACCGTAGCGGTCTTGCGGTTCCAGACTGCAGCGCCTTTAACCGCACGGCCACTTCGGCCGGCCGCAGTTTGTGAAAAACGTAAAAATTCGGTTAAAGAAAAAAAAAATCTGTGCAGACCATAAGAGTCTAAACGAGCGAAGCAGCGGTAGATAAGCTAGTGGAAAATAAAAATTGAAAAATAAAAGAAAAGACGACGGGTTGCAGTAACATCTGGCAACCTTTATTCATCTCAGTTGCAGTGTTCCACATCCATAATGTATAAACGTTTTAAATATAGAAGAAGCTTCAGTTGCTCGTGTTGCGTATGATAGAGTCATCCATAATGAAGGACTCTCTGAAAAAACGCTGTCCGCATTTTCAGTCAGATATTAATAACACCTCTTAGTCATGCAAAAATTGGTAACTTGCTTTAAATGTTTAGGAATTAAAAGTTTTCACCACATAAAAAGAAAGATTATAATACCAAAGAGGCACAGTTACAAGCAATCAGCGGCGCGCGATTAGCCTAGCGCTCTGAGGCGCTGCAGCCATGGACTGTGCGGCTGGTCCCGGCGGAGGTTCGAGTCCTCCCTCGGGCATGGATGTGTGTGTGTTTGTCCTTCGGATAATTTAGGTTAAGTAGTGTGTAAGCTTAGGGACTGATGACCTTAGCAGTTAAGTCCTATAAGATTTCGCACACATTTGAACATTTTGAACAAACAATCAGACCATATAATATATATAGTTTAACAATGTCTAGGAATATTGTAGTCGAACGACCACGCAAGTTCAATTAGACTTTGCATCCTTGTTAGGTTACTACGAGATTGGAGGCAGTCTACAGGAGCTATTGCTTACAGAAAAATCGTGTAACCCATCATAGAATACTGGTTAAGTGCGTGGGATCCGCATCAATTAGGATTGAACAGGTGATAGTTAATGTACACAAAGAAGGGCAACGCGAATTATCACTGGCTGGTTTGAGGAATAGGAGAACGTCGAGAAGATCAGAGGAAATTCGTCTGGCAGACACTTAACCATCCCATGAAATCCTAGTTTTAAAGTTTCACGAACCAGCTTTAAGTGAGGAATCTAGGAATAACAGACTATTTACTGCACGGCCAGACGTTAAGCAGCCCGTACTTCACACGCGAACGGAACTGGAAGAATCCATGATGACTGGTGCAATGGGAAGTACCCTTTGCCGTGTCTTCACAGTAGTTTGCAGAATACAGATCCAGATCTAGACTGAGATGGCAATGTAAAGAGCTTAAACCATTGTTAATAGATATGCAGTGTGACGGCTAAAAAATCTACATATGCATGTACGTACGACATGCCATCTTAACGGTGTGATTTTTATATCCTCCAGATTCTGCAACACAAAATGCTTTTTTCCATCTTTTTATCTTTACCCGAAAATGTTTCGATACCAATGTGTCATCTTCAGTAGTTCTCGTTTTATTTCTGTAAAATACACTCCTGGAAATGGAAAAAAGAACACATTGACACCGGTGTGTCAGACCCACCATACTTACTCCGGACACTGCGAGAGGGCTGTACAAGCAATGATCACACGCACGGCACAGCGGACACACCAGGAACCGCGGTGTTGGCCGTCGAATGGCGCTAGCTGCGCAGCATTTGTGCACCGCCGCCGTCAGTGTCAGCCAGTTTGCCGTGGCATACGGAGCTCCATCGCAGTCTTTAACACTGGTAGCATGCCGCGACAGCGTGGACGTGAACCGTATGTGCAGTTGACGGACTTTGAGCGAGGGCGTATAGTGGGCATGCGGGAGGCCGGGTGGACGTACCACCGAATTGCTCAACACGTGGGGCGTGAGGTCTCCACAGTACATCGATGTTGTCGCCAGTGGTCGGCGGAAGGTGCACGTGCCCGTCGACCTGGGACCGGACCGCAGCGACGCACGGATGCACGCCAAGACCGTAGGATCCTACGCAGTGCCGTAGGGGACCGCACCGCCCCTTCCCAGCAAATTAGGGACACTGTTGCTCCTGGGGTATCGGCGAGGACCATTCGCAACCGTCTCCATGAAGCTGGGCTACGGTCCCGCACACCGTTAGGCCGTCTTCCGCTCACGCCCCAACATCGTGCAGCCCGCCTCCAGTGGTGTCGCGACAGGCGTGAATGGAGGGACGAATGGAGACGTGTCGTCTTCAGCGATGAGAGTCGCTTCTGCCTTGGTGCCAATGATGGTCGTATGCGTGTTTGGCGCCGTGCAGGTGAGCGCCACAATCAGGACTGCATACGACCGAGGCACACAGGGCCAACACCCGGCATCATGGTGTGGGGAGCGATCTCCTACACTGGCCGTACACCATTGGTGATCGTCGAGGGGACACTGAATAGTGCACGGTACATCCAAACCGTCATCGAACCCATCGTTCTACCATTCCTAGACCGGCAAGGGAACTTGCTGTTCCAACAGGACAATGCACGTCCGCATGTATCCCGTGCCACCCAACGTGCTCTAGAAGGTGTAAGTCAACTACCCTGGCCAGCAAGATCTCTGGATCTGTCCCCCATTGAGCATGTTTGGGACTGGATGAAGCGTCGTCTCACGCGGTCTGCACGTCCAGCACGAACGCTGGTCCAACTGAGGCGCCAGGTGGAAATGGCATGGCAAGCCGTTCCACAGGACTACATCCAGCATCTCTACAATCGTCTCCATGGGAGAATAGCAGCCTGCATTGCTGCGAAAGGTGGATATACACTGTACTAGTGCCGACATTGTGCATGCTCTGTTGCCTGTGTCTATGTGCCTGTGGTTCTGTCAGTGTGATCATGTGATGTATCTGACCCCAGGAATGTGTCAATAAAGTTTCCCCTTCCTGGGACAATGAATTCACGGTGTTCTTATTTCAATTTCCAGGAGTATATTATACAAAACATTAGGTTGGCTTTACATTTTAGACCAAGAAATTGTAATATGTGCAGTTTTAACTTTGTTGTGATTAATTTTAAAGACGTTTCGTATAATTTGGGCTGCTTTTATTCGTTTTATGGCTTGACAGAACGTTATCTGCCGAGAAATCGTAAGTATATGTCTCTTTCTTCAAAGAGTAATTACTTTTGCGTACTTTTCCGACAGTAGCAAAAGTCAATGTTTTGCTCTCACGTTTTCCGGCATATTTTACAGCATTGGTGTATTTTTTTTGTGCCTTGTGATCATATAACTCTTTTTTACATTTTTTTCGCTTCAATACCGCAAGTTATCATACACGGTTAATGAAATGTAGCCAAGCGTACTTTAATTATTACCGTCATTTTTATCCGTTCCTACCACAAAGGAGAATGGTGCCCGTTAAACGCTACTGTCGGTGAACCACTGCAGAGACTTCAGTTTCTCTGATTTTGCAGTCGACGACAGTGATGCTGATGTTTTGAATAATCGGGCTTTGTAGACGGGGAATTCGGTACTTTCATAATGCAAGACAGAGAATGGATGGATTTCGAACAATTCTATCTATAAGTACAGAAGTCTGACCTTTAACTAGAACCACTAATGTATTACTTTCCAAATCAATTACTAATGTATTACATTCCTAACCAGTATCTGCACTAGGGTTGTAACTGATGCAACACCAGGACGACTAAACCAAGGAGGAATCAGAAACAGATCATTTCCCAGTATTGTTAACTGGTGTAGTGTCCTTAAATTTCCATAACACAGACTTCACTTACCTATTTTGTACACCTATAAATTCTTTTTATATCTGTCACTATTATTATTATTATTATCATTACTATTATCACTATTAGCGGCAGTAGCAGCAGCAGCAGTAGCACAACCACTGACATTATTAACTTTATTATTTCATAGAGAACGTTATTTATTTATATTGTCACTACACAAACTCAAAAAATTTCTGTACTATTTTTCATATTAAAATTGTTATTTATTAGGTTACTATGATGTAAAAAAGGTACTATATCTGTGAAACCCTCGTATAATGTAAAAGGAGGCCTGATAGCCCTAATAAAATCAAGTTCAATAAATAAATAAAAATAAATCGTCCTGGATTACTCTTTGGTAAACGTTCACACACACACACACCTTGTGCATTAAATAGGATTTTACCCCCTAAAATTGCTTATAACTTTATAATTCCGGACTTAACAAGATTTTACGAGACGAGCAAGGGAACTGCAAGAAAAAAATAAATAAATGAAAAGGAGACAAGAAAGAGAGAGAGATCTGTAGAAAAGTAAACGCATAGTAAACGCAACGTCGACTTCACATTTATTATGTGGAAAACGAATAGCTCGTTGCCTAGGAGCTGGAGAACCCATATTACTGCTGTGTATGCTCTGTGAACCGGTGCTTTAATGCAAACAGTTTTCAATGTATCGTTGAATATCACATTCCAAGACAGCTCCTTATAATGTAATAGCTCCCTGTAAAACCGCTTTTAGATTCTATAACGTGCATGTGTTTGCCTTTTCACTTTTATTAAAGAGTCTACTCACTGTAGATTAAAGCATAACGATTGAAAACTGCGTATATTGCAGGACGTAATATGTTACTTGTCTCTACGGGCAACATACGTACTGCGGACGTAGACAACATGCCTCTCCACGACGTACAACGGTTCTCTTGTAGCGTTTGACACCGAACTTAGTTAAGCATCCGCAAGACGGCCTCGTACTGATTAAATTACGTCAGGACGTAACGCGCAACTCTTCTTTGAATCTACTCTGTTTATTAATATTACGGGGAGTGAGTACCAGAATGACGAGTAATACTAAAGACATGGTACTTGCACTAATAGAGAAGAGGAGAACCACGCACCAGGTGCGACTCTGTGAAGAATGTTGAGTTACAGGCTGATCGCAAAAATATACACAGTTGTGTGTAAGATCGTGTAAATGTACTATAGTTTCGGGAATTAGAGAACAAGTTCGTATCTGGAAACACTGTACAAAAGAATCACCTCTCCAACAAAAATGAGAAGAAGTAGAAACCACATTACGGTGTCATTTGTAAGGAGGCGTTTGTGGATGTCTTCATTTAATATTCGCGATAGTGTTCCACAGGCACGCGCTTCAGTCTCTTTTACAACGCAATGAAAGTCCTTCAGTATTCAACTAAAGCCCTGCAGATCAGGCTGTCATCCAGCGCAATACCAGATGCAAATATTGTGTATATTTTATCCCATTTCCTTACCCCTACACAGCTACGGCACCTTTCTGTGTACAACAGCATCGCCGCAGATCCTGTCTGATAAATCATTTATGAATATTACATCTACATCCACCCTCCGCAAGCCTCTAAAAGGCATGTAGCGGAGAGTGCTTCTGATACACTAGCAGATGCACACTTCTGTGTTGAATTCCCGAATGGTGCATGGGAAGAACGACGGTCGATAAACTTCAGTATGAGCACTTGTTTGATTTTCTCGTCGTGATTACTTCGCGAGGCATATGGCAGAAGTAGTGTATTGCCTGAGAATCCACGAAACGCACGTTCTCACAATTTAATACACGTCTCCGCAATACGCATACACAACGGGACTTGTGGCGACTCGACCGATGACCACAGAAGTTAAGTCGCATAGTGCTCAGAACCACTTGTGGCGACTGCCGCTAGAGTTTGTTCAGTATCTCCGTAACGCCATCTCCACAACGCTCTTGCGCTTAGTAAGCGACCAGTAGACCCTTTGTCTAATACAGTTTCAAACTTTGATTACTTAACAAATGAGGTAATACATTAAATACTTGTCGCTAAGCGTGTAAGTGAGAAAAATATTGAGGAAGGTCTGGAATTACTCTCAAAGCCTCTTGGAAGTCGCTAACTCTTCTCATTATGAAACACTGGCAGAATATGGTATGTGTACTTTGCGTTCTATTTTAAGCAAAATTTAGTTTTTCACGGATCTCAATGTTGATGACTTCATGTCTTCTGAGCTATGTGTCGTACAATGATATGATTTTGCATGTACATGAGTGATATACATAGATATTGTACATAAATTGCGTTGCAAGTAGCGTTAGTAATAAAGAAGTAATAAATTGAAACTCATGTCTGATGCTGAAGCTGAACTGGAAGAACAACGAAAATGTAGTAAGCAATAAACCTTTATCCTCTTATCATTTTGATGGGGGGGGGGGGGGGGGCGTCAGAGAGGAAAAGTTTCGCAAAGGTCTGAAATTACGTGTGCTCTCTTCCTCAAACACTGGATGAATAAAATCCGGGTTTTTGCGCGCCGTCGATAAAGCTTTCTCGAGAGAAACACGGAGTTCTTAACTGTGATACTTGCCTTATAGTGTTAAACTTTTAACGTAAGATTATAGCTCTTGAAGAGTAGATTATGAGACCACTTTACATTATTAAATTCGGTCAATAATTATATGACATACTGAAAATCAGATTTTCGTTGCCCCTGGAAACCGTTTGATAGAAAACATACTTCGCTGGCAAGCCCTTACACATCCTCCATACAGTCCCGATCTCTCTCCGGTGCGATTTCCATATTTTTGGAGCCCTGAAGTCATTCGATTGCTTCGGACTAACAAGTGAACGCGTGCCTACAATCATGGTTACGTAGACAATAACAAACATTTTTCCGTGAACTCACTGACCATCTTGTCTCACAGTGGGATAAATGTTTTAACAGTTATGGCACCTACTTTTGAAATGATAATCAGTTTACTTACTGTTTACACATCTGTCTGATACAGATTCTGTGGCGACACGTGCTGCTGCATGTTGGATCTTCTCTGTTTTATTCACCCGACCTGATAAAGCTCTCAGGCTGATAAACAGTACTTAAGAGTTGCCTTTAGGAGCGTTTTGAAGGCCATGTACTTCGTAGAGGTACCGAATTTCCGTAAGATTCTTCCAGTGTGTCTTAGCTTGGCACTTGCTGACCTACAGTTTGTTTTAGGTGGTCATTCCTCTTTAGGACACTAACGACGGTTACTGTTCGGTGTTTTACAGTTGTTACTGATTCCAGTGAGTTCTACTCGATAGCACAATCGAAAATTAATGGATTGCTTCGCCTATTTACTCCTAATATACTACATTTATTTACGTTCAGGGTTAACTTTCGGTTCTTGCGCCAACCATCGATCCTCCATAGGTCTTCTGAATTCCAGTGCTGTCTTCTGGCGTTTCAACGTTGCTATAGACAAGAGAATCTCGTTGAAAATCTTCAGTAAGCTTCCGACTTTATCCGCTAGATCATTTATACACGAAGAGTGACAGAGGAAAATGTTCAAACTGCAAGATCTCACATTTTCCACAGAATCAAACTAGGTATCTCTTTTTGTGCATAACTCATTTGTATCCAAAAAATTGTGAAGGGGTGATACAACAGAATTATGCTACCCACCTTATCACTCCAAAGAATAATTAGACAAATTAGAATATAAATAATTTATTGAAAACGTTCTAAGTAATATACCAGGAAACTTGACTACTTCTAATTGCCAATAAGAAAGTTTTTGTTCCAAGTGCCATTAATACAGAAGTGGTTTTATTTTATTTGTGATTATAAGTACAGAAATACAGCACAAATATTTTAACTAGCAGAACTGTAGGCAACAAAAACTATGATATTTTTGTCATTTCCTTCACATTTTTTATAAGAGAAGAACAAAATTAAACTCATGAAAAAATCTCTCCCTATTGACTTCTGTTTCTTGCACAAATCCATTCTTGGGATCAGATGTTGCGAATTTCAGTGTAAAACCCTTGTGCTGTTGAGGAAGAAACGACAACATCTCCAACAGGTCTTTCTGTTTTTGCAATTGATAACCTGGCTCATTTCTCAAATGACGTATCGGTACGGCGTGGCATACATCCACCACTGATTTCCTCTTTACAGTAGGGGCCTACATCCACTGAAGAGATGGACACTATAAGCGAGTCCACGACGGACTACATTGACATTTTTTCCATTTTTCTGTTTCAAAGTAATAAATTTTAATAGCTATTTGAGATGGGTGATTATGAGACACCTTGATCATACTACATCTGCAGATCTTACACGTCTACATTGACAACAATGCTTCAGCAGCATCTTTAAAATCAAAGAAGTCAGTTGACCACATTGAAAAGGAAGGGGGGGGGGGGTGAAGAACACTGCTCGCCGCAACAACCATGCACCTTCTACTACTGAATGTTTGAAACACTTTACACTTTCTCCCTGATTTGACACTTGGAACAAGTCTAGGGATATGTAATACTGTATCGAGAACACAACAGTACTGAAAACGCGTTTCCACGCTTCATATATAAAAGAAAGTAGCGGCACAGTAACACTGCCGCAGGGTACTGCCGAAATTACTTGTACGTGTGTCGATATCGTTCCTTATAACGTGTTGGGTTCTGTCTGATAGGAACACCTGAATTGAGTCACAAATAAGGTCCAGTAGTCGGTATGCGATTGTTTCGTTGAGCAGGCCACAGTGCAGAAGTGCATCGAGTGTAGACAGACAGAGCGAGATATGCTTGGCAAGATCTCTATTTTGCGCAATCCATGTCGACTTTATAGAGCAGATTTTCGTTCTCCAAAAACGTTATACTGGGTTTGCACGTAGCATGTTCCACCGTGCTGCAACAGAGAACATTGAAGATTCTTAAGAGATATCCTGTGTTACTCTCGTTTTCCTTGAACGCTTGCCTCTGTAACGACGCACTGGGTTCTCGTAGTAACATATACTTCGATCTGATCCCATGTTTGCGAAGCAACTCTGTATGATCATATTTTTGTTATCAGTCAACAGTGTGGTGCCGGGTCGAATGTCGTTCACTTACCAAACGATGAAAGTTCTTCCACATCCATTTTTAGCAGATGTTATCGTGCTAAGAATATTTTTCGAGGACGTAATGTCTTCTTGCATGCTGCGTGGAAATTATTCATTTCACTCATATCTGTGCTGTACACCTCTCAATGCTATTTAGAGCACTGGGAAAAACGCGGCGTCCGTGATGACTTGCAACTCATCAGTGTCCTAGAGCTGATACCATCTGGTCATTAGCGAGCCGTGGCCATCATTGTAGGCATTGTTACTACAACAAACACACGGTGCCGTCGATTTAAGCATAATGTCATGTTTCACACGAGCAAAACACGTCGTCAAGTGTGCACACGGCGTTAGATCTTGGCCGCAGATAACACCACACGGCTCGCTTTGCGCGTTAAGATCCGCAACAAAACGAGCAAACAGGGACACTAAATGTGGTTTGTCATTTGTGCGACTGTTTACCGTGTAATCCAGGTCCCTGCGTTGGCCGCATGAGTGCTGAAGAAGTGGTCGCAAGTAAAAACTTCAGTGTTGCTAATGTTGATAATGGACGCTAGATTTAGGTAAAGCCGTGTAGCTTAATGGCGTCTGTGATCCTCGAAAAACTTTTAATGACTGAGTATTGAAGCTTGAGCATTCAGCTGAGGGTCGTATAGTTAAGAAATCTAGCAGTCTGTTCAAAGAAGTACAACACGGTTATCATACAGCTACAGGGACATTCGCAAAAATTTTTCCAGGAGCGGCCAAGATTCAAGAAGTTCCAGTTTGAATAAAGCTCATACGGCGAATTTAAAAGAGTGTCAAGCTCTGAGAACTAAATTTAACAAGAAGTGCTCAAAATTAATTGTATCTCAAAAGATTGATATTTACCTAGTCAGTATTTTAAAGGTATATTAATTTAGTGCTTAAACAGTAATATTTCACTGGTATATGCAAACTACATCTTATTACGTTATATGAACATACAAGCCACCTCTTTGGTTAAACGATCTAAAGTTACATTCTCATATGATTGACTCCAGGGTATCCAAAGAGTTATGACATAAAGATACAAAATATTCGCAAAAATAATTTATTAACACTCTCATAATTATAGGTCGAAACTGAAGACTAAAGATCTGAAGCAGGAAAAAATATCAGACTATATAAGAAAATCCTCTTGGACATCTAAAAAAGTGGCACATTAATACCCCTCAAAGTGGCAAAACGGGAGATAAATTTTAAAAAGGCTTATTCAAATTTGATGATGCGTACAAGGCCTTGTTTTCTTTTAATACTTCGCTTCTGTCTAGTTAATGGATTTATTGCATTAGTATCATGTTTTATGTTTTTTAATATCCGCTGGTATAGCACGAGTTGAGCAAAATGTATTTTTAAAGTTACGTTTTTTTGTGCTGGTTAGGTAAAGTGTAGCCCACGGTCAGTATACGATTAGGCGAGTGTGGGAAACCTCTTAAGATCATCCTCAAACTGGCCTATGGAACCAACATTTAGCAGCCTAGGACTGCACCACCGTAATCCTCGTGTCTCCAGTTCGTGGCATTACTGTGCAGCATACCAACTGGGAAGTAGAATGCTGTAGCTCTATGACTGTGAGCGGAGCTTTGTTTACACCCATAGATTTTGAGAAGGCCCCTATCCTAGAGCACACATTTTTTCTCTTTGTTCTAGCGCAGAAAAAGTTTTTTGGTTTGATTGATGTTTTTTGAATTAAGTACTGACGTACAGATCTGCAGTACAGCATGGCTGTATCCTTCCGAGTCAGCCACAGTAGCTATGTCGTGTAAAACTGGAGGAGAATCAGCAAGCCTTCCTGGTCTTGATTTTTTCACAGGCAAATGGTGAACTACTGTTCTGATTCTGTTGTGCACTAACGGGTAAGGGTTCCCTCATGAGAATTAGAGACTGCAACCGGCACTTATACTGATGCCTTGTTTATGTGTTGGGAATCGGCCACAGAATCCGTACGTCATAGTGTTAAACCAGCTCCTCTCTGCAGGTCGGTAAGGCTTGAACGAGAAAATGAGAGAAAAATACTGAAGACATTATTTCCTTACGGTTCTGTAAAGGGATCTCTCAGTCTGGAACATTCCCCAGGCTGTGGCTAAGCCATGTCTTCGCAATATCCTTTCTTCCAGGAGTGCTAGTTCTGCAAAGTCTGCAGGACAGCTTCTGTGAAGTCTGGAAGGTAGGAGACGAGGTACTGGCGGAATTAAAGCTGTGAGGACGGGGCGTGAGTCGTGCTTGGGTAGCTCAGTTGGTAGAGCACTTGGCCGTGAAAGGCAAAGGTCCCGATCTCGAGTGTCGGTCCGGCACACAGTTTTAATCTGCCAGGAAGTTTCAAGACCAACTTGCTTCCAGAAAAAAAATTGCATTATTTATTGAACGTCCTTTGTATTTTCTTCCTCTACGTTTCCTGAGGGTTTAGTCATACATTTTTGTTATACACTGTAGAGCGGGAAAGCCTGCGCTGGCCACGTCCTGTAACGAGGCGTGGAGGACCACACATCACAGCCCATCCTGCTTTATAGAACGGATAATCATCAGATCTCAACGCTTTGTGATGAGGCATGGACGTCCAACCCGTTACTCGTGGTTTAACAGGCCTTCAACTACTTTCCATAGATGCTTACGGCAGTAGCACGCAAACAGTTGACAACTTTGGCAGTTTCGCCATCAGGTGGCATTTAATCTCCTGCTGGGGAGTGGTCACACTCTTTTGGCACATCGGCAGATATTTAGAAAACGCAATTATTTGATGTTTTATTTAACACCTCACACACATACACACACGATTTTCATGGTTCGGGCGACTGTACCCCTTGTACCCCTTGGTGATGAGGTGATTCTGCTTAGTATGGATGGGGGTTGGGTTGTTTGGGGAAGGAGACCAGACAGCGAGGTGATCGGTCTCATCGGATTAGGGAAGAAAGTCGGCCGTGCCCTTTCAAAGGAACCATCCCGGCATTTGCCTCGAGCGATTTAGGAAAATCACGGAAAACCTAAATCAGGATGGCCGGACGCGCGATTGAACCATCGTCCTCCCGAATGCAAGTCCAGTGTCTAACCACTGCGCCACCTCGCTCGTTAGTAGTATGGATGCTAAGCGGGCCGGCCGGGGTGGCCAAGCGGTTAAAGGCGCTACAGTCTGGAACCGCGTGACCGCTACGGACGCAGGTTTGAATCCTGCCTCGGGCATGGATGTGTGTGATGTCCTTAGGTTAGTTAGGTTTAAGTAGTTCTAAGTTCTAGGGGACTGATGACCTTAGAAGTTAAGTCCCATAGTGCTCAGAGCCATTTTGCTAAGCGGTTGTTGTTCACGTCCACAATTCAAATGGCGGGTTATTAACTGAAATGACGAGTCATTTGCTGCACTGTGGTCATTCTACCCACTATTTCAAAGTGCAATAATTGATGACCACGATATTGTTATTAATACGTCGAATTGCTCGGTAGTTAGCTGTAGTAGCGATTGCCTTCACCGAATCGTCTTACTCATGGTACACATTAAAAGACCAGTGACTGCACGACCTCTAAGATCTGACATCGATGAAATGCGCAAATATCGCTCGTTATATTTGAGTGGTTTGACAGTGGCCAATACAGTGTCTGACGTCATTCCAGTCGCTTGACACACTAATGTGGACAGCTACAGGATCTCTTACTCTCCAACACAACGGCCATCTCACATTCACTTCGTGTCAACAGTATAAATCACGTAATGACATTAACGATAAATTTATATACATGATGATTCAGCTGTCGCTATCGATACCGTTCTATGCAACCTGTAAAGTTATATCTGGCCTGTGAGAATCAGGCACGAGATTTGCATATTCTCTCGCTCGCTAGGCGCGAACTACTAGTACTACAGAAAAAATAAATTCGTCCTATCTGTAAGCCGCTGTTTTCGAGGTATTCAACAAAAACGAACAAAAGTGACCCTCAAAAAGGAATTCCAGTATTTTGTTCATGGAAGTACATGAACCATTCCCAATATCCGAACGAATTTGGTCTGTATTGACTGGGACTTTCGTCATCAACAGTCTACTGTTTCGTTAACATTATTAGTTTTAACGTGCCTTTGAGGAAAATGAAAGAAAAACGTCCTGTGTAAACGTTACACTAAAACGAATTACGTTGAAAATTTAACTTTTACAAGCGCAATAGTTTGGCAGTCAGAAGTCGTGACCAATACAACGATGTAATTGTTTATTTTATGCTATTGAAATTCACAAAATTGTTAGATAAAATTTATGCAAACGATATTTTACAACGTGGAGCTCTCGAATAAGCCGGTGGGGTAATAATTCCAGTCAATAAAGACCAAAAACGGTCGAATGTAGGAGATACGTCGTGCAGTCGCAAGTTTCTGCACGGTGATAGGAGGAAGTGCCGTGAACAACATAGCCTACTAGAAATCCTGACCGGTGGGGGCTGAGTGCGAGAGTTGGGCTGCGTTTGAAGGTCATTTTTGTATTTTTTTCTTGAATAACTCGGAAACTAAGGTATCTAGCGAAAAGGTAAAGTTTTACCATATTAACTTTTCTAGGAAAAGGACCAGTAAACTTTTTCTATTGGCGTAATAGTTTGCACGTAGCGAACGAACGTGAAAAATCTCGCGCGCGGTTTTTTGGAAGCTAGATGCGTCATTGCGGGCTGCATAAAACAACGTCGGTAGGAGAAGCTGATCACCCCGTGTATTGGGGCTTACGCAAAGTTTTTCCAAACATAGTTTTTTCGGTGCAGTATCCAGGAAGGAAACAAGGAGGGGATAAAATTCTACTGATGTACTTTGTAGCCAGCGCTACAAACTGTGACTTGCAGGGTGCAGATTTGCATGAAGCCAATCCTGGTGCTTCTCTGCACACTCTGCGCAAAACAGTCTGATACGGTTTCATTTCCGGATGTTTTGACGTAACACGAAGAGACGCGAATTATTTGCGTGTCACATGAGTTACGGCCGTATCCTCCTCGACGAGCGGAAAACCAGTTTGGAAAAATCCACTGTGACGCCAGGTTTCGGCAGCGGGCCTCTTCTGCCGCCTGTCTTACGCAGTAACAACACGCCCTTCTAATCCTCGCACGCCAGGTGGAGCGGTCGTTCCCTCCCTGCGTCCGACTGTAAATTAATCAGCTGCGAAAAACGCGGAGCACCATTAGCATCGGTATGGGGAGGGTGGGCAGGAGGGGGAGCGGCGCAGGGTAGTACGGGGGCTAAGGAGGGAGAGCGGAACGGGGAGGCGGTGCAGCAGTCCAGACAAAAGAATATCTTCTGGAAAATCCATTTTGCTTTATTGGAAAGTAATCAGTTTACCTAAAGATAGAATTATCCCCCGGAGCACTGTCAAAACCCATCACGACTAACTCCTCTTCTACCTCTTTTGACTTTTTTTTTTTAATCGTAGCCTTTCAGATTAAGGTTTAATTCGAATCAAAAGAGAGAGACTCTCGCTCGTGTTGCCTGCTGCCGCGTGAGGAGGCGGTCTAGAGGGGGTTGCGAGCGGGGGTGAGGGGTAAAGGGTGGGAGTGGAGGGGGGGGGGAGAAAAGACTGGAAATTAGCCGGTGAATTATTAACGCGCCGTCCTTCGCCTGCCGGGGTGACTTCATTTGGCCGCTCTTGCGCGCCGCTTGCACAACTTGTGTACGGCTGGGGCGGAGGCGAACCGGATCGTGTGTGAAGGCGTGCACAGCCCAGTCCAGAAACGGCGCTTTTTTAATTTGCCCCCTCGCTCCTCCAGCCGGCAGTGACGCGTATTATTTCCGGAGCGTGAAGAGGCAATTACTCGATTTGTCACGAGAGGGCGACTGTTAGATGACAAACGGGGAAAGGGACGGGCAATTTTACCAGCTGGACCTTTTTTTTCTGAAATGAAATAAAGGGAGCGTACGGAATTTCGACGCAAAGGAGATGTGCCCAGGGCCGGAGAATTATTGAGATTTCGGGACATGGAAACGCTTCTGTTCTGACGTCATCGCACCATCTCTTCCGATCGGTCTCGGGAGAGGTGGGCTTCAGTAACGGATCCATAATTTTAAACATTTTTCGGGACCAGTAGTTGAGACGCGAGGGAGACAGGCTTGAGTCCATCCCTATGGTATTCATTTAGTACGCAGAAGCAAGCAGTAAAGGAAGCAAACTGAAAACTGGGAAGGGAATTAAGGTTCAAGAAGTAGAAAGAAAAACTTCGAAGTTTTACCGATTGCATTGTACTTCTGAAAGTAACAATAACGAACATGAAAGATAAGATGAAACAAATGGGTAGTGTCTTGGAAGGGTGTTATCAGACAAATATCAATCCAAGTAAAAAAGGGTAGCCGGCCGCTGTGGCCGAGCGGTTCTACGCGCTTCAGTCTGGAACCGCGCGACAGCTACGGTCACTGGTTCGAATCCTGCCTCGGGCATGGATGTGTGTGACGTCCTTAGATTAGTTAGGTTTAAGTAGTTCTAAGTTCTAGGGGACTGATGACCTCAGATATTAATTCCTATAGTGCTCAGAGCCATTTGAACCATTTTGAAAAAAGGGTAACAGAAAGCACCCGAATTGAATCAGTTGACGAAGAGGAAATTAGATTAGGAAATGTGACTCTAAGGGTAGTGAACCAGTTTTGCTACGTGGGCAGCAAAATAAATGACGATGGCGGAAATAGGGAGGATATGAATGCACACTATTAGTAACAAGGAATGTGCTCCTGAAAAAGAGAAATTTGTTAGCATTGAATATAAATTTACAGTCTAGTAAGTGTAGCTTAAATTCAGGCGGAAAAAGTCATCAGATCCCTCTTAATATCGTGTCGGACCTGCTTTTTCCCGGCATTGTGCAAAATTCGACGTGGTATGGACGCAACACGTCGTTGGAAGCCCCTTGTAGGGATCCTGAGCCATGCTCCCTCTATAGCCAGCCATAATTGCGAAAGTGTTGCCGGTGCATGATTTTTAGGCACGAACTGACCTCTCGACTATGTCCCATACATATTCGATGGGACTGATGATGGACGATCTTGGTGGCCAAATCATTCACTCGAACTGTCCAGAATGTTCTTCAAACCAATTGCGAACAACTGTGACCCGGCAACAAGGCACATTATCTTCTATAAAAACTCCATCGATGTTTGGGAATATGAAGTCTATGAATGGCAAGTGGTCTCCAAGAAGCCGCACATAACCATTTCCAGTCAATGAAGGGTTAAGTTGAATCAGAGGAACCAGTCCATTCCATGTAAACACAGCCCACAGCATTGTGGGGGCACCACCAGCTTGCACGGTGCCTTGTTGACAACTTGGGTCCGTGGCTTCATGGGGTCTGCGCCACACTCTAACCCTACTATCGGCTCTTACCCACTAAGATGGAGACCCATCCGACGAGGTCACGGTTTTCCATTCGTCTAGGGTCCAATAGATATAGTCACGAGCCCAGGAGAGGCGCTACAGGCGATACGGTGCTGTTAACAAAAGCGCTTTTGCCGATCGTCTCCTGTCATAGCCCACTGACGCCAAATTTCACCCCACTGTACTAACCGTTACATTGGTCGTACGTTTCACATTGACTTCTTCGGTTATTTCACACAGTGTTGCTTGTCTGTTAGCACTGACAACTCTATGAAAACGTCGCTGTTCTCAGTCGTTAGGTAAAGACCATATGCCACTGCGTTGTCCATGGTATTCTCGGCAAACTCTTCACAATGTGGATCTCGGTATATTGAATTCCCTAACGTTTTTCGAAATGGAATGTCCCATGCGTCTAGCTCCAACTACCATTCTGCGTTCAAAGTCTGTTAATTCCCGTCTTGCGACCATGACCACGTCGGAAACTTTTTCACATGGATCAACTGACTCCAAAGGACTGCTCCGTCAATGCGCTGCCCTTTTACACCGTATGTACGTGGAACTGCCGCCATCTGTATATGTGCATACTGCTATCCCATGACTTCCGTCACTTCAGTGTTTGTGTACATATGTATATCACATGACACCATACGCTCTGTGACAGAGAGCACATAGCCTTTCAATATCAGTTCCTTAATCCCATTCCTACTCCATTTGCACACGGTGCGTGGGTGTATTTCTTGTCTCGTCTTCTAATGTATGCTTTGATAGTTTTAGCAGTAAACCATTAAGTAACGTAGGACGTCTTTTATACAGGTCAACGCACTCTTTTATCACAATATGTTCAGTGCGTTCCTTCAGTGTACAATACAATACATAACAGTGCGAGCTGTTCCCTTACAGGTACTGAACACGTCCACCTCGATCGATCCATAGTTAGCAAACGAAATGTCAGTAACATGTATCGAGCCACCAGACACCATGGGTCTCCCGGATACTCTGTATCGAGTCACGAGAGACCATGGTTCTCCCTGAACAGTCTTAGAAATTTTGTTGGTGGAATTCGGTTTACCCTGTCAGTATCCCATTGTTGGACGTTTGTGAGACGTTTTTATGCTAAGTAATTGAAATCGTGTCGACCACGCAGTTCTCCTTTTAAACTCATTTATATCTTCCTCTAATTCACTTTGCTGTGCCACATACGCATAAACTTGCGATTCCAGTATCTCAACTACTGCACCATCTCGCATTTACAAACGTGGTCGCTTTGTAATTGAAGGAATTTCTTATTAGATTCAAATACATGTGGTAGCTCTTCGAAAAACGTGTGGTGCCATGACTTATACAATAATGTAGCGGCACACACATACATTAGGTGTTTCTGAGGGCTGTCAGAGTCCACCGTGATTTGCAGCCCACGTTAAACTGCAGTCTTCCCTAGAATTAACTGGTTAAGTCAGTTTAAAGATCGGAGGAAGACAAGGACGTGCTACTCCCGGTAGGACCAGCCCTACTAATGCAATGCGGCGTTGAAACGGACTTTCAGTTTTGCGCATTGCAGGTACCGGATTTTACGCACTATGATGCCCTTTTTTCTTCGAATGGTTGCCTCCAAAATTCATGTGCGTCTTATACTCGAAATTAATATACGAGGGTTGGGACTTAAATAGTGGCAACTATTTACTCACAACCGATACAAAAGAGTTACATGTTTGCACCTGTTGCTGTTCTTCAAAGTAGTCACCAGCGTTGTGTAAAACCTGTTGCCAGCGATGTGGAAGGCATAGTATACTGTTAGCAGAGCCTGTTCTGTTGATGGTGCGATTGGAGCGGTCACTGCCTGTCGAATCCCTGGAACAGTTCTGAAGCGAATGCCACGAAGTGGTCCTTCGTCTTCGGAATCAAATCAAAGTCACAAGGACTTAAGTCCGGGGAGTATGGTGGATGGTACAGTACTTCCCAGTCCCATTGACCGAACAAAACAGTCACAACTTGCGCTGTATGCTCCAGCGCATTGTCGTGCAAAATGATGGGTGGGTTGCGCAGAATGTGTCGCCGCTTTTTTTGTAAAGCTGGTCGCAGATGATGCTCCAAAAACGAACAGTAATACTGTGCACTGACGGTCTGCCGTGGAGGATAACTCCATCACAGTCGTACACGAGAATCACCAAACTTTCACCATACTGAGGCTCTGACGCACTTTCGACTTTCGCGGCGACCCATAATGACGTCATTCGTTGGATTGGCGTTTCAGTTTTAGCTCGTACGATGTGGCTCATTTCCCATCCAGTGTTACGATAAGGCGTACGAAAGCTTCTCCTTCGCGCTCATAGCGCTCCAAGTGCGTCTGAGCAGCGTAGTAACGCATACATTTCTGCATTTGCGTCAAGTAATGTGGAACCCACCGTGATGCAATTTTTCGCATGCCCAGGCGTTCCTTCAGGATGCGAAGCACAGTCGTATGCACTAATCCGGTTTCGAGGGTGAGCTCACGAATTGTATGGCGTCGATCACTGTCCACTAACGCGGCAACAGCATGCACTTCTTCTTCAGAGACGCTAGGACGACCTGCCCGATGCATGTCTGCCACAGTTTTCCGACCTTCGTTGAAGGCTTTTACCCAACGTGCCACTGTTCTGTATTGCAATGCCGATTCCCCGCAAGCCTCTTGAAGACCTTGATGACACTGTCGTGCTGTACGACCTCTGGCACATTCAATCTTGGTCCATCTCCGTTGTTCCTGTTTCGAAAACATAGTGACACCGTTACGTTAGACCGCTCGCTCATAAGTGACCGGATTTCCCCCGATTGTGCGCACGCCGGTGACGTGGGACGGGCGAGTCCATTTGCTCGGAGGTAAGGTAGGTATGCCAACAACGTGTGCTGTCAGCGACAATAGTAGATTCCATTGCATAGTGTCTCCACAGCAGTGTTGCCACTATTTAAGTTCCAACGTACGTAAAAGATATCCAGTTGTTTGAATTAAAATTGGCCCCCCTCCCCTCCCCGTCTTAAAAATGGCCACGTATATTCGATGCCGTGGGATACCTATCTCTACCTTACTTCACAATTGCAACCTCTTGACGTCTCAAGCCATTTGAGGTGTAAATCGATGATGGATGAAACCCAACATGAATTCACACCGAAGGGAGCTTTAAAATATCCTAAACAAGTGTTTCAGTGGATGAAACAGTCATGATCTAGAGTGAGAAAAGACATTACTGTTAAATATTTCAAGAAGTGCGGCGTAAATTACGCTCTCCATGGCAGTGAAGACAGTCTTATAAATGAAGAGGACAACGATGACGACGAAGAGGAAGAAGAAGAAGAAAGTTCAGACGACGACTTTCAAGAATTTTAAATGTCAGGTCGGTTTTATAAACAAATAATTCATTTTAGACTGGCTTTGCAATCTAATAATAAAAAAGGTAAAAACGTTATTTAAAAAAATTGCTTAAGAATTAAGATGCTTCTTATAGTACATAGCGTCTTATACTCTGTAAAATAGGTGATAATTCTATAATATGTTACACTTTTTGCCTCTGTAGCTCGATTTTGGTAGCAACAAATATTTCAGAAAAGACACTTTTGAACCAACCAGAGTTAATCTGTTACTGGAACATAGAATAAAAGAAGTAGACAAAAGTTTGAATTGTTACTGCCCGAGTAGCTCTTGAATATGCATTAATTTGCTCTTGTAGGACATTTTCGAAGATAGTGGTACCTAAATTCATGAGCAATGTCAGAAAAATCTGAAAAAGAAGGAGATACAAAAACAATGAAACTGGTTTAGAGCGACAATTTACAAAGATAGTTTTGTTGCTTTTGTCGGGAATGCTATGTTAATTTACTGGGTTGCGAATGTGAACAACTTATTTTACATCCACATACACTGAAGCGCCAGGAAACTGGTATAGGGAAGCATATTCAAATACAGAGATATGTATACAGGCAGAATACGGCGCTGCGGTCGGCGACGCCTATATAAAAAAAGTGTCTAGAGCAGTTGTTAGATCCGTTAATGTTGCTACAATGGCATGTTATCAAGATTTAAGTGAGTTTGAACGTGGTGTTATAGTCGGCGCACGAGCGATGGGACACAGTATCTCCGAGGCAGCGAAGAAGTGGAAATTTTCCCGTACAACTATTTCACGAGTGTACCGTGAATATCAGGAATCCGGCACAATATCAAATCTCCAACGTCGCTGTGGTCGGCTTGCAAGAGAATCGTTTAACGTGACAGAAGTGCAGACCTTCCGCATATTGGTGCAGATTTCAATGCTGGCCATCACCAAGGGTCAGCGTGTGAACCGTTCGACGTACGGGCTTTCGGAGCCGAAGGCCAACTCGTGTACCCTTGATGACTGCACGACACAAAGCTTTACGCCTCGCCTCGGCCCGTCAACAGCGCCAATGGACTGTTGACGACTGGAAACATGTTGCCTGATCGGACGACTCTCGTTTCAAATTGTTTCGAGCAGATGGATGTGTATTTGTATGGAGACAACCTCCTGAATCTATGGACTCTGCATGTCAGCAGGAGACTGTTCAAGCTGGTGGAGGCTTTGTAATGGTGTGGGGCATGTGTAGTTGGAGTGATTCGGTATCCTGATACGTCTAGATACGACTCTGAGAAGTAACACGTAAGTAACCATCCCGTCTGATCACCTGCATCCATTCACGTCCATTGTGCATTCCGACGGACTTGGGCAATTCCAGCAGGACTATGCGACATTCCATATATCCACAAATGATACAGAGTGGCTCCAGGAACGCTCTTCTGACAAGGGAACCTCCCCATCGCACCCCCCTCAGATCCAGTTATAAGTTGGCACAGTGGATAGGCCTTGAAAAACTGAACACAGATCAATCGAGAAAACAGGAAGAAGTTATGTGCAACTATGCAAAAAATAAGTAAAATATACAAACTCATTAGTCCATATTCAAGATAGGCTACATCAAGGACAGTTTGAGCTCACGAACGTCGTGGCGCCGTGGTTAGCGTGAGCAGCTGCGGAACGAGAGGTCCTTGGTTCAAGTCTTCCCTCGAGTGAAAAGTTTATTTTTTTATTTTCAGACAATTATTATCTGTCCGTCCGTTCATTGACGTCTCTGTCCACTGTCATAAGTTTAGTGTTTGTGTTTTGCTACCGCACCGCAAACTTGCAGTTCGGAAAATATTCATTGACCTTGTTATTGAAGTCGCGAGCTATATTTGGAGGATTCATATTGCACACGGAATACATCTCACGTATTTAATGCACTCTCGTCCAAAGTAGCGAACAGTCAACTGCCAGCCAAGGAGCCTCGTTAGCAGGAATACTCTTCCGTGCGCTGTAGTCGACTGACGACGTGTGTTTCGATGTTTGTTTAGGTGTAGCGTCTCATTACTACGGCGCAGTTACGTCGCATCGGACGGACAGATAATAATTGTCTGAAAATTAAACTTTTCACTCGAGGGAAGACTTGAACCAAGGACCTCTCGGTCCGCAGCTGCTCACGCTAACCACGGGTCCACGGCGCTCCTGAGCTCACGCTGTCCTTGATGTAGCCTATCTCCCACATGGACTACTCAGTTTGTATATTTTGCTTATTTTTTTCATAGTTCCACACAACTTCTTCCTGTTTCCTCGATTGATCTGTGTTCAGTTTTTCAAGGCCTATCCACTGTGCCAGCTTATAACTAAATCTGAGGGGGGTGCGATGGGGAGGTTCCCTTGTGAGTTTAAACACGTCCACTGGCGACCAAACGCCCCAGACATGAACATTATTGAACATATCTGGGATGCCTTGCAACGTGATAGTCAAAGAGATCTCCATCCTACAGAATTCACGGCGTCCATTCCCTCCAGCGCTACTTCAGGCATTGGTCGACTCATGCCACGTCGTTTTGCGGCACTTCGGCGTGTTCGAGGGGGCCCAGCGCGATATTAGGCAAGTGTACCAGTTCCTTTGGCTCTTCAGTGTAAATACTACTTAAGACACTGTACAGTGTGTATCGGTGGATCCTTCTTGTGCTCAACTTGATACTCCCATTTTTGGTCCACGAAGACTGGCGCTACGGAAGAATGACTTTCGGTAAACTTCCGTATTAGTTCTAATTTCTGGAATTTTCACGCTGTGATTGTTTTGCGGGTCGTATGTGGAGGGAAGTACCGTCTTGTAATTTTAGTTGTAAACCTCTCCGTGATGCACAACACCTCTCTGGTAGTGTGTGTCGCTGGAGTTTGTTGAGAATTTCATAACGCTCTTGCTCCGACTAACGATCCTGTGACGAAACGCGCCGCTTTTGTTGGGTTTTGTGTACCTCTTCTATCAGCCCTACCTGGTAAGGATCACACAGTGATGAACAATACTTAAGAATCGGTTGAATTAGTGCTTTGTAAGCCACTTCTTTCAACGATTAATTTCCTTACGATTCTTCCTACGAATCTCATTCTGGCATCTGCTTTTCCTACCATAGGTTTTATCTATTCATTCCAATTAAGATCGCTCCGGATGGTTATTTCTACTTAGTTTACGGTAGCTACTGCTTCCAGCAATTTTTTCCCGAGAGTGTAATTGCACAGTAGTGATTTTATTTTACTATCTATGCACAATGTGTTACATTTATTTACGTTCAGAGTCAGCTGCCAGTATTTGCAACAGTCATCAATTTTCTACAGGTCTTCCTGCAGTTTGCTACAGCCTCCTGGCATTGCTACTTCCTTACAGAGAACTGCATCATCTGCAAACAGCCTCATGGATCTGCCGACGTTATGCCCTAGATCATTTATATAAATTGTAAACAGTAACGCTCCTACCACACTTCCCTGGTCACTTCTGACATTACTTTTACGTCTGACGATTTTGTTCCTCTAAGAGCGACGTGTTCAGTCTGGAAGGAAGTCTTCGATCCAGTCACGAATCTGGTCCGATTCTCGGTAGGTCCGCTTTTTTTTTTCTCACTAAACAACGGTGCGGAACTGCATCAAACTCCTTCGCAAGGAACACTTCATAAATCTGAGCGCTGGCGTCTACAGCGCCCTAGATTCCATGGAAGAACTTAGCAAGTACAGTTTCGCAAAAACTTTGTTTGCGCAATTCATGACGGTTTTTATAAGGGAAATTTTACTTATCTGAAAACATCATAATACGTGGGCACAAACATGTTCCATAATTCTACAACAGAGTGACTTGAGCTAAATAGGCCTGTTATTACGTTCATCTGCCCTACGGCCCATCTTGAAAACGGAAATTATCTGCGGTATATAGCCGACGCCAGGTACCCTTCGTTGATCCAGTGTCCTACGATAAACTGCTGCTAGAAGAGGAGCAAGTTCTTTCGCATGACCTCTGTAGAATCTTACAGATATCTCATCCGGTTCAGATGCCTTTCCATTACTAAGCGACTATAGTTGCTTTTCTATTCTGTGAACACTTATATCTGCTATTTCGACGTTTGTGATTGAAAGGAAGCACCGTATTACAGTATTCCGCGATAAAACAGTTTCGAAAGACTTCGGCCTCCTCTCTGTCATTGCGATGGCTGTCATTGCGATGGCTGTATGACGTGGAAGTAACGAATGCTAAGTAAAATATGATAAAAAAATAATTTACACACTAACATATAAGAATGATTGTTTAAGTATTATTTGAGCTGAACGGAGCAATAAGAGAAAGATTTGATATAAATACATGTAAATATTATTACACTATGAGTTTCCAATAGCGAAATAAAAGATTGGTGCACTGTAAGTGAAGAGAAATCAAATTTAGGCAAAAAATGAGCTTAACATGTTGCCCTATAGCTTCAGATAAATGCCTAATCACAACAAATATTGGCAAACATAAACCATGGTTACTCAATTTGAACAGAAGAAGTGGCAATGGACAGTGATGCGGCAGAGTAGAAATACGCTGAATATAATAACAGTATTGAGACTGTTCAAGCAAATGAGAAAATAATGTTTAGAAAGACACTATTCATATAGTAATTAAAGGTGGAAGAAAGAGTGAAAAAATGCACTGTCATACTTGTGGAGAATTTTCTAGTTTGAGCAACATGTTTTACCAGCCAAATGTTCACGTCATACTCTCGTCTTTGTGAATCATCCGTAGGGACACTGAGAGAAATTGTGTCATCAGTTTTGTGTCAGTTGACTGTTATCCATAAAAAATGTGCGCGGTACTTCGTTCAATCATTGAAAGGTGAAGTATGAATAGAGTTATGAAAACCAAAGGTAAATTTGTTTCAGAGAACTGCTCAGACCATATACAATCAGCCAATGCTATTCACTCAGTAGCTTCGTTGGTTAAATTTCTAAGAAAAGAATTTAAGATTTACTGTGTTCCATGATTTCAAATATCAAAAGAACGGTCTTTGTCGGTTCTGCTTAATATGTCTTCCGCTAAGAAATAGTTCCTGTGAAGTGTTATGAATTTCAGTGAACAATTCCAGTGAATAACGTGAATTGCCTTCCCTTCAATGGCTATGGTGCAGATGTAGCGCAAAGCTGCTGTTCTGCAAAGATGATGAAATGCCTTTAGCTGCCATCCAAGTCAGTTACCCCACCACACCAGGAAAGATATATAACATATTGCGTCGTGCATCTTAGCACTCAGCCTGATTGAAATCTGCAGAAAAAAACTAAAGAAGATTGTAACGTGTGAGTGTATCTCCTTTCAACTGTCAGATCCAAATTTGTTTGATAGAGTTCCATAACGCCAGAGACTCTGTACACTGAAGTTGTTGAAAGGCGGGAGCGTAGGCTGAAAGACATTTAATTCAATAAACTGCGATGTTGTTGCCCTTCCTCGGCGATATAACACGGCTTCTTCCCCTCCACTCGTGGGGAAAAAACGCCAGCTCCGGCCGCCATATTGGACGCGCTGGCGCCGCGCCTGCCATCTTGCGGTTCATTTAGGCGATGAGGTGCGGTGTGCGGCCAGCCGCACGTCAGCTCTGGATGAACGACTGCAGCCGACGGGTGACGCATGGCCGGCGTCAGCGGAAGGCTTTCAGCGGGAGGCCGAGGCGGAAGAACCGCTAATGGTAACATAAATGTGTCGTGTTCTACCAGCGGAGCGTTAACTTAACGATGAAGGAAGCGCAGTTTGCTTTTTCACTACTGTTCACCAGTGGAACTAACATGGCGCCTTAAGATTGTTCACACACATTTGCATAATTTGTGCATTTCAAGTAAAGATCATACCTCCCAGAAAAAGAAGGATAATTTCACTTAGTTACATTTATACAGTATGTGACGCGAATAAGTGTACTATTAGGCTAAGTTCCAAGAATATTGTGGCGCTCTGAACGAAATACGACACTAAACTACACGCACGTTATCTGACTAAAATAAATCTGGATTAATGATAAGGAGAAAAGAGAACTGGACTACTGTGAAATCGATTAGTTCCTGCTTTAAAAAATATAGTAAGATGTCGTCCTGACGAAGAGCATGTTGTCCAGGGGTATGATAATACAAAATCTGTCTTGTAGGCAGGTCGAAGAAACATGGATTCATTCGCAAATGCGCGAAAAAATGCAGGTTTTCAAGTTACTACATCGTTCAGTTAAAGCTAAGGAGAAAGATAAGTAATTTCAAGTAAGATACGACTAAATCAGACCTGTTGCTTCTGTAGAGGAGAACAGACCACAAACAGTGAATAAGTTTGCTGGAAGTCTTAGAACAAAGGGTTTCCTTCCAGTACGATTGTATTGTTGTGCAAGCAGATGTAATACCCGCACCCTGTATTTGAGAACATGTGTTTTTGTGGGTTATATTTTAAAGTAAGTAGTCAGAATACTTTAGAGCAAGTGTAGCATGTGGTAATGACACCTTTGGACTGTATGTAACTACAATAATGCTCTGCAAGAAGTAGTAGCGTTGTGGTGTGCGTACTGTAAGACCTTCGGTACACACACCATCAGATTTGATTTGATTTGATCAGATTTGACTTGTCGCTCTAACGAAGTAAGCGAGTGTCAGCAATATGTCTCGTGGTCTTATCGTGGCGTGTTTATCTTCTGCCGTTAGGTCAGACGATAGAAATGCCACTTGCACGCTTAGAGTAGGAGATTGACGGTGACCAAATTTAAACAGTACTTGATTAATTTGCACACACATTTATTAAAATAATAATAATCATAAATCTTACTTAAGTTGATTCTGGATGCTATTCACAATTGACAATCTGAAGTTCCTTTGGTCTTGGTACGTTAATCTTATTCTCACATATCTCTGATACTTGACAAAGTGTCTGTACATTTATCTTCATGGCTATGTACAGGAATATGATAATATTATTAGGCGCAGACTAAAACTTGACTATAGACTGGTACAGACTAATGTAGACTGGTACAGACTAATGTATACTGGTACAGACTAATGCAGACTGACTCATCGGAGATCTGTACACTCGTTATAATACCTCGAGCGTTCAGGTATCACTGCGCGAGTGTGATCCGCGAGGTGAAAAGGTTCTACGTTAGCAGCAATCTCATTGGCTGCGTTACATATTAATACGCGGATCGTCGGAAGCAGAATTTGGTCCGTCTCTAAGACAGCGCCATCTCGTAGTGCGGAGACGGACGAGCGCTGCGCCTGAGCTGTAGTGCTTAGCGGGGCGCGCTCTAGTGGGAAAGTTGTGTACGCGCTGACTACGCGGAACCATGTACACAACAAGTGAGATCACAAGGGAATGTGCCGCGTACGTAAATACTACCGAGCGAGGTGGCGCACTGGTTAGCACACTGGACTCGCATTCGGGAGGACGACGGTTCAATCCCGTCTCCGGCCATCCTGATTTAGGTTTTCCGTGATTTCCCTAAATCGTTTCAGGCGAATGCCGAGATGGTTCCTTTGAAAGGGCACGGCCGATTTCCTTCCCAATCCTTCCCTAACCCGAACTTGCGCTCCGACTCTAATGACATCGTTGTCGACGGGACGTTAAACACTAACCACCACCACCACCACGTAAATACTCTAGGAATACGATGAACATGATAAAACCTTACGCTAGGGCATCACAGTAATCGAATGTGAGTGATAACACGCTATTGTCATTTTTACGTTTCCAAAAGCTAAATCTCTGCTTTTATAAGAAACGAAGTGCGCCGCGCGGGGTTGCCGCGCTGTCTTGGGCGTATTGTCACGGTCAACGCGGCTTCCCCCTTCGGAGGTTCGAGTCCTGCCTCGGGTATGGGCGTGTGTGTCGTCCTTAGCGTAAGTTAGTCTAAGTAGTGTGTAAGCTTAGGAACCGATGACCTCAGCAGTTTGGTCCTATAAGATCTCACCACAAATTTCCAAACGAAGTGCGACATTTACCTTCCACATCGCAAGAACTATATTTTTAGTCCAAGTGAAGGCTTTATCCAATATCACACCTGTATTCCCAAGTGCTATGTGTCAAAAGACTTCGATGGTGAACTATAAAGATTGCTTACGAAGGTTTAGTTTCTCCGAACGTGCGAAATACCATCCAGACTGTGTGATTGGATTGAAGAGTTTCTCGTGAAAGGAGCTCATCACATCATTCTCAACCTAGAGAAGTCTTCAGCAGTAAAAGCAACTGAGGGCGCACTCCAAGGGAGTGTTACAAGTCGATTACTTACACAACGTCGCGAGTTCCATCAGGCTTTTCGCGGATAACGCTGTTGTATACAGAGAAGTCTAGAAACTTCTAGGAAATTATAGCGAAATGCAGGGAGGCCTGCGGAAGATCGACGCTTGGTGCAATTAACCTTCACCATAAATAAATGTAACGCATAGCGTATACATAGACATACGGGCCCATTGTTGTATGATTTTACAACTGTGGAACACTCATTGGAAGCATTTGCTTCCAAAATAATACCTGGGAGTAAGCGTACAAGTGATTCAAAGTGGAACGACCGTGTAAAACTATTCTCAGGGAAGGCAGATGCTAGATGAGATTCACAAGAATATTCTTAAGGAAATGCGATGCGTCAACAGAGGAGGTAGCTTAAAAATCCATAGTTCGACCAATACATAGAGAAGGTCCAAATAAGAGCAGCGCATTTCGTTAAAGGTTCATATAGATAACGCACAAGCGTCACGGAGATGTCAACCTACTGCAGACGCTGCAAGAGAGACGTTCTGCATCACGGTGTGATTTACTGTTAAAGTTCTGAGAACTTACGTTCCTGTACGAGTCAGCCAATATGTTGCTTTCTTCTACGTAGATCTCGCGAGAAGACTATGAGCGTAAAATTACAGCGATTCGAGCCCGCGAGGAGACTTACCAGAAATCGTTCTTCCCACGAACTATTCGCGATTGGAGCAAGAAACTGGGGAATTAACAGTGGTATACGAAGTGTCCTCCTCCAAACACCGCATGATGGCTTGCAGGGTGCAGCTGTAGATGTATGTCTACATCTCCACTCCGCAATCCAACATCGCGGTGTGGCGGAGGGTACCTCTTTTACCATTACCATTTTGCCCTTTTCTGTTCCATTAGCGAATGGTGCGTGGAAAGACCGACTTTGCTTATGCTACACTTCAGTGTAAGCTGCAATTTGCTGCCTGACTATCCGTGGAACGTACATTCTCGAAATTTCAGCAGTACAACGCTTTTTGTTACATAACGCCTCTCTTGCACCGTCTGCTACTGGAGTTTATTAAGCATCCCCGCAACGCTCTCGCGTTTACTAAATGAACCTGTAACCAAACGCGCTACTTTTCTTTGGATCTTCTCTGTTTCCTTTATGAGTCCGACCTGGTACGAGAACCACACTGACGAGCATTGTTCAAGTATTTGTCGAACAAGGGTTTTGTAAGCTACCTCCTTTGTGGGTGGAATATAATTCCTGAGAATTCCTCCAATGAATCGCAGGCTGGTATCTAAATTTACTATGAATACAATCACGTCACAGTAGTCTTGGGACAGCGATACGCTTTTATACAGAGGACGATAGTATCGTGTAGACAAGGCATAAAAGGACAGTGCATTGGCGGATCTGTCATTTGTACTCAGATGATTCATGTGAAAAGGATTCGGACGTGATTATGGCCGCACGGTGGGAGCCGCTACTTCTCAATCAAGTAGCTCCTCAGTTTGCCACACAAGGGCTGAGTGCACTCCGCTTGCAACAGCGCTCGACAGACCAGATGGTCAACCAACCTAGGGCTAGCCCAGTCCGACAGTGTTTAATTTCGGTGATCTGACAAGAGCCGGTGTTACCACTGCGTTAAGGATAATACCAGCAGAAAAATACACCTGTCGGTGCACAAAAAAGGCGAATGTGTTCCTCACTAAACAACTCAGACAGAAAAGTGGAGAACCAGTTCAGCTGCCTCCATCTTCAGGTCGCCTTCCTCACCAAAATTTTTGCATACGAAGACATTTGCTCTCTTTTAACACAGATCATTCTAAATTATATTACTCAGTCTCTCTTTGTAGTTAAGTCTTCATAATGAGCATGTCGCTCTCAGTGGCTAGATATGTCTCCTTCCCGTTGTGCCCTTTTTCTCCCACTGATTCACAGTATATCTCACTGCCACTGTCTACTCTCTCACTTGCTTCGTCTTGTTTTGCCTTTCTTCCAACTGCCACTGTCTCCACCATATGACGGTGGGGGGAGAGCGTCCAACTTACTTTATCCTTTATACCTACTTATTTAAAATTTCGGTCAAAACTGCGTCCTTCCCTGTACGTAAATGTTAAAAGTTCACTGGTCTGGGAGAGTCCAAATCTGCCCCTCCTCCCCACCTCCTTCAACCCAAGTCTATGTATGGTCTCCACTCGTGTCTCTTGTGCTACTATTGCTTCTGTCTACATCCATCTCTCTTTCTCTTTTACTGCCACCGTCTCTCACTGACCACAATATCTCCTGTCATTTTGGCTCCCACTGCTATTGTTGTCATTCATTTCCCTCTCTTTCATTGCCATTTTTTCCTACCATCGCTGTCTCCTCTGCCTTTCTCCGCCAGTGGTACTGTCTCTTCTCTCTTCCACCGTCACTGTCTCCTAGCTACGCTCTTTCAGTACAAAAAAGTGCAAATATGTTCGCATTCCAAAATTTTTGGTGAGGAAGGCGGCTTTAGGTTTGAGGCAGCCGGTTCCACATTTTTCTCCCGGAGTCTTTTAAAGAGGAACATATTCGAGGTTTTCGTGTTGTGACAGCAGCATTTTTCTGCTGGTTCCTTTCTTTTCCTTGCTACACCTGTGTGTGGTACTTGTATAAAATGAACTCTACATGTTCTTAAAGTTTTTACAGTTTATTTATGTACATCGACGCTTTTATATAGTTTGACACATGTAAACAACAAATGAGAAGGCATAATATGACCCTGACACAAATTCGTTTCCTTTTCATTTTTGCTGAATACTTTTCTCATAGATCGCAGTTCATCGAAATTGCTCGGCTTATTATTTGTGTTTTAAAAGAGTAAACATGTTGTTAGAAATATTTTACTGAACTTGTAGTCTTTCTAGTTTCACATGATTTTTGGCAGTCATTATAAGTTCTTTTCAGGCATATGAAGATCCTTTTTAGCTCGTTTCTTGTCACTGAAAGATCACTTCGGGCGTATTTGTTTACGTGTGAAGCGCGCTATAAAGTTTTATTGGTGAAAAAAATTCTGACTAAAACATAGTTTGGTGACGTCAGAACGATTGGAAGAGCCTAGAACCATTGCATATGCTCAATACGTCAGTTAAATCTAATTTTATGCTTCAGACCAGATGTTACGTACATATTTTACGTGCGTACGTGCTGTGACATTTTTGAAGGATAATTATACCAAAAAGAGTATCTAATTTTCGCCAGAATATCATCTTAAAAACACCCGGTAATAATATCGACGATCCGCCATAAATATAAAATTACAGAAGTGGAAATCACCCCAACTTGTAATTCCCGTACACAAAAATCATGGTTTTTCGAGGTTTTTTCAGGAACCGTCCTCAAACAAATGGTCCTTTTATAATGCGCCTGAGGTCCACCAGTGCAAAAGAACGAATCGATTTGCTCAGTTTGCCTGGGTTGTAGGAAGTGTATATTGTTCAAATTTTGACCCTGTACTATAGAATCGCTACCGTGCGCTCGTTTTTCCGATAGGTGTAGAAATGGTCGCTAGGCCAAGGGCTGTACCAGAAAAATGACCCCTCAATTCTGTGATCAACAGAAGCAGAGATATGATCCCCTGAAAAGTCGCATTTTCTGGCGTGGGTCTTTGGAACATATTGGTAGCGTGTACTGCACTGTCGAGCACGGACTAATATTGAGTTCTGTCTAGTGTAAAGTTCCGAATTCATTCCCATACCTGGTCCGATACAACAACGCGGAACGTGTCGAATGTTTTCCTGAACACGACGTAAAACTGAGTGCCTTTATCTGCATCTCCTTGGATTTAAATCCTACTTCGTTGGCCCATGCGTAAATAATCTGGAAATCTTGAGAGCCTCTACTCCTATCATGCGGTCGTAAGTTTCAGATTCATTACGTTAAAAATTTTATACTTTCCCCTGCAGTCCCTTATCACATTTGTACCCAACATACTGTCGTGATTATCTTAATCTGACTACCACAAAATATGAGGATCTTTCAAACAACGTCGTATCGGACTGAAATGTAATGATGCACAGTTTGTTCAGTTTATTTATTCAATTTACATCTGTGGTTCACGGGCTACTGGAAATCGTTTTAGATGCTACTGAAATGTAATGATGCACAGTTTGTTCAGTTTATTTATTCAATTTACATCTGTGGTTCACGGGCTACTGGAAGTCGTTTTAGATGCTGCCAGTTGGTCGTCTTTCATATCAAATGTATTAATTGGAACAGTCTTGTATAAATGGCTTTGATGATTGCGTGGCTAGTGTAGTTGTGTATTCGTGCAGCTTCTGACGGCGGTTGTGATGATGAAGATGAGAGAGGGCAAACAGGGTGGTGGCACGTTTTTAACTCGTTTTTGCAGTAACAAGGAGATTGCCACCATTAACGTCTATGTCAGACGGACAACTCATCATTGATAACGACAGACTTAACAACAGTAAAGTGATGCTTAGATATACATCTACATCTGCATGGATACTCTGAAAATCTCACTTAAGTGTCTGGGAGAGGTTTCATTGAACCACCTTCGCGATAATTCTCTATTATTCCACTACTGAACGCCTCGCGGAGAAAACGAACACCTATATCTTTCTGTGTGAGCTCTGATTTCCCTTATTTTATTTTCATGATCGTTCCTCCTTATGGAGGTCGGCGGCAACAAAAGAATTTTGCATTAGGAGAAGAAAGTTGGTAATTGAAATTTCGTGAGAAGATCCCACCACAACGAGAAACGCCTTTGTTTTAATTATGTCCATCCCAAATCCAGTATCATGTCCGTGACACTTTCTCCACTATTTCTCGATAGTACAAAACGTGCTGCCCTTCTCGATGTTCTCCGATAATCTGAATCCCACACCTAGCAGCAGTACTCCAGAAGAAGACGGATAAGCGTAGTGTAGGCAGCCCCTTTAGTAGATTTGTAGCATCTTCTAAGGGTTCTACCAATAAATTGCAGTCATTGATTCGCCTTCTCCACAACACTTTCTGTATGTTCTTTCCGATTTAAATTGTTCCTAATTGTAATTCCTAGGTATTTAGTAGAATTTACGGCCTTTAGATCTGATTGATCTATCATGTAACTGAAGTTTAACGGATTCTTTTTAGCACTCATGTAGACGACCTCACACTTTTCATTATTTAGCGTCAAGAGCTAGTTTTCTTACCAAACAGATATCTTATCTAAATTGTTTTGCAATTGGTTTTCATCAATTGTACTAGACGATAAACTACAACATCGTCTGCATACAACCTAAGACAACTGCTCATATTGTCTCGTAAATCGTTTATATAGATAAGGAACAGCAGAGGGCGTTTAACACCACCTTGGGTATTACCAGGAATCACTTCTGTTTTACTCGATGATTTCCCTTCAATTACTACGAACTGTGACCTCTCTGACAGGAAATTACGAAACCATTCGCATAACCGTGACGATATTCCATAAGTACGCAGTTTCACCACAAGCCGCTTGCGTGGTACAGTGTCAAAATCCTTATGGAAATTTAGAAATACGGAATCAATTTGAAATCCGTTGTCAATAGCATTCAACGCTTCGTGCGAGTAAAGAGCTAGTTGTGTTTCACAAGAACGATGTTTTCTAAATCCGTGTTGACTGTTTGTCAATAGACCGTTCTCTTCAAGGTAATTCATTATGTTCGAACACAATATATCTTCCAAAATCCTGCTGCATATGGACGTTAATGATAAGACCCTGTAATTCAGTGGATTATTCCTATTGTCTTTTTAGACTACTGGCTTGATCCGTGCAGCTTTTCAGTCTTTGGGTACGCATCTTGCGTCGAGCGAGCAGTTGTACATGATTGTTAAGTATGGAGCTATTTCTTCAGCATATTCTGAAAGGAACCTAATTGGTGTACGGTCTGGACCGGAGGACTTGCTTTTATTAAGTGATTTAATTTGCTTCACTACTCCAAGGATGTCTACTTCTAAGTTACTCATGTTGACAACCGTTCTTGATTCGAATTTTGAAATATTTGCTTCTTCTTTGCTGACGGGTTTTCGCAAGGCTAATCATAATACCACTTTTCAATTTCGCAGCTCCAGTGTTCATCCCATGAAAAGCAATTGTCAGCATTCATTAACTCAGTTCCGATGTTTTTTGCGCTGGTAAGTCCCTTATCTGAGTTTGATTCATATTCCCATCTTTCCTTTCGCTTTCCTACTTGGCATATTCATGTGGACTCGTGTTGTTCCCGCAGTGACCAACACGCCACACTGTTCACCGCCAGTGTAAAGTGCGCCGCAAAGTCTTTTGAACTGTTGACCAGGGGAGAAACAACTCCAGTGACACAACTCGAGCACTGGCTGCAGAAGTTGAGGGATATGCTCCACGGACTGCTATAGCTACTACAACAACTTCATCATCAACTGGCATGGGAATCGGCCATCTCCGTCTCCCTCCTGCACCACCTATCTCACCGATTTCGTCATGTCAACGAGGAAAAGTTTCGAAATGGTTTGAAATAATGTGTAATGTTTGTTGGGAATCGTTACGTGACCTCATTCTGAAGTAGTGGATAAATGTAGTCGGCGTCAAGATGTATACACAATTTCTAACTTTAATAAGTGATTTGTTTTGTTAAAATTTTAATGTAAGGTTCAAAAAAATGGTTTATATCGCTCTGAGCACTATGAGATTTAACTTCTGAGGTCACCAGTCCCCTAGAACTTAGAACTACTTAAACCTAACTAACCTATGGACAACACACACATCCATGCCCGAGGCAGGATTCGAACCTGCGACTGTAGCGGTTGCGCGGTTCCAGACTGTAGCGCCTAGAACCGCTCGGCCACTCCGCCCGGCTTTAATGTAAGGTTTTACCTCTTGATGAGTAAGTTATGACAGCATGTTAAATTTTTAAACTCGGTTAATAGTTATATTAAACACTGAAATTTATTTTTGTTGCTCCTGGAAACCATTGGACAGGCAACCTGAAACTGGCTCCACGGAACGGCCTTACTCGTGTTCTGTGTAGTGACGTAGCTAGGCATATTATCTTATAGGTCGAGTTTGGCAAGGATGAGTCAGATACTTGCCTGTGGAACCATCACGACATTTTCCTGAACTAGTTTAGGAAAATAAGGAAGGAAGGTAAGGCCGGCCGAAGTGGCCATGCGGTCTAAGCGCTGCAGTCAGGAACCGCGAGGCCGCTACGGTCGCAGGTTCGAATCCTGCCTCGGGCATGGATGTGTGTGATGTCCTTAGGTTAGTTAGGTTTATCTAGTTCTAAGTTCTAGAAAGGAATGTACAAAAAACCGCTGTATGCATACCATGCACACGAGGGGGCAAAAAGACCTGCGGCACAACCGGGAGGAACTGCCCCACATATAAACTTCTTGAACAGCGCTTAATATCCCGAACAGATTATGGCCAATGATAACAACCAAACCAGATCAACCAAAAGAAAGTCTCCGAGCAAGAAAAAAAGAGACGCCGAAAGGGCAGAAAATTTCAAAAAGTTCTTAAAATCTATCCAGGAGACAGTAAAAAGGGAAAACATCATGGTTGATTCAAGTATTCAGACAGATAATGAAATAAAGACTGAAGAAGTAGTGAAAATGACTGAGTCAGGAAACCTGATCGAGCCCAAAACTCTGGTGCATATGAGTGTAAATTCAACACTCAACCCAGAAGCAGCAAGCTTCGTCATCAACAATGAAGAAATGTGCCCACAACAAATAGTCATGGTTGATCTGTGCATACAGACGGACCTAGAAGAAGAGACAGAAGACCGCTCACAACCGGAAGAGAGTAATGGCATCGCTCCAGTTCAGGAGGGAACTCTCCAAATTGTTCTACAAGACAACCAAATAACAAGTACTAATCAATTGGAAGTAATCCCGAGAGCACCAGATCCGGATCCTAGAAGGATCTACCCGAACTTGGAGCTTGCCATGCAGCTTTCACGCTTGGAGCAACCGGCTGTCCTCACTACGGCGCTCAGGCACGTCGTACGCATAGGTCACAAATATGGCAGAAGGGTCACCTTCTCGACAATGGAGGCTGTGGATAGGATTCAGTTAAAGTCAATGAATCTTCCCACCGATTTCGGGGCTCTGCGTGACCTTCTCAGAAGGGTTTTTGAGAGAAGAGGTGAAGATTTTAATATGCAAGAGATTTATGTGCAATCTGTCCTTGCAAATGGCCGAATTGCGACAGACTATAGAAAACCATGGCCTGATTGCAATTTTCACACCTATTTTCCATGACATCTGAAATCACTATAGGACAGATAAACACCCACAATAGTCGGCTGGTCATGCAGGAGCTGCGAAAGGTGGTGGAGGAGAGGAGACTGGATGTAATCTGTCTGCAGGAGCCATACTCTCGGGCGGGACAGATCTCCTTCATGTCTACCACTTGGCAGGTAATCTCCACAGGAGAAGAGCCAAAGGCAGTCACAATAGTCACAAACAAGACCCTAAGAGCCACATGTCTAGCACAACTGTCAAACAGCCACTGCAGTGTGGTTGAACTACAGACCCCGGTTGGACTAATACATCTCGTAAACATGTATTTCCAATACGGTGGAAATTTTGAAGAATTCTCTGACCACCTTGCGAGCACTATCACAGCGCTGCGTGGGCGCAGGGTTATTGTCACGGCTGACATCAATGCCAAGTCCCCCATGTAGTACAGCGGCACAAGGGACACCAATGGTGAGAAGGCTGAGGAACTAATCATGGCTTCCCAACTTGTAGTGGCAAATAAACCAGGTAATCCCCCAACCTACAGAGGAGGCGGAGGGCAGGGGACAAATATTGACGTCACCCTGGTAACTGTCAATGCCATTAGTATCATTGAGGACTGGAAAGTCAACGAAAATGCCACTACAAGCGATCACAACCTGATTACCTTCTGCCTCAGAGAAGAAGGGTGCCGCTGGGACCTCGGATGGGAGACTCAATTATAATAGAACTGACTGGGACTGCCTGGCTCGGGAGTGTGGCATTCCGCCGTTGCCGGGAGGTGACCTGGATGTGGATAGGTATGCCGAAGAACTGGTAGGGACTATAGTCAGCGCGGTCAAGGCCGCTGTGCCAACCAGGAGGAGAGCCGTGGCGGCTTCCCCTTCGCCATGGTCTGCCGATCTTGAGAGTATGCGTCAGTCTGTAAGACGGGCGAGAAGGTACTACCAGCGAAGTGCCGTCTGGCAGGAAAAACAATTCTGGCTGCAGCAGTACAGGGAGGAAAAGGAAAAATTTCAAAAAGAATTAAAAGAGGTAAGAATAAAAAGTTGGGAAAAATACGTTTTGAGCCAGTTAGCCACTGACCCCTGGGGAATACCTTATAAGTTGGTTAGAGAGAAAATCAGGTCCCCTGCGGTCCTCTCGACGGTCAGAGACGGAGGCAGAATGACAGAGTCGTGGCAGGAAACTGCCGAAGTTCTCCTGCGCACTCTGCTGCCGGATGACGAAGAAACTGAGGAGGATGAACTCCAACAACAAATCCGCAGAGAGGATCTACATGAATACATAAATAACACCATGGTGTACCCCTTCTCAGAGGAAGAAGTGGCAGCACAAATTAAATTACTGAAAAAGGGTAAAGCACCAGGGCCAGACGGCATAGTCGCGGAGGTGGTGCAGTTTCTCGCCCCTCAGCTAGTAACACCCCTCACAGGATTGTTCAACGAATGCCTGAGAACCGGCAGTTTTCCTAAAATATGGAAAAGGGCAAATGTCATAATCATACAAAAAGGGAAGGATAAGGACCCCACAGAACCAAAATCCTATAGGCCAATCTGCCTCTTAGACAACTTAGGGAAATTATTGGAGAAGTTACTGGCTGACAGACTGACAGCTCACAGGATACTGTGCGGGATGAGCGACAGGCAGTTCGGCTTCAGGCCGGGGCGATCTGCGTCTGACGCAATTGCCCTGGCGGCTGAGGTCTGTGGCTCAACCCAGCACAAGTATGTGGTAGGCATCATGGTGAACATCAGTGGCGCCTTCGACAACCTGTGGTGGCCCTCGCTCTTCTCTCGCTTGCGAGAGAAGGAGTGTCCAGGGCCCCTCTATGGCTGTCTGAGGAGCTATTGCATGGACAGGGAGGTATGGCTATCATCGCCTAGCGGGAGAATGAGTAAAACCATCACGAAGGGGTGTCCCCAGGGATCAGTTCTGGGGCCACTCTTTTGGGATATTAGTATAGAACCCCTCTTAGAGAAACTACAACAAAGTGAGGACGTGCTAGACGTGATAGCTTACGCTGACGACCTCCTCCTGCTGGTAGGCGGCCGAAGCCGAGAGGAACTAGAGCCAAAGGTAGAACAAACAATGACAGTACTTCAGAGATGGTGCCAAGAATCCAAAATGAAAGTTGCACAACACAAATCAACGTATCTATTAATGAAAGGTAGTCTTGTTAGGAATCCAACGGTTAGAATTGAGGGAACACCAGTTCTTCGGCGACGAGAGGCCAGATACCTAGGAATCATAGTAGATGAAAAATGGAGCTACAACACCCACATAGAACACATATCACAACGTGCGTTAGAGGTCCTAAATAATCTCATAAATATAGGCCACAGGAGGTTTCATCTAACTCCATCCTTAATCAAACTCTATCATAACAGTATTTTAACGTCTTTAGTGGGATACGCCAGTGGGGTGTGGGCACACAGGCTCACGAGGGTAGTGCCTGCAGTGACTGTAAGAAGGGTGCAGCGGAACATGCTGTTGCGCTCTGTAGGAGCATACCGAACAACACCTGGGGGGGCTCTGTTAGTAATAATAGGATTATGTCCACTAGATATAAAAATTAGGGAGCAGGGAGCATGGTACTGGGTCTCCAAAGGAAAAATAGATAAAACCAGGGAAATCATGGGGGTACAAGTGGGGGACAAGTACTCAATAAAGAGAAGGGGGGAAGAGCTTTGGCAACAGCAATGGGAAAGTGAGGAAACGGGAAGGAGGGTTTTCCAATTACTACCTAATATCAAAGAACGGCTACAAATGAGCTACTTTGAGCCGAGTAGAGGTCTGCTGCACTTTCTAACAGGTCACGGGCCATATCCGACATATTTATGTCGATTTGGTAAACAGGCAACACCAGCGTGTGACTGTGGTGCTCTGGAGGGAACACCCGAACACGTCGTCTATGACTGTACGTTGTGTGACGACGTGGGGCTAGAACTAAGAAATCAATTACCAAATAGAGACACATATACATTACTACGACGTGCTGAGACCTTCAATGTCCTCAACAATTTGGCTAATGAAATCTCTAAAAAGATTCTGAGGGACTTCATTAGGAACCAATAGGACAAACAACAACCCGATAAAGACTCAGGTGCACCTGCAGTTGCCGCCGAGCGCGGAACTGGCCAGTTGTTACACAACTGGAATCCGCCGCGTTATCGGATTAGGAGAGCAGGAGCACCTTTCCCGGACTTGACGTACGCACTAGATTCTATAGGAACTAGATATACCGAATAATGTAGAATAGAATACCAACAACAAATAACATAGGTAGGGACTGCAGCGAAATAAAAGTATTGGCCAGCCCAGTGCCAGGGGCACGCTCACTGGGGTTAGCTCAGTGAGCAGGCCTAACAGTAGGTTTATAAACATCATCTGGCACACATGTAACGCTGCAGAGTAGCTAGTCACAGATTAACCAAGTAGTCACGTAGCTAGATTAACCCTGTCCGTAGCTAGTGCCAATCAACAATAAAAATAATAATAATAAGCTGCATGTTTTTTCAAACTTTATCATAATAGGACCCACTAATTTTGTAAGGTGGTGGGTTAATATGTATCAAACAATGTTCGCTGTTTTTTATGAATAATTGTATCAAACTTGTTTTCAATTGAGTTTAATGTTGTAGTTGTTGTTGTATCAATAAAGAGGTTTTTTTAAAAAAAAAAAAAGTTCTAGGGGACTAATGACCTCAGAAGTTGAGTCCCAATGTGCTCAGAGCCATTTTGAAGGAAGGTAAGGACTTCAGAGTCCTATCGACGACGAAGTCCTTAGTGATAGTGTACAAGTTCGTATTAAGAAAGGATTGGAAAGGGATTCGGTCGCACCCTTTCAAGCAAAAAATCCCTGCATTTCCATTAAGTGATGTGAAACCTCACGGAAAACCTAAATCATATTGTCTGGACGGTGATTTGAATCGTCTTCCCGAACGCAGGCTACCTCACTTGGGCTCTACACTTTCTCCAAGGTCTGAGCGACCACCTCACACAGTAACAAGTCCATCAACGACTTTTAAATCCTTCTAAGGCTGCCTAAGGCGGCTATTGGTGCTGTGACTGTGAGGTGGAAACTCGAAGGAACACCAGCAGCTAAACCAAGACCAGACAGGCCTCATGAGGGACCGTCGAGGCTTGCTGAAGAGTGTTTGTAAAAAATCGCTTAAAATCAGCGGAAGGAATCCAGAGTGCTACCAGTAGTCCAACGAGCACATTGACTGTGCTCAGAGATTTGAAAAGGGTGGAGTACAACGGACCAGCAGCTTCTCTTAGTCGTTGCTTCCAGTAGTCATAGCTAAGTGACGCTTGAGGTAGTGTAAAGAGGGACGCCATTGGACAGTGGATGATTGGAAACGAGTGATTTGGACTGATAGCTCGTGCTATACCCTGTGGCAATCTGATGGCAGGATTTTGTTTTGGTGAATGTCTAGAGAAAGTTACCTGCCATCATGGTCCGATGGCGAATGTCTGCGGAAAATTACTTCCCATCATGTGTAGTGCCAACAGCACTTTTTGTGGGGAAGGCGCACCAAAGATTACATTTTATTAGCAGAACAGATCTACTAAAGAGACTGCATACACTACGCTTGTCCGGCCTCTTTTAGAGTAACGCAGCGCGGTGTGGGATCCTTACGAGATGGGATTAACAGAGTGCGTCGAAAAAGTTCAAAGACGACTAGCACGTATTTTATTTTCGAGAACGGAGAGAGTGTCACCGACATGATACAGGATTAAGGGTGAACATAATTAAAACAAAGGCATATTTCGTTGTGGCGGAATCTTCTCACGAAATTTCAATCACCATCTTTCTCCTCCGAATGTAAAAATGTTTTCTCGACGACGACCTACATAGGGAGACACGATCATCATAATACAGTAAGGGAAATCAGACCAGGGAAAGATATAGGCGTTCATTTTTTTCGTGCGCTGTTCGAGATTGGAATAATGAGAATTATTGTGAGGGTGCTTCGATGAAACCTCTGCCAGGCTCTAAGCGTGATTTGCAGAGCATCCGTGTACATAATGTACTTGTAAGTTACAGTAGCGAAATACGGATCAGATGGTGTTACGATATGGGAGTGTTTTTCGTGATTAGAATGTTGTCCCCTTATTGCGCTTAAGGAAATGCTACATGTGAAATGTTATGAACACTTTTTACAAGATTGTGTATTGCGTACAGCAGAGGAGCAGTTCGGAGATGGCGACTGTTTGTATCAACATGATAATGCACCCTCTCATAAAGCAGCATCTGCGAGGCAAAGATTTGTGGGCAGTAACATTCCTGAAATATACCGGTCTGCTCAGAATCCCAATGTTAATTCAATGGAACGCCTTCGGAATGAGTTAGAACATCGACCTTGCTCCAGAACCCAGCGTCCTACATTACTACTTTCCCTAGTTTCGGTTTTTGAGGAAGAATGGGGTGCCATTCTTCCACGGACATTCATACGCCTGAATTTAAAATGACCCCATCACAGTTCAAGCCGTCATAAAGGCGAAAGGCCGCCAAACCCCATATTAATGCCGATTAACACTTCTCCGAATAGTTTTGATCAGATAGCGTATAGTCGCTGCTTACGTCTTCATCGTTTGTCCAGTGTGACGCTAGTTTTGAATGCTTGATGTGAGTTTTGTGGTACATCGGCTAGAGGAAAAGATATTAGTGTGTATGTGTGTGCATATGTCTGTATGTAAATGAGGGAGGAAGAGAGAGAGAGAGAGAGAGAGAGAGAGAGAGAGAGAGGGAGAGAGAGAGCGAGAGAGAGAGAGAGAGAGACGGACAGAGAGAGAAGGGAGAGACAAGAGAGAAGAGGGAGAGATTCAGGTAAACAACCAATACAAAATAAAGCTGCATATTTTATAGTTTTTAGGCTTAAAATAGAAAAGCAATCAAATATTTGTTCAATACTTCACAGACATAGAACGAGTCCCACTGAAGATGATGTGAAGGCATTGCTAATTACGCATATAAAATTTTTTTTCGTGATTTTCTTTAGATTTCTATTCTTTTTCCTTTGTTCATATGGGCATTTGTAATTGTAATTATGTAACATTTTACTGTGGTTTTTAAATGTTAAGATGTAATTGTGATTATTTCGTTTGCCAATGGATAAATATGTTTCTTGCTTTGTACCTGTGGTAAAGTTTCTAAAGTTCTCTTTTGGAATATTATTAATTGTGAAAAATGCAGTCAATAACATTTATAAAGGTTTATGTAATTTGCGATAACGATATAACATCTATAGACAGGGGACAGCGATAGTGATATCGAGAGTTGAGAGGTTGTTGCGTAGTAGAGGGGATGGTGAATGGCGTGTCTGTGAAGCGTGCGCGGGAAAAATAGTACTGTGTTTCATGAAAAGCATACGTAATTGTATGGACAGTGATACCGAACTATCAGATTGTTAATTCTCTTTACCACTGCGGTATGTAATGCCATCGCCAGCGAACTTTAAGAGCATATAAACCGGACTGTGAAAGTGCCGCTAACATTACTTTGTTGTGGCCGACACGAACTGTGCCTTTATTCGAATGAACTTTGCTGGTATTGGTTTTGGGTGGTGGAACTGTTGTATATCACATTCTTTCAAGCCATGAAAGTGAAGACTAATTAACTGTGCGATATAAATGGCTTTCAGTGACGTTGTCGAAGTTTGAAATGCGAGAACAGAGTGGACATTGATTACGGTGTACTTCACATACATGAACAATTCCATGAACTGTGTATTTGTGGCTAAGACTATATGAATGTGACGAACCGTGTAGTTATGGACGATAGCGTCACGGACAGTGCATAAAGTGTAAAAACGAGCGATGTCTACGTCATGTACTTTGAAAGAGAGGACATGTCAACAACGTTCGTATACTTGGGTCTTGTGGTTTGTTAATCACCACGGGGTTAATGATACAGCTGTGCCGGAACCTTATTGTCGTTTCGCCAGAGAAGATTAAGCAGCGGAACTGTCTGTATCCTGCTCTCATCATCGTAACCCGCCGACATCGTGCTGCCTAACGCAACGCTTCGTATGCAACAAAAAGTTAAGGGATTTCGCTGAACGCTATCCCCTGACCTAGAAACTTTCTTTCTCTATTAAAAGTATAAGAATTACAGACTCTGTTTAATTAAATTCTTTGTTTAGTTTGTTTGCTTTCTGCTAACGAAAATAAAATTACAATCAGTGAATTAAAAGTTGCCTGGTAGCCATAGTTGAAACACCAGTAAATATAAACTTCTTCCTCTCATTAGGACTAATTCTCCTTGCATGTCAAAATTATTGTAGTTATTTTATGTATTGTTATGAGACTAGATATATGACAGTAACTAATAAGAGTATTTTGTCGTGAAATATGGTTTCGCGCGAAAATTACGGCGACTGCCATAATTGCTTGCGTTCTGACCAATAATGTAAAAGCTGCTATTCCCGTATTGGTGCTTTTCCTGACGTGAGCGGGAATTATAAATGTCAGCTGTCAAATCACGTAGTGACTCTTTACCCAGTAATAAAAGTTTTTTGATATTAAATTGCTACGAGTCGTAGTACTAAGAGACACTGGTTATACTCAAAAGTGGGTAGATGTATGGTGAAACCCCCCCCCCAGTGTTCATGCGATTGTTAACAGTATTGTGTGTGATTCACTAAATTTTGTCACTTTTTCTAATTCCTTTGAAGTTTCAGAGAATATATACACAATTTTGTCGGTTCAGGTTAATTTCAGAGCAGTTTCTCGTGAATATTAGAGTTTTCAGTTCATAAACAAAGTGGGATCGTGACCAATTGAGAAGTATAACAAAGAGTGTGGTTTTCCAACTGTAATTTTGGATGACTTCACAGTTCAGAATTTGATAATTATTTTTCCTGTGGGTTGAGGTCATCACAATGAGAACTATGTGTTGAAACACGTTTGCATCTATAGTGTGTCTTCTGTGTAGTGCTCGCAGGGAGACATCGAACTTACCAGTTACTTCCTCCCAGAACAGCACACCACTTTTGTAGATTCGATTTGCTTGCTGATATCTTCTGGATAAATTTGTCTTATTGAACTGACCTTGCTGTTCAGTCCCACCTAGTAATCTCCTTCACCGTGTTCGTATTCTCTTCCCCGAAGCTTTCGTGAATTAGCTGGAAATATTTCTGTCCTCAAACAGCTTAAAGCATTCATAGCCAGAGCTCCGTCATTTCAACCATATAGTGTCAAATTAACCATTGAAAAAATGTACTTTACGATGACCACCAGGTCCTTCCTTCTCTCTGGTCGGTACGCACTCCAACAAAGTAAGCCAAAACACATTAAATTTTACATAACGTTAATTGCTAATACAGCCTCTGTGGCGGGCCACCGAAACATCTTCTGTCAGCGGCTGCACGGAATAACACGTTCACCACAGCAAGTGACGACTTCCGTTCAGCTCACATATCCAAGGGAGGTGCAACTCCTTCGTATATTCTCTGCTCTGCATAAAGGGAACCCTAGTGATTTGCTCCACTATAGCTCAATAATAATTGTTTTCTCTATATTCGCGTGAATATTTTTCGTTTATCGAAGAGCCTAGGAGAATACTACGGCATTTTGATGACGATATGTAAATACGTTTTTCAGAACATGGAGCTCTGAAAACCCAGTCTGAATTCGCAAACACAGAAAAAAATGCCTACGGGAGCTTTTAACTCTAGCAAGATGATTAATGTTTCCAAAATTCCTGGTAGATTATAAACTGCGTAGCACTCGTTGTGGGTTTATACAGGGTGTTACAAAAAGGTACGGCCAAACTTTCAGGAAACATTCCTCACATACAAATAAAGAAAATATGTTATGTGGACATGTGTCCGGAAACGTTTAATTTCCATGTTAGAGCTCATTTTAATTTCGTCAGTATGTACTGTACTTCCTCGATTCACCGCCAGTTGGCCCAATTGAAGGAAGGTAATGTTGACTTCGGTGCTTGTGTTGACATGCGACTCATTGCTCTACAGTACTAGCATCAAGCACATCAGTACGTAGCATCAACAGGTTAGTGTTCATCACGAACGTGGTTTTGCAGTCAGTGCAATGTTTGCAAATGCGAAGTTGGCAGATGCCCATTTGATGTATGGATTAGCACGGGGCAATAGCCGTGGCGCGGTACGTTTGTATCGAGACAGATTTCCAGAACGAAGGTGTCCCGACAGGAAGACGTTCGAAGCAATTGATCGGCGTCTTAGGGAGCACGGAACATTCCAGCTTATGACTCGCGACTGGGGAAGACCTAGAACGACGAGGACACCTGCAATGGACGAGGCAATTCTTCGTGCAGTTGACGATAACCCTCATGTCAGCATCAGAGAAGTTGCTGCTGTACAAGGTAACGTTGACCACGCCACTGCATGGAGAGTGCTACGGGAGAACCAGTTGTTTCCGTACCATGTACAGCGTGTGCAGGCACTATCAGCAGCTGATTGGCCTCCACGGGTACACTTCTGCGAATGGTTCATCCAACAATGTGTCAATCCTCATTTCAGTGCAAATGTTCACTTTACGGATGAGGCTTCATTCGAACGTGATCAAATTGTAAATTTTCACAATCAACATGTGTGGGCTGACGAGAATCCGCACGCAATTGTGCAATCACGTCATCAGCACAGATTTTCTGTGAACATTAGGGCAGGCATTGTTGGTGATGTCTTGATTGGGCCCCATGTTCTTCCACCTACGCTCAATGGAGCACGTTATCATGATTTCATACGGGATACTCTACCTGTGCTGCTGGAACATGAGCCTTTACAAGTACGACACAACATGTGGCTCATGCACGATGGAGCTCCTGCACATTTCAGTCGAAGTGTTCGTACGCTTCTCAACAACAGATTCGGTGACCGATGGATTGGTAGAGGCGGACCAATTCCATGACCTCCACGCTCTCCTGACCTCAACCCTCTTGACTTTCATTTATGGGGGCATTTGAAAGCTCTTGTCTACGCAACCCCGGTACCAAATGTAGAGACTCTTCGTGCTCATATTGTGGACGGCTGTGATACAATACGCCATTCTTCAGAGCTGCATCAGCGCATCGGGGATTCCTTGCGACGGAGGGTGGATGCATGTATCCTCGGTAACGGAGGACATTTTGAACATTTCCTGTAACAAAGTGTTTGAAGTCACGCTGGTACGTTCTGTTGCTGAGTGTTTGCATTCCATGATTAATATGATTTGAAGAGAAGTAATAAAATGAGCTCTAACATGGAAAGCAAGCGTTTCCGGACACATGTCCACATAACATATTTTCTTTCTTTGTGTGTGAGGAATGTTTCCTGGAAGTTTGGCCGTACCTTTTTGTAACACCCTGTATGGCCTAGGAAGCGAGTGTGCCACCACCGCTCGTGCTTCCTGACGCGACGCGTAGGCTGCGGCTTCGGCTGCCGTGCCTGCAGTCTGCACAGCGCAGCGCCCTCGCCCGCTTCTTGTGCAGAAAGTTGTCGGGCGCGGCTCAACTTGTGCCGCCATCATTTAAAGTGTCGCGGAGCGGCGCGGCGCGGCTGAAGTAAAGCGCTCGCCGTACGTTTTTATTTCCCCAAGGGCGGCGCGCGCGGCTCAAGGAGGAGAGAAAAGTGTGGCGTAGGGAGGGCAGGCGCGTGGGCGGGTCCCCATACTCAACTTCATTGGCCGGGCCCGTGCCCGCAAGGCGGCCGCCTCCAGCCGCCGGCTTTTTCATTTTGGATTGAGAGCGTATCATTCATAAGGCACCTGGGATTTCCCTAAACTTCTGCCTTCTCACACCCTCCGGCAGCCTAAACCGGCCTCAAGTACCCTCGCCATCTCCTCCCTCGCCGAAAACACCCCGCGTCGCGAGACACGGACGCGGCGGAGTTACGCGCGCGCACATACGCGTATAAAAAGCCGGGGGAGGAACTCGGCTGCGTGCACAAATCCAATTTGATGGCCTCAATTTTTTTTTTTCCGTAACGGCCTGGTCGGCTTCTTGCTGGCGCGGCGCGGTGCGATAAGCGAGAACCGTACGCGAAGAAAGGGAGAGGAGGAATACTAAGAGCGGTGCGTGAACGAAGGGAGAGAAGACGGGGGGTGGGGGGTGGGGGGTGGGGGGTGGAGGAGAAGAGCAAGCGTGACACGCTAACAAGAACCGGAAGGAGGAGAGAGTGCTAAGGGATGCGTTAACCCAATCCACTTTGACGCCCAGACTTTTTAATCTATCACTCTCCCCCATTATGCAATCTGTGGTGCGGCAGTGGGTGGGGGGGGGTGGGAGGGGAGTGATGGAAATTTGCATTACGCAGAATTAACTCCGCCGCCAAGTGGAGGGCACCACACACACATACTGTCAAACAGCGCCGATTGGAAACCATAGGAAGGGCGGTCAGTGCGCTAAGGCGTCGTTGATGCTGTTTCTCCTCCTCTACAAGGATTCGACAAGGACAATGCTCGTTCCATCGTTTTCGAGCCAAACAGCAAATGTTCGAAACGTTTTCTGTTGCTTCTTTTATTTTACTCCAACGAGGTTTTACTTTTACCATACAGGACAGCGTTTATTGGGCAAAAAGTGTATTTATTTCTCGACGTAGCTCCATACTGTGTCCACATTAAGTTCCAAATAATCACCGCATAGCACTGCTTCCATAGCATGCAGGGTGACTCAACTACGCTGTTCATCTAACACATTTCCAGAACCTTCAAAACATCGTTGTGCAGAATTTAAGGAAAGTAATACCTGAAATGACGAACACGGGGAAGGAGCACAGTGCCACAATAACACTGACCGTTGAGTGTAAAGTTTAAAAATATTTGGAGGTCAGTAGGTACAGTCGTGGAATAAACGAGAGAGACCCCTCGCCTTTTCGTTATGCTGATCCGCACAGCTTTAAAGTCTGCTACACAGCATAATAGGCAAGGCGACGAAGTGCTACCAACATACTATGCAAGTTCGCTCAGCTGATGTGCTGAGATAGCTAGCACTGGAGGAACTCGAACTTCGAAGACGCCACAGCATCGTCTGCCAGCATTTTGTGGGAAACGAAATGCCTCAAGTATAAGCCAATGTGTTGCATTCGCATATCTGTGACTATGAATTGGATCTAAAGTGTGGTTATGGATAGTACATATGCTCAGATTGCGAATCTAACATCACGAATAAAGACAAGGGGAAATGAATTAGGCGTCCTTCCACTTCCGTAACATCAAATATAGTTTAGTTATTCTTTCTTAAATGGACTGCGCATAAAATCATTTACCAGAAGTGAATAACTTTTTAGTAACACCAGATGATATTAACAGCTTGCCGGCGCGCGTTAGCCGCGCGGTCAACGGCGTCATATCGCGGGCCGCGCGGCTCCTTGCGCCGTCAGTTCGAATCCTTCCCCGCGCAGGGACGTGTGTTAGGTTAGGTAGGTTGAAGTAGTTCTAAATCTAGGGGACTGATGACCTAAGCAGTTTGGCGGCATAGTTCTTAGAGCCATTTTTTGACGTTTCGCGAAAATTTTCTTTACATAAACTGCCGTATCTTTAGATTGCATTGTCATAGCTCATTTTTTCACACCACCAAGGGACCGTAGACCGCAGGAAGTGCGATACATTTCCGCTTATTGTGTACACCCGTACTCGAGGTTAACGGGTTTTAAAGGTTGGGTAGACAGATAGACGGTCAAGAATGTGAGACTAGTAGGGTTCCATTTTTATCGATTTGCGTGACGAAATCTTAACAACGAAAATAGCTACCACAGTTACTGAAGATTAGGGCGGCATAATAATTTCCCCTACTCTTTATTCGAAATGTTCCAGTTTGAGTGGATACATCAGCATATTAATCGTAGCTACGCTTTCGATCCAAATCACGTTTACAGGAATGGAAATAAAATCCATTTGCCTATACACGTGGTAATTCAAATCCCACTATTAATGCCACCGCGTTTTAGATGTGCGAGCATTCCCATTGCTAGCTACCTTAAGGAACACTTCGGCTAATGAACGTTTTCTGGCTGTGGCACGTCTAAGGGAGAATTCGAAACATTGTAGAATACGTTTGGCACCTACGTCGCCGCTTATTTCCTGGGGTGGTGCAGAATTATCCTACTAAATTTACTCGCTAATAACAGTTTTTTGTTATTTCGATAAACATCCCTAATGACTGTCACATAACCGGTGACATAAGGGTAGACAATTCATGTTTTTAAGTCCAGAAAGCTCTATGCAACAGAAATTGCACATCATTTTCCCATTTTCATTGCGAAATTGCCGGCTTATTCATGTCTGGGATAATAATAGAGGGCTGTTTGCCTGGGTTGTCTGCTAGCGTAGTGAAAGGTGTTTGCTACTGCAAGGGAGGTCTGGTTTGTTTTCGGTTCTAATCTCGATGGAGGCAGATAGACTATCAATAAGGGAATTTTAAGAAATTCTCGCGCCCCCAATACGTTTTATTGCTACCTTTATTCTGTACCGGCGCCTTATGAATGTCGATATGAAATTCTTGTAGAATTTCATACTTGTTACTGCTTACTTTCTCCGCTTCTGTCAACAACTGAATTGACTTAAGTGTGGCACTGAATGATTTTTAACTGTATTTCGTTATGAATCTTCACGCATTGCTAAATTAGCACACTTTCATGGTAGGTCAGCAGCGGTAATCCAGTATGACTGGTCTGAACGTTGGCACAGGTCATTTCGCGGCCGAATGCGCATAATATTTTGCTAATTCGTAACGATATTGGGTACTTTGTCTTACTAAAACAGTTATGTTATCTCGATAAGCTGAAATTCATTTTTATTAGTACAGTTCATACTAATTAGCGTTTCTTCTTTCATTTATATCTTATATTTAGGTGTTGTGGTTAACACACTAATCAGCATTAATACAGTCTTACACATCATTGAAAACAGTCTGACAAATTTTATATAGTTTTTCAATTTCACGCCTGTGCATAGTATGTTGGTAGCACTTCGTCGCCTTGCCTGTTATGCTTTGTAGCAGACTTTAAAGCTGTGGGGATCAGCATAAACAAAAGGCGAGGGGTCTCGCTCGTTTTGTCCACGACTGTACAAGCAACATTATGTCTTCCCACACCGTAACAGCTGGAGCACCAAAACGATCATGTCTGACAATGTTTTTGGGCGCCTTACGTGTTCGAGCCTCCCGCCGAATGACGGTACCTCCAGAAGCGCTACTCAGACTGAATCTGCTTTCATCTGAGTTGAGCACTCGTCCCCACTCTTTCCTGGTCCACTTCCTACGCTCATGGCACCATAGTAAACGGTGTCCCCGACGTGCAGCTGTCTTTGGAACACATTGTACCGGTCGCCAGGCAAAGAGACCACCCCCATACAGCCACCGTGCCACTGTGGACCGTCAGATTGCGAGCGAAGCAGCCCAGTTAAATGTGGTTACAGCTGCACATCCTGTCTGACGTGGATCCCTACCTGAATGTTGCACAATGTAGCGGTCATCTGTCGCTGTAGTTGACCGTGGTCGACCACCTCCTTTAGGCGACAGTGCCTGTGGTTCGGAATTCTCCCCATACTCGTAAAACAATGCTGTGAGCAATATCACACTCCCGGGGTACACTCGTCACACTTCGTCCTTCTTCCAGTTTCGCGATGATTCTTCGCGATGTAAAGCCATCAAAACTCTGTTTTCGGGGCATGTTGTAATGAGAAACATCTCCGCAGTTCACCAAAACCGCTCGCTAATTCATGCAGACTGTCTTTTCCTGTTCCTTCAACTGCCTCGTGCTAGGGCATTATACCCATTTGACGTTACAGTCACGCTGACTTCACGCCAAGGCCGACTAGACATATTGGCGTGGGCGCACAAACGAGTCGTAGATAAAGTATCGGCAGTGAGTATTATACGCGCAAACTAAGTTGACACTTGGCACTATGTCAACTTAGTTTTCGTGGACAGTACTCATGACCACTTCGTACTTTGTCTATATCACGTGTGTGCACCCAGGCCAGTGTATCTACTCGGCCAAGCCTCACACCATCTGACGTCCAACTTTCTATGCACGACTGTGTGACCTCTGGCAACATGCTCCCGCATTTTCATTAATTTCAACAGAGTTGTTGTATGTTACATTATCTATCAGAGCAGTGTAATTCTATTTTCACCGAGAGGAACGACGTATAGTATTTTATGTGTGAATTGAAGGTGGAGGCAACTGGTCCCGGCGGAGATTCGAGTCCTCCCTCGGGCATGGGTGTCTGTGTTTGTCCTTAGGATAATTTAGGTTAAGTAGTGTGTAAGCTTAGGGACTGATGACCTTAACAGTTAAGTCCCATAAGGTTTCAGACACATCTGAACATCTGAAGGTGGAGGGGGAGGGGGAGGGGGAGGGGAAGGGGAAGGGGGAGGGGAAGGAGAAAGAAAAAGAAAGGGGAGCGATTACCGATGTCAGCGGTATCGGAACATGACGCAAAATCAGCGGCGACGATTGAAAATGTGCAGTGGACCGGGATTCGAACCTAGGATCTCTTCTTGACAGGTGCGTTTACCACTGTACCATCGGGGACACAGTGTTATCGCAACTGGCCAACTATCTCGATACGCCTCTGCCGGACCCAGATTCCCACCGAGCGCCACCTATTCACAGTCCCTGTCCATTTCCGCCATGCTCTCTACTCTGAGATCCCCGTAAGAGGTCGGACGTAGTGGTGCATCTGCACTGAAGACGGTGGATCCATTTCCCATGGCGAATCAATTACATGAAGGTGTGGCGCCTGTTCTTTCGTACATGTCTGAAAGAACAGACACCACACATTCATATAAGTATAGTATTTTCTCATACCTGTACTAATAACAGAGATTTCGGTATCAATTTCGCTTTACCAAATGGAAGTATAGTAATCGGTGCTATTAGTATCATAATTGCAAAATAGACACATTCGACAACGTTTTCCTTTTCAAAATCTGGTTTCTAGATTCCGAGAAATTACAATATTTAAAAGTTAGGCTTTATCTGTTTTAAACGCAAAGCCGATTCCTGTATTACGTGGAAGTTAGTGATGTCATATCCAAATAATGAAATACGTCATGTCGTATAAAGAGAAACAGAGTATTGCATCAGCTCGATAACTGTATATAAGGAGCGCAGAGGAAATGAAGTTTTCGTTTACCAACTGCGTTGGTCGGACCTATTGCCGAAGTCATACTCTCGACAACAGCCTGAGGACCAGCCTCCTCACGACAGCAAACGCCTATTCTACAACATAAGTCACGCCATTCAACCGTGACTGAAAATTCAGGAACAGCTCTCTGATGCTTACCCTTCGGCAGGACGAGCTAAGTTTGCTTGCCAATAAGTATGACTGCACCGTAGCTTTCATTCTGTCTGTGTCGTTCACGTGTGTCTACTGCCTGTTATTTCGAAAAAATAAATGTCTCTCACAAGCCAAGAGAAACTAATACGCTACTCCTTTAAGGGATTGCAGATGTAACGCGAAGATAGCAGTTAAATTGTATGCACAAAAGTATCCCCGAAGTCGTCGTTATTATTTGACAGTATTTATACCACAGATCCCTGTTGTACAGGTCCTTCAATGTTTGACGTTCACCTTTTTTTCAAGGTTCTGGCAGAAACAAGAGCAGAAATACTGTCGTAGTTAGCTGGTGATTCACCATTAGATGCCACGTCTTTTTCCTTCCAACTTGTCTGTAGGTCCCACGACATGTAGACAAATGTATCGGTTTTATATCAAACTGTTTTCAACTGTTCCACTTTTGTAAGCAGACTCTCTTAGCTGCGTCAGCCTGACTGGATAGTTCCGCATAACAACACCAACCTCCGCGTAAGACAGCAATCACTTTCATGTTCCAAACAGATAAATCGCAAATTCAAAATATTTCTCTGAAACAGCAAATTGAATTTTGAAGACTAAAATGCCTTTGAATTCGTCTGTTTTAGAACTGCGATAGTAGTGACGGAAATTACTTTAAGTCCAGTTTAAAAAGCGAAATTGATACCTATATCTATGTAATTTAATATCGCTATGAAAAGTTAAGAGCCTCGACTCGTGTTCGGGAGGCCGGGTGTTGAAATCGACGGCTGATGATCTAGGTTTAGGTGACTCCGTACGGCGGATTTGGACCTGCAGAAAATCCAACGGACTGGTTTGTAATGAACAAGTTAACTTTCAATATTCCAGAAACTAATAACATTCATTACAGGAAAACCAAGTCACAAAATGACCTGGACCTCAGAATAAATAATACAGAAGTTAACAGAGTAGGTTTCACAAAATTTTTAGGTCTCCATACAGATGAAAATTTAGATTCGGAAGTCCACATCCGCTATATCGATAGCAAGTTAAGTTCTGCTTGCCTTGCAGTACGTGTAATTAATTATATGTCTAATAAAGAGTGTAGCAGAACTGTCTATTTTGCTTGTATCCACACTGCTATTACCTATGGCCTCACTTCCTGGGATTATAATACGAGAAATCTAAAAACCATCTTCACACTACGAAAACGAACTTTAGAATAATTACCAGCAGTTGAAGGCTAACCTCCAAGCAGCTATTTCAACAGCTAAGTTCTGCAAGGTTCGCAGGACAGTTTCTGCGAAGTTTGGAAGGTAGGAGACGAGGTACTGGCAGAAATAAAGCTGTGAGGACGGCGCGTGAGTCGTGCTTGGGTGGCTCAGATGGTAGAGCACTTGCCCGCGAAAGGCAAAGGTCCCGAGTTCGAGTCTCGGTCCGGCACACAGTTTTAATCTCCCAGGAAGTTTCATATCAGCGCACATTCCGCTGCAGAGTGAAAATCTCATTTTGGAAACAACTAAATATTATTCTACATTTACCACACCCCTACATACAAAAAAGTGTGATTAACATAAAAAAAGTGCAGTGAAAATTTCAATTCCAACTCAAATCTGCATTCACGTAATACAAGAATGGGCGATGATATCCATGTAAAAAGAGTAAACAAGGCTGTTGCACAGGAACAAACACATGTTAAAGGTACAAAACTATGTAACAAACATCCAGCACATATAAAAAAATTAAAAAAAATTTTTACATTTAAGAAAGCAATATTCAAGTTTTTAATGACCAACTGGTGTTACAGTGTAGACTAATATTTCCCTCGACCTAGTAGCAAATAATTATATTCATGTATTATGTTGATACTATGTGACAAAGTCAATGTCAATAGTATTTTAAGTTAAATGTTTCCTTTGATCCGAACTAGTATTTTGAACAGAAGTGTTACAACTGTTATGTGTTTTTATTTAAATCTCAACTAAGTACTCCATGAAAAATATCTTTTATGTAAGTATTCAAAGCTGACCATGTAATATATATATATATATATATATATATATATATATATATATATATATGTGTGTGTGTTATTCATTTTTGTGCACTGCTCATAAATTGTTCCTCGACGAATAAACTACTAATACTACTGGCAGCTGTAGTATTATTTTTAATGTAACAAAACGTTTAGTAATAGAGTCTTGTGTCCATCCGACTTTCCCTATGTATGAGGAGCATTAGCTCGGCGTGATCCTTCGTGTCCAGTGGCCTTTAAAAATGACGATGTACGAGGGTTATTTGGAAATAAGGAACGATCGGTCGCGAAATGGGAACCACAGTGAAAATCCGATGTAGTTTTGCACAGGTGTGTTGGGCAGTGTCTCTAGTATGCCAGTCTACCGCGTTACGTCGTTCTTCTCAGTTCTGAGCACACAGGGAGCACATAAAGATACCTATAACAATAGTGTCTCCCGCCAAGTACGAGGGCCTGGTGAGAAATTTCGCCAGAAGATATGTAGCCAACATTACATAACTGTCGTGCGCTTTCTTCTTCAAGACAATGCTCAGCCGCATTCTGCAGAGGCAATGAAGATACTCCCGCATCGTTTTCAATTGGAAATGTCTGATTACCCACAATACAGCCTGTAATTGTCTCCCTCTGAGTTTCATCTCTACTCACGAGAAACGCTGACTATGAAGACAACATTTTGGCACAGACAACGAGCTGTAGGCGAAAAGCACTGGCGGCTGCCTTCTATAACGACGGTATTGGAAAGTTGGTACAACGCTACGACAAACGTCTAAGTCGGATCGGCGACTATGGAGTTAAGTAGCTGGAAGTTGTAGTTAACTGTTGCAAATAAAACAGTTTTGATTTTCACTGTGGATTCCATTTCGCGACATATCGATCCTTACTTTCCGAATAGCCGTCGTATTTGCCTAAAGATGTCGCTCACTCTTGTCCGTGTGCACTAATCACTCCTCGCCTTCCTGTCCCTGCACTGTATCGGCGCAAGCACGAGACAAGGTCAACTTGACTTGGTGCCTGTGCACGGACAATGAAGAATCCGTGCTGTACAGAGAGAGGCACTAGGTGCACGGTTATCAAGCGGCGGGACGCCAGAACGTAGAAAAAAGTAATGCGAAGTCAAATCATTCCCGTAAAAGGAGAGACCTTATAAGCTGACACACAGCCGCATTGTAATTCAAGATTTCTCTCTTACGGCTGCGAGGGATTAGCCGAGCGGTCTTAGGCCCTGCAGTCCTGGGCTGTGCGGCTGGTCCCGGCGGAGGTTCGAGTCCTCCCTCGGGCATGGGTGTGTGTGTTTGTCCGTGGGATAATTTAGGTTAAGTAGTGTGTAAGCTTAGGGACTTATGACCTAAGCAGCTAACTCCGACAAGATTTCACACACATTTGAACATTTTTCTCTGTTACGCTATGGTACCATTATTCGTTTAAGGGTATCTCAGAAACTGTGCAAGGCACGCAACTTCTGAAAACTGGTAGACACGGCCAGCCCCTTAAATATTTAACCATTTGGCTTTGTTTCGTTCTGCAAAACAGATGAGATCGGGATCGTTTAGTCAGCGCGAGAGCGTTACGGAGATGCTCAACAAACACCAGTGGCAGGAGTTACAAGAAAGGGGCTGCGTATCATGGAGAAGTTTACTATTGAAATTCCGAGAGAGTACGTTCCGGCAAGAGTACCAAAACATATTTCTTCATCTCACACAAATAGTACGAAATGAACGCAACGAGTAAAAGCAGAGCTAATGCGGAGCATTACCGACAATCATTCTTTCCTAGCGCCTTTAGAGAACGGAAGAGGGAAGTGGAGAACTGACGCTAATACCGGAAGTAACTCCACCACACACTGTAAGGTGTGGACTATAGATGTAGATGCATTAGAGGTGCATTTGGTGAATGATCTCAGAATTTAAAAGAAACGAGTGTTACGCACAATTCTTTTACTGGTCTTTAAAGTGTGAAACGTCCCCTTTGAAAAATTAATGAATTACTGTGCTGATAAACCTCTTACGTTATTTGATTTTCAAACAGCTGAGCAAAACTGAACGTACTCAGACATTACTCTCTTTACTTATTCTGATCAACAATAAACTGACCAACAATATTTTTAGCGCAACGCAATCTGACTTTCAATAATACCTACAAAAGAATGGCCCTGACTAACAATAACCTATACCTTTCATGAATCACTTACCTCACAAAAATCTACTGCAATACAGCGTGCGCCAATACTGTCAGCTGAGTAAAGGATTCTAACTACCAAAGGCACTAACTACTGATAGGCATAGTTAGCAAATGAAAGATTTTGATAAAGAACAAACAATGTATTTACCTTAATAGTGTTCAAAAGTTTTATATATATATATATATATATATATATATATATATATATATATATATCAGTTCATGACATCCAGTCTTACAGATTTACTCTTTTTGGCGGACACAGTCCAGATCGTCCGCTCTTAAAATTCTGCCATCTCTCTCACCATATCCACCACTGCTGGCGGTTCACCTCCAACTGCGCAACGATACGCGCTGTTAACAGCCAACTGCCCAACACTACAAAAGGAAATTCAAACAATGCAAACCAGCAACATACTGCACACAGCACAGTCAGTGATTTTCATATAGAGCGATACATGGCGTTACCAGCATAAAAACCTAACCAGCTTACTTACAAGTGGTCACCGTTAGCTACAACACAATTCTAACATCGGTTGTAAAGCTGTTGGAAACTGTCAAAGGCTTCTTGCGGAATCGCTGTAAGCATGTAAGCATGTGGTCATATGTAACTAGTTACTAACCACCTGCCACACGGAGCACGTTCGTTTCTCACCACTAACTTCTAGTATCAGCCGCACGCAGTTGACGTCAACAAGTGTATGGGCCTGAAGATGATGTTGTTACAACGTTGAAACTAGTTACCAAAATAAAATCGATACCTTAAATACAGCTGGAGGAATTTCTTAATTTTTAATATAAATTTGTACCAGCTGACGCCCCACTGTCCTCCATTTCAGCTATAGATGTATGAATATTGTTGCTTTATTGGCTAAGTGACATAGTTTGGGGTGAACGTAAAACCGTATCATTTCCAGGCATTTCATTCCTCGTGGTATGTACACGAACTTTTGAGCTGTTTACTGTAGTACCTTACACCAGTTTCTGGGACGCGAGTGCCTCCAGACGCGCCACTCGCTACCCGTGGAACAGCCTGTTACAGGGTGCTTCGGCATCCAGCGCTGTCTGCCCCTTGCGCGCTCGGCGCGGGCAGAGAGAATAACTGCTCGGGGAAAGGAGAGGGAGGCGCCGGCGAGGGTCGCACAAGTGCGCGGCTAAAAACATTGCGCTCAAATATTCATAAGCAATAATGCAGATGTGTGCAAGCTGCAACTACTTTGCGTCGCCGGCGTTATTAATTTGCCGGCCTCGCCGCCGCGGTCTGCTCAATGTTTCATACTACGGCCGCTCCGGCCCGAAGACTGCTACGTGCCACACAGCGGTAGAGAGCCTGTATAAACTGCCTGACAAGAAAAGTGAAGCATCAGCAGACACAACTGGATGTCAGTGTAACTTCGTACAGATACTCACCATTGTATGTAAATGATAAAGAGTTGCAATTCATTGTGGCAGGTCGCACGGCCACCAGATTACATTAGTGTTGTTGCCGTCTAACGTTGTTATGAGAGTACTTAAGGGCATGAACAGCTTTAGGGGTTGAGTGATCACTGCGAAGGACATGGAGGTGCAGCGTATACGTGTGAGACAGCGTTAGCAGCACCTACGGGGTCTGAGAGGAGTGACACAGTGGATATCCATTTGGCTGGCTGTTCGAATAGCGCAATATCCAGATTTGTAGGGCATTCGGAACGGTCGCCTGACATTGGACTTCATGGGAAATTGAGGATGGGCATATTCGTCGTCAAGGTTCTGGTGAAATTGGAAAATTGTGGTAAGGTCTTTTGGGACCAAACTGCTGAGGTCATAGGTCCCTAAGCATACACACTATTTAATCTAACTTAAATTAACTTACGCTAAGGACAACACACACACACACCCATGCCCGAAGAAGGACTCGAACCTCCGACGGGGAAGTGCGCGGACCGTGACAAGACGCCCTAGACCGCTCGGCTACCCCGCGCGGCGGAAGGTTCCGGTGACTACGTCTGACCACCACAAGGGACGATCACCATACTGAGCACCAAACACATCGTAACTCCACATCTGCGGCTGCCATCATAGAACAAGTAATGGATTCCCTGCAACATTCACCGTCATCCCGCACTACGGGTCGGAGACTTAACATCCGCCGGACTAGGCAATTGCCGTCCCACACACAGGCGGCTGCGTTTGGAGTGGTACTGTCGCCAGGAAGCATGAACTACTTGCATATGGTATCGCATTGCGTTCAGCAATGGATTGCGATTCTGTACAACCCCGGACGACCATTGTCGGCGAATATGGCTGCGACCTGAGGAAAGGTCCCTTAACTTCCAATGATTTGGAGAGGCACAGCGTGTTACTCTTGTTCTCATTGCTTGTAGAGCTGTCGGGTATGACTTCAGGCAGTGATCGAAGATACTCTGACGGTGCAAAAGTACGTCATGAACATCTTGTGTTCAGGTGTTACCTCTCATGCGACAGTACTGTAGCATCATTTTTCAACAGGACAAAGCTCGTCCGCATCTGACCAGTGTGTCTATGAACTACATGCGCGATGTTGAGCTACTCCCGTGCCCAGAAAGTTCCCCAGAACTGTCCCAGAAGGAGCATGTGTGTGACCAGCTCCGACAGCATTTTCGTCCTAGTCATATCAATGACCAGTTGCAGCAGTTGTGGGTCAGCTTCCACTATAAGAGAGTAGAATGCCATTATGACATCCTCCCCATACTAATGACTGCATGTATCGTGGCCAGAGGGCGTTCATATGGGACTGATAAGTGGACTCATATCGCTAAGTTCTATATAAATTTGACTCGATTTTGTAATCGCTGAAATAACATCACATACCCTCTCAACCCATGAAGTTCCATTTCGTTTCTTGCTCCCCTACTGCGTGCTTCATCCTTTTGTCAGACTGTGTAGACAGAGACCGGCCAATTCTGAGGGAACAGTCTTTTTTTTTCCGTAGACTGTGCACAGGATGTATAACATGTATAACTAGATATTGTGAAAAGAAGTCACCTATTGACTGTAAGAAGGCGTCTGTCTAACAGATGACATCACAGCAGCACGTCTAACATATTGTTTGGTATGCGGCTAGACAGAGTGACAATTATTGAACTATACGAAATAAAATCGTCATAACTTCTGAATCATAATTTCTGAACGGTTTGCGTTAGGACGTTCAAACTGCACGGTCGGCTGCAGGACATGATGAGAATCAGTATGCGTTGTATGGCTTAGTTTAGCGACGAAGCCCACTTTCATTTGGATGGGTTCATCAGTAATCAAAATTTGCGCATTTGGACGACTGAGAATCCGCGTTTTGCGATCGAGAAGTGTTTTCACCTTCAACGGTTTACTACGTGGTGTGCAATGTCGACTCACGGAATAATTGGTGCGATATTCCTTGATGGTACGGAGAGTACCGAACTGTGGCTGCATGGTACAGCGCGCATTAGACCGCAGTCCCTGTAACAAAGTTTGATTGAATAAATGGTCTCTAGCATGCAAACCACGCATTTCCGGACATAAGTCCATTAGACCTTTATTGTTCCGTGTCCTCTCATCGATCAATCCCTAGAGTTTGTGCACAGTGGAAAAAATTACTCTGTATGTAGGAAGAGGGGCGGCGTAGTGCGAGACGGTGACGGTACCTGCTGAACGTCGTTTGTGTTCATCTGCCTTGAAGTTTGGCGTAGTAAGCTGCACTGTGGATGTCTGAAACCAAGCTATTCAACGTTAATCTTAGGTCATGTAATTGAGTCTACTCGAATTTTCTGGTGGGAATATGCCGTGAATAGCTGCCTTCCACTAAACCGCATATGGAACGCTATTGGTAATTTCTGGCTGTTTTCTTCATATGAGTTCTTAATTGTGGACTGTTTTTCTGGTTTGTCCCCTCTTTGCAGATATGAATTTGGATTTGTCTGGGTGGACCGGACTTTTTTGCCAGTCTCTTGGTGTTGTTTGTTCAAGGAGCTTAGATCGGTGCTCGTAAGCGGCCCCGCACAGGGATTATAACAAACGCTGCTAGCGTCGCACTGATGTCACTTGTACGAAGGAACTTGTTGTCAGTGTGGGTGTCGTGAGTGAAGGCTGTGTAAGGCGGTGTATACTGGGTAAGAGCTAAACCTCAAAATTTTGGATCGCAGGGTGGCCAGGAAACGTTAACAGACCTCTCATTAACAATTTAAGTACATATTTTAAGTGTTTATTGAATGATATGTGTCATTCTCTCGGGGTCTGAAAGTTTTTGTTGTGCAGCTCACGTTAGTTAATTTATGAAGAGTACCATAAGTTTGTTCACTGGCATGGCTTATTAAATTTTATCTCCGATGTGGGAGTGTCTTATTTACCGCGTATATTACAAGCCCGAGAACAAGATAAGCGGTTGGGACTGTAAGCTTATATCTTTCCCAGATTCTAATGTGACCTATTTTTCTGACGAGCAGATATTCCGTTCTGTATAATGTTTTGGTGGCTTGTTGGCCGGCATCATATACCTATAAACTGTGGAGCAACGTTCATATCCAAGAAGAGAAAGCGACTACCATGGCATTTAATGTAAACTCCCTAGTTAACTTAGTTAGTTGTTTTGAGTACTTTTGTGGCAGGAAGGTCTGTAATTTTGATTCTCAGAATTTCGTAATACTCAATAAATGTTGAGTAGTCAATCAGCACTTCATCATCCAGTTAGCGCTCCCACTACCAAACTTGTGTAACTATATACAACAAAGAATTCTTCGAAATATAGTACATACAAAGAAATTTAATTGGTTGGGCAACTCAGTGGCATATCACAGCACAAACTACGTATTTAATACACAAAGAAATAATTTGTCGATTTCTACAAACCGTCTTTATTTCCACAAACGGCCATTACGATTCCCGTTGTCCGGGTAAACTTTTAACTGCCCACTGTTTGACTCTTACTTCATTTATCGGAAGTTTGTCAATAAGCCAACTTCAGTACAATTTTTATAGTCAATAGCGCAACCACTCAAAATTAAACTTTAATCTTCTTAAAAATTACGTAAGTCGTTTTAGCTTCATAACCCTAGATTACTAAACCCTCGTAAAACTTAGTATGCAGTTGGTACAAAGTCACGGTTCCGTCAATCTGGTTTTGTCAGTGTTAGGTATAAAATAGGACGCTTTGTACCTACTTCGTATGTGATACATCATTGGAGACCTTTTAATTGTAATTAACTGATGAGTAGACTATAAACTCTGACTTCCTTTGAATAAAATAAAGAGTCGTAAGATTTACGATGGTTTACTAGCAATGTAACATTTCTCCGCCTTTAGTTTTCTAGGGTAAATTAAATCCTCCATGCATCAAAATTTAAGCTGTAACAGATGGTGAGAAATCAGATGCGACAATCATAGCAGTAGATTTGACTTACAATATGATTCTTTTATCGACGTTAAATTATGTAAAATGAACCGACCATTGATATGCAGATGTGTACCAACACCTATTTTAATGTTATCTGCAAATATAGGGTGTACCAAAAAGGACTTCACAACTTCGAAAATTCGTAGAAACTTATTCAGATGACTAACAGACTTAGTCTTGGTGTTATCTTTAAGTAAAATAGATCAAATTTTGACCGTTTGTTAGGACATCTGGGATTTCGTAAATGTCCGTTTTCAAAGTAAGTGAATACGCCGAGCTGCGCCAGTTGTATGGCGCCAAAGTTCACGGGGCCTGACACTACTTGACTTTTTATTTTGCGGAATCGTTAACGGTACATTCTTTGTTTCACCCTTACCAACTTCTCTGTCAGAGCTCAGAACTAGAACATACCTCGCAATTGAACAAGTTACGCCTGACATGCTGCAGCGATTCTGCCAAGAAATCAATTTCAGATGAAATAATTATGCCACGGGATAGGTGTTTGGAGCGTTGAAATCGGCCTGCAACAGCACCGCGCGCGCTACTCCAGCCACAGTGAGCACGAGACACGTATAAACATGACGTCCTAAGCTTCACCCACTCACATCGATACCATCATTGGTCACATTCTCTCTCTCTATATATATTTATAGACTCTCTACATGGTGGATAGCTCAATCCTTTGCAAGACGCCTTATGGTTCGTGCTTATGTATCATACGAGGGTTTTATAAACTGTTCCAAATTCGTGAGAGTTCTTCCAATTAAACTTTCTATCTGTCGAAGCGAAGGCACTCATCGGTATGTGGCTACTGTATGTGAAGGGTAAATTTCGTACTGTTTCACAATAAAACTGCTACCACTTAGTTTTACAACAATTTGTTGACGTTAAACGTATGAGAAACGTATGTGTGATTCGTCGCATAACGTTTTATTGTTAGTTAACATGTATCTGAAGAAGATGTTTTTGCATGAACTTATTTTCTTGGGAGTTTACAGTTACTTTTCAGCGGACATCGAAATAGTTCTGTACTGTGTAGTACATGGTCATTGAAACAGTTGTCCCAGGTTATGTTCACGGACGAGTCCAGGTATAGCCTGAACAGTGATTCTTGCAGGGTTTTCATCTGGCGTGAACCAGGAACCAGATACCAACCCCTTAATGTCCTTGAAAGGGACCTGTATGGAGGTCGTGGTTTGATGGTGTGGGGTGGGATTATGATTGGTGGACGTACACCCCTGCATGTCTTTGACAGAGGAATTATAACAGGTCATGTATATCGGGACGTCATTTTGCACCAGTATGTCCGCCTTTTCAGGGGCCCTTCTGATGTATGATAACGCACGGCCCCACCGAGCTGCCATCATGGAGGAGTACCTTGAAACAGAAGATATCAGGAGAATGGAGTGGCCTCTCTGTTCTCCAGACCTAAACCCCATCCAACACGTCTGTGATGCTCTCGGTCGACGTATCGCTGCACGTCTTCAAACCCCTAGGACACTTCAGGAGCTCACACAGGCACTGGTGCAAGAATGGGAGGCTATATACCACCAGCTGCTCGACCACATGATCCAGAGTATGCCAACCCGTTGTGCGGCCTGTGTACGTGTGAATGGTGATCATATCTCATATTGATATCGGGGTACATGAGCAGGAAACAGTGGCGGTTTGTAGCACATGTGTTTCGGGAAGTTTTTCTCAATTTATCACCAATACCGTGGACTTATAGAGCATGAGTATAGAAACACGCTAACCAACTTTCACAACTCCTTCTTAGTGTTGCGACTTTTTTCCGTCTGAGTATTTCGAGGGAACACAATATATCATGTCCGTGTACCGCTAACATGAGAGCAGCTATCCTGGAATCGACTGGGAAGTGATTTCACAGCCCGCATAATCTGACAAGCCCGTGCACTTAGGCATTATCCATTTTATGCTCAGTAATCGCCAGAGAACTTTTTTTAACGACGATGGTACGTATGAAGATTGCGTCGATGGCTTCTTCAACTTCTAGACCATTTTTGGTATCGTGCGAATAGCCGAACACAAGAAGAATAACATACTTCACATTAATATTTGGGTTACAAAAATTATATTATAAACAGTAACGTACAATATTTTCCACATAAATACGCAGTCACTACAGTCATCTGCACCACATACGAACATATTTGACCTCGTACACAAGAGACTCATGAAGAGTCCACTTTGTTTAAACAGGATAGCACACATTGTCCGAGTGGGCGCCAACAGTATGAAAATCCGCTTAAATTTTTTTTAACAACTCTGTAAGCAGTAAGGTAACTCGCCTTGATAAACACAGTGCTAAATGAGGCTTCTCCAGGTAATGAGCAGAGATAAGAAAGTAAAAAGGAAATAAACTGGTTCTGCAGTTGATACGTGTCACATGCGTCGATAAATATTTCATACTGTGCTTGAAGACGACATGACAGCCGCTTATCTGCGAAACAAACGAAAACATTCGTTTCTAGACTTTCTGTTCAAGGCAGAGTACCTCGGACGTTGCAGGCACTTAAATCCTTCGCCTTGCTGGCAGTTTGTACGTTACAAAAAAGTCGCACGCAATGTAAAAAAGAAATTCTGTCCATTTGGTGGAACAATAACAATCGTCGTTACTGTCGTTGACTTGGTACTTGAGGCCATCATAATACAAGGAGCGTCTGAGAAGTTCACTGAGAGATTCCGTAAAATACATAAAGCACAAGAGACTAACTAAATACGTGCATATTTGCTCAAAGGAATCTCAATTGACTACAAATTATTTTTAGTGATGCTTATAACGGTAGTGGATGTGTTAGCGAGGGCATCTTGTGGAAGTGTTAATGTCAAACGTCTTATGCAGACAGCTGCGATCTGCGAATTTGATGGCTGCTTACCGTACACAGAATCGAACTGTCAGCGTCACGTCTGTTACACAGTGATGATGATTTGCAGAAAAGATTGTTTTCGGTCCTAAGTTTCCATGAAATTTCTAACACTCTCCTTTCATATTAGTATCTATTTGCGAATCACTTTACACAGTACGCATCAGGATCAGACGAGCCTCTTTGTGAATGGCGACATGAATTTCAGAGACATTAACTCATTTTGTGTAAGGACCTGTCCAACGTACTTGTTGTTTTGTGTAGTCGACACGAAACTCGTGTATCTACAATAGTTTTCTTTCCAACCCGAAAGAGGTTAAACGAGTTATAAGAACGTTTTCTCATCACAGTTTCTGTTCCGCACACTTCGTGTACTGAATGGCAACCACTTTAAAATGTCGTTAATTGTAATATAATATTTATAACAAAACGAAACAACCGTACAGTATCTGATTGCAAGATTAATGGTAAACGTACTGGGCCTGTCACATCCAATAAGTGCCGGTACAATTGAGTAATTTTTCATGTATTACGTTTCTCTTTTGTATGTCGTAAAAAGTAAAAAGAACAAAACATTCTATAATTTATTTTTCTTGTGTATTTTGGCTATTACTTTTCTTCCCATTGCTTATTTTCTTAAGAGCGAGCAAAATTAAACTTTTTGTCAATTACAATTCCAAAAAGCTAGTTTATTATTTATTATTTAGCTCAAAAAATGGTTCAGATGGCTCTGAGCACTATGGGACTTAACTTCTGAGGTCATCAGTCCCCTAGAACTTAAAACTACTTAAACCTAACTAACCTAAGGACATCACACACATCCATGCCCGAGGCAGGATTCGAACCTGCAACCGTAGCGGTCGCGCGGTTCCAGACTGAAGCGCCTAGAACCGCTCAGCCACTCCTGCCGGCTTATTTATAAGATTATTCGCAAACACGGTATATACTTCTAATATAAGGTACACACTAACGCCATGATGTTTCTTAAAAAGTTTGAGCACGAATGCTAAAGGGACAACCTATCATTAAAAAGAGTGAATGGTCAGGTATTTATTTACCTGTATTGTTAGAATGTTGTTAAATAACTAACCAGCCATCTTGAGCTATCTTATTTGTACATAAATAGCTCGTCTACAATTCATCGAGTACACGAAAGTGAAAACGATTGCAGTGAAAGTGTTCATGTTATTTATACTCAAAGTCTCTAGACGCTGAGAGGAGCAGCAAATTGAAACGCAGCCCATCCTATCACAGTGGAGAACGATTTAAATGCACTTGAGCCTTTCTCATTTGCAGTGAACAGTTGTCGGCATTATAACTAGGAACGTCCTACACTCACTTGAAATGGGTGAACGCACTACGTAACGTTCATGCATATGTAGTAGAAGGCTACGCACGTGTTCCCGCTGGCTTTGCGACATTGTTCCAGCAACAAACTGCCGTTGGAAAACTATTAAAATATAACTATAGTGCAGACGAGTGTGTGTGCGCTAACCACCTTATTACCTCTTTGAAAGCATTTACAGGACTAATTGTTTCCCGCAAACTAGAAAAACATGCTTATCTGTTGCACAACACGCGACAATACAGTCGTTGGCAGACAGTGTCGTTGATGGTAGGCTTCGAACTCACAGACCACCATTAGTAAGCGAATGAGTTAATACTATGGTGTAACCAGGAGACAGCCCTACTTCACTTTGGTGCACTTCGACGAAGGGTCGATGTAGCACACCACTAAAGGGTTGTACTGAGCAGCTGGAAGAGCGAAGACTTCCTAGCGATTGGAAAAATGCACAGGTCACTCCTGTTTAAGATAAGCTTTCCGCATAACTATACGCCTAAATCACTGGCGTCAGTCTGTTGTACAATTTAGAGCACAGTTTATGTTCGTGTGTTATGATATTTCTGGAGTCTGAAAAATCATCTCTGTATGAATTAACATAGATTCTGCAATCATGGAACGTGTGAAACACATCTCACTTTGCTCATTCTTAGGATCCAGAAGTCAGTAGATACGGGCCAGTAGGTTTATATTGTGTTACTGTCTCCAGGAAACCGCACGATACTGTTTCGCACAGTCATGTAATGAACAAAGAAACAAACCAACTTTGTGATAGGATTGAGGAATTCCTAACAAAGAGAATACAGCATGCAACTGTTAACGGAGAGAAATCTTCTGACTTAAAAATAACTTTGACTGTGCCCTAAAAAAGTGTTTTAGGACCATTACTGTCCACAATTTATGTAAATGAGCTAGTGGATAAAGTCGGAAGTTCCATGAGGTTTTTCGTGGCTGATGCCCTGTTACACGCTGAGAAGTCGCAACTCTAGACAATTCTAGGAAAGGATGGTTTCCAGAGGGTCGACACTTGATGCATAAATTCGTAGCTACCATCCGAATAAACAAACTTGAGGTATCGCTCATAAACAGGCGGAAAAGGCTCTTACTGTGTGACTACACGATTGTGAAAAATCGCTGGAATCTGTGATATCAATGAAGTATTTGGGAGTATGCGTCCGGAGAGATTTAACGCTTGAGTACCAAACCCTTTTCGATTGAGTAGAATATTTTGTACTTAATCTGGTGTGTAACATACTATTGGAGATCTAATAGTGGTAATTAACTAATGCATAACCTATATATTATGACTTCCTTTGGATAAAATGTGGAGTAGCAATGTAACTTTTCCCCCCTTTAGTGTTGTTGAGTTAGAGGGGAACTACCTTATTAAACTAATCGCAGTAAAGGCAGATGCCCGAATGACATCCACTGAAAATATCATCAGAAAGTGTACTTCACGCAACTCAGAAAACCCTCGTTCAATCCTACTTGAATTTGCTCGTCGGTCTGCGGCCCATACCAGATAGGATTGAATAAGAGTAAGTATCTACATAGATTCGTTTAGTAAGAGCGAAAGTACCATGAAGATGCTCAGCCAGCGCCGTCGGCAGACGCTACAAGACAGGGATTGTGCACCACGGTGTGGTTTAATATTAAAATTCCGATAGCATGCGCCTCTAGAAATTGCTTCCTGCTACGTATATCTTGCGAAACTGTTGTAGAGCTCTGGGTTATGACCTCTACTATGGCGGTTGATGAGACTGGCTGCGATGGGATGTTTGCGATTCACCCCCCTGGGTGTAGCTGTAAGATGCGGTTCAGGCATCAGCAATGGTCCATCAAGAAAACAGTTCTGGTTGAGTGATTCATTTATTTCACAACAAGTGCAGCAGTGGACGATACTGGGGTAGAGCCCTCTGTGATGCACGTGACCTCGGCCAGTTGAAGCCTGCTGGCATCAGCAGTGGACTGTCGGAAGGATGGTGCGCTACGTCTTCCCTCAGGCAATGGAGACAGCCGGCGAGGTTCTCCTGTCAGCACGGAGGCAGCGGCACTGACTAAGGAGAGGAATCAGGTGATGCATGTCCGATGGACGGTGCGTGGTCTGAAGCACCTGGCCAGATCCCGTTGCTCTGCACATAGTGTGCTGGGGCAGACAGGATAGAACTGGACCCCCTGCATGGACGATGATGTTGGTGCGTCCTCGCATAGATGAATAGCGAATAGCGACAGCATTCTCCTGCATGAGGCCATGAACAGCGACTGTTTGCCTGTTTGGGCAGTGATGGCTCGATAGCTAGTTCACCTAGGCTCGAATCCCGGTCTACCAGAAGGTGACCAGCAGCATTATACAGTCACATAGCGGCAGACCCATCAGTGGAAAGGTGCGAAGTCAGTAGCATCTAGATTTAGCACAGGCAATGACCTGCAGTTACTGAAGACAGTCCGAGGGAGGCAGCTTGCTTAATTTTGGCTTGACGAGGGATGTGGACCCGCCATCGGTTAACAACTGGTGATGACTATATAATGTCACAGAATGAGATTTTCACTCTGCAGCGGAGTGTGCGCTGGGTCTCGAGTTCGAGTCTCGGTCCGGCATACAGTTTTAATCTGCCAGGAAGTTTCATATCAGCGGACACTCCGCTGCAAAGTGAAAATCTCATTCTGGAAACATCCTCCAGGCTGTAGCTAAGCCATGTCTCCGCAATATCCTTTCTTTAAGGAGTGCTAGTTCTGCAAGGTTCGCAGGAGAGCTTCTGTAAAGTTTGGAAGGTAGGAGACGAGGTACTGGCAGAAGTAGAGCTGTGAGGACGGGGCGTGAGTCGTGCTTGAGTAGCTCAGTTGGTAGAGCACTTGCCAGCGAAAGGCAAGGGTCCCGAGTTCGAGTCTCGGTCCGGCACACACTTTTAATCTGCCAGGAAGTTACATAATGTCAGTCTGAATTGAAGAGTACACTCCTGGAAATTGAAATAAGAACAACGTGAATTCATTGTCCCAGGAAGGGGAAACTTTATTGACACATTCCTGGGGTCAGATACATCACATGATCACACTGACAGAACCACAGGCACATAGACACAGGCAACAGAGCATGCACAATGTCGGCACTAGTACAGTGTATATCCACCTTTCGCAGCAATGCAGGCTGCTATTCTCCCATGGAGACCATCGTAGAGATGCTGGATGTAGTCCTGTGGAACGGCTTGCCATGCCATTTCCACCTGGCGCCTCAGTTGGACCAGCGTTCGTGCTGGACGTGCAGACCGCGTGAAACGACGCTTCATCCAGTCCCAAACATGCTCAATGGGGGACAGATCCGGAGATCTTGCTGGCCAGGGTAGTTGACTTACACCTTCTAGAGAACGTTGGGTGGCACGGGATACATGCGGACGTGCATTGTCCTGTTGGAACAGCAAGTTCCCTTGCCGGTCTAGGAATGGTAGAACGATGGGTTCGATGACGGTTTGGATGTACCGTGCACTATTCAGTGTCCCCTCGACGATCACCAGTGGTGTACGGCCAGTGTAGGAGATCGCTCCCCACACCATGATGCCGGGTGTTGGCCCTGTGTGCCTCGGTCGTATGCAGTCCTGATTGTGGCGCTCACCTGCACGGTGCCAAACACGCATACGACCATCATTGGCACCAAGGCAGAAACGACTCTCATTGCTGAAGACGACACGTCTCCATTCGTCCCTCCATTCACGCCTGTCGCGACACCACTGGAGGCGGGCTGCACGATGTTGGGGCGTGAGCGGAAGACGGCCTAACGGTGTCCGGGACCGTAGCCCAGCTTCATGGAGACGGTTGCGAATGGTCCTCGCCGATACCCCAGGAGCAACAGTGTCCCTAATTTGCTGGGAAGTGGCGGTGCGGTCCCCTACGGCACTGCGTAGGATCCTACGGTCTTGGCGTGCATCCGTGCGTCGCTGCGGTCCGGTCTCAGGTCGACGGGCACGTGCACCTTCCGCCGACCACTGGCGACAACATCGATGTACTGTGGAGACCTCACGCCCCACGTGTTGAGCAATTCGGCGGTACGTCCACCCGGCCTCCCGCATGCCCACTATACGCCCTCGCTCAAAGTCCGTCAACTGCACATACGGTTCACGTCCACGCTGTCGCGGCATGCTACCAGTGTTAAAGACTGCGATGGAGCTCCGTATGCCACGGCAAACTGGCTGACACTGACGGCGGCGGTGCACGAATGCTGCGCAGCTAGCGCCATTCGACGGCCAACACCGCGGTTCCTGGTGTGTCCGCTGTGCCGTGCGTGTGATCATTGCTTGTACAGCCCTCTCGCAGTGTCCGGAGCAAGTATGGTGGGTCTGACACACCGGTGTCAATGTGTTCTTTTTTCCATTTCCAGGAGTGTATATGTACTAGTCTGTTCAGTTAGCGTTACTGAAATGGCAACAGTCCTGGACTCTGCCACCAGGTGTAATCGTTGGGCAATCATGTCATCAGTTGTCCTAGTTTCCCGTCATGTCACCAGCTCCAATAGCCCTGATGGTATCGTAATGTACAACTACTCCTCCTTTTCAAAGGCTCTGGATGACATCTTCAGCAATGTCTGCTTACTGAATTTGTGTTCTTGTGGCAGAATGAATAGTTGTTGAGGCATCTTGCGATACCTCACCTTATGATGTCGTTTTGCCGGGTCGGTCACAAGAGAACCAAGGGGTGACACAACAATGAAGCCAAAAAAGAGATTACAGCTAATAGAGTTGCTTACCAATGATTATTCTTCCCATGTACCGGTCATGGGCTGAATTAGCAGTAATACGCAAAATACCTTCAGTGGACCGAGCGAGGTGGCGCAGTGGTTAGCACACTGGACTCGCATTCGGGAGGACGACGGTTCAATCCCGCGTCCGGCCATCCTGATTTAGGTTTTCCGTGATTTCCCTAAATCGCTCCAGGCAAATGCCGGGATGGTTCTTCTGAAGGGGCACGGCCGACTTCCTTCCCTGTCCTTCCCTGCTCCGATGAGACCGATGACCTCGCTGTTTGGTCTCTTCCCCCAAAACCAACCAACCAACCTTCAGTGGAAAGAAGGGAAAGAAAGAGAAGTATCTTTTAACACCTTTAAGACGAATGCAATGAAACTATGTGGGGCCTTTAATAAGCAATACCACACATTTTTTTCTGAAGCAGGTTGGTTTTATTCGGGATTCCAGTACACAGTATTATTCCCCACTCTTTTGGATACGAAACTGTATATTTTAAAGTAATCTCCCTTCAATCCACGTCTTTCTGGGAAGGCCTGTATGTCACGGTACCACTCTACTGGTTGACGTTGAAGCCAATGTCTATCTGAACCCATAACCTCCCTATCATCCACAAACTGCTTCTTGTGGAATGTATCCTTCATTGAGCCAAATAGATGGAAGTTGGAATGTGCTAGATCTGGGCTGTAGGGTGGATAAGAAAGAACACTCCAACGAAATTTTGTAAGCTGGTTGATGAATGTTTCAGTACTACCAACTTAGAAGTCCAGTTGAGCTGCGAGGTGTTTGATTGTGATCCATCGATCACCTCGAATGAGTCTTCGTATGTTTCAACATTGCAGGAGTCACAGCTGTGGCGGCTGGCATGCGGGAAATGGGACAGGTTTGTGCGACGTTGTTGCGATGATGAGAGACGCCTCGCACAACGGCTCACCGTGCTTTTGTTCACTGTCTCGTCTTCGTAGACATTCTGCAAGCGCCTAGCGCCTATGAATATCTGTGATGCTCTGGATTTCTACCAAAAGAAACTCAATGACAGCTTTCTGCTTGGAACGCACCTCCGTTACAATCGCCATTTTGAAGGCTATGTACAGAGCTGCCACCTGTCAGAACTTCATGAGGCGATAGAGAATGAAGCGGGAATATTCGAAAATGTTCAAGACAAATTCTTTACTTTATCAACAGAAATTGGTCGAGAGAAAAAGATGTGTTGCTCTACTTATTGAATACTTCTCGTATTAACGTCCTCGCAATATGGTGCTTAATCACCAATGAGTGACCTCTCCTCGTTACGTCACATATGAAGAAAGTTATGGACTGTCTTCCCCGCTGAAGTGAAGCCATTATCGAGGCTGGAAGCGGTGTTTCATGGTATTAGCATGTTGTCTCATGTCGAAGCACTCCTACACTCAGGCAATTAGTATCGGGGAGAAGGTGAGGTATCCTGCATAGCCATTCCAGCGATGATCCTACTCGAGTGGTTTTCCATTGCCTTCATGCGACCTGTTATGAAGTGTCAAGTATGTATCTGTGTCCCATGGATGAATACGATGAGTGTACAGTGTGATGTTGTTATTGATGAAGGGAAGACAGAGGGTGAAAGCCAATGCTGGCACATAGCCACGTCCTCTCGGATAGCACAAAGGGACCATTGAGCTTAACATGCCCCTCTGGCAGATTAATCACCGTCAACAGTGTTGCTGCTTATGTGGCTAAGCGCCTAAAAGACAGAAACCAGTCACACACCTAAGTCCTAAGGATGGCCAAGCGTTAGGTGAAATACTTTGCAGCCATCTCACACGCTGGTGATCCCGTAATCGTCCAGCACTTGTCTTCCGTGCTACTAATTCGAGTATTCCAGACAGCAACCAGAAGAGCTCTGGTAGCCAAAACCAACCGCGGGAACGCCTTGGGCTACGGGATCGGAGCCGCCAGGCGGGGAAGCCGCCGGCGGCGAAGCACGCACCACCGGGTAAACACAAGGACGAGTCGGACGACAGACCAACGACAACCGACAACAATCGACAATGACCGACTATGACCGACACAACAAGGAAGAGATAAAAAACAGAGGCTTGTAGAAACCACACACCAAAAACCAACAGTAAATCCACTCGGAACCAGAGCCAGGCAAATGTCAACAACGAGCAACGACCAGAACGCAGTACCGCCGAGATAGATACGCAATCCAGAGCGAGTACCAGACTGACTGGACTGGGGCAGAGCGGGTCCCTATATACGAAACCGGAGGGAGCGGCTATTGGCCGCGGTCTGCACGTGGTGTAGCCGCCGTGGATGCTGAGCCCTCTATGGGCTGGCCACGTCCATTGTTCTGGCGCGTGTTCGGCTTCCGCGGCGGGAGGTACTAGAAGGGCTGCTCTATCGTCCACAGAATCTTCAGCAGCCACCTGGCTCACTGACAGCAGTACGCGCATCCGCAACTATGACGCTGCTATCGTGGGCACTGTTTCAACTCTGTGTTTCAAGTGCCCGCAAGTAGATCACACCATATCTATAGACTGTGACAGTATTTGTATCAGCGCACAGATATGGAACGCCAAATCACGTCGAGCTCTCCATGGATGTGTTCTCTGGGTCTTACTCCGGCCGCCGCTGTGGGCCATCTATTCGGCGGCCTGATCTCCGATACCGACCAGCCTGCCAACCTCAGACCTTCTCCTCCAATACTACGTGCAGCCGCCAGCAGTCTTTGCCGTGCTGCACCAAGACGTGGCCTAGACCACTGTAGACTTCCAGAACTTTGGTATTATTTCGCGCTGTCGTGTCTCTGCAAACAGAGGCAATTAGCGCACCGCGTGAGACAATAACTGTAACTTTAGTAATTGTGAATCGGACTCTGTAGCTGACGATCCACCAGACTTACCGGCTGTCAACCATTTTAATGGAAAGGCGTGATTGAGGGCCTTGGCCCGTCAACACCGACATGGACTGTTGATGAATGGAAACATGTAGCCCACTCATGCACCCTTGATGACTACATGACACAAAGCTTTACACCTCGCCTGTGCCCGTCAACACCGACATTGGACTGTTGATGACTGGAAGCATAGTGCCTGATCAGAAGAGTCTCGTTTCAAATTGTATCGAGCGGATGGACGCGTACGGGTATGAAGACAGCCATTTGAATCCATGGACGCTACATTCCGGAAGGGGACTGTTGAAGCTGATGGAGGCTCTGTAATGGTGTGAGGAATGTGCAATTGTAGTGATATGGGAGTCCTGATACGTCTAGACACGACTCTGACAGGTGACACGTACGTAAGCATCCTGCCTGATCACCTGCATCCATTCACGTCCATTATGCATTCCGACGCACTTGGGCAATTCCAGCATAACAATGTGACACGTCACGCGTCCTGAATAGCTACAGAGTGGTTTCAGGAACACTCTTCAGAGTTTAAACTCTTTCGCTTGCCACCAGACTCCATTGACATGAACATTATTGAGCATATCTGGGATGCCTTCCAGTGTGTCGTTCAGAAGAGATCTCCACCCCGTCATACTCTTGCGTAATTATGGACAGCCCTGCAGGATTCATGCTGTCAGTTCCGTCCAGCACTACTTCAGACATTAGTCGACTCCATGCCACGTCATCCCGCTGCATTTCTGCGTGCTCGTGGGGCCCTACACGACATTGGGCAGGTGTACCAGTTTCTTTGGCTCTTCTGTATAGAAGATAAGCTTCTGAGTTTCTATCAATGAACTTGTTACTCACAGTCTACCTGGACGTCAGTTTTTCTAGTAGAACCCGGCGCGAAGTCCTATACCCTCGCTTCATGAAACACTAGGGAGAGATTTGGAATTTAATCCAGTACAGTGGCGCAGACTGGTGATCAGGAACTTTATGCCAGAATCTCTCCCCTTACCGGCCAAATGCTTGCAGTGAAATTTTCATTCACGACCAGGATTGAAACCGGCTTATCACCCAGTCGAGCTCCACCACACAAGCGTTCGTTAGCGATCTCGGCTACCGACTAATTTTTTTCCGAAGTGCTACAAACTTAAGAATGTTTTATTTTTGCTGGGTATACCTCTGAAGCGTTCCCACAGCACAGAGCAGCCACTTGCCACGATGAAATAACCATACGAGACTGCCCCGCTAGAGCGAGCTACTTGACCTTTCCCTAGGGGGACGCACTGGCGCTGGCGGGTCACAATTACGACCGCGTCCGCGCTAGCGCTGCCGAGCCGCGCCGCGCCGTAAACCGTTTCGAGTGCACTAACTGCGACGTCGTCGGCGGCGAGCGCGCGCCCGCTTGCCGTAACGTTACGGCTTAGGCAGTAATGAATTTTAAAATGCGCCGGCCCGGCTCTTACGCAAAGTGTTCCGCTCGCCGCGGCAGCGGTAGAAATTTATTCGGGGCGCAGCGCGGGCCCGCCTCTGCTAAACGCTATATTGATTTAGTGCGCGCCGGCCGCGTCCATCTGGGCGCATCTCGTAAATATGACGACACGCGCCGCCGTCTCGAGTAACTCGCGGCCCGCCGTTGCCTCGTTACTTACTGACGATGGAATGGCCCCGGGCCGCCGGAACCCGCATTCGTATCGGCTAATATAGACGTATCAGGCTGCTTACTTCCCGATGCGCTGGTGGAGCTCTTGGCTGCCGGACGTTTACCTTATACAACCGATTCGCGTATTTTCGAAAAATAATATTAAGTTTTCCGAAATGCGGAACAGTTGCAAGGCACATTACATGCTACGAAACCTTTTTTATTCTACAGGGTGGTCCATTGATCGTGACCGGGCCAAATATCTCACGAAATAAGCGTCAAACGAACAAACTACAAAGAACGAAATTTGTCTAGCTTGAAGGGGGAAACTACATGGCGCTATGGTTGGACCGCTAGATGGCGCTGCCATAGGTCAAACGGATATCGACTGGTTTTTTAAAATAGGAACCCCCATTTTTATTACATATTCGTATAATACGTAAAGAAATATAAATGTTTTAGTTGGACAACTTTTTTCGCTTTGTAACAGATGGCGTTGTAATAGTCACAAACATATAGCTCACAATTTTAGACGGTCAGTTGGTAACAGGTAGGTTTTTTAAATTAAAATACAGAACGTAGGTACGTTTGAGCATTTTATTTCGGTTGTTCCAATGTGATACATGTACCTTTGTGAACTTATCATTTCTGAGAACGCATGCTGTTACAGCGTGATTACATGTAAATACCACATTAACGCAATAAATGTTCAAAATGATGTCTGTCAACCTCAATGCATTTGGCAATACGTGTAACGACATTCCTCTCAACAGAGAGTAGTTCGCCTTCCGTAATGTTCGCACATTCATTGACAATGCGCTGACGCATGTTGTCGGGCGCTGTCCGTGGATAATCAGTTGTGGGCTGAACTGCTATGGTCATCAGTCCCTAAGCTTACACACTACTTAACCTAAATTATCCTAAGGACTAACACACACACCCATGCCCGAGGGAGGACTCGAACCTCCACCGGGACCAGTCGCACAGTCCATGACTGCAGCGCCATAGACCGCTCTGCTAATCCCGAAGCTCGGTAGATCACGATAGCAAATTTCCTTCAACTTTCCCCACAGAAGGAAATACGGGGACGTCAGATACGGTGAGCGTGCGGGCCATGGTATGGTGCTTCGACGACCAATCCACTTGTCATGAAATATGCTATTCAATACCGCTTCAACTGCACGCGAGCTATGTGCCGGACATCTATCATGTTGGAAGTACATCGCCATTCTGTCATGCAGTGAAACATCTTGTAGTAACATCTGTAGAACATTACGTAGGAAATCAGCATACATTGCACCATTTAGTTCTGCCATCGATAAAATGGGGACAGTTGTCCTTCCTCCCATAATGCCGCACCATACATTAACCCGCCAAGGTCGCTGATGTTCCACTTGTCGCAGCCATCGTGATTTTACGTTGCGCGATAGTGCATATTATGCCAGTTTACGTTACCGCTGTTGGTGAATGACGCTTCGTCGCTAAATAGAACGCGTGCAGAAAAATGTCATCGTCCCGTAATTTCTCTTGTGCCCAGTGGCAGAACTGTACGGGACGTCCAAAGTCGTCGCCTTGTAATTCCTGGTGCATAGAATTATGGTACGGGTGCAATCGATGTTGATATAGCATTATCAACACCGACGTTTTTGAGATTCCCGATTCTCGCGCAGTTTGTCTGCTACTGACGTGCGGATTAGCCGCGACAGCAACTAAAACACTTACTTGGTCATCATCATTTGTTGCAGGTCGTGGTTGACGTTTCACATGGGACTGAACACTTCCTGTTTCCTTAAATAACGTAACTATCCGGCGAACGGTCCGGACACTTGATGATGTCGTCCAGGATACCGAGCAGCATACATAGCACACGACCGTTGGGCATTTTGATCACAACAGCCATACATCAACACGATATCGACCTTTTCCGCAATTGGTAAACGGTACATTTTAACACGGGTAATGTATCACGAAGCAAATACCGTCCGCACTGGCTGAATGTTACGTGATAACACGTACTTATTCGTTTGTGACTATTACAGCGGCATCTATCACAAAGCGAAAAAAGTGATCCAACTAAAACATTCATATTTCTTTAAGTACTACACGCATACGTAATAAAAATGGGGATTCATATTTAAAAAACGCTCTTAATATCCGTTTGGACTATGGCAGCGCCATCTAACGGGCCTACCTTAGCGCCATCTGGTTTTCCCCTTCAGGCTACACTAGCTTCGTTCTTTGTAGTTTTTTCGTTTGATGCTTATTTCGTGAGATATTTGGCATGGTCATTATCAATGGACCACCTTGTATACATCTGCCTCTGGCTAGATAAATGCTATCACGACCGGTTTCAACCTCTTAGTACAATCAAACACCACAGAAACTGATATAGGCATGCGTATTCAAATACAGAGATGTGTAAACAGGCAGAATACGGTGCTGCGGTTGGCAACACCTATATAAGACAACAAGTGTCTGGCGCAGTTGTTAAATCGGTTACTGCTCCTACAATGGCAGGTTGTCAATATTTAAATGAGTTTAAACGTGGTGTTATAGTCGGCGCACGAGCGATGGGACACAGCATTTCCGAGGTAGCGATGAAGTGAGGATTTTCGCGAGCGACCGTTGCAAATCCGGTAAAACTTCAAATCGCCGACATCACTGCGGCCGGAAGAAGATCCTGCAAGAACGGTACCAACGTATTTAAGTCACGTAGGTATTCCAACTGAAAGGAAAAAAAAACGAAAAAAATAGTGACCGACTCAATCCACCGACTGCCAGTCTCGAGTGGCACCGATCTTTTTTTATTATCTGTATGTATTCTACTCTTCACGGAAGTGTTCGTAAAACACAAACTTGAACCTGCTGGGAATCGAACCTAGGCCTCTCAAGGTAAGCGACCATTCTACCATAGATCCACGCTGCTTGTCGAAAAATCTTCCTTACTTTAGCGTATTAAATAAGGTCGTAAAATTTCAAAGGTGGTTTCCTCGACAATTTTTTAGAGTTGCGTCAAACTACTTTGACTGACCGATATTTGAGTTCTAAACTTCACGTCCATAAATATAAAAAATTGCAAAAATCCGACTGGTGTGTAGTCTCCTTGCGAGGTGATATATCGTTTCAAAGAGCCATCTATGGCCAGGTTATAATCCTGACGTATAAGAAGTAGTAACGAAGTAAACTAGACACCGTTTGGCACAGGTAGCACAGTGCTTATCATGAAGTAGAAGAAAAAGGCGTAGGACCTATATGACGGATAAAGAAAGCCCATCAAAATCTCGACTGTGCTGGTGTCCATATGAACGAAATTGACACAAAACGCGTTGTACTCTTTCATCGCTCTGTACCTCCAACGATGGGGATACACCGAAGATGGCACACAAACAACACAGACACAAATTTGCTGAGGCCCGTATTGCTGACCAGAAGGCCGGCCGCAGTGGCCGAGCGGTTCTAGGCGCTTCAGTCTGGAACCGCACGACCGCTACGGCCTCAGGTTCGAATCCTGCCTCGGGCATGGGTGTGTGTGATGTCCTTAGGTTAGTTAGGTTTAAGTAGTTCTAAGTACTAGGGGACTTATGACCTCAGATGTTAAGTCCCATAGTGCTCAGAGCGATTTTTGCTGACCAGAAGATGACAACGACCTCATCCGCGCAAACTCGATTGGGTATGGGTAGGAAGTGTCGCACATGCTGTATTTCGGAAAGCCAGTTGACGGTCGTCAGCCAGTGAAGAACCGCGTGTGCAGATTGTTCTCTGAATAATTGACGGAAGTCGTCAGCAGTCAATCAGAGTGACTGCTACCAGCCGCCAACCGGAGCGAGTCGCGGCGCGCGCGCTCCTCTGATGACGTGTGTGGAGTTGTTCCCATTCTCAATGCAAAACGCGTCACTCGCTTGCGGCATCAGCTGTGCAAGACAGACAGGCCTCTGCGAGAAACGCACAGCGAATAATTGATGCTGGTGATGCTGCCGTCAATCAAAACGGAGCACATTTCCATGTTGATGGGCTCGTCAATAAGTACAAGTTGCGTATTTTGGGAGCTCAACGCTTGCATCTCACACATGCACAAGAAGCAGCGTTTCCCATATAAGACATCACTGGACTGTTTCTTGGGTGGGAATCTTTTACGTCATGTCGCTTTGTTGAAGTAGTACGTGCTTGCGGCTACGTAGAGAAATCTTTTGAGCGTAATTTTTTTATTGGCTTAAAATGTTCCTGAGAGAGTCTATTTTTAAGAATCATTCATATAAAGTGTGCCATACATATTAAAATATGTTAAAACCGCGATGTTTCGAACGCTCGAATGCAACCGGCGTAATATTGTAACAGGTACGGACGGAATAGTGGTCCCGTTAGTTTCGGATAGTATCAGAGAGGACATTCGTTTCAAGTAAAATACTATTCGCGACAATATTTCTCTTCCTAATATCATAAACAGTCTGAAAGCACGTGCTTATCTCGCGTCTGCTTAACTAGTCATTTCGTTATACGAAATAAAACGTGCGTGCTTGAAACAAACGTATTTATATGGGCAGAAAAGGCTCGAAAAGTAATCTCAGTCGCAAAAAAAAAAAAAAAAACGCTTCCACTGGTTAGCAGAAGCAAGTTAATCGATATAATTTCGTCAAAGTGAGAGCGTTTGGACATCGGCAAAACAAAGGCCATCTGTACGATACTGGCATTGCCGATTAAAGGTTTGTGCAGTTTCAGTATTAAAAAACACAAGTTGAAACTTTAAACGCATGCTTTTTCAAAACAACATCTTTTCCAGCTGACGAGTACTATAACATGAAATTACATTATACGATTTTGTAACTTGTGAGTTGACGTTTCTTCTATTGTAGTACGTAGGATTTTTGCTATATATCTTAATTTCGGTTTTTGGTGCAGGATTTTATAACGATAATTTTGTGGAAAATATTGACTTTTATTTTAGAGTTTCGCTACTTTGTTAAAAGGCATTTAAAACAATCCCTACGTACTTCTTTAGACAATATCATGAGTAATGAAGCAGTTGTTGAAATTTTGTTTTAGGTTGAAAACAATGGTGTTCAGAGCTCCCACCAATCGCAACCGCAGTCCGCCAATACCTTTTGTCGATGTCGTGTTGTGTCCTTCGGGTGCAAGTTTCTTACTCAAAAAAATAGAATCTTAAGAATGTACAATGAAGATATAAAGTCAGTTTCATGATTTGTTTGTTATTTTATCGGAAACATCATATATTGGCTTTAAAATCGACCGTCACTCTGGATACCCCTTAAAAATCGCATAGTTTAGTGATTCATTCAAACGGACATGAGACGTTTCTGAAGTCTCCTACTTCTCTAAAAAATTTCTGAGACAAATCTTTTCGACGTTTTAAGCATAAAAGTAAATGGATTTCCCATCAATGTTCAACAGATCCGAATTTTTTCAACTTTTTTTTCTATCTTAGTTTTCGACGCGTCCAAGGTAAACAGATGTCTGGGAGAAAGGCGTTGCAAATAGTTTGTGCTGATGACACTGCTCTCAATCACAAACCAAGCACACTTCCAGTACATGTCCCGACGAAGTTGGAGATGTAACCCCTAACTATATCACATTTGTTTTCGTTATAATTTACGTCTCGGAAGCCACTCGTCTATCACATTCGAATGATGGATCACAGGCCGCTTTTCTACTTGTGAAACCCATGTGGCCGGCCGCGGTGGCCGAGCGGTTCTAGGCATTTCAGTCTGGAACCGCTCCACTGCTACTGCCGCAGGTTCGAATTCTGCCTCGGGCATGTATGTGTGTGGTGTCCTTAGGTTAGTAAGGTTTAAGTAGTTCTAAGTTCTAGGGGACTGATGACCTTAGATGTTAAGTCCCATAGTGCTCAGAGCCATTTGAACCATTTGAAACCCGTGTGCTTGCATGTTTACGTCACGGAGAGGAAGTCACATAAAACGGGATCTTGGCACGCAACCTCATGAAGCGAAGGATTAGTCACAATTCAGTAACAAACTAGAAAAACTTGCAAATGTTATACGTACGTGTAGATTTGTTTAGTGTTGTAGCTGGAGCACAGGTTAACCAAAGCTTGCATCTGGAAAGTTACAAGAAAATAAAACTGTGTCACAGCAAAGTCTCATTTCCTTTCCAAGCTACCTTCCTGTATTTTCATTTTACACTCAGTTACGTCTGGCTAAACATTTTTCTTCTCCTTCACTACTTGTGTTCTATCACTTCACACTTAATTTTTTCCATCTTTCTCTCTCCCTCCCACCTAGACAGACGAGCCAAAATATTATGACCTCCCGCTTAATAGCTTGTTTATCCCTCCTTGGAACAAGATACGTCACTGATGCTGCGTATCAGGGATCCGACAGATCTTTGGTAGGTTTGTGGAGATATGCAGCATTAGATGTCTATGCACAGGTCATGTAATTGGCATAAATAATGGGCCACTGATTTGCGTCTGCTCCCCAAATTACCTACTAGGCCAACCGGAGGTGTTACTGTCGATAATCCATTGACACCCTGAACTATCACAGCAGCTGTGGGGTACGTTCATCGTGATTCTGTATGTAGAACGGGGGATCGTCTGAAAAGGCGACATGGAGTCACTCCCGCATCAAATGTCAGTGGGAGCACCACTGTCGCCTCACTGCTCCCTGCTGCCGTGTCAATGGAACCCACAACAGCGTTCACCTTGATGGCAGGCTGTGGTACTACACATGTCTCACTGTCCGTGTGAACAAGCAATTTTTTGACATAAGGTACGTGACGTGCCTGTGGGATACTGCGCGTTCGAGTGAACAATGTGTGTCCTCTTGGGCGCTAATCGAGTGGCGCGTAAACCAAACCCTCGATGGGCCACGATTCTATTGCTGCACTGTTGAGTTTCGACACATAGGCTACTGATGGACGTATCTCCTTCCCGCCCGAGGTATAGCACGATCTTCTCACAAACAACAAAAATGCAAATGTGATTCCTGAATAAGAAACCAACTGCGTATTGTTTTTCCTTATATGCAGAATGTATAAAGGGTGATTCAGTTGCCCCTACCGAAATTGTCTGATGCAACCCTACAAACGTGTGAAGTCGTCATAAGGTCGATAATCCCCTGCAGGCTTACTGTATGGTACAAATTCCCGGTGAGATCATCTTGCAAACGTTTCTGAACACACCTGACAAGTGGTATAGTCCGTTCCCAAAACACCAATCCTTTAAATCATTTATCTACGTCCGTCAACCATGTAACTGTGTTAATAGGTCGTGCTTGGTGGTCGGACGTAACGAAGAGCGAAATTAATGCTTAAAACGAGGTAACAGTGAAGTAAATACTGTATTTAATTCTGAACTGACGGAGTATGCACTATAATCTATTCAGAATAAGAGCATGTTTCCAACAGTGTAGCGCGCCGCTTGTGGTTAGGCGTTAGCCAGTCAACTAAACGCGTTATCCATGGTTCGAATCGTGCATCGTTCAAAAATTTTTGCGTCGGTATGAAGTGTTAATACGTAAGCGCAGGCCAATGTTTGTCCCATTCAAGCAGGAGGATGACAATGTTATTGACATTGCGCCGTGCGTAAACTACCTTAAATAAATCTTGAATGTAGTCTCTGCTGTCAGTCGTCATTTTTTCCACTGAATAATACGTTGTCATGCTCCTTATTTATGGGGAAGCAAGCAAAATGCGTCAGAGGCACTACTTATGTATCAGGAATGGTTTCCAGACAGACGAGTTCCAACTGCAGAGACATTCTGTAGTGTTGAAAGACGTGTGGAGACAACAGACATGATTCAAAAGGTACAACCTGTCCGAGGGAGGACTGTAACATCTGAAGAAAATGAAGTGGCCGTCGTGAATGCAACTCATACTAATCCATACACAAGTACAAGAGCAACTGCACAACAGATGAACATCCCAGTCGTCCGTATGCCAGATACTACTTTCACATAAATGTTACACATACCATCTACGGCTACACCGACAGCTCAACGGACAGGATTAAACGAATTTCTGTCAGTGGCTGTTACTAAATCTGGAAAATGACGCAGCATTCCTATCGCACAGCTTGTTCTTGGGCGAATCGCGATTCCAGAACAATGAGTCCGTCAGTCGATATATTATCCTGTGTTGGAGAACCGACAATCTTTACAGGACACGACAGGCAGCCAATAAAGTGCGATGGGGAGTGAACGTTCGGTGTTGAGTATTGGGTGATCGCCTTATTGCACCGTATATCTTCGAGACCTATTTGACGGGCACAAGCTACCTGCACTTTCTTTGTGAGGAACGCCTACTGCTGCTGGATGCTGTGGTATTGCAGTTCGTTTGACGATGTGTTTTCAACAGGATGCCGCACCAGTTCGTAACCCTCCGAACTAGGGACTTCCAGGGAGATGGCTAGGAAGAGGAGGTCCTCTCGCTTGGCCCGTGGGATCACCGGATTTAGCACCATTAGACTTCTTCCTATGGGGAAATTTCAAACAAGTATCTTGACCACCTCGGGCAACTCATCACAGAAAACTGCAGACTAATAACACCGGGACTGCTTCGGCGCGCAATAAGATCTATTCAGCGGCGGACCCAAATGTGCATAAACCAAAACCGTATGGCTTCGAGCCTTTTCCGACACAGTAAAGGCAGTCAGTGCAGTTTTGTTCCCTTGATCTGTCGCACATTTTTCCGATCTGCTGACAAATCATTCTTTCTTAGGGCCACAAACACTTCCATTCACAGGCAATTTTCCTAAAAAGAGGATATTTCATGTACATTATGTGCGTTAAAAACTAAATAAACGTAAAAAATAAATGGAATCCTTTTCCTGGATTGGAAGGTTGCACCTCACACGCAAGTCTTTCCACATCGTTCGGTCTGCCCTTACCGACTACGCTACAGTTCAGTACGGCACAAATGGTGCAGATAATAGCACGTATTAGTTTTAACGCAGTCACACTATCACCTTAGTGTTTTCCGGCGTTTCAGTGTCATATTCTCCAGAGAGCACACTCATGATTTCCATTGTTTAATAATGTTATAACATTATGGGTTCTTATTTTGATAAGATGGTAAATATCAAGATTGTGCATATCAAGTTTGTGTTTGCTGAGCGTACCAAAAATTGAGATGGCTTCAAGCTCTATGGGACTTAACATCTGAGGTCATCAGTCCCCTAAAACTTAGGACTACTTAAACCTAACTAACCTAAGGACATCACACACATCCATGCCCGAGGCAGGAGTCGAACCTGCGACCGTAGCAGCAGCGCGGTTCCGGACTGAAGCGCCTAGAACCACTCGGCCATAGCGGCTGGCTGACCGTACCAAACTGATGTATTCGGGACAGATATAAAATTGGTAGGAGCAGCTGAATCACCCCGCATAACACTACACTTACACACTGTGCGCTATTGTGCTTGAATGCTTCTAGGTAGTTTTCATGCCCAAGCATGTAGTACACTTATGGTTATGTCATCTAAAGGTGCCTCAACTGTACATTTTTGGTGGCTGGTGAGTGCTATTGACATTTGATGCCCATATAGTGAGTACCGTTACCTTGTTTGATGGGACCTGGTACACCTTCCACCTGAGAACTGCTGAACAACTGTCGCAGCCACAACGACAAAAAAATTGAGTATATGATGTATGCACTAATCGCACCTACGAAATGACTGTAAAATAATTCTCTCAACAGAAATCAGGTTGGCTGATTCATTCATTCTCACAACGATGAGAACATATGATCCAGATTTCCTTCACACCATTTGTGAAGACGTTATTGTTGGTATCTTTAAAATGTTGTCAATAGGCAGCAAAACTACTAAGAAATATCAAGTATCTGTAGAGCCAACTAGAAGTGGAATATACACTACTGGCCCTTAAAATTGCTACACCAAGAAGACATGCAGTTGATAAACGGGTGTTCATTGAACAAATACATTATACTAGAACTGGCATGTGATTACATCTTCACGCAGTTCGGGTGCATAGATCCTGAGAAATCAGTACCCAGAACAACCACCTCTGACTGTAATAACGGCCTTGATACGCCTGGGCATTGAGTCAAACAGAGCTTGGATGGCGTGTACAGGTACAGCTGCCCATGCAGCTTCGACACGATACCATAGTTCTTCAGGAGTAGTGACTGGCGTATGGTGATGAGCCAGTTGCTCGTCCACCATTGACCAGACGTTTTCAACTGGCGAGAGATCCGGAGAATGAGCTAGCTAGGGCAGCAGTCGAACAATTTCTGTATCCAGAAAGGCCCGTACAGGAGTTGCAACATGCGGTCGTGCATTATCCTGCTGAAATGTGGGGTTTCGCAGGGATAGAATGAAGGGTAGAGCCACGGGTCGTAACACATCTGAAATGTAACGTCCACTGTTCAAAGCGCAGTCAATGCGAAGAAGAGGTGACCGAGACCTGTAACCAATGGCACCCCGTACCATCACGCCAGGTGATAAGCCAGTATGGCGATGACGAATACACACTTCCAATGTGCATTCACCGCGATGTCGCCAAACACGGGTGCGACCCCCCATGATGCTGTAAACAGAACCTGGATTCATCCGAAAAAATGACGTTTTGCCATTCGTGTACCCAGGTTCGTCGCTGAGTACACCATCGCAGGTGTCAAGGGTAACCGCAGCCATGGTCTCCGAACTGATAGTCCATACTGCTGCAAACGTCGTCGAACTGTTCGTGCAGATGGTTGTTGTCTTGCAAACGTCCCCATCTGTTGATTCAGGGATCGAGACGTGGCTGCACGATCCGTTACAGCCATGAGGATAAGATGCCTGTCATCTCGACTGCTAGTGATACGAGGCCATTGCGTATACGATAAACCGCAATCGCGATAGGCTACAATCCGACCTTTATAAAAGTCGGAAACGTGTTGGTACGCATTTCTACTCCTTACACGAGGCATCACAACAACGTTTCACCAGGCAACGCCGGTCAACTGCTGTTTGTGTATGAGAAATCGGTTGGAAACTTTCCTCATATCGGCACGTTGCAGGTGTCGCCACCGGCGTCAACCTTGTGTGAATGCTCTGAAAAGCTAATCATTTGTATATCACAGCATCTTCTCCCTGTCGGTTAAATTTCGCGTCTGTAGCACGTCATCCTCGTGGTGTAGCAATTTTAACGGCCAGTAGTGTAAAATGTGCAACAGAATTAAAGGATCACTGGCAACCCCTTCGACATCCTCCAATTCCAGCTGGCCTACTATCAGACGCAAGAGCAGTACTGTAGCAGCGAAAGCGCAGCTGCGTAGCCTGGCTGCAGGCGTCTGGTAACGTCGTCACGGGTTCCATGGGCACAGGTACATTTTTGAAATTGTAAATAAAGGTGGGCGGGTGCCACCGATGGTTTTGCCGAACTGGGAAGTCTTAGAGAGACCCTTTGCCGTTTTATTCACGATTTGTTACTGTCGATGTCTGAGCTGAGGTCTTTTTTCACATGTGTCGACACCCTGCTGTTTGACCCATTGTCGAATCGAGGGTGACAGTGCAGGACGCCACACTTTTACACCATTACACAAGAAGGTTTTAGGTACTTTTGATCCTGATTTTAGGCTTAAGCGTATCAGTGGTTGTTAATTATGGGGTCTCTGTTGCGCATTGTAGTTCCAAAGTTAAATTTCATGCGTTTCCTTGGAGAAAACTTCTTGTGGCATTTTTTAAAATCAATTAAGTGTCGTTTGCTTGAACATGTTTTCTACATTGAGATATTCAAGTAACCATGCTTAGTTGATTTCTGACTAAATTATATCGTATGTTTAATTAAAACTCTGTCTAGGATGCAGAAAAAGGGGAACAGAAGAGAGAACAGAGGCAGTGAGAGCGGCCTGCATCAGTTGTAGGTGGATTGAAATACACATAAACTGAAACACAGAGGTGACCAAAGAACGTTTCATCCCTATTTAATCTATTAAACATGGTTGCACTGTGCTCCGATTAATTGGCGTTGCCTTGTCGAATGACAATGCACACACGTTTAATTATCTCGGTGCAGGGAAGGCACCAAACAGAGCCTCAGATTTCTGACAAATACGCATCAGCGATCAATTCCATCAGTCTGAATAATTTGTAGGTGGTAGTATCAGGACAGAACAGAGCGGGAATTAACAGTTGCACAAAAAGCAAGCTGCGAGGGCTGGCGACTATTGTGCTGCGAACGTGGTAAACGCAAAGCATGAGGCTCCCAGTGTACTCTGCACTGTCATAGATCAACCGTGTTATGCGCTGCTGCATATGAAGAACACGTGATAGTGAGATAAACGAAAAAAATAGCTGTAATGACACTACTTGTACGAGATAAATCGCAGTCACTCTACAACACTGATATACCTAAATATAAGTGGTAGTCAAAACATTAGCAAGTTTACTATATTCGGCGTGGACCTACATCGTTCGTTGGGTATGCCACATATATGAAATCAAGTCATAGAATTTACTCTGTATGAACGAAAAAAATACACTTCCACAAACAGTGGGCTTCCCTATTTGTTGTCTGGACATAACGTCCCAGAATAAAATTAAAGATATTCTCAACTACCAGTTCGGACCAAAGTTTTCGAAAGGCTACTCTTCGTAGTAGGGTAAATTCCAGAACTAGCAATCCTTTCTGAAATTTCCCTGCTGGTATTACCTCTGTGCCAGTACCAACTCGCCTAGTACGAGGGCTATCCACAAAGTACATTACGTTTTGGAATTAAAAATAAATAAAGTATTGGAATTTTTTTTATTATATACAGATGCAAGCCACACTTAAATACTACTTTTCTACATAGTTGCCATTTAAATTAAGGCACTTATCGTAGCGATGGACGAGCTTGGAAATTCCTTCGTCGTAAAATTCGGCCGCCTGCGCCTTCAACCACGTGGTTACCTCTTTTGGGACAGAAAAGGTGTGATTTTTGTGGATTTCCTGGAAAGAGGCACTACAATAAACTCTCAAAGGTATTGCCAAACTCTGCACAACCTCAGAAGAGCAATACAAAACAAGCGCAGTGGATAGTTGGGCTCAAAGATCTTGCTGATTCACGACAACGCCCGGGCCCACACGGCAAATGCCACTCGTGAAGTTCTCGAATCTTTTAAGTGGGAGTTGTTTCCTCATCCGCCGTACAGTCCCGACCTGGCACCGAGCGACTTCCACTTATTCCCAGCAATGAAGAAGTGGTTGGCTATGCAGCGTTTTGATGACGACACACAGCTTCAAGAAGAGGTAACCACGTGGTTGAAGGCGCAGGCGGCCGAATTTTACGACGAAGGAATTTCCAAGCTCGTCCATCGCTACGATAAGTGCCTTAATTTAAATGGCAACTATGTAGAAAAGTAGTATTTAAGTGTGGCTTTCATCTGTATATAATTTAAAAAATTCCAATACTTTATTTATTTTTAATTCCAAAACGTATTGTACTTTGTAGATAGCCCTCGTATTTGGCTGAAAATTCCCTGCCATTTCAACGGGTCATTACTCGAACAACCCTGTGACTGACAAGTAATAAAGCAATTACTTAATACTATTTGCTACAAAAAAGGAAAGCTCCGCTGTTCAGGCCACATACGGCTCAATTGGCATCGACCGACCACCCTGTCATCCTCAGACAATGGCAATATTTGGGTGCCTTATGGAATGGCATGGGGTCGGTACACCGTAGTCCCCGCCGTTGTCCGCTTTGTAGACCTTGAATCAGCTGCCTCTCTGAGTCGACCCTTTCACCGTCCCCTATCCAAGAAAAACTCCCTAGCTGTACCGGGCCTTGAACCGACGCCCTAGGCATGGCAGTTATTTACGCTGACCAGTCGGCTACCGAGACGAGATGGCGATCTGCTCCACGTACCGTAAACTGCGTTAAAAAGTAGTTATGATTACAGTTATGCTTGAGAGTCCAAGATGTTCTGAGCCTGGTAAGCACTGGTGCTATGAAGCCAGACACATAAAGGCAGATGCTCGTCAAACGTCCGAAGATACAATGCGGTACGTGCACCAGACATCGGTTTGCTTAGCTTGTAAATCACAGTGACAACGATTCTACAAAGAAAAAGAAAACGGCGTTTTCATTTAACGCCCTTGTAAAAAAAACATGCCAATGAAATGTGACATCCACACTGAGGTGATAAAAATCATCGAATACCTCCTAATATCGTGTCGGACCTCGTTTGCCCAGTATGCTGCAGCAACTCGACGTTTCAAGGACAATACAAGTCTTTTAATGCCAGTTGCAGAAATATTAGGCCATACTGCCTCTACAGCCGTTCATAATTGCGTAAGTGTTTCGAGTGAAGGAATTTGTGCATGGACAAACCACTCAATTATGTCCCATAGCTGTTCAATGCGATTCATGTTGGGGGATCTGGTTAGCCATATCATACGCTCGAACTGTCCAGAATCTTCTTCAAAGCAGTCGCGAACAATAGTGCCCCGATGACTTGGCGCATTGTCATCCATAAAACTTCTGTCGTTGTTCGCGAACATGAAGTCCATGGATGGCTGCAGACGGCCTCAGTCGGACCAGAGGACCCAGTCCATTCTATGTGAACGCAGCTCATACTGTTATGGAGCTACCACCAGCTTGCACAGTGCCTTGTTGACAACTTGGATCCATTTTTATTTAACAATGAAATTTGCCAAACGGCAGTGCAACTGAGAACTTATTTTATTTTCGCTACCAGTCTCGGCAATTCATTATGCCATCTTCAGGCCCAATACGCACCTCTCAAAAATAATCGATGTTGGAATACTGGGCCTTATGTTTCTGGTTATTGTGAATTCGTGCCGCAAGTGTTTCCTTCAAAGACTTGACAGCAAGGTGAAATTTATGTAACGTATTAAGGTCTTCGGTTCCTAGACGACATAAAGAATGTTCTAAGTCAATGCATTCGAAAGATACGTTCATATATGTCACATATTTTGACACTCCCAAACTCAGTCGTCAAAATCTACACGGTCTTCGCTTTGATCTAGAAACATGATCTCCCTACCCCAGACAGATTACAGGATAAAAGAGGCGAGATGTGGCGATGACGCTCATTCCACAGGTATTACCTGAAGATAACAGCATGGTACGCTGTCGAAATATCGTGTTACGAAGACGACTGCATTCGACTGGACACCCGAGAACAATACAGACATCTTCCTACACTGTTGCTGTATTTAACAAATGTTCAAATGTGTGTGAAATCGAATGGGACTTAGCTTCAAAAATGGTTAAAATGGCTGTGAGCACTATGGGACTTAACACCTGAGGTCATCAGTCCCCTAGACTTAGAACTACTTAAACCTAACTAACCTAAGGACATCACACACATCCATGCCCGAGGCAGGATACGAACCTCCGCCGGGACCAGCTGCGCAGCCCATGACTGCAGCGCCCTAGACCGCTCGGCTAATACCGCGTGGCTGTATTTGACACCAACACGGCATGCGTAGAATTTAAATTAATGATACATAAGAAAGAAATTTACTTTGTGGTCTACTACTAAGAATAAGATGCATGTTTGACGAAAACTAAATGCCAAAAAATGAGTAAACACCGTAAAGTAATACCGAAAGCTGTAAACCGCTGCTCAGATTTTGTAACTTTTGTAATTCCATATTCTGTCGTCTCTATAGTTCTCTCGTTGCACCAGTTTCTGACCTTTCTTAGTTCGTAAATTTTTGAGAAAAGCTTAGAATTTAGTTAGACAGCTAAAATTATAAGAAGTAAACTATGAAGAACGTAGAAAATATCTTGAAGAGACGGATTTGGATGTTACATTCGGGGAAGTGGAGAGGAAGCAGAAATAAATCGCTAGCGAAGGTCTCTCACGGGCGTTTCTCAGTTTTCGAGTGGGATAAAAAGAACGATGTGAGAGGTCTTGTGCGAAGAGACGAGTGTCTCGTTTTGTAGAGAAAGGCAACAGAACTCCGCCGGGGGAGCAGAGACGCCGAGCAGAGGAGAAGCGACTTTTATTTTGCGGCTGTTTGGGCCCAGAGTCAGCGACGCCGACAAGGGAAGCCCAAGCCGTGTAGCGGAGGAGCCGCGATAAATAAGGAATGCGATCAGGAACCAGTCTTTAGCTTTTGTCGCACCAGCGTAGCGCAGCAGGCGTGTGGCTCGTCTCCCGTCCGGCCGGCGTTATCAGTTGTTCGCAGGGATTTTCTAGCCTTCCCTCAGCACAAAGAGGAGCTAGAAAGAATGACTTTTTTACACTACTGGCCATTCAAATTGCTACATCAAGAAGAAATGTAGATAATAAATGGATATTCATTGGAAAAATATATTATACTAGAACTGGCATGTGATTACATTTTCACGCAATTTGGGTGCATAGACCCACTGAGAAAATAGTACCCAGAACAACCACCTGTGGCCGTAATAACGGCCTTGATACGCCTGGGCGTTGAGTCAAACAGAGCTTGGATGGCGTGTACAGGTACAGCTGCCCATGCAGCTTCAACACGATACCACAGTTCATCAAGAATAGTGACTGGCGTATTGTGACGAGCCAGTTGCTCGGCCACTATTGACTAGACGTTTTCAGTTGGTGAGAGATCTGGAGAATGTGCTGGACAGGGCAGCAGTCGAACATTTTCTGTATCCAGATAGGGCCGTACAGAACCTGCAACATGCGGTCGTGCATTATCCTGCTGAAATGTAGGGTTTCGCGAGGTCGAATGAAGGGAAGAGCCACGGGTCAAATGGCTCTGAGCACTATGGGACTCAACTGCTGGGGTCATTAGTCCCCTAGAACTTAGAACTAGTTAAACCTAACTAACCTAAGGACATCACAAACATCCATGCCCGAGGCAGGATTCGAACCTGCGACCGTAGCGGTCTTGCGGTTCCAGACTGCAGCGCCTTTAACCGCACGGCCACTTCGGCCGGCCAGAGCCACGGGTCGTAACATATCTAAACTGTAACGTCCACTCTTCAAAGTGCCGTCAATGCGAACAAGACGTGACCGAGACGTGTAACCAATGGCACCCCATACCATCACGCCGGGTGATACGCCAGTATGGCGATGACGAATACACGCTTCCAATGTGCGTTCACCGCGATGTCGCCAAACACGGATGCGACCATCATGATGCTGTAAACAGAACCTGGATTCATCCGAAAAATGACGGTTTTGCCATTCGTGCAATCAGGTTCGTCGTTGAGTACACCATCGTAGGCGCTCCTGTCTGTTATGCAGCGCCAAGGGTAACCGCAGCCATGGTCTCCGAGCTGATAGCCCATGCTGCTGCAAACGTCGTCGAACTCTTCGTTCAGATGGTTGTTGTCTTGCAAATGTCCCCATCTGTTGACTCAGGGATCGAGACGTGGCTGCACGATCAGTTACAGCCATGCGGATAAAATGCCTGTCATCTCGACTGCTAGTGATACGAGGCCGTTGGGATCAGATGCAGCACGGTGTTCCGTATTGCCGTCCTGAGCCCACCGATTCCATATTCTGCTAACTCATTGGGTCTCAACCAACGCGAGCAGCATTGTCGTTATACGAAAAACCGCAATCTCGAAAGGCTACAATCTGACCTTTATCAAAGTCGGAAGCGTGATGGTACGGATTTCTCCTCCTTACACGAGGCATCACAACAACGTTTCACCTGGCAACGCCTGTCAACTGTTTTCGTGTATGAGAAATCGGTTGGAAACTTTCCTCATGTCGGCACGTTGTAGGTGTCGCCAATGGCGCCAACCTTGTGTGAATGCTCTGAAAAGCTAATCATTTGCATATCACAGCATCTTCTTCCTGTCGGTTAAACTTTGCGTCTGTAGCACGTCATCTTCGTGGTGTAGCAATTTTAATGTCCAGTAGTGTATATGACAAAAGTGCCGTGTGATGAATATTCTTTTAGAGATACACTGAGGTACAAAACTCGTGGGATAGCGATAGAGCCACCGTTTCAAGAGTGCGCCGACAATACCAAATTTCAGGCATTATCTTTCTCCAAGGACAACGCAATGGCCGACGGCCTTCACTAAACGACCGAGAGCCGTGGCGTTTGCGTTGAGTTGTCAGTGCTAACAGACAAGCAACACTGTGTGAAATAACTTCATAAATCAATGGGGGACGTACAACGAACGTATCCGTTGGGACAGCGCGGGGAAATTTGGCGTTAAGACGACTGACACGCGTGCCTTTGCTGACAGCATGGCCAGGCCTGTAGCGCCTCTCCTGGGCTACTTACCATATCACTTGGGCCCCATATGACTGTGAAACTGTCGCCTGGTCATATGAGTGCCGATTTCAGTTGGTAAGAGCTGATGGTAGTGTTGCAGTGTGGCGCAGACCCCACGAGGTCATGAACCGAAGTTGTCAACAAAGCACTTTGCAAGCTGGTGGTGCCTCCATAATGGTATGCTGGTGTTTACAAGGAATGGCCTTGGTCCTCTGGTCCAACTGAAACGATCACTAGCTGTAAATGGTTATGTTCGGCAACTTGGAGATCATCTGCGGGCATTCTTGGACTTCAGTTCCCAAACAACGATGGAATTTTTGTGGATGACAATGCACCATGTCACCGGGCCACAGTTATTTGCGATTGGTTTGAAGAATATTCTGGACAATTCGAGAGAACGATCTGGCCAACCCGACTGCCCGACATGAATCCCATCGAACATTTTGAGACATGATCCAGCGGTCCATAAAATCCTACACTGGCAACACTTTCGCAGTTGTGGACGGCTATAGATGCAGCAAGGCTCAGTATTTCTGCAGGGGACTTCCAACGACTTGTTGAGTCCATGGCACGTCGATTTGCTGCACTAGGTCGGATAAAAGGTGGTCCGGCACGATATCAGGAGATATTCCATAACGTCTGTAACCTCAGCGTGTTGCTAACATGGGTTTCTGGAAGGGTGAAAGAAGTGGTAAGTAACCGAAAAAATTGAGAGACCGACAAAGAACTGTACCACAAACTTTTGTATTTGGATTGTGATCCTAAATCTCTTGGTCACCGAGCCAAACTCCATTCCAGTACCGACAAGTAAAGTAATTGAAATTTCCTGGCAGATTAAAATTGTATGCCGGACCGAGACTCGAACTCGGCACCTTTGTCTTTCGCGGGCAAGTGCTCTACCAACCAAGTAAAGTAGTTGGTTGAACAGTAAAGATGTTAACATTTGCGGGTGCGGTGAATAATGAAACACCTGGCTACAAGCGAAGCTAAAATGCCTCCTTAATTTCCTCCTCTCAACTGTTAATTAACCATTTCTCGCCGCGTAAGGACAATGATACAACTAGCAGAAATTCTCCGCCGTACGTCTATCCAGCGCAATGCAACCCGACGTTAGTGCCGCTGTCTGCCATTTACGTCTGATGAGTGCTTCAACATTCATGAGGATTTGCCATAAATGGCGTGATATTCGTTTATACGGCTCACTTGTAATTGGAATAACTAAATACGAACAGCAAGTAATATTTTCAGCTAGCATCATGTTGACAATGATGAACACTTGCGGTACGGCTGCCATTGCGCGTGTAATTAGTTCTTGCTACAAGAGGAGTGATGTGTTCCGCCCCATTCTTTCGTTAAATTGTACATGTTAAGTCAAAGGCGTTCTCCAAAGTGCTGTTACTGTCCTTAGATCTTAATATCACAACCATTAAAATTCATATATCCTATGGCATACAATTTACTATCATAAATTCGCTATTAGTAGCAGTAAAGTTTCTTGACATGTTAATACAGGGTGTTTCTAAAAGGACTTAACTTTAAAAAATTATACAGGTTCGTAAGTCGGACTCACACTTGTTATGCAGATTCATTCCGATGATTTGCGGACGACACTATTTTTTTAGCAAAATACGTCGAATGTTTCAGGTTATACTTAATTGGTTGAATGTGGATTGTATTAGTAATGTCGCACACATATGAAGTAGACTTCTTGCCTAACTCACTGCGCTGCGATAGCCGTAATTTGTTCAGCTGCGGTGCACATTCTCGCTCTCAGCTTTGCCTGTAAGGGTGCTACAAAGTATCCTCAATTTATCGCCACAAGCAAAAATCAAATGGTGACAGGTCCTGTGAACGCTGAAACCATGCAATGGGCGCACATAGACCAATCCATTTACCTGGAAAGCGATAGCTAAGGAAATCCCGGATATCGGAGACAAGGGCGCCAAAGCCCGGGGCGGAAGAGGGGAGGCGACCTCCCACCCCCTCTAGCTCTCAGAGAAAGGAAAATATATAGTGTAGTCACGTGTTTTCATTTCAAGAAAATAATTTAAAATTCGGTATTACACGGGTTTCTAACAAGTTCAGAACTGGTAATTTTTATGACTATTTACAAGTTGCCATTCATCTCTCAAAATATTAAAATACTCCATACCCCCAGGTCTAGGCCAGCAATATGCAAAATATGTAAAGTTGTGGGCTGTCACGAACATGTTCCAAGATTTGCTGTGGGTTTCCACGGCTCCATATGAACAGTAGCGATGATGCGATCTCGGACGTACACAAGAATGTTCCACACACCTTTCACTGATATTCTTCTGCATCATACACCTTCCCTGAAGAAAATTACCAATGGTGGTCGGTCAGAGAAACTGTAGTTGAAATTAGCGGCGCGAAAATAACTATAGGGTGCAAAAATGATTTTTCTAGTTCAAGGTTTTACTAACTGTTAAGTAAGAGAAACTCATCGAATGAAAATTCCAGTATGTCGTCAGTTCATGAATGCAATGTCGACTACCAGGTCCGACTAAGTTTGAAGTTACATTATGGCATTCACGTGTAAGGACAATTACTTAAAATAGGCAGCTTATTTTATATACCCTAAACTGTTGACGGAAAAATCACATACGGATCGTAAGCTGATAGAATGTTCGCTCAGTATTCTACAGATCGATCACTTTGAACTATCACTTCTAGGTCGCATTCTGTACAGCACCCTACACTGATTTAAGTTATTCAAAAAGGTAAAGTTCATACACAAAATACGAAATTTGCACTTTTGTCTTTACAGTTCGCTCGTTAATGCTTTATGACACTCCACGATCTTTTTACGATCGCTATTACTCAAAATTAAAATTCTTTCCAGAGCTCAGTGTTAACAGATCGGCATGATGTCTGAGCTCAGAATTCCTCCAGAGTCCAAAAAGCAATCCTGTTCCTAACAAAATGGGCGCTATTGCTCTCTCTTCTAATTGGCTTAGACCTAGGCCAGTCAGCCTGCAGATCTAAACCTCACTATCCCGCGTTTTTACCTTTCAGCAATCACATTATCAATTTTACTTTAGGACGTTGTGTTCAATGAGCAATTTCGGAAAACCTAATAGTAACAACAAACAATCCTGTTGGAGGAACATACACAACTGAGCATTATAGCAGAGGTTGAAAATACCGCTTCAGTTGTGAAAATAAAGTAATTTACAACTGAAGCGGTATTTTCAACTTCTGCTAATAGTAAGAAAATAATTTCTTCTTTACGTAACTGAAATACTGGAGTGTTCCTCATTTCCCCAGTACCATAAACTGGCGGATCCCATATCACAGATATCCCCTATGTATACGATTCACACAGCTGATTCAGAGACATATTCCCACGCTACAATATACTCAGTTAATACCAATAAAAATATTCACTTGTCACATATATCATACGTGTCCCTTCACTCACTCCAATATTAAAAACCTGAAATTTTCAGTACTTAAAGGAAAATATGCAGGGTGGTTTCTTCTACTGTGTACAAATTCTAGGGATTGATCGATGAGAGGATACGGAACAAAGAAGGTCTAATGAACTTATGTCCGGAAATGCTTGGTTTCCATGATAGAGTCCATTTATTAAATCATACTTTGTTACAGATATTGCGGTCTAATAACGCGCTGTATCATGCAGCCATAATCAGAGTATGTGTTGAAAATGGTTTACATATGCCTCAACGCATGCGTGCAAGCGCGGTAGCATGTTCTGTCTCGTACGTTCGCATCGGGCAAGCTGCGTCCGAACAATATCAAAGGCAGCATGAAAACACACATCTGTAATGGGAGCATACATTTGAGATGGCCTAATAACCAGAATCGCACGGGTTGAGATCCGGTGAACGAGCAGACCATACAAATGGACCCCCTCGTCCGATCCATCTATTAGAGACGACACGAATGAGGTGCTTCAGGACGTTAATGGCGAAGTGGGCCTCTGCACCATCATGTAGCAGCCACATAGCCCTTCGAATCGTCAGTGGCTTTTCTTCCAGCAGGGGAGGCAAAGTCACCTGCAATAAACGGGGATAATTCCGGCCTGTTAGGCTACGTGGAAGGAAGGCTGGTCCCAGTCGCCAATTATCCTGGTTCACACATTTCGGATGCACCAATGCCGATGACTCGCTGTCACCACGCCATGGGGGTTCTCCATAGTATCCCACAGATCACTGTTATGAAAGTTGAAGGTACCATTCTGCGTAAAGGTGGCCTCATCTGTGAATAGGCTGATCCAAATCCCGGAATCGTAGTTGCCTGATGAAGAAACCAGTGACAAAACTGCTCCGCGATATGGAAAGTCTTACTAGTAAGCCCTGCACATGCTTTAAGTGTTAAGGGTAGTAATAATTGTCATGTAGATTTTTCCACATCGTTGTCTGGCGTACCCCATACTTGAGGGCCAGCTGGTATTAATCACATTTTCCTCCAAGTCGGGTACGTCCTTCATGATTTCCTGCTTACTGAAACGACCCTCTCTCAGACAAACGGCGAAACACTGTTACAGACATTGAATGCTTTGTTTTTTGTCTGCGGTGATAGGTCTCCCGATACAACCTCGGTGCCCGCCGCCCGTTGCCATTTGCCTTTCCGTAAGTAAACACCATGTCGGCAAGCTCTCAATTCGAATATGGAACCAATGTGTACAACGCTGCATCACATGCACTACAAGGAGAGCTAGCTAGAGAAGTGAATCGGACACAACATTACCAATTACTGTGACAGGAGAAGGCGCTAGGGCATAACATATGGGGAACAGCACCACCCTGTAGGTCCTAGGAGGAAACCATGCGTACTGTAACTGTGGCAGCATGGTACAGCGCGTATTAGATCGCAGTCTCTGTAACATAGTATGACTGAATAAATTGTCTCTTATGGAAATCATGCATTTCCGAACATAAGTTCACTAGACCTTTTTTGTTTCGTATCCTCTCATCTATCAATACTTAGAGTTTGTACACAGTGGAAAAGTCACCTTGTACAGGGTGATTCAAAAAGAATACCACACCTTTAAAAATGTGTATTTAATGAAAGAAACATAATATAACCTTCTGTTATACATCATTACAAAGAGTATTTAAAAAGGTTTTTTTTTTTCACTCAAAAACAAGTTCAGAGATGTTCAATATGGCCCCCTCCAGACACTCGAGCAATATCAACCCGATACTCCAACTCGTTCCACACTCTCTGTAGCATATCAGGCGTAACAGTTTGGATAGCTGCTGTTATTTCTCGTTTCAAATCATCAATGGTGGCTGGGAGAGGTGGCCGAAACACCATATCCTTAACATACCCCCATAAGAAAAAATCGCATGGGGTAAGATCAGGGCTTCTTGGAGGCCAGTGATGAAGTGCTCTGTCACGGGCTGCCTGGCGGCCGATCCATCGCCTCGGGTAGTTGACGTTCAGGTAGTTACGGACAGATAAGTGCCAATGTGGTGGCGCTCCATCCTGCTGAAATATGAATTGTTGTGCTTCTTGTTCGAGCTGAGGGAACAGCCAATTCTCTAACATCTCCAGATACTGTAGTCCAGTTACAGTAGCACCTTCGAAGAAAAATGGACCAAAAACTTTATTGGCTGAAATGGCACAGAAAACATTCACCTTAGGCGAGTCACGTTCATACTGAGTTGTTTCCAGCGGATTCTCAGTGCCCCATATACAGACATTGTGACGGTTGACTTTCCCGTTAGTGTGGAAAGGTGCTTCATCACTAAACACAATCTTTGAAACGAAAGAGTCATCTGTTTCCATTTGAGCAAGGATAAAATCACAGAAATCGATTCTTTTAATCTTATCAGCTGCAGAC